>NC_136061.1:845896637-847096637 GCF_964261635.1 Lissotriton helveticus | reverse complement strand
TCTGAATTCTGCTCCCAGTGGGTGGGAGTATTTTTCATGCTCCCGCCCGCTGGGACCGGACTTCGTGTTTTCTCTCACTTGGCGAGAGATTTAAATTGCTCCAGACAAGTGAGAGTAAACACAGATTTATCTGCTGCTCCAGCAGGCAAGGAAACGCTATGTCCCAGGGGAAGGGCACCCCGGGACATAGCCTGAGCCTGTACTGAGGAATGAGGTTCCCAGGGCCATTAATGGCTCCGGGAGAAGGGCAGCATGGCCCCCTCCCTTTTGCAGATGTGGCTAAGGCCCAGATGATGGGGTCCCCAGGGCCAAAACCAGCCAGGGTAAGGGGGCTGCCTGCCTCCCTCCCCCTTTACAATACATCCAGACCCTGAGGGATGGGGGCCCCAAGACCGGAACCCACCCTGGGAGGGCTCCACCTGCCCCCACCCCCACATCCCCCACAAAATAGTAGCGGGCCCCGGGAGATGGGGTCCCCAGAACCGAAAATGGCCTTGGGAGTGGGTCACACGTACCCCCTCCCCCAAACTATATACATGTGTTCCCACTGGACTTGGACACTCTATTGACTAGAAATGTATCTGACTTAGGAGAAACTTGATGGCGGATACCAAAATGGAACTAGCTCTACATCAGTTGAGCGGCCACTGAAGTCCCACTAGTTAAAGCGTCAGGTTCTCAAGACGAGATGACCATTGTAATATCTTGGTTAGTATGATCAATAGATAGAAACATTTAGGGTACTACCCATAACATCTGGGGACCAGTCGGCATAGGTGTGCTGGCAGTGATTGTGGATGTGTAGCATGTGGCTACTAGTGTATTTGCCTAATTCTCTCGCTTTGGAGACTCTTTTTATTTCTCTAACAGAGCGGTGCTCCATGTACCTGCGCCATAGCCAGGTGGGGTGGAGTTGTGCTCTCCTGCCAAATAGGTAAGCGAGAGGTTAGTATTTGCACGATATATGGGTGTTTAATTAATTATACACCATGGGTGACATAACAAATGCTTTAGAGTCACCTTGTTTGGTAATGAGTTAGTAACATTTGCCAACCAAATGCTAAATCATTTTTTGTCTACATTATGTTTGTCTCTTTATGTATCTGACTTCACTTATCCTGTTATTCCACAAGGAATGAGAATGGAATCATATGAAATACTCAGGTGATATCTATTTTAAAATTTTTCTCTACACCTTTCTTTGAGCAGTAGCGATCCTTTTGGTCCTGAAGAATGCAACAGACACCTACTTGGGTCTATGTAATTGCAGAAACATGTTGACCTCACACAATACAAAGTGGATATTTGTTTAATCTACTTTGATTATCGCACCGATTTTATTATCTTGGAAATAGAGAGGTACTAATTAAACATATTTTCCTCTCTTTTCTCCAATTTTAGTTATTTTCACTATTTTTCACATTTTCACACATTTCAGGCACTGCTGTATTGTTACTTCCACTAGCCCATACATTTTTAGCTCACTGGGATACCACTTTATCTTTCCAACGGATATGAGCTTTTACCCTTCCTGGTGAGAAGGATCCCAGATGATGACAAGGGCGGTATCGGTCGTAATACTGATGGGTATTTTTCACACATGGAAAGTATCCAGCTTGTTTAGTGTCACTTTCTCCTAAGTCAGATACATTTCTAGTCAATAGAGTGTTCTTGTTTGACCCACAGCTATTTTTTGTTTGCTATGAATATTGTACTTGGGGGTAATAGCTGTGCTGGGTCGGTAAACATCCCCTTGGACCCTCCTTCTCTCTGTTTTGTCTATGTTCTTGTGCAGCCTGGTCTGCGGGTCCTTATTCCTATTTTTTAGTTTACTTATGCTCAGCACAACTAAGGAGAGCGGTTCCTATTGAGAGATTTGGTGCTGTGCACACATTCTGTCACTCCTCCAGGCAACCCTTAACTTGTCCTCAGTATGGCCACTAATTTTGGCTTGGCCTTTGACGATGCCGAGATACAGTCTATCCTGACGGAAAATCCAAGTATTTTGGATATGATGCCTACAACATCAGGCTCCAATGACGATGGCTGGGCCAAGATCCTGATATTAAAAAAGAGCCACTCTCGGACGTGCATATAGGGCATTACAATGGCCGAATATTTACGCGGTAATTGTGCGCCGAGTGGGCTAATTGTTACCAATGCCCCCAGGTTGTTTTTAGATGACAAGGACTTTTTGAAGGACTGGTCTCTAATCGCCTGGAGGTGCACTCGTGACTGGCTCGTGCTCATAATCAAAACAGCCAAAAAAGGTAGCCGATAAGATTCTGGTTGAAATTCACATTCTTGAAGGCCAGATCAAAGCCACCATTTCAGGCAAGCTTTTCACCAAACATCAAGATGAAAGTAATAAGAACAATAAGAAATTTAAAGACTCTGTTCTTTTTTCAAAACTTGAAAAGTTTAAGAAAGATTTGGCCAAGTTTTCATCGGAGAGAGTTTATCCTTATACAAGCGACAGCTATGTTCCGGCCCCTTTTAACAAGAATGGGCATAGAGGAGGGTCTACATATGGTACATCAAGTTCAGATGATGTGTCGAGTGATTCTGACTCCTCGAATCCAGGTCCCTCCGCCTTCAAAACCCGTGGGAGGGGTAATCGAAGAAACTGGAGAGGCTCCAACTATAATTACAACTACAACCAACCACAATTTTCTCCGTGGTGGCAACCCAATCCGTGGGCACAGGGAGGTCCACCCTTTCCTCCACAAACAGGTCCCTTCGTTCCCCAACAATTCTACCCTAAATTTCACTCACAGCCTTTTTTAGGTTCTGGCCGGGGCAGGTCGAGAGGGAGGAGGCGGACACAACAACATGGTCAGGTACATTGGAACCTACCACCTCCTACAATGGATCTGAGGAGCGGGAGGAGAGTCCCCCAAGTACAGACGGGACCAACAACAGGGATAGCCTCGTGATTAATCTAAGTACCCGGACACTAACTGACCTAGAAGAAAAAGTGTTGAATAGGGGACTAGGCTTTGTGGCCTCAAACTCTGGAGACCCTTTTCTCACCCAAGTGGAAATGGGAAAATTCTTCAGAAAAATCTGATTACATTTCCTTTTTTCCAAGAAGGATACGAGAACTATGATCACAATGCCACTGACAACAACACTGGACTTAAGAGACCCTCGACGTTTAATCCATCCGCAACAGGTCCTAACCTGTGAAGAGGCAGTTGAACATGACATCAAGAGACTCTATCAAAAAAACCACAAACCGTTTGTCAACTTTTCTAAGGGAGAACAAGATGCGCTCAGGAGCCTCACTAGTGATGACTCCGTAACCATTAAACCAGCTGACAGGGGTGGCGCAATAGTCCTAATGGACACCAGCAGTTACCGTGATGAATGCCTTAGACAATTGAACAAAGCGATACAAAAGGGGATGATGGACGGAGCGCGTTTGAGCAAATCAAACACTCACCCCCAGTCAACTGATCTGGGTTTAATCCATCACCATTCTTTAGCTCACTCGGCCACCTCAGTTCAGACATGGCAATATGCAAATCAGTCTGACCCTGTGCCTCATGGGAACAGTACAGCCCGAACTGCCATGCCATGTCTTCCCTGGACCGGAAACAAGCATCCTGGGACCGGTTTCGGATTCATAATCCTCATCAGCCAGGCTATCTTGAATCCAGTGGCCAAGTGAGCAAGGGACTCACGTCTGAGCATACCCTGCCACACTTAGGGCGAACAAAGCGATACAAAAGGGGATGATGGACGGAGCGTTTGAGCAAATCAAACACTCACCCCCAGTCATCCTTGTACTGGGGTGAATGTATGACATTGTTCTACATTCTGTCCATCAACTGTGTTTTTTGCAATTTTCACCCCGAGTGGGCTGGGTATGCTCAGACGTTAGTCCCAGGCTCTCCACACCACTGGAGTCAAGCTATCCAGGCTGATGAAGGCTGATAGCCAGAAACCGGTCCTTGGATACTTGATTCCGGTCTGGGAAAGACATGGCTTGGTAGTTCGGACTGGACTGTTCCCATGAGGCACAGGGTCAGAGCTGATTTGCATATAGCCAGTGTCTAACCCAGGGTGGTGTGGAGTGCAAAAACACGATGGATTTAGGCTCAGATCCTTGTACTGGGGTGAATGTATGACATTGTTCTACATTCTGTCCATCAACTGTGTTTTTTGCAATTTTCACCCCGAGTGGGCTGGGTATGCTCAGACGTGAGTCCCAGGCTCTCCACACCACTGGAGTCAAGCTATCCAGGCTGATGAAGGCTGATAGCCAGAAACCGGTCCTTGGATGCTTGATTCCGGTCTGGGAAAGACATGGCTTGGTAGTTCGGACTGGACTGTTCCCATGAGGCACAGGGTCAGAGCTGATTTGCATACAGCCAGTGTCTAACCCCGGGTGGTGTGGAGTGCAAAAACACGATGGATTTAGGCTCAGATCCTTGTACTGGGGTGAATGTATGACATTGTTCTACATTCTGTCCATCAACTGTGTTTTTTGCAATTTTCACCCCGAGTGGGCTGGGTATGCTCAGACGTGAGTCCCAGGCTCTCCACACCACTGGAGTCAAGCTATCCAGGCTGATGAAGGCTGATAGCCAGAAACCGGTCCTTGGATGCTTGATTCCGGTCTGGGAAAGACATGGCTTGGTAGTTCGGACTGGACTGTTCCCATGAGGCACAGGGTCAGAGCTGATTTGCATATAGCCAGTGTCTAACCCAGGGTGGTGTGGAGTGCAAAAACACGATGGATTTAGGCTCAGATCCTTGTACTGGGGTGAATGTATGACATTGTTCTACATTCTGTCCATCAACTGTGTTTTTTGCAATTTTCACCCCGAGTGGGCTGGGTATGCTCAGACGTGAGTCCCAGGCTCTCCACACCACTGGAGTCAAGCTATCCAGGCTGATGAAGGCTGATAGCCAGAAACCGGTCCTTGGATGCTTGATTCCGGTCTGGGAAAGACATGGCTTGGTAGTTCGGACTGGACTGTTCCCATGAGGCACAGGGTCAGAGCTGATTTGCATACAGCCAGTGTCTAACCCCGGGTGGTGTGGAGTGCAAAAACACAATGGATTTAGGCTCAGATCCTTGTACTGGGGTGAATGTATGACATTTTTCTACATTCTGTCCATCAACTGTGTTTTTTGCAATTTTCACCCCGAGTGGGCTGGGTATGCTCAGACGTGAGTCCCAGGCTCTCCACACCACTGGAGTCAAGCTATCCAGGCTGATGAAGGCTGATAGCCAGAAACCGGTCCTTGGATGCTTGATTCCGGTCTGGGAAAGACATGGCTTGGTAGTTCGGACTGGACTGTTCCCATGAGGCACAGGGTCAGAGCTGATTTGCATATAGCCAGTGTCTAACCCAGGGTGGTGTGGAGTGCAAAAAACACGATGGATTTAGGCTCAGATCCTTGTACTGGGGTGAATGTATGACATTGTTCTACATTCTGTCCATCAACTGTGTTTTTTGCAATTTTCACGCTGAGTGGGCTGGGTATGCTCAGACGTGAGTCCCAGGCTCTCCACACCACTGGAGTCAAGCTACCACAGCGCCCTTACCGGCCTGGTTGCCCCACGATCCCCGCTCCTGCTCTTGTGCCCTCCTGCAGCCTGTGACGCCCGACCTCCATCGACGCCTGCTCCCGGCGCCCCAGCCGCCGCAGGGCCGCCAGAGAAGCCCGCACCCGGTTTTCCCACCGCCGCTGCCTGCCTGCAGACCCGCCCCCCCCGCCAGCCGATTGGCTAAGACGCTCCCGCCCCCAGCTGACCCTCCCTCACGGCTCCCTTCTTATGACGCCCCCAGAGCGACCGCGCAGCGGATGCACGCAGCGGGAGCACCGACTGAGCGCCGAAGGTGCGCCAAAGGTAAGCCCGTCTGCGCCCGTCTGCGCCGGGACCGCGCCCAGTGCCAGGACCCCTGGGCCCCGCAGACACCAGCCCACCCGCCGGACCTACGACGCCGCCACCCTCAACGCACTCAACACCGGCCGAATCCCGGGATGCTACCGAGCCACCCCGAGACGAACCCACGGACCCTTCAGCTGCCACGCCTGCAAGTTCACCTGCATCCGGACCTGTCCCGCACCAACACCCGCCAAGCCGAACACCAGCAGCAACCACCTGAAGTGCATCCTCCTCAACACCCGTTCCGTCCACAGACACGCCATCGAACTCTGGAACCTCCTCGACACCACAGCCCCTGACGTCGCCTTCCTCACGGAAACCTGGATGAACGACTCCTCAGCGCCCGACATCGCCATCGCCATCCCGGAGGGCTACAAGATCACCCGAAGGGACCGCATCAACAACACAGGAGGAGGCATCGCCATCATCTACAGGGACACCATCCGCATCACGACCAACACCGACGACACCCTGACAACCGCCGAACACCTGCACTTCCAGATCCACACGGACCCCAAAACCACCCTCAGAGGCACCCTGATCTACCGACCCCCGGGACCACGCACTCAATTCAGCGAGGACATCGCCGACTTCATCAGCCCGCATGCCCTCCCCTCCGCTGACTACATCCTCCTGGGAGACATCAACTTCCACCTGGAGAACAACAACGACCGCAACACCACCACCCTGCTCGACAACCTCGCCAACCTCGGTCTCAAGCAGCTGGTGTCCACCCCCACCCACCTCGCCGGACACACACTCGACGCCGTCTTCTCATCCAGCAAAGACATCGCCTTCAGCCATGCCACCGGACTCCACTGGACGGACCACAGCTGCGTCCACTTCACCTTCAAAAGAACGACGATCCACCACCACCAGCAACAGGTCGCTCGAAGAAGCTGGAACAAGATCACAGCCGACCAGCTCGCCGCTTCCCTGAGCCAGCACCCTCCCGCCAGCTCAGCGAACCCCAGCCAGGCCGCTGACAACCTCACGAAGTGGATCAGCAACTGCGCGGACGAACTCGCCCCACTGAGGACCCCGCCCAGCAGACCCGGCAGCAAGAAGGCCCCATGGTTCACCGACGAACTCAAGAGCTCCAAGAAGAACTGCCGAGCCCTCGAGAAAGCCTGGAGAAGGGAACCAACACCGGACAACATGACCACCCTCAAGCTTGCCACCCGGAAGCACCACCAACTGATCCGCGCCACCAAGAAAACTGCATTCAAGGACCGGCTGGACAACAACGCACACAACTGCAAGGAACTCTTCAACATCGTGAAAGAGCTCTCCAACCCCAACGCCGGAAACAACGACATCACCCCATCGCAAGACCTCTGCAACTCCCTCACCTCCTACTTCCACAACAAGATCGCGGACATACACAACAGCTTCAGCACTCAACCGACGCACGCCACGACCGAACCACCGCCCCCCACCACCACCCTCCGCGCCTGGACTCCGATCAGCACCGAAGACACCATCCGCGGGATGAACTCCATCCACTCCGGATCTCCAACCGACCCCTGCCCTCACCACGTCTTCAACAAAGCCGACGCTGTCATCGCACCCTACCTGCGGGACATCATCAACACATCCTTCGACACCGCCACCTTCCCGGAGAGCTGGAAACACGCCGAACTCAGCGCCCTACTCAAGAAACCCACAGCGGACCCCACCGAACTCAAGAATTACCGACCCATCTCGCTCCTCCCGTTTCCAGCCAAAGTCATCGAGAAGACCGTCAACAAACAGCTGGCCGCCTTCCTCGAGACGAATGGATCCCTCGACCCCTCACAGTCTGGCTTCCGAGCCAACCACAGCACCGAGACGGCCCTCATCGCTGCCACCGATGACATCCGAGCCCTGATGGACAACGGAGAAACAGCGGCCCTCATCCTCCTAGACCTCTCCGCGGCATTCAACACTGTCTGCCACCGCACCCTAGTGCAGCGCCTCAGCAACGTCGGAATCCAGGAGAAGGCACTGGAATGGATCATCTCCTTCCTCGACGGAAGAACACAGAAAGTCCGTCTACCACCGTACAAGTCAGAGGCCACCGAAGTCATCTGCGGCGTCCCTCAAGGATCCTCGCTGAGCCCCACCCTCTTCAACGTCTACATGAGCCCCCTCGCGGCCATCGCACGCCAACACAACCTCAACATCATCTCCTACGCTGACGACACCCAACTGATCCTCTCCCTGACCAACGACCCCGCCGCCGCTAGAGCCAACCTTCACGAAGGGATGAAAGACGTAGCCGAGTGGATGACGACCAGCCGCCTGAAACTGAACTCAGACAAGACGGAAGTCCTCATCCTGGGCTCCTCGCCCTCCGCCTGGGACGACTCCTGGTGGCCCCCAGCCCTGGGCACCGCACCCAAACCGACAGACCACGCACGCAACCTGGGCTTCATCCTGGACTCCTCCCTCTCCATGACCAGACAAGTCAACGCCGTCTCCGCGTCCTGTTTTAACATCCTGCGCATGCTACGGAAGATCTTCCGGTGGATCCCCACCGAGACCAGGAAGACGGTCACCCAGGACCTCGTCACCAGCCGTCTGGACTACGGCAACGCCCTCTATGCCGGAACCACCGCCAAGCTCCAGAAGAGACTCCAGCGGATCCAGAACGCCTCAGCCAGACTCATCCTCGACATCCCCCGACGCAGCCACATCTCCGGACACCTGAGAGACCTGCACTGGCTCCCCGTCAACAAGAGAATCACCTTCCGTCTCCTCACCCACGCACACAAGGCCCTACACGACCAAGGCCCGAGCTACCTCAACAACCGCCTCAACTTCTACGCTCCCAAACGCCACCTCCGATCGACCAACCACGCCCTCGCCGCCGTCCCCCGCATCCGAAGAGCGTCAACAGGAGGAAGGTCTTTCTCCTACCTGGCCGCCAAGACCTGGAACTCCCTCCCGACCGACCTGCGCCTGACCCAAGACCACCTCTCCTTCAGGAAGAAACTCAAGACCTGGCTGTTCGAGCAGTAGCAGCACCCCCCCACCCCCCAAGCGCCTTGAGACCCTCCGGGTAAGTAGTGCGCTCTACAAATGTCTTTGATTGATTGATTGAAGCTATCCAGGCTGATGAAGGCTGATAGCCAGAAACCGGTCCTTGGATGCTTGATTCCGGTCTGGGAAAGACATGGCTTGGTAGTTCGGACTGGACTGTTCCCATGAGGCACAGGGTCAGAGATGATTTGCATATAGCCAGTGTCTAACCCAGGGTGGTGTGGAGTGCAAAAACACGATGGATTTAGGCTCAGATCCTTGTACTGGGGTGAATGTATGACATTGTTCTACATTCTGTCCATCAACTGTGTTTTTTGCAATTTTCACCCCCCCCCGAGTGGGCTGGGTATGCTCAGACGTGAGTCCCATTCTCTCCACACCACTGGAGTCAAGCTATCCAGGCTGATGAAGGCTGATAGCCAGAAACCGGTCCTTGGATGCTTGATTCCGGTCTGGGAAAGACATGGCTTGGTAGTTCGGACTGGACTGTTCCCATGAGGCACAGGGTCAGAGCTGATTTGCATATAGCCAGTGTCTAACCCAGGGTGGTGTGGAGTGCAAAAACACGATGGATTTAGGCTCAGATCCTTGTACTGGGGTGAATGTATGACATTGTTCTACATTCTGTCCATCAACTGTGTTTTTTTGCAATTTTCACCCCGAGTGGGCTGGGTATGCTCAGACGTGAGTCCCAGGCTCTCCACACCCCTGGAGTCAAGCTATCCAGGCTGATGAAGGCTGATAGCCAGAAACCGGTCCTTGGATGCTTGATTCCGGTCTGGGAAAGACATGGCTTGGTAGTTCGGACTGGACTGTTCCCATGAGGCACAGGGTCAGAGCTGATTTGCATATAGCCAGTGTCTAACCCAGGGTGGTGTGGAGTGCAAAAACACGATGGATTTAGGCTCAGATCCTTGTACTGGGGTGAATGTATGACATTGTTCTACATTCTGTCCATCAACTGTGTTTTTTGCAATTTTCACCCCGAGTGGGCTGGGTATGCTCAGACGTGAGTCCCAGGCTCTCCACACCACTGGAGTCAAGCTATCCAGGCTGATGAAGGCTGATAGCCAGAAACCGGTCCTTGGATGCTTGATTCCGGTCTGGGAAAGACATGGCTTGGTAGTTCGGACTGGACTGTTCCCATGAGGCACAGGGTCAGTGCTGATTTGCATATAGCCAGTGTCTAACCCAGGGTGGTGTGGAGTGCAAAAACACGATGGATTTAGGCTCAGATCCTTGTACTGGGGTGAATGTATGACATTGTTCTACATTCTGTCCATCAACTGTGTTTTTTGCAATTTTCACCCCGAGTGGGCTGGGTATGCTCAGACGTGAGTCCCAGGCTCTCCACACCACTGGAGTCAAGCTATCCAGGCTGATGAAGGCTGATAGCCAGAAACCGATCCTTGGATGCTTGATTCCGGTCTGGGAAAGACATGGCTTGGTAGTTCGGACTGGACTGTTCCCATGAGGCACAGGGTCAGAGCTGATTTGCATATAGCCAGTGTCTAACCCAGGGTGGTGTGGAGTGCAAAAACACGATGGATTTAGGCTCAGATCCTTGTACTGGGGTGAATGTATGACATTGTTCTACATTCTGTCCATCAACTGTGTTTTTTGCAATTTAGACAATTGAACGGCATCAGATCTTATCAACCACTCACTGAAGACCCTACGGAGAGGCTATCCAAAACCATAGGCCATATCGTAGAAGAGGCATTGTCTGAAGGCTGGGTGACATCTAATGACGCACAGTATTTATGTGCAGGACATCCTGTCATGCCATACTTTTATGTGCTCCCTAAAGTTCACAAAGTACAACGACCACCACCAGGACGCCCTATAATATCAGGGATAGGCTCTCTCTTGGAACCACTTTCCACCTTTGTGGATTTTTTCTTAAGACCGATGGTAAGAGAGAGGCCCACCTTCCTGCAGGATACTAAAGACGTCCTTAGGATTCTGCCTGAAATTGAATTCGACATGGACACTGATTGGCTGGTGTCATTTGATGTAGAGTCCCTCTATACATCCATTCCGCAAAACGAAACTCTTGATATTATAGAAAATCTCTTGTTAGCAAGAGAACTGGACTCCATCACCCCAGTGTCTCTGATCATGAGCCTTGCTAGCCTGGCTATGAAAGAGAATTTCTTTCAGTTTGAGGATAACCTATTCTTACAGACGTCTGGGACCAGCATGGGGAGCGTTTTTGCCCCCAGCATGGCGAACCTCTACGTGCATAAATTTGAACATGATCACGTACTCACACCCACCAACCCATATTACAGCTCTTTACGTCTTTGGAAACGTTACATCGACGATATTTTGGTGTTGTAGCGGGGGACAGAAGAAGATCTTATGAGGTTCCATGAATGGCTGAATGGCAGAAATTATTTCTTGCGATTCACATGTGAATCCAATAAACATCATTTGGCGTTTCTTGATCTACTCATCTTAGTCACCCCAGAGGGATTACAATCAGAACTTTACCGTAAACCCATGTCCCGAAACTCTTTACTAAGTTACGAGAGTTGTCACCCCAAGGCATTGAGGGACAATTTGCCCTATGGGCAATTTTTGAGGCTACAGCGAAACTGTTCCACTAAAGATACTTTCCAATATCATGCGAGTACTTTAGAGAAACAACTAGTGGCCAGAAAATACCCTAAACACCTGGTGCGTCGTTCTAAGAAGAGAGCCTCTAACAACAACCGAGAAGGACTCTTGGAGCCAGCAGTTGTGAAAGAGAAGCAAAATCGCATTACATGCGTCAACACGTACTGTACACGCTCAAACAGTATACAAAAAATTGTGAAAAGACACTGGGCTATCCTTAACACTGGCGATGATAATCTGCCGTTGCCTTTGTGTGCATTTAAGCGGGGCCAAAACCTGAAGGATCAGCTAGTTCATACCAGACCGAAAACCACCCTTCCCCGGGCAGTCGGTACCTTGTGGGACTTGCCAGCTATAGAGGGACATCATCCATGTGGAAACTGTGCTGCTTGTCCACAAGCCGCTAAGTCTATGAGCATTGATATAGGGAGTGCTCGCCCTTGGCAACAGAGACGTTTCACAAATTGTAACAGCCTGAACCTGATATACCTAATTACCTGCCCTTGTCACCTAAAGTACGTAGGTATGACGATCAGAAAAATTAAGACTTGTATTTCCGAGCACAAGAGTACTATCAGATGCCGGAAACAGGCTACGCGTTTGACAAACCACTTCCTTGAAGTAGGCCATACACCCACCGATTTCGTATGGACAGTCATAGAACAACCTTTGATTCCACAACAGGTCACTGACGTGAGCAAATTTCTTTTTAAAAAAGAACAAAAATGGATATACAAGTTGAACTCTGACAAAGCAGGACTGAATGAAGACATTCCCTGGATGTCCTTATAATTTTCAGATTAAGGTCTCCACTCTATATAATATCATGGTTCGACAGGTTGTCTCCGAATCTGCAACATAAGAGTTCTCCACTTATATATATATATATATATATATATATATATATATATATATATATATATATATATATATATATATATGCCTTTTTCAGTCGACCAAAACACACTATGTGAACACTTCTCGGATGGTTGGCCCCTGATTCTGTATTAGTTGTGATCATGGGTGACCAACAGACTTCATGATGCTCAAGCATTGGGCACTCCTGCCACATCCACAACACCCACTAAGGAACTAATCCACCTGTCCATCGTAGTACAGATCGCCATACCTAAGTTCTGGTAGCTATGTAGATTACCTAATAGACATACCATTTATATCAAGTGACGATGGCACATTTATTCTTGGGGTTTTGCACATTCTGCACATTTCTGGCCAAAAAGGTGTGTGGTTATACTGGAGAGTAGTTCTTAATGAATATAGCCCTTAGCTTTTTTCATTAACATACTCCACAGATCCTTATATTGCCATTTAAAGCCACTGAAATATCAGGCAATATGAGGCGTTGTGGATTATTACCAACATCACAAAAAAATAACTTCTTTCGTGAATCTGTACAAATAACTACATATCCCATGACCCTTTGGGATATATCGCACAATTACCAACAAGTGACAAAATCAAATTATCTTTATATCATTATCTAAAGCCCCTATAATATCATACATACTAAGCGTGATCGATCGTTGCTGAAACATGAAATAAAAAACCTTGTTTTACGAATTTGAACAAATAACTACATATCCCATGATTCTCTGGGACGGGTCGCACTATTATCGATACTAATGTCATCATTTGGCGCTAAAAACATAGAATTTAATACCCAGCCTGTGGCGCACCCGGTACCTCCCCGAGACGGCCCATAGGGATGCCCGGAGTACCGACGGACAGGTGAGCCTACTATGAGAACCATAGTACACAGCGCGTTAAAATCACGGCTGAAGGTCTAGCGGCACGAAGATCTTATGGGCAAAGAAAGGTACTGGTAGACGAGCAATGTAAATCTTATGTTTGAGGCAATTATGAAGGGGAGATAAGTTCCCGCTATGATTAATAGCCATTTGCCTCTGACCCCGAACGGTCTTAATGGACTGTTTATATAACGCCGTTTTGCCGATTCTAAGACTGTATAAAGACTGAGGTCTCAGACACAAGCTGATGTGGGGCGAGACTAGATAATGTTAAGAGTAGTATTTCTCTGAAACTTGATGGCGGATACCAAAATGGAACTAGCTCTACATCAGTTGAGCGGCCACTGAAGTCCCACTAGTTAAAGCGTCAGGTTCTCAAGACGAGATGACCATTGTAATATCTTGGTTAGTATGATCAATAGATAGAAACATTTAGGGTACTACCCATAACATCTGGGCACCAGTCGGCATAGGTGTGCTGGCAGTGATTGTGGATGTGTAGCATGTGGCTACTAGTGTATTTGCCTAATTCTTTCGCTTTGGATACTCTTTTTATTTCTGTAACAGAGCGGTGCTCCATGTACCTGCGCCATAGCCAGGTGGGGTGGAGTTGTGCTCTCCTGCCAAATAGGTAAGCGAGAGGCTAGCATTTGCACGATATATGGTTGTTTAATTAATTATATACCATGGGTGACATAACAAATGCTTTAGAGTCACCTTGTTTGGTAATAAGTTAGTAACATTTGCCAACCAAATGCTAAATAATTTTTTGTCTACATTCTGTTTGTCACTTTATGTATCTGACTTCACTTATCCTGTTATTCCACAAGGAAGGAGAATGGAATCATATGAAATACTCAGGTGATATCTATTTTAAATTTTTTCTCTACACCTTTCTTTGAGCAGTAGCGATCCTTTTGGTCCTGAAGAATGCAACAGACACCTACTTGGGTCTATGTAATTGCAGAAACATGTTGACCTTACACAATACAAAGTAGATATTTGTTTAATCTACTTTGATTATCGCACTGATTTTATTATCTTGGAAATAGAGAGGTACTAATTAAACATATTTTCCTCTCTTTTCTCCAATTTTAGTTATTTTCACTATTTTTCACATTTTCATACATTTCACACACTGCTATATAGTTACTTCCACTAGCCCATACATTTTGAGCTCACTGGGATGCCACTTTATCATTCCAACGGATATGAGCTTTTACCCTTCCTGGTGAGAAGGATCCCCGATGATGACAAGGGCGGTATCGGTCGTAATACTGATGGGTATTTTTCACACATGGAAAGTATCCAGCTTGTTTAGTGTCACTTTCTCCTAAGTCAGATACATTTCTAATCAATAGAGTGTTCTTGTTTGACCCAC
Source organism: Lissotriton helveticus (assembly GCF_964261635.1). NCBI lineage: Eukaryota > Metazoa > Chordata > Amphibia > Caudata > Salamandridae > Lissotriton > Lissotriton helveticus. Next base: position 847,081,936 of record NC_136061.1, on the reverse strand, counting down.
AGCTATTTTTTGTTTGCTATGAATATTGTATTTGGGGGTAATAGCTGTGCTGGGTCGGTAAACACCCCTTTGGACCCTCCTTCTCTCTGTTTTGTCTATATACCCACTGGACTTGGCCCAACCGAAAGGCTTAAAAAAACACAAGCACAGGAGACCAGGCTTGCTTTTTTACAAATGTTTGCCGCAGACCCTCCATGAATTCACAGCAAATTTGTTTTAAAAGTTTTCAGGGGGAGCCCAGGCGGGGTCCCTCTGCGACTCCACCACCAGGACTAGGAGCTCAGGGTATTCATACCCTGCCCCTTCCTGTCTTTTTTTCATTTTTCTGGGACTCTGGGCCGAGTCCTAAGATGGCTGTCATCACTTCCTAGTTGAAATGGTGGCAGCCAATCAGATCTCAGTTTCAGATCTGTCAGGATTCATGGAGCCTCCACATCCCTAGGTATACAATGTTTCTTTTTCGTTAATTGCTCAAAAACTACTAAATGGATTTACCCCAAAACACGCAAGACACTCTTTTCAGATCTAGCTTTCTGCCAAATTTGGTGTAAAACCGTTCAGTTTAGGCTGTAGCTGTGTCTAAAGTTCCTAGGGGTAAATGAATGGGGAAATGACCCCCTTTTTTCTCGGCCCCTGTTTGATTGATCACCCCAAAACTTTCCATCCACAAACTAGGCAAAAAAGAGCACTTTTAGGGAAAATTTTGTGGCGATTCATAAAATGGTGACAAAGTTATTAGCAAAACAAACAATGCATTTCTTATAGAAACAGGATCCTAGCTATAACTACCCAGTGGCAACCACCACTGGGTAATAATGAACATTCATTCCACTGATACAGCAAACTGAATTGTTCCTAATTATCAGTGGCATACATGTTTTGCTATTTGCAGCTGTAGCCTATTCCTGGCCTACTCTTGATTTACTAAGGACATCTCTGAATTACTCTTGCCTCACTCCTCAATTACCCCAGAATACCTAGGACTAAGTCACACTCATGCACAAAAGCAGTATGGATTGGTCCTTTGGTGTCTAAATAATATGTAATATAATTGCCTAACTCAATGGAACTTATTTTTGCTGCCTCTTGAAGAATAAAAGGCCTATTTCAACGTGCAGCCATTCTAGTATGTCATTGCAAATTGTACACATGCTTGCAGCAGTCTCTAAGTTCAATAAGCTAGGTTTTGTAAAAAAAGAAAGTTGTAAGCATTTAACAGAGAAAATGTTGGTAAGATAACTGTTCATCCAGAGACTGAAGACCTGACCCAGTCATTATACCAAAACCAGCAATTTCCAATAAGAATGCAACCATTGCAAATGCATCCTCTCTGTGCCACTTTGAAGCTGAAAAAGCCAATGTTCTCATAATATAAAAGTAGTACACTTCAAGGGGCAGATTTACTCATTTTTCACACAACGCAGTGCAGCAACCATATTTGCTGTTTGTTGTGCTACGTTGGGCAAATAGGAAAACAAAGCACAGAGCCATATCTACGAACACTGACCTACTAATGCTGTCATCCCTTGCACGAGTGCTCTAATTAGGCTGCCAAGCATGAAGCACAACCTTGCAACACGGCGCAGAGGTGACTGTGTGCAGTCTAACATAGAATGTTTACTAAGTGTATCTTTTCAGTACAAATTCCTATACCTAGGCAAACACAGAAAGGTCCCATGAATTGTATGTGAGCTGTGCATTTAAGCCCACATGCAATACAAGTCTTCTCATAGAAATTAAATAATTTAACCTTGTTAATGCCTGCTTCTAGGAGGCATTCGATGTTGATGAAAAGCCTGGTCAGGCTATCTTAGTAGATCAGACTTAGTATTTATTTATTTATTCAAAGTTTTATATAGCGCGAACAAGATCCTTACAGATATCAGAGCGCTTCACAGAGACAGGAGTTGGGGCAGCAGGAATGAACAAGATAATGGGAACAGTATAGTAATCAACTAACATAATAGGATAATAATAATGTAGAGAAACATATCAAAATACAATCAGGTAAACAAGTAATATAAGACGGCACAAGTCATTGCTCCCACTACAGGAGGGTTCAGGTAAAAACCTTGGATATGTGGATGGCTTATACCAATTTAAAACCTATAGGTGTTTGCACTGATCAACTCGTGTAATGCCCCTTTTGCACTTAAAATCTCACCTTTTACACTAAAAAGGACTGCATTCCAGCGCAAATTACCTTTTGCACTAGAAAGTAAATACCAAAGTGCCACTTTGCATTGCTTTGCATCACTTTTGCGTCATTTTGAGACAGGATAAAGTTTCAACAAATTTGGGCCTATGGATATGTACTCATTAGACAGCTAAAATGTGTTGTTCCTCGCTGGTATTTTACATTCTGACATATTTTTCACTCCAAAAACATTTTTGTAACCATGTTTTTTAGTTTTCATATTTTGTGAAGCGCCTTCATCACACGAAGTAAACTCGCAGAGGAAGTGCTGCCTGTATGCCCTTTACAGTAGTAAAAGAGCGAATGCAGTTCATAGAATTTAGGACAGCCTAAGCAAGAAAAGTGCTTTGAAAAAGTTTAGAGCAGTAAATTTGACAGAAGGTAAAACATTTTTAGAACGGAATAATATATATTTAGGGGCAGATTTACAAGCCCCTTGCGCTCTTTTGCGTCACTTTTAACATGGGGAAGGTGACGCAAAAGTGGCACAAGGGGCTTGTAAATCTGCCCCTTAGTTTCTTAAAAAGTTTACGTCTCTTTTAGTACTAGCGTTTTGGCTTGATAAAGGGAACGAGACACAGAGCAATAAAGCGGTTAATAAAGCGTACAGTTCGGCCAAACAGGGAAGCCAAGATGAGAACTTAGGCCTCCTTGACCTATTATTGACAAGTTAAGTGCCTATTACTTAAGCTAACTTACACCCCGCTGCATGCTGTTACACCTTTTGTACTCCTAGAACTAATTCACGAGTGTTTATACCTAAATACAAATACCAGTGGGAGTGGTCAGCTGAACTCGATGCTACCTTCACAAACAGGTGCCAAACAACGCTTGGACACTGAAAATAAGCGGGAAAAACATAAAAACGCAGGCATATTTAGGTTCCGTGGCCTCATCCCTGTTAAACTGAACTATGCGCCATGGTACACTTTCAGACCGTTTGGTATACTTAACAACACTTTGAATTCTGGGAATTGTAGTTTTGCTTTTCCCATTGCACATGATCCAATATGTGAAAAGCTATTGCCTCAGAAGCAGGACTAGCTAAAGGAGTCACAGCTGGCATAAGGCCAATTGGCAGTTGTGAGTCTGCGTTTTACTGGAAGGTATCACTAACTTGTGTCACTGCGTGAATACCAAAAACACAGACACCTCATATACAAAAATGAAACTATGGAATAAGTATATACTGGCATGTTTGGGCTCGTGTGTGTCCATTTTATATTAAGAAATTGTTTGAATGGCAGGCATGCGACTGATGGTCCACCTGTTTTTTAGAAGCATCTGGCCTTTTGGCAAATTTCTCAAATCCCCACTAAGCCTGTCTAGCCTAATGTGAGACAAACTCTTCTCTGGTCCTGCAGTCCTTTCAGCGACACCACACCCTTAAGCAAATCCCACTGTTCCCTGACAGGCCAGTCTCCTGTTGGACTGCGGGGAGGAGATGTCGATCATAAAGCCATACATGTAGTGATGGGCACGGTGCCAGTCTCCTTAGGGTGACAACGCTGACTGGACGCCTGGCAGAGGCGCGGCGCTCAAAGGGTTAAAGCCCACACTTCACCCAGAGCGATCCGATGCCCCCTCGACTGAGACTGCCACTGGGGGAGATTTAAACGAGAAGAGAAAGATCATCTTAATTAATTTTGAAATGCTGTTAATTAGCAGGCCGGCTGCATTAAAATCTGCTTCAGTGACCAGGCTGCAGCTCACAGCGGATGAACCCGGGGTGCCAGGGCCCTGCCACTGCCTGGGCCACTGCCAAGGCCCTGTCCTGATGGGCTCAATAGATGTGAAATGATATACACCGGAGCAGTGTAAATAATTATAACAAATATTGCACATTATTCCTAGTGTTTAACCAGTCGGTTGTGGAATCTGGGGACCCGTGTTCTAATCCTGGCTTCACCACTGGAGCGCACTGTGTACTCCTGAGGAAATTCACTTCACCTGCCAGTGGTCCGTGTTCCACCATCTGTCAAAACACCTTTTTTAACTGTTATATAAAACAACTTGATCTAGGCATTTAAAGGGCACCCCTATGCCATCAGCATTGAAAGTGTGGGAATCGCAGCCACTGTAAAAGTGCATACAGATAGCCTTGCCCTCCTCAACTATCAAAGAAATGAACCCTGCACACAGACAACCTCTTCAACCACCGATCCATCACCCTCCTTCTATTCATCAAAGCCAAATCAGCTAAATACCTCATTTGGAACCACCAATATATCTTCAGACCAGGCTAGAGTTAGGAGACCACCACCCTCTTCATCAATGGCAACAGGAACCCAGGCCCCCTGACAGGGGCAGGGCCCTGCTCTACAGCTACCCCATCTGTAAGGCATTGTACTTACTGCAGCACATATAATTATAGGCAAGTCCATTGGAATTATGTGCAAGGGAGGACCAAATTATGCGAAAGTGTTAACTAAATTGTGCATAATGCGGCACATTGTGTGATAGCATCAGTTAATTATTTTGTTATTTCTACACGTGTTAACACTGTCTGGACCAAAGGTTCACCTTATTAGTATTAGTTTTGCACCAAAATACAGCAATATGCAACTGATAGTTGAACAGTCATCCTTTGCGGAGTGCCTTCTTCTGCACAGCAACCAGTGTTGCCACATTTTTAGTAGCCTGTAACCCATTTCAGCTACAAACACAAGTTGCATTGTAAAATGTGTAAATTATGCAGGGGATGATGGATTATGTGACCAATGCTGCAAATCCATATTTTGTGAAGTAAACGCTGCAGATGCAGAATCATATAATTCCAGTGGCACTGATTATAGATGTTGGAAAGTTCAATCACATCACCTCAAACTTATTGTAACTCCCTCAAGCCCACATCCTTCAAGACCAGCTGTGTAACACACAAGGGAACCAGAAACTGTACCCTTATGTACGTCAGGTGGAAAGCGCCACACCAGAATCCAAAACATAATCCAGACTGGAAACAAAGTGGTGCAAAAACAGAAAAGCAGAGCACTGGCCTTTCTTTATTCTCCAAGGATCTGGAACAACAACCCCACCAACAACAGACAGAAATACAGCAACCCTTATGCAAACCAGAAAGAACAAGAAGACTCACCAATTCAGAGAACACTACATGGCTACATTGTAGGATCCGCCACCTATGTATAATGTATAATTTAGTCAACACTGCTGAATAATTCCAGTGGACCCGGAGCAGGTAGCACATGTTAAAAGTGCTTGAGCATGAAGTAGAGAGACTGTAAAGTTTGCAAACTTAGTTTGGTGTGTGTTCAAATCCTGCATTGCCAAACCCTGGTGAGTTGCAGCTACTACTGCTGAAACAAGGCCAATGGAGGTACCAATGGATGAGATGGACTGGCCTTGAGGGCAGAGCCGGCTTTAGTGATGGTGGTGCCCTGTGCAAGAATGTTTAGTGGTGCCCCCAATGACCACCTATGCCTCGGACTCCCTCACTACCACCCTTTAACTGTGCCCCTCAAGTCTCCATAACCACACTCTTTCTCAGATGCATTTAATGTGATTTACAGCGCCACTCATACCAATGTACGGTGTCAGAGCACTTTACATCTCACACACTACACAGAGACCATCATTAATATGTGTGTAAATCGCTGTATAGGAAATGTTACATAAGAAAAAGGACTACAAGGTGTAGAAGTCACATGACAACAATACTAGTAGGCAGTATAGTTTAATAGCTCACTGTTCTATGTTAGGATTTTAACTTATAAACTGCAAGTAACAAAAGGATCTCTCTGATAAAAGCAGTAACCCACTCACCTAGTTAACATTATGTGCACTTTGTGAGCTGCATGGTACATGTTCTTTGCAGCAGGCACATTAACCCTGTGCTCTACCTTTCCAGGAGTCAATCCTTCCACTAGACAAAACTCCAATCTCTCTCTAGGAAGAACATTAATCACCGGAGTTATCATGATGTTTTTATTGTTGCTGAAAATTGCTGGAGGCCAGGAATGGAGCAGCAAGTTTTTTTTAAACCATAATATACTTGCAAACACTATGCCCCCACGCAAAATAGGCACCCGGTGCAGTCACATAGTTCACACGGCTCTAACCTGCTAATGGTTCCTGTGACCTCAGTGACAGAGTCACAGTGACTGGATCACTGTTGCTCTACGGTGTGCTGCTTCATAGCCCTGCCCGCAAGACTGGAGATGAACATCAGTATTGATTGTGATGGACAGGCCTTCAGGGTTAACCCACAATTGATACTGCTAGAGTACACCTGCTTGTGCTAAGACACCAGGGCTTCTAAGGTCTAGTGGGTCCTTCTAAGGTCTAGCATTGGAATATGCTCCCTCAGGAAAGTGGTCTGGTGGACTGGTCATGAAGGCTGAACCTGATTCCCCAGTTCCAAATGTGGCAGCTCTGGCCATAGTGCCACATCCTCCCCCAACTGAACACCATACTGCCCCACGGAGATAACTCACACTGCCTTCAGCTACAACCTAATTGTGCCTGCTATAAACACCTGGATGTGGCTCAATTCATATTATGCACTAGACAAGAGTAATATGCTGCCTAAAAAAAAGTAACAACATCCTGGAAAAAGCAAACACTCATTGGGAATGAAGATTAAGTAAAGCATGTGAAATGTAAGCAGAAACAACATGGTTACCTTAACAATTTCTCTAACTATTTAGAAATCAGTGAGTGCTTTTACCTGAAAAGTTAAGGACATGACTACCAGGCCCAGAAAGGAACTGTTTCAATGTCCATTGCTTATATCCTTACAAAACGTAAGCAGTCTGGTTTTAAAAGACCACATCCATAAACACAGAGCTGTGGTACACATTTTGCTTTCCAATCCACCCATCAACCAGGTATTACAGTACCTCCAGGAATGGTGCACTTCCCCACCCAAGGAAAACAATGCTGTTCAAAGAAAGACAAGAAAACAAAAGTAGCGCTTCACTGGCAAACTCTTAAATTGAGGCTGATGTGTTTGGGTGTGAATCAAATCAATCTGGCCACTTTGCAACCACTCTGTCTTGCTTTATTTAGTTATGTATTGATTTTCCATATTTTAAACCTTTTATTTCTCTCAGTCTGAGGCTGCACTTTAGAAAAGTAGAATGTTAGAAAAAGAAGGCAAAGTGTTTTTTTCTTTTTGGGATCCATTTCACAGGGAAGCAAATAAATGAAATAAGGAAAGAGAGGTTGTGAACCGTTTCTTCAAGTCAGGGTTTTCAGTAAGTGAGGAGGGGCTGCTAGACAGAAAGGGAGGGAATAAGAGGAAGAGAGGGGGTGGAGAGGGCAGCTGCCAGTGCAGAGTAGAAGTGGACATTTTCTGTGTCTTCTCTGTGCAGGAAGGAAGTGACAGAGCCCTTTTGCTTCTCTGCTAGTCCTGATAGAGCAAGATTTCGCATCGCGACTTGCTCGACTCAAGAACCTCGAAATCTGTTATAATCCTATAATCCCAATTGTTCGTTTTACTAATTTTATGTATTTTGAATGTGCATGTGTATCATAGTGAGGCTTGCCTATGTGGTTTACTAATACGAGTAACCCTTGTGAATAAAAAATGGCCGCTGCTTGACATTTGTTTCTGCGCATGCGTTAGGCACAATCACGTGACATGACGTAGTTGCAGTTTGGAGGGAAAGGGTGCGCATGCGTAATAGCCATAAAATGGCCGCGCTTTGTGATAACGAGGTGAAGCTTGCACCGCTGCTCTTGTGATATTGTCTGTTGCACTTACCCTTAATTGCATAGTATATTTTTAAGATAAGAAACCTGAAGTACAAGAACATGAGATGTAATACATGCATTTATTTCTATGTTTTAATTTGTTTTCGCTTACTTTTCATGTATCACGATGACTGGGGGGTTTGAATGAACTGAGAGCCATCTTGAAGGTCCCTTCCGCGCATGCTCGCGCAGCCAGGGAAGAAATAACCTTGGACAGTGGAACTCAGCCAGCTGGCAGCCACAGTCAAGATGCTCATGAGAAATGACCCACGACCCAGCAAGATGGAGTTAACTTGTTCTGAAACTGTTACAATGATATTTTCCTATTGTATTCTGTAGAATAGGTCATGGGAACCCCAAATCTGCTAGGCGGACCCATGAAATGCAAATTGTGCCTTGGAAAAATCTGTTCTGATTGGTGTGTTAACCTATTCTACTTGGGGACCAATCGAAATTTGGGATTCTGACACTTTGCAACATTTGGGGGTGGTACACTGACCCAAAAACAGTATAACTAGCCTAGGTTTAGCTAGAGAAATTGTCCGACTTGTCCGAATAGCTGACCTGTCACTGACCCAACGCACTCAATAGGTGACTTGATACAGTGGTGCTGCGGAGCACTCTGTCCGAATTTGACCATAGACTCTGAAGGTTTTACTAAACCTTAAGTGCTGGCGGAGCACTTTGCGGGGAAATTCGCTGACCCAATCGGGGTCCTGACTGATAGCTGCAGAGAGGGTGGAGCGCAGGCGTTGCTTCCAAACTGCGGGTGCTGGTCGTGCCTTGGTGGTCCTGTCCTGATCCTAATCTGGTTTTCCTGTCCTGTCCTGGGGTGTCCATTCTGCACCTGCTGTCCCATTGAGGGTTATCCGTCCTTGAGGGTTTTCCTGTCCTTAACTGACCCGTGGCCAGGGTTGGTTTTCACACCAGTCTAGGTAAATATCGTACTGAAACTCTTAAAACTGCACCTTTCTATTTTTTTGTCTTTGCTTCAATAAAGACATACCTTTGCATATGATAAGTTTCCATGCCTTCCGCAACTATTGCATATCTTAAAAGTCATTTGCATTTAATTTCATAGCGTGTTCCTATGTTACCCTACCTTTTAGAAATCATTTTCTCCATTGCAGTCTCTCATAAAGCTAAACTTTGATTTATAGCGTGTTTCACTTTTGCTCATTCTATAGCTGTTTAGGATTTTCCAAAGTTCCTAGTTATGTTTATGAAGTATACCCAATAGCTTAATTTTATTTGTGCATAAGCTTGCCCATTTATAAAAAGTTTATTCTTGCATTACCATTTTACTCCACTCAGCGTGTTCCCTGTCTCACTAGTACTTAGAAAACCTAAATGATTGCCCTTACACTGTTCTTTTATGGTTATATGCTTTTTGTTATCTTGATTATCGATTGTCTTTTAACTGTAAGCCTAATGCTTTATGAAAACGAAATCTAGATAAATCTTTTAAAACTTCCAGTTGTCCGTGGTCATTTTATAGAAAATCAAAAGTTTATATGTTGGGTTTGTATTTCTTCTGCCTTTCCTTTTACAGCTAGCTCCCTGACCCATTGTGGTCATAGGTACCCGTAACAGTGGTTGGTAAGTCGGGTACACTGAAATAGTAGAAAGGGACTCATGATTATTGGTAGTAGATTGTAAGGTCATCTGATCAATGTAAATGGTGAATTGAAGTATATGGACCCGAGACCTAAGTGGTGAAAATATTGGTCGGGTGACCTGCGATCTCTATCAGTAATTTTCTGGTAGCATCGAGGATGGTTAGGGAATAGTTAAAGGTTAGGTAGGATTAGTTAGACTAACTAAGTTGGATACTGCTAGATAGGAAACCTTATTTGCTGCTACGAGAATAGGTACTTCAGGTGATCTGATCACTCACTTGAAATGCTTGTTTTGAAAAATTATGAAATGTTTTAAAATTGTTATCCTTGTTATTATACTGTTATGTGTATTAATCCATTCGTTTGTTAAACGTTTTCTGTGTTGTTGGAATCCCCGGGGAATGGAATAGCGAATGGTGAATAGAATCCATTTGCTCTGAGGTCACTGGCTTTCAAGGAAAGTTGGTGCAGGTTAGGCAGAACTGGAAGCACTAACTAGGGTTTTTTCTGAATGCATGTTTGAATAAATGTTAGCAACGAGATCGCTGGCAAAACTTCTAGCGTGATACAACCTATTTAGGGTCACATTGGAAGGAGTAGCAGGTTCGTCGGAGCTCGTGTGATAGCAAAGGGGTTCGCAGGTGAAACTGATCTATCCGTAGCGTGTGAAAAGTAAATGGAAGTAGTTTACTTACAGTGAAACAATATTCTTTTCTGTCTAGACACTTGAGTACAGTGGCGAATGTGTATTCGTTGTGAAATAACCAAGCACTAAGCACTTTAGAAAGAAAGAAAGTTTCCGTTACCTTGTAAAGGAGGGAGTCAGTCGCGAAGCTGCTCTGACGTCACTCTGTGCCGCGCTGGGATTGGTAGACGCAGCGGGCTGGTAGCGGAGCTGAAATTGTGAAGGAGGGGTGAGTGCCGAAGCGTGAGAACTGTCTCGCGAAGAGACCGCGCACCCATTGGTCGAGATTATTTGAATTCGTGCATTTCATTGGTTGCACGAAAATAAGAAACGCATTTAGATTGGAAGTGATTTTGTAAACAGAGAGTCGCTTGAAGGAAATTATATGTGGCATACGTACAGACCGCATACTAGACCAGATCCTAGGCATTTAGGGTTTGAGAACGATCAGTGGAAAGGACATAACACCGACATTATGTACGGAAATAAGAGGAAGTTGTCACTTGTGAACAAAGTCAAGAATTATTTCAAAAAGGACAAACCAATTAGGACTCGAGAAGGTGTTGTCATTCCGCCACCAAATACTCCCGCATCTTTTATGATGTTTGATAAAGGGTACCACTCATGTGTATGGTTGGAAAATTGGGCGGAATACACAAAAGATGATGGAGTGTTGGCTTTTCCGTTAGAAGGTACATTCAATGGGAGGATTCTATTTAATTTGAGAACCCGAATGAATGATTTGCATCCCAGACCTAGACTAACGCAGTATGAAGCACTTGAGGAATGGGAAATCGAGGCTTTTGAGAGGGATAAGCCCCGAATGGATAAAGGGTTAACAAAATTTTATCCCAAACTGAAACAAGAAACCCGAGATAAAAAGATGAAACAGTGGAGACAGAATATGATTGTTGAGGGACTGTTTCCAATGATGCCCGCGGGTGGTCCTCCCGGGGGGGAGAAGAGGACAGAAAAATGCAAACATTGGGTGCCTATTGGAGAGTCGGATGATGAATTGTTAGATGACATGTGTATGAGAAGTCCACCACCTTATAATGAAGGGCACCGACCTTCTAGCGAGGGAGAAAATTCTCGAAGACCTCCACCCCAGGTCTGCAAGTGTAGGAGGGGGTTACCAAATACCTCCCTATACTGAAAGTCTAGGACCCATAGAGCCCAGAGAGATTTACCCAAAAAGACCCACTAGTGGGGAGGCAAGATACTCGCGAGAAAGGGGGTCTTGCACTAGACTTCCCTATGAAGGTGAGGAAAGACCATTAAGTTCAGGAATGCCGATTTTAAATCCTCTTTATGAGGAAGAACCAAGATCCCTAAGCACGGAAAGTTTATTTCCAAAGCCTAATTATGGTGAGGGACCGAGAGAGACACATCCCACTGCCCCGAGTTATGCTCCAACTTTAACCCCACAGATATTACATGACAATTCACTCGAAAGAATATTGGAGGACAGGGAACGAGATGCTCTAGCTAAACAGAGAGCTGAAATAATTCAGAAAATATCCCAGCTAAATACAAGTCCTGAGTCCTTAACCATCCCGGTTACTATTGGACCTGTGGTTCCATTGTATGGGGACCGACATGGGAGTCCAAAATCTCCAGTTATTACCCCGGTTATAGCTCAGCCGAGACCGGAGCCCTTAATTGTAGATGATCTAACAAGTGAATGTGAGTCTGAAGTTTCATTAATGGATTTGCCCATTAGGGACACCGGAAAGAGGATGCAGAAAAGACATAATCCTTTTAATACGAGAGAAATTCAAATGGAATCAGCTTCAGGTACTAAGAGCGTCACAGTAGTGACTCCTGAAGAAATTGAAAGATGGAGTCGAGAATTAGAAAAACAAGTTCCCCAGTCGAAACCTTTAGATCTCTGCAAACTAAGGATAGAAATAGAAGAACTATTGGCCGGAAATGTAGGATTAGACAGACTAAATACCTACTCTGAAGAAGAGTTGCTGTTTATTTGTAAAAGTCTCACCCGAAATGTCCGAGTATTTCATGAAAAATTAACAGACACTGCTGCTAGCATGGGAATAGACATCTCGAAATCGAAACCCTTGCAGAAACCGTATAGAGCAGATTTCTCGGACAAAGATTTAGATAACCTAAATGTGTCTGGGAAAAAGGCACAGGTCAAAGAATTATTGACCGTGTTGCAGAAATGGGGTGATGTGGAAAAATGGAAAGCCAGATGGGCCAGGAAGAAAGATGAGGCTAAATCCAAACAAGTAACTCCTGAATTTGTTGTAAGGGAAGCTGACAAACCAGAGCAGTTGTGTCCTATGCGAGAAGTGCCAGGTGGAAAATACGTGCATGTTCCTTGGTCCAGACAGGATATTGTGTCCTTTACCAATGATTTCCCAAAATTACGAGAGAAGCCTGTGGATTGGTACAGGCAAGTGGAAAGATTTGTAAAGGTACAGAAATGCCTGTAGAAGGACCTGGATGGGTTCTTTGACATTGTGGTCCCCGTGGATTTATGGACCGAGTGTAAAATTGCCATAGCTTGGCCTAGTGAGGAATATCCGAGGGACTCCAAAACAGGGGAACCTTCTATTGAAGTAATGAAAAAATATGAACAAGTAATCCAACATCTGAAACTAAAAGTGCCTGCAAAGGAAACAGATTGGACCAAGATAGATAGAACCACGCAGGAAAGGGATGAGACTGTACATTCTTTTTATGAAAGATTACTACAGGTGTTTAAGACATACAGTGGTATAGATAACATCGAGATGAAGGACATGACCCACTTCATTTACAGGTTTGTAAACGGTTTAAGACCCGAAATTTGCCAGTGGATCAAAGATAATAAAATATGTTGGCAGTCAAAGAAAATGGATGAGGTCCTCCGGTACGCAAAGTATGGTGAGGATGAGATGGCAGAAAAGCGAAAGGCGTTGAAGGAGAAGGTGATGTGGGCACAAGTAAAGCTCGCAGAACAGCAGGAAAAGCAATTAAGTAAAATCAGTAAGAACACCCAAAATCAAGGCCCTGGGGGTGGGGGAAAGCCCAAAGTAAAAATGAGCAGAGAAGAAGCTAAAAAGAAATTTCCCTGCCACCAGTGCGGAGAAATTGGACATTGGCGAGACGAGTGTCCCTATTTACAGCATGATAATGTACAAACCCCTGATTTAATTCCACAGACGCAGAATGAAAAGCCTAGAAAGACCCAGCAGCAGGTAAAAACGATTCAAGTGCCCCGAGCGCCAAAGCCTAGTTTCAAGGGAAAATCACCGCAGGGTGATGACGTAGAGATCTGGGGAGGAAATGAAAACAGAAATGCAGCAACTTCGCAGTATTTGTTAAATGACACCTTTTTCTGTGACGACCAGTACTGACGGGGCCTGAGAGGGGAGGACGAGGAGTGCGTACTTGGCGCCTCCTTGCCGGTAGACCAGTCAGGGCCATACATTGAAGGAAAGGTTGGCGGAAACGATGTCACTTTTCTGTTGGACACTGGTGCTACCCGTTCTACTGTGAGAACAGCGGACATTCCAAACCTACCCCTCTCGGGAGAAGCAATCCAAGTAGTGGGTGTATCTAATCAATTGATTAGTACCCCCGTTACAGAACCAATGGAGATCTCAATAGGGAACTTTAAAGAAATGCACAGATTTGTCGTTTGCGATACCAGTCCAGTGAACTTACTGGGACGTGATTTGCTGTGCAAAATGAACTGCACTATCTTTTGCACACCAAAGGGCGTCGAAATTCAGACCCCAGATGAAGATGGTATCTACAAATTAATGTTAGTCAGACCTGACTCGGAAATAAAGCGAATGACTATACAGGACTTACCTGCAGAACTTCAACAGACAGTGAAACCAGAAGTTTGGGACTTTACTGGAAAGGATGTAGGATTGATGAAAAACGTAGACCCCATACAAATAACCATGAAAGAAGATGCAGTTTACCCCAACACTAAGCCTTACAAAATGAGTGCCGAAGTGAGAGCAGGTGTTGCCATTGAAATACAGAAATTACTAGAAGCAAATATCATACAGGAAGTAATGAGTAGCCCGTGTAATTCACCCATTATGGGCATCAAAAAGCCTAGTGGCAAATACAGAGTAGTGCAGGACCTGAGAAAGGTAAATAAAATTGTGGTTCCTTGTTGTCCTATTGTCCCGAACCCAGCAGAGATCCTGTATCAGATTCCCTGGGATGCTGAATGGTTCACCGTGATAGATCTATGTCACGCATTCTTTTCGATCCCATTGCATCCAGACAGCAAATTTATTTTCTCATTTGCTTTCAACAGTCACGTGTATGTTTGGAATCGTGTCCCCCAAGGGTACACAGAAAGCCCCTCTATCTTTAATCAGATCTTGAAAAAATGTCTTGAATCTTTAGTCTTACCTGGAAAGTCTGTTTTGGTGCAATACATTGACGACCTATTGGTGGCGTCCAAAAGTCATAGGGATTGCGTGATTGACACCATTGCCCTACTGAATCACCTAAGCGAAAAGGGACATAAAGTGGCCCCTGAAAAATTACAGTTCTGTACAAAGTCAGTGAAATATCTGGGGCACCAGAGAGAAAAAGGCATCAGAAAAGTCACCTCCGAGAGAGTCAGAATTATTCAAAAGATGCAGTTACCCCGTACTCAGAAAGAAGTCAGAATGTTCCTTGGAGTTGTAGGTTACTGCAGGCAATGGATTGTGGGATTTGCAGTCCTGGCAAAGCCTTTGATAAATATGACAAAGAAAGGAGCAAAGGACCCAGTGGAATGGGATGATGAGAGCTTAACAGCCTTCACACAGTTGCGAGATTGTCTGTGTACAGCCCCTGCTCTAGGGATGCCTGACTATTCCAAGGAGTTTGGCCTATTCTGTGACACTCGTGATAATTGTGCAATGTCAATCCTGACTCAGGAGCATGGCTTGACCAGAAGGCCCGTGGCATATTTCTCTGCCACTTTGGATCCAGTGGCTGCTGGATTACCTGGGTGTCTGAAAGCAGTAGCTGCAACTTGCACACGTTTAGAACAGAGTGAGTCCATTGTCATGGGACATTCTGTAACTGTGTATGTTCCACATGCAGTTGTGATTCTATTGACCCGCACAAAAACTCAGTATCTCACCCCTAGTCGGCTGACTAAATATGAGAGAATTCTCATGGGTGCTGCAAATATAGTCATTACTCGGTGTAATATTTTGAACCCAGCCACTCTACTCCCTGGCTCAATAATAATGGAAGATAAGGGAGAAAACGAGCATGACTGCATTGACCTGACAGAATTCAGTACTAAACCCCGCCCAGACATTAAGGAAACACCCTTGCCTGTACATGATGAGGAAGGGTTTGTGGATGGGTCATGCATGAGACACGAACTTGTGGGTCTAAGTGCTGCATACGCTGTGGTAAATTTGGACAAAATTGAAGAAGCATCCTGTTTATTTGGAGTAAAGTCTGCACAAGTAGCCGAATTGATTGCCCTGATAAGAGCTTGCAAATTGGGAAAAGACAAAAGAATAACAGTGTATACTGAAAGTCAGTACTGTTATGGGGTTGTGCATGACTTTGGCCAATTATGGCTACAAAGAGAATTCCTGACTTCATCAGGTACCCCCATTCAAAACGGAAAAGTTGTACAAGACCTTCTAGAGGCAATCCAATTACCAAAAGAATTGGCAGTGGTCAAATGTGTTGCTCATAAAAAGGGCCCTGACCCTGTATCTTTGGGAAATGATTTTGCTGATCGAGTGGCAAAACAATGTGCTATGGATCGCATGTCAATAAATATCAGACGGGGAGGGACTGGAAACAGCTGCCAACTTATGATGTTTGAAGAAGTGCCTACCTGGGATGAAGTGAGAGAATGGCAGCATGCTGCGCCCTGGGAAGAGAAAGAGAAGTGGAAGGAACTTGGTTGTCGACCAAGACGTGAGGATGGTGTCATTGTGGGCCCAGATGGTATGCCTGTGTTACCTAGACACCTGCTTGCCCCTATGGCCAGATTAATACATGAAGGATCACACATTGGTAGGGATGCCATGGTTCTGGTATTTCAACAGACCTGGCACAACAAGAAGTTCAGGACGGTAGCAGAATCCCTTTGCCAGAGGTGCTTGACGTGTCAACAGTTCAACGCTGGCAAAAGAACAGTAGTTGAACTTGGAAAGATTGGGAAATCAGGGGGTCCCTTTGTGAGAATACAGGTTGATTTCATCACCATGCCTCGTTGCGAAGGAAAAAGATATGTCCTTGTCGTTGTCTGCCTATTTTCAAAATGGGTGGAAGCTTACCCTGCCACACAGAATGATGCCATAACAGTAGCCAAATTGTTATTGAAAGAATTGATACCTAGGTTCGGGGTTCCAGTCACTATTGAATCAGATAGAGGCGGACATTTTCAGAATGAAGTGTTGGCTCAACTCTGCAAAGCATTTGGGATCACACAAAAACTGCACTGTGCACATCGTCCAGAGGCTTCTGGAGTAGTAGAACAAATCAATGGCACGATCAAAACAAGATTAGCAAAAATGTGTGACTCTACTGGCATGAACTGGGTAAATGCCTTACCTCTTGTTCTGATGGGACTCAGAAGTATTCCAGACCGAAAAACAGGCCTGAGTCCCCATGAGATCCTGATGGGAAGAGTGATGAGACAAGCATGGGTACCAGGATACAAACTGTTAAGCATTTCTGATGATTTGGTACTTGAGTACTGCAAACAACTGGGTGACCAAGTGCGTTCTATCTCTCGCCAGATTGGGGAAGACGCCGTCGCCAACCCGACAACTCCAGTTCACAAATTGGTTCCTGGTGACTGGGTTAAAATCAAGAAACACACTCGTTCGAGTTGCCTTGCACCGAGGTGGGGGAAAAAGCACCAAGTAATACTGGTGACCACAACAGCGGTGAAGTGTGCAGGCGTTCCCAAGTGGATCCATGCCAGCCATACCCAGAAGGTGATACCAGACGAGGAGCCTGGAGCTGAAGGTTGTCCAGCTGAGGGGTCTGCAGATGTTGGTCCTGAAGTAGCTGATGACGCACAGCCGAGCACCAGTCCAGCTGAGGGTCCTAGAGACGTTGGTCCGGAAGTAGCTGATGACGAGCAACCGAGCATAAGCCAAGATGATTGGATACCAATAATCGATCTCATTGAAGACCCAATCAGAACAAGAGAGCGAATTTATGAAGCTAGAGAGTGGAATAGAGAGGTCGAGTCAGGCACAGGCGATGACCCTCAGATCATTGAGATTCACGTCAAATCTGAGGACGAAGAGGAAGGTCAGACAGGGATAGAGCAAGTGATTGACACACCTCCACTAACTCCTGAAATCGAAAAGGGACAGATTAGTACTAGTGTAAAGGTTCGAGCAAAAGAAAATCAAGAAATCGAAGTGCTTGAACAGGATCAGATAGAATCAGAAGAACGTGTTCAGGACACAGAAATAGAGACATTTGAAAGCCAAAACCAAAATTCTCCTGAACCAGGCCAGCTTAGTAACCAGGCAGAAGAAAAAGATACAAGACCTGGGACTAGTCAGACAGGAAGGGAAGAGACAGAAGAAGTGCCACAAACAAATGAAAACAAAAGAACATTAGAAGAAAGCCAAATCACAGTACCAGCCAAGAGACTCAAGAAAAAGAAAAATATCGAACCAAGATATATTAAGAGACTGAGGCTGAGAATAAAAACAGTAGAAGAGAAACTTGCAGACAAAAGGAGAAGTCCACGGATTGCAGAGCAAATTGGAGAAAGCTCCAAAAGAAGGAGTGATCGAATAAAAAGACTGAACGAAAAATACCAGGATCCTGAGTGGACCTACTTAATCTTGGAAAACTTTGAGGATCTTGATATCTCTGACGAGAGTGACGAAGAACAAGTTGTTGATTTGTCTGCTGAAGAAGACGAGCTCACCTGAAATCACACAGAGTAAGCTACCTGTGTAAAGTTACTAAGAGGGGTTGGAAAACTTCTTCTGAGCCAAAATGTCTGATTCAAGAGTGAATGGAAGGCCTAGTCGCAGTTGTTGCAAAACATGCTGCAAAGTGTGTATATGTAGTATAGCTATAGTAATAATAGTTTGGATACTATTAACAGTTTTCATTCCTTTTATGATAAGCAAAAATGCTAATATTGACCCTACACAGATTACCGACACTGAAGAACTGACAACACGAAGTGTAGAAAGACGTGAAAAGGCACTCAGACAGACAAAACGAGACTTAGAAGCATCAGATGAGGAAGGACTACATTACCTCGGAGTTAAGAACCAGACTAATTTAAACGTTTTCGCAAACTTGTTAGTGCATTACGTAGAAACTATGGAAATAGAAGACTGCTATGTCTGCATGAAGCTACCTACTTCTGTAGCTGAAGGCGTGACTTATCATCACCTACCTTTGACCTATGGAATTTCCTGTAGCATTTTAGCAAGCTTATTTTACAAAAGAGGACCGTTACAGTACTACTACTCTAACGCAGACGTAATATTTTCTGAACTTCCTATACATGGAAATCTAAATCCTGTACATACTAAAAGTGACGTTACACGTTATATGGGAGAATACTTCCTGACTATAGGTACCATAGACTTAAATGAAGCACACAGAGACAACTTGACCTGTTCATTACATGCACAAGAGAAAGTATTTCTAAACATGGCAGAAAAAAGAAGGGAGAGTTTCCAAAGAAAGGCTAATGACAAGAAACAAAAAACTCCTAAATGGGCTGAGAACATGGAGAGCACCTCAAGTGGTGGGGCGGGTCCTGCCTTGTTGCTGGATTTCGAAAGGAAAGGGAAACTCTGTCTTCACCGCGAAAGGACTAGTTATTATAATAACATTTTCATTGGTTCCAGTCAATGTGAGCACAATTACAAGGTAATTGGAGGTTGGGGATTCAAAAATGGGTCAGAGCCTGTGTTTCCTGGAATTTATTATATATGTGGAGACAGGGCTTATTTCAAATTGCCGGATCACTGGTATGGAAGCTGCTACTTTGGCATTGTCTTCCCGAAAATATACCATGTGAATAAAATTGCTGGAAGCAATGAAAATACTAATGGCTTAGTGCGTAGTAAAAGAGAAAGCGTAGGTGAGATAATGGGTAGTATTTTTAGCGCACTGATACCTGGAGTGGGAGTGGTTCTGAACACACACAGAATTTGCAAATTATCCACAATAGTGGATGTGCTGTCTACTGACACAGCTCATGGATTTCTATTGGTCAATACCGAAATGGTTGCGATCAGATCAATGGTTTTGCAGAACAGACTTGCGCTTGACACCTTATTAGCAAAAGAGGGCGGAGTCTGCCGGATGCTGAAGGCGCAACATTGTTGCACTTACATACCGGACAAAAGTGTACAGCTCAAAAGGAATGTGAAAAACATTACTAATTTGGAAAAGGAACTCAAACCACTCGAGGTTGATAGTGCCTGGAAGAGACTAGTTGATGGTCTCTCAAATGTAGGTCATTGGTTTGCTAATTTAGGTAAAAGTTTATTGTTTAAGGTACTGATGCCAATTGGAGTGATAGGCTTCATCATATTCCTCATATTCGTCTGTTGCAAATGTCGAAAACACACAAAAAAGTACCAAGTGAATGCGAGAGGTGTGAAACGGGGTGCGGATGAGCTTGAATTGGAAGAAATGAATAATCAGATTTACAAAAGGGTGAAAGATTCTCACCCTACTAAAAACGAGAAAGAGAAACTGAATCGCCTGTTAGAGGAGGTAGAGTTGTACAAAGTGTGAAAGAAAAGTTGGCATCTGGTTCCGTTATTTTGTGATGATAGTAAATATCATCAAAGAGGGGATTGATAGAGCAAGATTTCGCATCGCGACTTGCTCGACTCAAGAACCTCGAAATCTGTTATAATCCTATAATCCCAATTGTTCGTTGTACTAATTTTATGTATTTTGAATGTGCATGTGTATCATAGTGAGGCTTGCCTATGTGGTTTACTAATAAGAGTAATCCTTGTGAATAAAAAATGGCCGCTGCTTGACATTTGTTTCTGCGCATGCGTTAGGCACAATCACGTGACATGACGTAGTTGCAGTTTGGAGGGAAAGGGTGCGCATGCGTAATAGCCATAAAATGGCCGCGCTTTGTGATAACGAGGTGAAGCTTGCACTGCTGCTCTTGTGATATTGTCTGTTGCACTTACCCTTAATTGCATAGTATATTTTTAAGATAAGAAACCTGGAGTACAAGAACATGAGATGTAATACATGCATTTATTTCTATGTTTTAATTTGTTTTCGCTTACTTTTCATGTATCACAATGACTGGGGGGTTTGAATGAACTGAGAGCCATCTTGAAGGTCCCTTCCGCGCATGCTCGCGCAGCCAGGGAAGAAATAACCTTGGACAGTGGAACTCAGCCAGCTGGCAGCCACAGTCAAGATGCTCATGAGAAATGACCCACGACCCAGCAAGATGGAGTTAACTTGTTCTGAAACTGTTACAATGATATTTTCCTATTGTATTCTGTAGAATAGGTCATGGGAACCCCAAATCTGCTAGGCGGACCCATGAAATGCAAATTGTGCCTTGGAAAAGTCTGTTCTGATTGGTGTGTTAACCTATCCTACTTGGGGACCAATCGAAATTTGGGATTCTGACACTTTGCAACATTTGGGGGTGGTACACTGACCCAAAAACAGTATAACTAGCCTAGGTTTAGCTAGAGAAATTGTCCGACTTGTCCGAATAGCTGACCTGTCACTGACCCAACACACTCAATAGGTGACTTGATACAGTGGTGCTGCGGAGCACTCTGTCCGAATTTGACCATAGACTCTGAAGGTTTTACTAAACCTTAAGTGCTGGCGGAGCACTTTGCAGGGAAATTCGCTGACCCAATCGGGGTCCTGACTGATAGCTGCAGAGAGGGTGGAGCGCAGGCGTTGCTTCCAAACTGCGGGTGCTGGTCGTGCCTTGGTGGTCCTGTCCTGATCCTAATCTGGTTTTCCTGTCCTGTCCTGGGGTGTCCATTCTGCACCTGCTGTCCCATTGAGGGTTATCCGTCCTTGAGGGTTTTCCTGTCCTTAACTGACCCGTGGCCAGGGTTGGTTTTCACACCAGTCTAGGTAAATATCGTACTGAAACTCTTAAAACTGCACCTTTCTATTTTTCTGTCTTTGCTTCAATAAAGACATACCTTTGCATATGATAAGTTTCCATGCCTTCCGCAACTATTGCATATAATAAAAGTCATTTGCATTTAATTTCATAGCGTGTTCCTATGTTACCCTACCTTTTAGAAATCATTTTCTCCATTGCAGTCTCTCATAAAGCTAAACTTTGATTTATAGCGTGTTTCACTTTTGCTCTTTCTTTAGCTGTTTAGGATTTTCCAGAGTTCCTAGTTATGTTTATGAAGTATACCCAATAGCTTAATTTTATTTGTGCATAAGCTTGCCCATTTATAAAAAGTTTATTCTTGCATTACCATTTTATTCCACTCAGCGTGTTCCCTGTCTCACTAGTACTTAGAAAACCTAAATGATTGCCCTTACACTGTTCTTTTATGGTTATATGCTTTTTGTTATCTTGATTATCGATTGTCTTTTAACTGTAAGCCAAATGCTTTATGAAAACGAAATCTAGATAAATCTTTTAAAACTTCCAGTTGTCCGTGGTCATTTTATAGAAAATCAAAAGTTTATATGTTGGGTTTGTATTTCTTCTGCCTTTCCTTTTACAGCTAGCTCCCTGACCAACAGTGGTTGGTAAGTCGGGTACACTGGAAATAGTAGAAAGGGACTCATGATTATTGGTAGTAGATTGTAAGGTCATCTGATCAATGTAAATGGTGAATTGAAGTATATGGGCCCGAGACCTAAGTGGTGAAAATATTGGTCGGGTGACCTGCGATCTCTATCAGTAATTTTCTGGTAGCATCGAGGATGGTTAGGGAATAGTTAAAGGTTAGGTAGGATTAGTTAGACTAACTAAGTTGGATACTGCTAGATAGGAAACCTTATTTGCTGCTACGAGAATAGGTACTTCAGGTGATCTGATCACTCACTTGAAATGCTTGTTTTGAAAAATTATGAAATGTTTTAAAATTGTTATCCTTGTTATTATACTGTTATATGTATTAATCCATTCGTTTGTTAAACGTTTTCTGTGTTGTTGGAATCCCCGGGGAATGGAATAGCGAATGGTGAATAGAATCCATTTGCTCTGAGGTCACTGGCTTTCAAGGAAAGTTGGTGCAGGTTAGGCAGAACTGGAAGCACTAACTAGGGTTTTTTCTGAATGCATGTTTGAATAAATGTTAGCAACGAGATCTCTGGCAAAACTTCTAGCGTGATACAACCTATTTAGGGTCACATTGGAAGGAGTAGCAGGTTCGTCGGAGCTCGTGTGATAGCAAAGGGGTTCGCGGGTGAAACTTTAGACTTAGCAAATATCCCAGAAAGTGGATGAGTCTGAGGAAGTAAGAGGTTCCCTAATGCTAGAGTGAAGGATAGGCGGAAGAGATCTATCCGTAGCGTGTGAAAAGTAAATGGAAGTAGTTTACTTGCAGTGAAACAATATTCTTTTCTGTCTAGACACTTGAGTACAGTGGCGAATGTGTATTCGTTGTGAAATAACCAAGCACTAAGCACTTTAGAAAGAAAGAAAGTTTCCGTTACCTTGTAAAGGAGGGAGTCAGTCGCGAAGCTGCTCTGACGTCACTCTGTGCCGCGCTGGGATTGGTAGACGCAGCGGGCTGGTAGCGGAGCTGAAATTGTGAAGGAGGGGTGAGTGCCGAAGCGTGAGAACTGTCTCGCGAAGAGGCCGCGCACCCATTGGTCGAGATTATTTGAATTCGTGCATTTCATTGGTTGCACGAAAATAAGAAACGCATTTAGATTGGAAGTGATTTTGTAAACAGAGAGTCGCTTGAAGGAAATTATATGTGGCATACGTACAGACCGCATACTAGACCAGATCCTAGGCATTTAGGGTTTGAGAACGATCAGTGGAAAGGACATAACACCGACATTATGTACGGAAATAAGAGGAAGTTGTCACTTGTGAACAAAGTCAAGAATTATTTCAAAAAGGACAAACCAATCAGGACTCGAGAAGGTGTTGTCATTCCGCCACCAAATACTCCCGCATCTTTTATGATGTTTGATAAAGGGTACCACTCATGTGTATGGTTGGAAAATTGGGCGGAATACATAAAAGATGACGGAGTGTTGGCTTTTCCGTTAGAAGGTACATTCAATGGGAGGATTCTATTTAATTTGAGAACCCGAATGAATGATTTGCATCCCAGACCTAGACTAACGCAGTATGAAGCACTAGAGGAATGGGAAATCGAGGCTTTTGAGAGGGATAAGCCCTGAATGGATAAAGGGTTAACAAAATTTTATCCCAAACTGAAACAAGAAACCCGAGATAAAAAGATGAAACAGTGGAGACAGAATATGATTGTTGAGGGACTGTTTCCAATGATGCCCGCGGGTGGTCCTCCCGGGGGGGAGAAGAGGACAGAAAAATGCAAACATTGGGTGCCTATTGGAGAGTCGGATGATGAATTGTTAGATGACATGTGTATGAGAAGTCCACCACCTTATAATGAAGGGCACCGACCTTCTAGCGAAGGAGAAAATTCTCGAAGACCTCCACCCCAGGAAGAGGCCAGGTCTGCAAGTGTAGGAGGGGGTTACCAAATACCTCCCTATACTGAAAGTCTAGGACCCATAGAGCCCAGAGAGATTTACCCAAAAAGACCCACTAGTGGGGAGGCAAGATACTCGCGAGAAAGGGGGTCTTGCGCTAGACTTCCCTATGAAGGTGAGGAAAGACCATTAAGTTCAGGAATGCCGATTTTAAATCCTCTTTATGAGGAAGAACCAAGATCCCTAAGCACGGGAAGTTTATTTCCAAAGCCTAATTATGGTGAGGGACCGAGAGAGACACATCCCACTGCCCCGAGTTATGCTCCAACTTTAACCCCACAGATATTACATGACAATTCACTCGAAAGAATATTGGAGTCGATATCGATTGTCTTTTAACTGTAAGCCTAATGCTTTATGAAAACGAAATCTAGATAAATCTTTTAATACTTCCAGTTGTCCGTGGTCATTTTATAGAAAATCAAAAGTTTATATGTTGGGTTTGTATTTCTTCTGCCTTTCCTTTTACAGCTATCTCCCTGACCCATCGTGGTCATAGGTACCCGTAACAGTGGTTGGTAAGTCGGGTACACTGGAAATAGTAGAAAGGGACTCATGATTATTGGTAGTAGATTGTAAGGTCATCTGATCAATGTAAATGGTGAATTGAAGTATATGGGCCCGAGACCTAAGTGGTGAAAATATTGGTCGGGTGACCTGCGATCTCTATCAGTCCCACCCACCCCCGAATGGCCATGAAAGCTGAACTTTATATGAAGGCCTTGGCTATTTCTGCTGTCGTGGGACACAGTTTTGAAAAGAAAAAGTAGGGGAACAGAATCTTTTTAATAAAAGAAGTAGGGGCATGCAGTGTCCTGGCGATCCCACCCACTTCGACCACTGGTTTTGCATGCCCTAATAGTGAAATACTACTAGTTTTGTTTTTCACAATTGCAAGGACTATCTCTCCCATAGGGTAACATGGGGATTGCCTTGAAATATCTTTTAAGTATAATTTCCTATTGGGAGCAGATATAGATTTGGAGTTTGGGGTTTCTGGACTCACAATCTAAAAACACATCTTTTGGTGAAGCTGGTTTTTAAACTGCGTGTTTGAAAATGCCACTTTTAAAAAGTGAACCAAACACGAAAATGGGCAACTCAGTAGACCCTTCCAGGCTTGGGTGATATATACGTTCAGGTAAAGATGCCCTCAAGGGATTCTTTTCCGGTTTCCAAAAATACATTGTAGTAAACTCTAAATAGTGACTTATTTACAATCAAAGTCTAAATCAATTGATAAATTATGCAGCGAATCAAATGCAAGAGAGGAAAAGATTCAGCAGAGTTACACATTTCGACACAGGTGTATACTTGAGCAAATTTAAATGTATATTAAAAACTGTATACTGAAAAGGGTACAGATTGCCCAAAAAAACTGTAAACTAAAAAGGGTACAGATTGCAAATCACATAAGAGCAAAAGTAACTGAGATGGACATTCATTCATATATATCCCTTAACATGACATCCTTTTGCCCTGGCCCATTTCATAAATTATTTCACAGGTAAACCATCTTTGATATTACAATGAATGATTCCTGAAAAATTTCTGACATTGTAAATAAGCCACTATTTAGGGTTTAAGATAATGTATTTTTGGAAATCATAGACAGCGTAGAACCTGAAAAGAATCCCTTGAGGACATTTTTACCTTAACTTTTTAAAAGTGGACATTTTCTTGCTTAACCATTCTGTGGCTCTGCCTGTCTGTAGAATCCACGTCTGGGTTAGGATGGCAGTTGGACTCTTGTGCATTCACTCTAGTCAGTCACACAAAGGGAGCTGAGGTGTGCCTTGCATATTATGATGGACCATAACCAGGCTGATGGACCTTCCTGAGCTAGAGTGGTGGGAGGAGTTGTCACTGACACCTGAATAGGGCTGTGCCTGTCCTCACAGAAGTGACGACTCCTCCGCTAAGGTGGAGGAGCATCGCCCCACTGCTTTCTGCAGTATAAATAAAGGAACAATAAAATGATAATAACTCATTGTTATCAATATTTTATTTGTTCCTGCAGCAGTGTCTTTGGGGGTGTGGCTGCTCTGATCGTAAAGCAGGGAGGAGGAGTGGTGGGCACTCTGTAAGTACGCAATGACTGTTTGGCCGGCCCTCTCTGGGCGGCCAAGCAGTTCTGCGCACTTTGTATGCTCTCCACCCAGTGGAGAACATGCCCAAGTTCCCATTCCTTGGCTGAGCGGCAAACCACAGTTCTCAGACCAATCACACCAGCTGCATTGCAGCGTTGTGATTGGTCTGGGGAGCTTGGGTGCGTTCTTTTCCGGCCGAGCAGAGGGATTACATGAAGAGACGACAGAGACGAGATGCAGCGAGGAGGTAAGTTTAATTTTTTTTCTTTACCCTCTTCCCCCCACCGCCATCCACCCCCTACCTCGCCACCACCGATCCGTGCCAGTTGCCACTGCCTCACACAAATCTGTCTCCACTGCCCCTGTAGTGTGCCTGGAGCCAAGTCAGGGAAAGGCAGGGTCTTGTTTACTACAATGACTTTTCTTTGAAGTTTCCTACTTCAAAGGCAGAAAGGGCTATAAGTATTGAACCTCTGACACTCTCAAATCGGAACACTTCCGGATTAAGGCCATTCTGCCAGGAAGAAGAGCTGTGTTGCTGTCAGGAGGGGCTACCACTTTTCTGTTTGCTTGCTGTGTTGGTGTGCTGCTTGCTGCTTGCTGCTTCTGTTTGGGGCAGTGAAAGGACTGGACGTTGCTTTCTACATCAGGCTGTCCAAGTAGTTCCAGGGCTTGAGTTGAACTTGCCTCCTGTTGGAAACTCTGGGATATCAAAGACTTCATCCACATCTTGTTACCAGCATTGGAACTCTTCTGCTTTGGGTCCGGCATTGCCTAGTGGTGCCATAAGCCAGTTCTGGGCCCTTTGAATTGGGTGGTTGTGCTGTAACCTCCAGAAACGCAAACCCAAAGCCGACCCTGATGCCACGGTCTGCACCAAAGCCCTGGTCACCGCTCGTGAGGAGTACGACTCATCAACCACAATGGCATCACAGCCACAGCCTCACCGACGACATTGATTCACGTCGTCATTGATGCCGCTGCCTGCACCAAAGCAGAGAGCAGCGCCTGTAAAGAGTACGATGCATCGCCTCAACGTCATCGCAGCCCCGGGTGTACTGACGACAGTGCCTTTGACTCTGACCTCGTCTCCAATGCCGCTGCCTGCACTGTGGCTGAGGGCACCGCTCGTGAAGAACATGACTCATCATCCAGTTTCACATCGCAGTCCCAGGTCTGCCGATGATCAAGCTCAGTACCGACACCTCGCCACTGCTTGCACCGAAGCCATGGGCACCGCTCGGGAAAAGCACAATGTAACAACAGTGACGGCATTGCAGCCCCGGGCCTGCCAACGTCAGCTTTCCTGACCTCAATGTCACGGAGCTCGATCCCCAGTGCATGTGACTCCAAGGTCTCATCGACTCCGGCGCGACATGATCAGCGAGTCAAAATCCGGGTCTCCCTCTACCCAAGCTCTCCACAGAAAATCTTCTGTCTTACCTTGTGCTTGGGGCTATTGTGTAAAGGTCCAGTCCAACTCCAGTCATAATATCAGTGCAAGTGTTCCCAGCCAATGTACCAGACTCTTTAAAAAAACATTTTCTCACACACTGGAGGATCCTAAAAGGGTATACTGACAAAATGAAAATTAATGGACTACGAGTCACAGTGGCAGTCTATAAAGGCATGTCCCTCATTTGACTGTTGGAAACAAGCATGGGCAGTACAGGCAAGACTCATATTCATTTTGTACTACACACACGTTTCTAGTATTTGGTGATATGGGAAGACTTCATTTAAGACTTCATACAACAATATCAGCAGGTGCCTAGTTGAGCTTATGGGAATAGTAGAGCAACCTATATGTAGTAAATGAAATATACACAGTTTTCAGCTGAGCACGTTATTCAGATATTTCTCACCTCATGACTACGCAGTGGTGATCTATCTATCTATCTATCTATCTATCTATCTATCTATCTATCTATCTATCTATCTATCTATCTATCTATCTATCTATCTATCTATCTATCTATCTATCTATCTATCTATCTATCTATCTCTCTGTCTGTCTGTCTGTCTGTCTGTCTGTCTGTCTATCTATCTATCTATCTGGCTAGCTAGCTAGTCAATGAAAAAACCAAAGGTTTAAGCTTAGATATTGTTACATAAACTTAGTTTATTACTTCTATACAAAACAAACTAAAGCCACATACACCTTAGAAATGATAAACATATAGCTATAACTTATAGTTATAATTTGTGCCCCAGCCCAAATGTACTATAACATGCACACCCACGAGCACAGTGTTGTCAAGTTGCTAGCCTCACTAGATATTTTTTTTATTTGAGTTTTTTATAGCGCTGGCTAGACCCGGAGGTATCAGAGTGCTTTACATAAGGTTCCACAAAGTTACAAGATTACATCAATTACAAATTACAAATTACAAATTACATCATTGACTAGGAAAACATTTCAAGAGCATGGAAGACAAACTGAATGGAGCTTGGAGGGTAAGGGGGTGGGGTAAAAGGGTAGGAGGGAGATAGGATGGAGAGACGAAGGACAGTCTGCCCAAAGTCCGACTGGGTAGGTGACGGCCAAGGGGGAAGTCCACAGCCCATTTCCTCTATAACTATCAGGTAGCTCCACCGGGCATCAGTCAAACAGCTAGGTCTCAACGGGAAAACAATTAAAGAGCAAAGAGGAGGGATAAATGAGAAAGGGGGTGGAGTAATGGTATAGGAGGGAGAATACGATGGAGAGACTGCTAGACCCGGGGGTATCAGAGCACTTTACATGAAGATCATGAGTTACAGGTTACAAGTTCCACATGTTACAGAAGCATAGCAATCATGGGATAAAAAAAGCAATGTTGTGGTTATACGTCACAGGGAAGAGGGGGAAGGAGACAAAAACAGGGAGACAAGGAGAAATTGTGTCCAATGTCCAGATGGGTAGGTGACGGCCGAGGGGATAAACCAGGGCTAATCTCCTCTATAGCTGTCAAGGCAGCTCCACCGGGCAACGGCCATGATGCTCTTGCTCCACTGTCAGGAGAAGGTCAGGTTAGTCTAAGAATGTTGAAATCCAACAAGGGAATAGGAGAGATGAGAAATCGCAGGCCAATCAGAATACAGGTGGGAAAGGGAATATTCTTTCGGTGGTTATCAAGGTGCAATCAGCAGGAGGCTCAGTGTCTGGAAGAGGAAGTCGCCTGCAAGACGGAGAAAAACTGGGGTCAGTACGGAGTACGAAGATGGGTACCATCATGGGGTCAGGCATTGTCATTTAACTATAACTTGGCCCTCTATCATGCATAGTGTTCTCACAAATTATGTAATCTGTGATGTCATGAGTCTTTCTATGAATGCTATCATTTAACGTGCTATAAGTGATGTAATATGAAAGGGTAAAAGCAATGTATGGGGAAGGCGTGAGGTATAGTTAATGAAGTGTGGCTTCTTGTGAAAGTGTATATTTTTCTTGAGTAGGCATCATTTTCTTTGTTGGAATAGCTAACTGTTAATGGTGCGTTGTTAATTGCTTCTTATTAACCATTGTATCACTACGGTTAGAATATGTAGAAACATTTTAAAAAAATTGTTAGTTGACTTACCAGTATTATTGTTTTTCTGTAGGTGCTTTTCTTCTCTCTGTTCAATTTCTTTCTCCTCTCTATGTTGTACAATTTTCATTTTTGCATCTCCATGTATTGTTTTGTAGGCATTGTGTTCAATGTGGGCAAATATGTTTTAGAAAAAACGTAAACAAGTAATGGTTACTTTAGTAATGATCCTAATACAAGTGTAAAATTTATTTATTTATTCCATAAATAATGTTATGTTATGTTATGTTATTTTTTGCTTGTATAGCGCACAGATGCCGCAGCCAAGAGGCGTCCCGGCGCTTTCTGGAGATGGGAGAACACAACACAACAGATATAAACCAGAACAGCTAAGCTGAGGAGAATAAAAAGGTTTTTAGTGCCTTCCTAAAAGGGAGCAGATCTGGGATGGAACGGAGAGTGGCAGGTAGAGAATTCCAGAGAGCTGCCGCCAGCACTGAAAAAGAGCGTCCACCCATTCTAGCTCTTTTAAAGCGTGGCACAGAGGCAAGATTTGAGCCTGAGGAGCGAAGGGCTCTAGTAGGGACATAATGTTGGATTGTCTGCGATAGAATAGGAGGGGAGGCAGACTTAAGAATTTTAAAAGTTAAGCACAAAGCTTTAAACTCAATTCTTTGCCCGACAGGCAGCCAATGTAGGTCTCGAATAGTACGACGGGCAGAGACAAACTTCGGGAGGCCGACAAGCATCCTGGCCGCCGCGTTTTGCACCCTCTGAAGGCGGGCCAATTCTGCCTGGTTCACACCCAGAAACAGAGAACTAGCATAGTCCAATCTGGTAAGAACCAGTGCTTGGACTATGATCTGTCTGGTATCCGCGTAAAAAAATTTGAAGATGGGTCGAAGAATGTATCTGTTTTAATTCAGAAATGTACAGATGAAGGTGAAGAGGTATAATTATGAATTTTTCTGTTATGTCTTGTAAGAAGAAAATACAATTGTATTGCTTTCCAACAGTCTCTATGATTGTTGGTGTTATTTAGTATTATTGGGCAGTGTTTATAGCTTGCTTTGTGTTAATAACCAATCACATAAGGCTTTACTTGTTAATTTTATTTATTATCTAGTTTTCTAGTGTTTTCTCCAGACTTGTTTATTTTCCTACCTCATTTAGTAATGTGCTGCATTAGTAGCTCAAATTGTATTTAAGCTAATAATTGAACTCCTTTTAAAATTCAGTTGTTGATATGATGTACTTTCTTAATGGCCAATCATCTAACTCTGTAAATTTATCTACCTCTGTGTTCCTCAGTTAAAACAACAACAATAAAGGCTCTTTTAAGAATCACCCTATATTATGTGTATTTGTATTTTGTGACATACTTTTTTTTTAGATTTCAAAAGTACCATGATGCTTCTTAGATACGTGTGTCATAGAATGTCTTTTTTAATAAATATATTTTTTATTTTTTTAGTAAGTACCACAGTACTCCGTAAACTTTAAAAAAATATTTATAAATCAATACAAATACTTTTACTTTACTCTATACACTTTGCTGAAGTGCTTAATTTCTTCCTACACTTCACCAAAACAGTAATAAGCTATATTTCACGTTGAAACACAGAACAAAGACAAAGTGTGGTTTAACCAATATGGCTGTATTTTCATTTTACAAGGACTTCGATTAACCAATAATATTAGGTTTTGTTGTCCCCATGTACCGCGGTATAATGCAAAGGTGCCGCTGCCCAATAAATCACTAAAAGTTTGCCCTTGATTACTTTAAAACAACTCAACAAATTCAGTTAAAAAATAAAAAGGACCCATTCCACACCATAATCTATATTCCTGCCAAATTTTATGTAAATTCGATCAACCATTTTGTCACTGTATCTGAGTAAAAAGACTATGGAAAATGCATTGGTGGAAGAATGAGTTTTAGGACCCCCCTTCTTTCTTTGCAACTCCTTAACTTAGTGGTTCCTAAACTGTGCCCCGTGGCTTCCTGAGGAGCCGTCAAACTTAGCCAGGGGAGCCGCGCACCAAGCACTTTAATGCCTTTAATGTTGAAGGTTCTGTTGGCTTCAGTTAAACTAATTAAACTTAAATGCATGATGTCGATGATTTGTAAGTGACATACCTAAAGCTGTAAACGTAGTGCTTAATTTATGGCATGTCCATATTTCACTGGATCCCCACGTTCCAACACTCCCAAAGTAAGCATCAGATGCCTGATTTATTTTGTTAGACTCGTTAATAGTTTCATTTTTTCCCTAATGCATTTTACACCAATGCCAGTCATCAGGAAAGTACAGTTTTCCTGTCCATTAAGCAGGCTAAGTATTATTAAGTATTGACATTTGTACTTGAATCATAGGTACTTCCAGTACACATTTCTTTCAGTACATACACATTTTCAGACAGGCCTGCGCTCTCCTTGGTCACAGGGAAGTAAAACACCATATACGGCATAATACCAACATTTATAAGCAAGAAAGAGGGATGTTTAAAAAAACAAATCAGAGGAATGTATCACACATGCATTGATGTGGAGGCAATTTTAGGGAGGAGCTAGGGCATCCGACCTTGAATCTGGGGAGCTGGGTTCAAATCTCGGCAATGACGCTGGACATCCTGTGATTCTGGGCAAGTCACTTAATCTCCCCGTGCCTAACAAAAAAAAAATATGAATGTGTCCTCATATAACGCAACTGGTGCTATGTAAAGTGCTCTGATACCCGATTCGGGTCAAGTTCACGCTATATAAAACGATAGCAAAAATAAGGCTGTATTTGGTTTGAAAAATCATGAGTCACCCTGCTGAGACAGGTGTTTTGGCATGTATGACATTAGAAGAAATGGAAGTGCATGCAAATATTCTTCAAGCACTTTGGCAATGGGGCCTACATGCATAGGGGTGCTATCTTGCACTGTAAGTGGGATAAAAAAGTTTGAGATGGTACTCTAAAAAAGGCATGGGCAGAGAATTGTAACTAGGAATATTTTATTAGAGGTGTTGCCTTAGTAATATGAAACACCATGTGTATATATGATTATAATACCATCATCCCAATTATTTTCAGTAAGAAAAATGCAAGTACTCCCAAAGCAGGGCTTACATCCCCCCACCCTCCAAAAAAGTAACAGTGTGGAGCCACGGGCAATGGTCAATGGGTCAAGGGAGCCATGGGTCGAAAACGTTTGGGAACCACTGCCTTAACCGCATCAGCGCTAGCGGTTTTCCCGCTGTGCGCTGACATTTTTAAAATACCGTGTTACATGACGAGCTGAGCTCGTCATGAGCGTGCGAGCGGCGCAACTCATGACGAGCTCAGCTCGTCATGAACGCGGAAGGAGTTAAATAATCAACATGAAACTTTGCATGATGATCCACTGTCAACATGTCAGGTATGCAAAGTTTTGTGGCGATTCGTCAACCGGTGGCAAAGTTATTACCAATCAAACACCTGAGGAATTCCTATCTATCTGTATCCACTGAAAAAGTCAAAGGTTAAAGGGGTGTTATTATTTTTGAAAGTGTCTGTTAAAACATTCCATTTTAAACTAATAAAACCACTAAAATTCACATATTATAGGTATATCAAGTCTCTGCTTCCGCAGTCAACCACATGTCCGCATGAGGTTGGCTCAGGGCCTGGCCGTGGGTGGGGTATTGGGGCTGATGGGGGTGTTGGGTGCAGGTCCTGCTGCCCAAACCCCAACTGGTGCACATGACTGACTATGTAATGTTAAAATATAGACTGCATAATTTTAAGTAACACTGACTGAATACCAAAATATAAAAATTGAGCCCTTTGGCTTTATAAAGGAGTCAGCATATCAACATATAT
This sequence comes from Lissotriton helveticus, assembly GCF_964261635.1. NCBI lineage: Eukaryota > Metazoa > Chordata > Amphibia > Caudata > Salamandridae > Lissotriton > Lissotriton helveticus. The sequence goes on along the minus strand of NC_136061.1, from coordinate 847,048,602 downwards.
AAAGTACACCTATTGTCTTTGTCCCAAAAATCACCAACAATATAATCAAATATGTTTCATTAATTTACACATAATATTTAATAAATGTGATTTCTTAAAACATTAATTAGGTTTTATTGTTTTTTAAATCAACATGTCCTTAAATCTTTCTTTAAATAATGCAACTTTAAATAATGCAGCTATTGAACCAACCACAATGGTGCTTTGCACTCTAGGTGAAGAGCACAGAGGTCTATCTAGGAGTGCTTCAAAAAAAATATGGGAAGCTCCCCAAGGGTCATGGATTTAATGACTCAGGACACTTAGGGGTCCATTAGGATGTAGGGCGGACTGACACCACCCGCATGGCAGTGGCGATCCGCCCTACATCCTACCCGCCTGCCACCCATTTCCCCCGCCATATTAGTATGGCGGGGGGGACCCCGACGAAAGGGTTTAATATGGTGGCGGTGTCTGCTAGACACCACCATCCATATTAGTTTGCAGGCGGAGAGCAGCCTTTCACAATTGGGGTCCCGTTGCGGGCCCCCAGGTAGTTGGGGGATGCACATGGGGGGTACCTATGGTACCGCCCTGCATTTGAATGCACAATGCGGCAGGCACCGTGCGGTGCCTGCCACTTTGTACATGCAAATGCACACCATTAATTTTTACCATTGCGGCGGGTGCTGCTGAAAGCACCGCCCGACGCAATGTTACAAATGCGTGATGCTCTCGCCAGTGTGGTGGGTGCATCCTAATTTCCCCCACGGGACCGCTGCACATATGGCGGGCGGTCCCTTTTTCTGTCAGGATGGCATCCTAATGATGCCCTTACTGTCTTTTTGGGTTTCGCCTGCCGAAAGGCTGCGCTCTGCGCAGCCTTTCAGCGCAGGTGAAATCCTATGTCGACACTAAGCACTTGGGAACGTCCCCCGGCTCTCATTGGCTAGCTCCATAAATGGAGGCTAGCCATTGAGTGCCGGATCTGTCCGTCAAGGCCGGACCAGATTCGGGGGCGTTCCCGAGATTTTTTCCCAGGGCGGAGTTACGTTTTTTCCCGTTCCCTCCCCTTTCACTGAAAGTGAATTCAGATGCGCTGTCCATTCCCGCCCCCTCCGTGTCCTCTCCCGCCCCCTCCCGCCGTCCGTCCCGCCCCCTCCGTGTGCCTTTCCGCCCCCCCCCCTCGCTGTCCTGTGCACGTTTCCCGCCCCCTCCCGCCCCCTCCCGCCGTCCGTGTCCCCTCCCGCCCCCTCCCGCCGTCCGTGTCCCCTCCCGCCCCCTCCCGCCGTCCGTGTCCTCTGAGGCAGAAGTGGTGGTCGGTTTAAGTGAAGGAGTCTGTGATGGGAACCTATGGACAAGGTTGCGTTTGGAGAAGCTGAAGCGCATACCATAACTCGCATCTAGCAATCCAAGACAACGCCACCCGTCACCGCTCAGAAGTCGAGGCATTATGTGGGCCAGCAGTCACGCGGGAGAAAGGGCCATTTCCTGCAACAGAGTCCAATCCACGGTCAATGCAAACTACATTATTGCGTTTCACTTAGCTTGTTAAGGTACGCTTATAATTTCATATCCGATTGCCCCCTCCCGCCCCCTCCCGCCGTCCGTGTCCCCTCCCGCCCCCACCCCCCCCCTCCTCCTCCCCCGGCGCACCCTGGAGCGAAGGCAAGTCACCCCGTACTTTTTACCCACCTCCCATTAACACTGAACACACATAGCACACACATGCTGCGCTGAGTAAACAGACCGGGTCCGCCGTGCTAGCGGCGGGCGCCCCCAGGGGCATCACCCTCCCGCCCTGTTCCACGCATGCCTTGTTATGTACACAAACAGCGATCAAAGTCCCAGGCCAGGGCCTGGCCATCACACCGCAAATCACTGGTCAGAGAAAAAAGGCAAACCCTCCACATCGAGGCTATGCCCAAAGCTGCCCGGAACTCAGCTCGTAGAAAAAATATACAACTTTTACAACTCCTGGTATCGCTTAGCTTTCCTCTAACTAGTCCGGATAACAGCTTTAACATCCTGCTAAAAAAGTGTCATTTTAAAAGTGCTACAGAGTGCTCCCTTCCTTCCATCAAAGAGGTAAACCAGACCCGATAAATAGGGTCATTACTGCCCCGTACGTGTACTAGTGACATGCTTAGAAGTGTGTATCCTCTAACCAGAGTGTATAAGAGACAAGCAGATTAAAAATTACATTATGTCAACACAAGTTATACAAGGATACTGCACAAAGTACTGACATCGTCCCATTTAAAAGCACTGCAGATTGAAAGTGCAAGGACTTTTCCATTTAAATGGAGATGCCCTGCCTACACTGTCCACATAAAGTATACAGTGGTCCTGCTGAGAGGTGATCGTACTGTTTGAAAAAGGTAACAAACGTGCTTGCACAACCCCAGTAAACATACTGCAGCCCTCTTCAGTCGTGAATACTAGAGCTGCACCCTGACAGGAATTTCTAACTGCAAGACCACCGAGTCTTTAAAACTCCACTGAAGTGCGGCACTTGGGGTCTGTCCTCTGTTTAAAGCACCCTCGCCTTGAAGTGCGGGGCGGGCCGTCGACCTCTGCCGGTGACTTTACTGGGATGAATAGAAGGGTCACGCCCCCCCTCGGCTCTGGGATTGCTCGAGCAGTAAGCCGGGCCAAGGTCACTCCTCGGACACCCCGCGCGTAGGATGCGTCATTGTTGTAAGTGCCCGCGCGAGCCAAGGGACGGGAACCGCTTCACAGGTGGGGCGGCCCGTGCAGGAACTAATCAGGGGTTTTAATACATAGGACAGAGGGGCAGCAGTGTTACTGTGCTTTCAGGTGCATAGACCCAGGGCTTCTTGGCAGACAGCTGAGCTATTCGTTTACTGGGGCAATATACACTCAGTGTTGCTATAAGTGCATTCGGACAGTAGTCGCACTTTATGCGTTTAGTAGGACAGAGAAACACTCCTCGCCAGGGCTGCTCTTTATCTAGGGGTCACTGAATGTCCTCTCCAGCTGTCTTAGTCTGCTTTTCGTTCGATAGGAAGCACGTCTCACTAAGATTAAGAACGTCCAGCACAACAAAGCCTGACACCTCAGCAGGGAAGCTCTAATAGGATTTTTTTAATGTAACAGTAGGGGGTTCATCCCAGATGATCGCATCTAGCAATCCAAGACAACGCCACCCGTCACCGCTCAGAAGTCGAGGCATTATGTGGGCCAGCAGTCACGCGGGAGAAAGGGCCATTTCCTGCAACAGAGTCCAATCCACGGTCAATGCAAACTACATTATTGCGTTTCACTTAGCTTGTTAAGGTACGCTTATAATTTCATATCCGATTGCCCCCTCCCGCCCCCTCCCGCCGTCCGTGTCCCCTCCTGCCCCCTCCCGCCCCCTCCCGCCGTCCGTGTCCCCTCCCGCCCCCTCCCGCCCACTCCCGCCGTCCGTGTCCTCTCCCTTCAAGAATGCTTCGAAGGGCTCAGGTGCCGCGGCGTCAGGCAAGTCAGCAGAGTCCTGTGGGGCAAGGGAGGGGAAACGGGGGTTAGGGTGAAGCACCGTTGGCATGGTGCGTGGGAGAGAAGGCCGGAAGTCCCGCCCCTGCCCGGAGACGCATGGAGCCCCGGAGGAGAAGTGCTGGATGGTGCGGGGCTCCCGTGTGCTGAGGGAGCCCCGGGGGAAGAGACGGCAGGAGCGGAGTTGTGTTCCTCCAGCTGACGGAAGTCCCGCCCGGAGACGCATGGAGCCCCGGAGGAGAAGTGCTGGAGTTGGGCTCAGCTGCCACACGAAGCCATTGGTCATCAGAATGAAGTATGTACCAGAGAGAGAGAGTGCCGGTATGTTTTAAAATTAAGACTTCTGTGCCATATGTGTGTTTTTAGACAGCCTGCATGACACGCACTGGTGCAAGTACTCTTAGGTAGAGGCGGTGACATACCAGTAAACCATGGCCAGGGCTGACGGGCGTGCAACTATTTATGAATATAACTGCTCACTCTCTCAAAAAGTGTATTTTTTTGGAGAATACAGCTTACAGTCGGGCTCTGAACTAGGCTATGTGTACTTCAGTCAGCCTCTCTTCCTGAGGCTTGCCCTGCCCCACCCCCCTCCCTCCGATGCCTTACTGTGTCGTATGGCAATGGCTTAGAATAGCAATAACATGTATTTTCAGCCTCGGGTAAATAATAAATAATGAGCGGGGCTGCGAACCCTGCTATAATCCGCAAATTGATTTTTTATTAAACTGCTCATTGTGTCTTTTTGAAATAAAGTACAGTCTGTGTCCGGGTTGTGACCCCTATGGGTGTAATGTCTGATATTTATGTTTCCCTCGTTCTAATTCCATGGTTTTGATTTGCGGAAAAAGTGTCACACCTAGTTTTTGAAATGTCACTCATAATTACGCTGAAATTATGAAAATGTCACACAAAGCAATCTGAAACCTTGGCAGCTATGAACCACTACTTTAAAATCCCTTAGTTAGGCATCGTCCACTTTACCACAGAGGGGGGAGAGAAGTAATATACCCATAATCCCTCCTATGCAGGCAACTTTTCTATTCACGAGGAAGGGTGGAAATATTGACACAATCTGGATCTCAGTGGTGGGCTTTTATGAGCTAGATTTGTGCAAGTCGTTCCCTGTCACCCTCCCTTTATATCTTAAAGGGCACAGTAATATTGTAGCTCATTCCAAAATCGCTTCACCTTACACCCTAGTTAGTGAACTCCGTGTGCCTATAAAACAGGACTGACTCATGGAAAGGTTACCAGTGTCACAATAACACCAGTCATCCAATCAAGGCTGCAACACTGCTTCCTGGTCTGTTGTTCTTTAATAATAAGATGGCTGGCACACAATGGCGGGGCCTGTTATTTTGTCTCTTAATTGTGCTCACCGTCCTTTTTCCCCAGCACCCTCCCCTCTTCCAAGGGGCGGCAACCTGAGGGATAGCCCCGGGCGCCACAAGCTCTAGCTACGCCCCTGACAGGTCTTGATGCTAATAGATATGAAGCTTGTAATCTAATAATCTAGGAGAATAGTAGTATGAATATTTACCCCTTTGGTCATTTCAGAACCTGATTTTCGATCAAGTAATACAGATTCTCACATTACCTTGTACATAAATCGGAATCCTGGTTATGGTAAATACATTCTTTTTAGTCCTTAAAAGCCAAATATTAATATTCTGAGTGGGTGTGTGTGGCTCTGGGTGGGTGTGTGTGTGTGTGGCTCTGGGTGTGTGTGTGTGGTAGTAATTGCTGTCTGCTGAGCTCGTCCGTAGGGTACAATAGGTTGCAAGAGATTAAGCTAATGGCAATGTAAATGACAATGCCATTTATTTATCTGTTTTCAAAACCAACACATAAATACAAAATTTGTCATTTACAATGCCAATAGCTCTAACTTTTCCAAAGGCGAAACCATTGCATTGTAAATGCTTGTTTTTACTGTTGCTGAGGGGCTGCTACTCTTCCTGCAGCCTCCCAAGCATTACATGCTCAACATTGTAGACGACATCCACCACTCACTCGACAATAACAAATCTAGCCTTCTGATCCTCCTAGATCTCTCCGCAGCGTTTGATACTGTTAATCACTCTGCTCTACTTAATATTCTTAGAGATAGATTTGGCCTAAATGGTATTACACACAAATGGTTTGTCTCTTACCTTCAACACCGCACTCAACAAATCAAAATCCAGAACTGCCTATCTAAGCCTACCCCCATCTCCTTAGGAGTTCCGCAAGGTTCTATCCTCTCTCCCTCTCTCTTTAACCTCTTCATGGAACCCCTAACACTCATTCTCAAACAAGCCAGGATCAACTACCATCTCTATGCCGACGACACCCAACTCTACTATAAGATTAAAACTCATGCTGACATCCTTCACCTCAACAACACTCTCATCAAGATTCAAGCCTGGTTCCACATGAACCACCTCAAACTCAACCCCAAAAAAACTGAAATAATTATTTTTTCCCCAAAAAACAATCAGCTCCCCATTCAGAACTGGATCAAAGACCTTAATGCCCTCAACTGCTCCTTATCCCTGTCCGATTCAGTCAAATCACTAGGGATCTCCCTTGACAACCTCCTCACCCTCAAGACCCACATCAACAATTCTGCCAAAGGGGCCCTCTTCACTCTCCGCCACCTGAAGAAAATCAAGCCCTTCATCCCTAGCGATGATTTCAAACTAGCAGTCCAATCCCTTGTACTATCACAAATTGACTACGGCAATGCCATTCTTACTGGAATTCCCAAGATCCACCTTGCACCTCTAAAATCTGTTCTCTACCTTGCTGCGAGGCTTATCACAGACTGCAAACGATTCGACCACATTTCCCCTGCCCTCAAAACCCTTAAATGGCTCCCCATTGAAGGTAGGTCCACTTACAAAACGGCCTGCATTACACACAAAACTCTCCATCAGAACACACCATCCTACCTCACTAACAAACTTAGTAAAGCCGGCTGCTCCCGATCCTTGAGAAGCACTAACTCCTTCCTTCTTATCCCCCCCATTATGAAAAAGAAATCCACTCAGTCTCGATCCTTTTCCGGCAATGCTCCCTGCATTTGGAATGCCCTGCCTACTAAACTTCGATGCAATCCTTCCAATTTTATCTTCAAAAAAGAACTCAAACTACATCTTCTCAATAAATATTGGGGACCCTAATCCCTATCTGCTCCCCTTTACTGGCCACCTATGTCCGACCGTAGATGCGTCCGCCCCCCTGCGACCTGCCTTGCCCGCCCTTCCTCTCATCACCTCCCCCTCCCTGTCTACCACCCTAGCATTCCCTCACACCCCCCTTACGTCGTCAACCCTCAGCCCTCATCATCCCTCTCCAACCCCATCCAATGTATTGACCTACCCTCCCTTTCCTTATCAACCTAACTGACCACTATCCTCCCTTTCCTTTCTCCCCTATCTTCCCAGCGCTCTTCTTAATTTTTTTGTGCCTATGTAATTATTATTACCATTTACTCCACAGTATGGTGTTTTTTGTCTTCCCATATTTATCCTCCTAAAGTCCCCCATATATTGACGTATTTGTTGTGCATATATAATACTGCTCTGTTTTTTGGTCCTGGTGTTTTTACCTCCTGGTTCACAATATGTAAAGCGCTCTGATGCCCCCGGGTCCAGCAGCGCTATATAAAACCTCTAAAATAAATAAAAAATAAATAAAATAATTGGTGGTGCCAGAGCCACTGGTAACCAAAAATAACTAATTAAGCCCTTGCAGGGCATTAGGGGGCACTCACCATGCAGGAGTCCACCCCCCACCGCTATAAAATATATCAGTTGGTCCCATGGTATGGGGTCCCCAGTGCCTTGGACAAGCATGCGCCCACTCCCCTATTTTAACAAATTGGCCCTGGGGATGGAGTCCCCGGGGCCTTACAAGGCTCAGGGAGGGGTGACGTACACCCCCTCCCCTTCAATTAATTTGGCAGGCTCTGTGGGGTGGGAACCATGGGCCTGATCTCGGCTCCGGGAGGGGGGTGCCAAGCACGTCTCATCCCCCAAAAATAAAGGATTACATATTTTCTACCCTTGGGCCCTTGCCCATCTCGGAGGACATTGTAATTGAGAAAAAAATGTCGGGCACCATTTTGTCCCTCTGGGACCCCCCGACAAGGGCTTGGGCAGTAGGGTAGCCTTCACCTCTCACCTTATATATTATTATTTTTTTTTGAGACAGGGGACTAGGTCCTCAGGTCCTGTAACAGCTGCCGCATCATTTGTTTTCATGTTGTGACCATTCAATCAAAGCGCTCACTTCTGCAGGACACTCACTCCCATGGCAGCAAGGAGGACGAAGGGGAAAAAAGTCTCCTTGACCAATCAAAGCACTCTATTTTTTTAAGTTGTGCTTGCGGATTACACTTGAGAGTCTCACAAACCCAACAATCTAAATATGCAAATATTTTTTAACCTTAATTTCTCAGAAACTACTGAACGGATGTACATCAGATCACAAAAGCACACTTTCTGGCCCAAGATCTAGCATCCGGCTACATTTGGTGTAATTCTATTTAGCCGTTTTGGCAGTAGCGCATTCCAAAAATCCCTATGGAAGTTGAATGTGGGTTATCTGTTTTGGAATATCCCCCCATACCCCACCTCCCCCGCTTGATTGATCATCCTGAAACTTCCAGGAAGGAGCAGAGCAAAAAAGAGCACCTCTTTGGAGAGTTTTTTGAAGATCCGTCAAACGGTACCAAAGTTATTAACAAACCAAAAGGGTCATTTCCCAGGGGCTGTTTCTCCATTAGGGCTCAGGGGCTGTGACCCTCTGAAATTCCTACACATTTACATAAAAACATATTTAATAGATCGATTTATTTACAGATACGATCGTATCTGTAAATAAATTGACGTATTTAAGTCTGGGCTCTCTGTTTCCAGCTGCCTGTCCCGCTTCGCTCTGAAGCTGCAGACAGAAGCCAGGCAAATCAACTTCCGAGCAACTTTCAGAAATGTGATGCACGACACGGGGCTTTCTGTTTTAAAGCCCTTCATTGCCATTGTGGTCTCTGGTTGTATGCACTCTAGGCCAGTAATGCAATAAGCTAATGTGTTATGTAAATTGTGTTGAGACACCCTCATCACACTAACCTCCCACACTGTGACACCCCAGGCCCTTGCTGCAGATTGCTTCCTCCCGTTGAAGTGGAGCTGCTGTATTTGTTCCACAGCGAAATGGATCCAAATAACGAGCAGGGTTCTTGTTCCCATGTAACGTTGTTCCAAATATCCAAGTCAAGCCCAAAGCAAGAGATGTGTGCTTACTGTGGAATATGTGCCTACAGTGGACAGTTCTCTGATGTATGACATTAAATCTGGCCCTGTCTTCATGCCCCTAAGTTAACACTGATGCAAAAAACATAGATTGACTTGCAAACGATGAATGTTAAAAACATTAAGGGAATGCACTTAAGGGATTTAACCTTTTGGATGCTCATGACGAGCTCAGCTCGTCATGAGCGACGGCGCTCCGGTGCTCATAACGAGCTCAGCTCGTCATGACCGCGCCCGTTCCGTGGAACGCTCGCACGCTGGGCTGATTCCCCTGCTGTGCTGAACGTTCCATTGGAACGGGCGCGATCATGACGAGCTCAGCTCGTCATGAGCACCGGAGAGCCGTGGCTCATGACGAGCTGACCTCGTCATGAGCATGGGGGTGCTGTATGTGCCTCCCCACCCCCCAGCACAGCGGGGGAATCCCGCCTGCTGCGAAGGGGTTAGTTCCTCTTATTTCACATGTTTTACTTAATCTTGCATTCCTCAAGAGTTAGTTATTTTATAATATTGTTGTTTATCTGTATTTTCTTCTGTGCATACATTGAGGCTTGAGCCATGCCAGGTGTTTATGAGTGGCTTTGATTGAGCGCGCAAGCGCTAAGGCTGTAGCCAGACAAAGTGCCTGTCAGTAAGTTGACCTCTCTACAGTGCACACAGAACAATGTTTATGTATTCCATTTGCAACTGAAATTCTGTGGATATTTGTGTGAAGGAGGTACACAGATGTCAAAATATTTGCAAGGCAAATGTAAGAGAAATTAAAGTGCATACATTTGAGGGCATGCAGTGCATGTTTGGGGGCAGTGAAGTGACAGAGAGCCAAGGAAGTGCATTCGGGGAAGAGTGAAAAGAGGATGCTCAAGAGGAAAGAAAAGTGGTTAAAGATGTGCAGATAGAAAGGTTATGCAGAGAAAAATAGCATACTTATATAACATAAAGCACACATAACTGAAGGCCAAACCTCCTTCCACAGTCCTCAATGCTATTTAATTCACAGACTCACTATTTCAGAATTTAAACATTTCCAATGTTAATTATTTATAACAAATAATTGTTGGTACTCATTTATCTTAAACAGCTAACGCCCATTGATAAAGGCAATAATACTGACAGGCTTTTGGTGTATGTCAGTTGTGTGTCATTTATCTGGATACAAAGAGAAACCAAATTACCGGTCAGGTGACACGCTATGGGACTCAATGGAAGTTTTTTGACATGTTCCTTTATAGAGCCCCCACTTTTTTCATCCCACTCAAAGACCTGCCTGCACATGTTTCTATGTGACTGGTTGCAGCCAGCCGCTGTGGGTGCTTCTCGAACACTGGTTAGAGCATATTTTTCCAAAGCTAATGCTGTATGCAGTGTAAGACACTCGGCAAGCGTACATTCTAAAGGGCTAAATTTGTCATGCTGTACAATTTATACATTACAGTAACTGTTGAACATATTAATGCAGGAAGGAATGGGTCAGATTTTAATGTGTTTAATATTTCAAGACTAAACGTTCCCACTGCTTTATAAACCTTGCTTTATCGCTACATTCATTTGCTTTAAAATGCACCAATTGCCAATCTATTTTTCATTTCTTTCTCTATAGATGGACTCACTCTGGACCCCAGGTTTGTCCATTGAACTTGTTCACATCAGTCGCTATATAAAAGTCTTGTCCAACGTTTCCGCTTCACCACTTTCAAATATCAAATATCACCAGCCGCCACTGCCACAGGAAGGTCTTGGTGTATTCACAAAACCTGCATTCTATAGGGAGAACGCATTGCACTTTATATTGTCACTTTATATTTATACTTATATATATAATCTAGTACATTATCAGAGCTTTCTTATTAGTGTTGTATTGCCTATAAGATTCTGCAATCTTTGTGCTGTATATTCCATGTATATCCTATCTTCAAACTTTTATACTATTTTTTATATGCTTTATCAAATTCATAACAAGTAGTAGATAGGTATTCCTTTTGGAACATATGAACCCTGTTAATTTAACACAAAAACACAGAAGAGGCACCTTGCACTTTATTTATATCTATATTTATATACATGCAATACTATAATAGTATATAACATCTCTATTTCTCTGTGTAATATTCAATAACTTGCATGCATTTGGCAATTTATATCCCCTCTCTCTTTTCTGTATCTATAAAACTTTAAGTGACCCTTATCGCTGTAAGACTATATCAGACCATCTGGATATCTAGATGTATCTATCTGTCTGTCTGTCATGATGTGTGTCCAAATCGATGTGTTGTCAAAACAGCTCCGTTTGGTGGTTACGAGGTTTATTGTGTACTTTACAGTGATTTATTTTACTATTTGTCGTAGTGATAATATATTTCAACTAAAAAAAACACTTAAGAAGAAAAAAACATATATGTGTTTTCCCCTTTAAGATGTACACAAAGTTGTTTTTAATTGGTGATAGATAAAGGGAGCAGCTCTCCCTTTAAAAGTGACACTCTATGCACTTAAACTTGATGACCCAGTTGAAGGTGACGGCGAAACACCTAGGTCGGCTTTGGGGTTTACCTGCACCTTGCACTTTGCGTTTGACTGCAGAAAAAGAAAAAATGGAAGCAGTTGAAGTTTGAAAATAAAATGCTTCTCTAAGGATTCCTGTATGCCGTCCTTCTGTTTCGCCTTGAAGTATTGTGTTTGTGAGAACCAAGGCGTTCTTCGGGAGATCCCTCGATGTATATACATATATATATATTTATAATTTACTGGCTCTTGCCATTAGGTAGTTATAGTTAGGACCATGTTTCCATATGAAAAGAATGTTTTTGACATGCCTATATCTTTGGTGCCATTTGACGAATCTTCACAAAATGTTCCAAAACAAGTGCCCCGGTGAATCTTGTTGTGCATGGAAAGTTTCTAGGCGATCATGAAGAAGGGGGGTAAAATACGTGCATTTCCCATGTTAATTTCCAAATTACCTTTAGTCGAAGCTGCAGCTCAAAGTACTGGACGGAATTACACCAAATTTTCGCAGAAAGGAAGATTTGGTTACACAGATCAAGCTTTCAATTACTCTGTGTGAATCTGTTCAGTAGTTGTTGGGAAACTTAAGAAAATAAAGTTTGTGATATCCGTGGCTGTGGATATTTTTCAACTATTTAGTGATTATTTGTGAATGCGTGTGCCAACAGGAATGCCGTGATTGACTGGCTGCAACCTGAGCAGAAAGCTGTGGCTGCCATTTTAAAAAACGGGACACAGTCCCCGGGATGAAAATTCACCACAAAAGTGGTAGAAGGGGTCACGGTAGAGGAACCCTGCCTTCATATTTACCATAAAGGGGTGTCAGTAAATCAAGTTATGTGTTAAAGGTGTATTTTTTTTTACACATGATATACGCAAAGGCATCATGACCATTAGCATGCCCTCCATGTAACGTCACAGGGACTTTGCGAAGATTGTGACATCTTCCTGACTATTGGTGAAAAATACAAAAACATTGAAAATACACAAATCTACCCTCAGATTCATTTACGCGCTCACAGACCCACTCACAGACACTCACGCACCCAGTGACAGACCCGTTGATAGACTCATACACCTACTCACAGTCCCACTCTGACACTAACACAACACTCATAGGCTCTTTCACCCACTCACAGGCCCACTTACAGACTCATGCACCCACTGACAGACCAACTCACGCACTCAATCATAAACCCACTCAGAGACTCATGTATCCACTTACACTCCCACTCAGACACTAATGCACCCACTGATTGCACAGTGGATCACCAACTGCGCCGACAACCTCGCTCCGCTGAAGAACCCCCCAAGCCAGACCGGCAACAGAAAAATTACATGGTCACCAACGCCCTCAAAGACTCAAAGAAATCATGCCGCTCGCTCGAAAAAATCTGGAGCCACGAACGGACAACAGAAAACATGACAGCCCTCAAGAACGCCACTCGCGAACACCACCAGCTGATCCGCACCACCAAAAGGACATCGTTCAAAGAACAGCTGGACAACAACACCCACAACAGCAAGGAACTCTTCAGCATCGTAAAAGAGCTCTTCAACCCCAACGCCAGCAACAACGACATCACACCATCACAAGACCTCTGCAACTCCCTCACCACGTTCTTCTACCGCAAGATCGCAGATATACACAACAGCTTTGACGCCCAGACGCCGTCTCCAGTCACCAAACCAACGACCCCCACCACCACCCTAAGCGACTGGACCCCATCAGCACAGAAGACACCACCCACGTCATGAACACCATCCACTCCGGCTCTCCCTCTGACCCATGCCCCCACCACATCTACAACAAAGCAGATGCGATCATCGCACCCCACCTCCGAGACGTCATAAACAACTCCTTCGCCTCAGCCACCTTCCCAGAGAGCTGGAAGCACGCAGAGATCAAAGCCCTTCTGAAAAAACCCACAGCTGACCCTTAAGACCTCAAGAACTTCCGCCCAATCTCTCTTCTCCCCTTCCCGGCCAGGGTCATAGAGAAGACCGTCAATAAACAGCTGACTGCATTCCTCGAGGCAAACAACTCGCTCGACCCATCCCAATCCGGATTTCGAGCCAACCACAGCTCCAAAACAGCCCTCATCGCAGCCACCGACGACATCCGAACCCTGATGGACAACGGGGAGACAACCACCCTCATACTCCTAGACCTCTCAGCCGCCTTTGACAACGTCTGCCACCGCACCCTAACAACCCACCTCTACAACATTGGGATCCAAGGAAAAGCGCTGGACTGGATCACCTAGATTCCTCTCCAACAGAACCCAGAGAGTCCGCCTCCCACCGTTCTGCTCCATGGCCACCAAGATCATCTGCGGCGTACCCCAAGACTCCTCGCTCAGCCCGACCCTCTTCAATATCTACATGAGCCCCCTCGCCGCCATCGCACGCAAACACAACCTCAACATCATCTCCTACGCCAACGACACCCAGCTGATTCTCTCCCTTACCAAAGACCTAACCACCGCCAAAACCAACCTCCAAGAAGGAATGAAGGACGTCGCGGAATGGATGAAGCTCAGTCGGCTAAAACTGAACTCAGACAAAACGAAGGTCCTCATCCTCGGACAATCCCCATCCGCCTGGGACGACTCCTGGTGGCCCACAGTGCTGGGCACCGCACCGTCACCCACCGACTATGCACGCAACCTGGGATTCATCCTGGACTCCTCCCTCACGATGACCAAACAAGTCAACGCCATCTCATCCTCATGCTTCAACACCCTACGCATGCTCCAAAAGATCTTCCGGTGGATCCCCACAGAAACTAGAAAAGCGGTCACCCAGGCCCTCGTCACCAGCCGACTGGACTACGGGAACGCCCTTTACGCAGGAACCACAGCTAAACTTCAGAAACGACTTCAGCGCATACAGAACGCCTCGGAACGACTCGTCCTTGACATCCCTCGCCACAGCCACATATCTGCCCACCTGAGAAACCTGCACTGGCTCCCGGTCAGCAAGAGGATCACGTTCAGGCTCCTCACCCACGCACACAAAGCACTCCACGACATGGGCCCCGAATACCTCAACAGCTGCCTCTCGTTCTACACACCTACCCGCCAGCTCCGCTTCGCCAGCCTGGCCCTCGCAACAGTCCCACGGATCCGCAGAGCCACCACCGGAGGAAGATCATTCTCCTACCTGGCCGCCAAGACATGGAACTCCCTCCCCGCACACCTACAACTGACCCAGGACCATCTCACCTTCAGGAAACACCTCAAGACCTGGCTGGTGAGTAGCGCGCTCTATAAATGTACTGATTGATTGATTGATTGATTGATTGATTGATTGATTGATTGACTGACGCACCCATTGAGAGAGTCAGGCAGCCACTGACAGACACACTTGGAGACTCATGCACCCACTCACACACACACACTCAGAGTCTCAGACATCCACTCACAGACTTACACAGACACTGATGCACCCACTCACAGACTCAGATATCCACTCACAGACCCACTCACACACTAATGCACCTACTCACAGTGCATTCAGAGATTCATGCACCCACTCACACGCACACTCAGACACTAATGCACCCAGTCACAGACCCACTGAGAGACTTAGACACTAACTCACAGAGCCACTCAGACGCTCACGCACCCACTCACACTCCCACTCACTTACCCAGTGAGGCACTAATGCAGCGACTCCCAGACCCACTCACATACTCACACACCCACTGATAGACCGGCTCAGACACTCATGCAGTCACTCACACACTCACTCTTAAAGGTTACAGGGTTCAGTTCAGTAATAAAACATTTTAAACCTTAGAAATTCATTTGAAAAATCAAAGGTTGCTGGCACGTTATAGTTAGGAAATAACATTTAAAAGAACATAGAAATTCACACAAAAAAAACAAAGGTTACAGGGACATTATAGTTGGGAAATAGAATTAAAAAAACCTTAGAAATTCACTGAAAAAAACAAAGATTACATGGACGTTATAGTTAGGCCCAGGTTTCACTCGTAAAAAAACTGTGAAATTGAGCAGTTATAGCTATGTGAGCTAACTATAACTTATACTGCTGCAATGCACTGCTTATGACCTCACATATTACATCACTGATGACATGTCAAATGACATCACTGATTACATCATCTAGGGAGTGTGTTTTCTAACAGTTTAAGAGTGTTAAACATATATACTAAGGTACTACAAAAGTTTAATTATATATTAGGTGCACTACTAATGAGTGATACTACTTTTAACATATAATATGTGAGTGACTGTGTGTAGCCATGTGTGCGTGGGTGTCTGAGTGGCTATATGGATGTGTCAGTGGCTGTATGGGAGTATAAGTGGGTGTATGCGTAACTGTGTGGGTGAGTGAGTGGCCACGGGGACCCCATCCCCTAGTGCCTAGCCTCTTCCTCCTGGGTCCCTTGGAGCCTACCCAGGGAACCCAATGTGCTACGTTGAGGACTGTGGGGGATGCCCAAAGCCCCCACGGTCCCTGCCGGCTCCCCGCCTCCAGCGGGAATCTGTATTGTTTCTGGACATAGGGGGCAGCCAAAAATGCTGCTCCCTGCACTGAGAGCATTTCTTTCATCTATTTGCTCTAACTTGTCAAACCTCCTGCCAAGTTAGAGCAAACAGCTATCCAGGAGTGGGCACCCCGAGACATAGGGAGCTGGCCCAGGGAAGTGGAGGTTCATGGGGCTGAGAACGGCCCAGGAGGGGGTGTTTCGTGCCCCCTCCTTCTAAAGAATTTAAAAAGCCACTGGGCCCATACATGGCTGGGAGGGGGGCTACTTGCCCCCCCTTTAAATTCAATTTGTAGCCCTGGTGAGGGGGTTGTCCCCTGGGCTCTAAAGGGCATAAGGAGAGGTGCTCCCCTCCATTTATTTTAAAAGCCCCAAGGAGGTGGTGGCTCTTGAAAGCCTCCTGAGGCTGGCCGCATGCCCCCTTCTACTTAAAATTACAGCAGCCTGCCCCGGGGAGGTGGCGGTCCCCAGGGCCAAGATTGCCCATGGGGAAGTGGGCCTCATTTACCCCTCCTCCCCATTTTATTTATATAAAGAAGCCCCGGTCCTGGGCCCACCGAGGGCTAAGCATTAAACAAGCATGTGAGACCACACAGTTTATTTTTTTTAACGTTTTGTCACAAATTCACAAATGCTCATGATTATGCAGGAAAAAAATGTTTTATGCTTTTGTGCCCTGGCGGTGTCCCTGGGGGACCTGAGCTCCTGGGCTAGGGGGTTGGGGTATTCCTAACTTGCCCCTTTACTTTTTTGTATGGGTTTTGTTTTGGACTCGGACTCAGCCGAGTCCCAAAATGGCTGGCAACACTTCCTAGTTGAAGTGTTGGTAGCCTATCAGATCTCTGCACGAGATCGTCAATATTCATGAAGAATTCACAACTCTAGATATACAAATTTGGATTGTCTTAAATATCTTGAAAGCTACTGAATAGATTTATACCAAAAAAGGTCTCTTTTTGGACCAAGATCTAGCTCTCTGACAAATGTGGTGTCATTCCGTTCAGCGGTTTGGGCTGTAGTCCTGTCTAAAATCCCAATGGGAATTAACATGGGAAATGCACTTTTTTTACCCTCCCCCTTTTTCTTGGCCCCTGCTCGACAGATCACACAGACACTTTCCATGGAGAAATGGAACCGGTTGGCTACTTTTTTGGGAAGATTTCTTCCAAAAAACGCTTTTCCTATCAAAACTAGGTACCACCTATAACTACCTGCTGGCGACCCCCAGTAGGTAATGTGTGTGTGTGTGTGTGTGTGTGTGTGTGTGTATATATAATAAATATGTTTTTGTGTGTAGATAGATAGATAGATAGATAGATAGATAGATAGATAGATAGATAGATAGATAGATAGATAGATAGATAGATAGATAGATAGATAGATAGATAGACACTGCAAAAACAAAGGTTCAAGTGATGCTACTGACCATTGACATTTTCCATTGAAATTTAGTGAACTAACTACAACTTGCAACCCCCTTCATCTTTTCATTTAATTTTCAGTTGTGGATACCTGAATCACGCCCACTCTGGTCCGCTGGTACCCACTCTGGGCCACTGGTGCCAGCGGCCCAGAGCAGGCGTGATTCAGGTATCCACGAGTGGGGTACATTTTCAAAAATGTGTGACTAAAAAAAGACACCACCCCCTCTATGACCAGGATGCCGGTATCCCCTAAAATTTAGGTAATCAAGTTACCCTTATCCAACTCCAGGCAGGATTCTACTGGGTTAAAAAAGTAGCTCGCCTTTTCCCGCATTGTGCGTTAGTGACTAGTAGAGTCAGAATATTTAGTCTTAGGGATCCCTTAGCCCTGAAGAATGCCCCAGACCATTTAGGCGACCAAATATGACCAGAAACATGTTGGAAGATAGTATATGGGTTTGAGACATTATTCTCAACACACCCATCCACATTTGGAGTTTAGTCATACCCAGTGTCCTGCTGAATAAAGGTATTTATCTAGGAACACTACGGTATTTTTAGCTCGATCTAGATCTCCCCTTTTGTTGTTTTGTCCAGTGGAATTTATTTAAGAACTACATCCTTCCGGTACAGTCTTCAAGGAGGTTGAGTCCGCCCTGGTGGCATTGTCCTACCAGGGTTGGGAGAGGATGCCGATGATGAAGCATGACACTATTAGGTGTTTGAGGTTTCCTCTTCCATAAAGGATGACTTTCCCCAGACAGGAGGCAACATTTCACTCATATCCATAGTCCGGATTTTTGTACTGGACCTCAATTCTGGTATACAGTACATTACTTTCTTTGTTCCAATCGTCACCATACTCTTACTCGTAATTGGTTTGAGTCTTTGAAGGGACATACGGCGTCTTGCCCTTCTCCTTTCCATCTATTGTGTTTTCATTCATCAATGAGGGCAGTTACAGTACTGCAGTCCACCCACTCTTGTGCAAGCAGCATTTATCTGACCCTTGGGCAAGGGTGTGAATGTAGAAAATCCATGTACACATCCCGAGCCATTAGGCACTTCCAGGGACAGAATAAAAAAACTGTTTCCCATCCTTGGCAAGGCAGGGGTTGTAAAACAACTTCATCCCTGACTGCTTGACAAGGCCGTGAAGGTTTAATTTATTTGTAACCCACCCTCACAGGCCATTGTGTAGGTGTAGACCATTGATTCTATGTCGTGAAGAACAACACAAGATGGGTGTCTTAAGGAATAAAGATGCTGTCTATTGCAGAGGACAGTACATGGCCATTCCGGAAGCCTGTCCAGTGAAGCCCAATTGTGGTCACCAGAACGCTCTCCCACAATGTCTGGGGCGACATTCTACAACAGGTTCCAAATTGGAAGCTACATATAGAACAACCCATAATATTCTGGCCAGGTCAAGAGGTATTTTTAAAGGCCCTATTTTCATTACATCTCTTCCTGGCCTGTATGACAGTCTGGGAAGAGATCTACCTAAGTGGAAGGACCTGGCCCACCCGCTTATGCTTATGGACTCAATGACTATCGCATTGTACTGCTTCTTTCTCCTCTCTTCTGCCAGTTTTGACAGGCCTTGGGTGGATGAGAAGGCCTAACTATTGTGTGTGCACTTTTTTGTATGTTCATTTATTTGCAGTGGATTCTCCTTTTTAGGTTGGAATTTTCACAGTAAAGCTGAAAATCAGTCCAAATGCTTACAATATAAAGAGTAGACTTTGTGTACGCCCTTTAACTGTTGTTTTATCGTATCAGCCTCTTCCAGCCTTTGGCTTGAGACTTTGTCAGTCACATCTTGGATAAACTCAGTGGAGTGTATGCCTTTCCTACCATATGCTATTGGTTAATAGGTATATCCTTCCACCCACCCTTATCCTTGCAGGGCAAATCATGAGGGATTATTTTGCAAGGGAGCTTTCAATATAGGCATGTTTTGTTTCTTGCATTTCTGGTTTCAATGCGGCAGTGCTGTGTCTGCCTGCATTAGCACAATAAACCCAGACCTCTTGCATGTCTGGTTTTAATGTGTATGTAAAAAATTCCTAGGCAATCTTAATAGTAGACAACAAATTATATGGACCCAGTGGTGATAGGAACCAGCAGGCAGTTAAAAAGTAATAAGAAAATCATTAATTAAAAATAAACATGTTTTTAATATACTTAGTAAAAATCATATAAGGAACAGAGGGGTTCAAGTTATATGACAGTACAATAAAATTATATATAATTAATACATCCAATAACACAATATACAAACTTTATACATAAAAAAAGGACACCGTCTATTAAACAGTGGTTTGTACACAGACAGGGTGACGAAACAGTACTCGACGCGCGTTTCGGCGAAAACGCCTTCTTCAGGAGCCACAAATTTATAATCTGTAATTACATATAAGGAAAAAATTATAAAAAAACAATACTAAAGTGGCTTATCTTATCAATTAGATACATTCAAAATACATTTTATGAAAACAGTGCAATGTTATAAAAACATGTATTTACATCACATACTGCCTATAACCTAGGACTAAAGGGCCTAACATTCATATTTTGTGTCTAACAGGTTGAGTGATCAACATATTCCAAACAAAAGATTGTGGAGTACTCAAAGGTTCAGGTTACAAAAGCTGATTTTTAAAGATGTATCTCTATATATAAAAGTTATTTACAACAACTGCATTGGTCAGATGTATAACATACAATTTTGTTATGAAAGAAATAAAATACAACTTACTAATGAAAGCAGGAAAAAGCAACACACTGGTATCTTCTAGTAGTTCGCAAGAACACAATGTACCTAGAGAACGGATAGCCTCTATGTCAAAATCAGCCTCTATGTCAAAATCGAGTATAAAAATAGTGTGACGCATCATTTGAATACAGCCTACATGTCAGAGTTGTTGACAGAATGATAGAATAAGTCATGTGGACACAAAGCTGCCGTATAGACACAGAGACATGTGGAATACTGTCATTTAATCTGAGAGGGAAAGGACACATTCTATTTTGGAAAGATATTTAGACCAATATGATATTTCCCTTCTTTGATAGATCAGATCACATTAGTATAGAAGCGGAACTAAATATGCTATGTAACGGGCAAAACTGTGATACCTGTTAAAGTAGGTGCATTATTTTCTTGGTTGAAGATAACAACATATAATTTTCACGAGTCTCTTGGTCTGATAGATACCTGCAAAATATTTAATTATATTTATAATCGATAAATGTTGACAAACCCGGTTTAATAATTGAGACATACTTAATTATGATCCTATAACGACTAGTAAAAGACTGTTTACCTTCTATGATAGTTCACGGGGTTTAATTCTCGGTATTTGTACCGCGTAAATCAAGTGGGACCAGCAAAATATGGTACTGTACAGGATCTAAGAAGTAAATAGGAGTAAAAGCCAGAAGTCAGGTATCTGCACTAACAGCTTAAAGACTATAGATATGACACAAAATGTAAAACGTAAACGGCTACCTGAATCAAACGGTCCGTGTACGTGGTCAATGTTTTTCGGAGACCAAGCGCTGATTAATAAACAAGTGGGGTTTCCGTAGTTCACAGGATAGTGACTGAAAATACAGACGCGCTCGAATTAGAAATATGTAGCGCTTGATGATAGTTAATGATCGTCTATAGTGATAGCAAGCGTTAGTCACATAATTAGCTAAAAAGAAACCTCAGTATCATGATTAGCTAGACAAAGGCTGCAATAGTAAAAGGTCGTCAAGTTGCATGGCCCAAATGTAAAAAGAGCCCCTAATTAGTGAACCGGAAGAGATTATCCACAAACACAGGTAACGACTGCTAATTTTCAAAAAATAAAAGTGATTACAAATAAGTACGTAACAAGAATATATATGTCTGGTTTTAATGCCGCAGTGTTGTGTCAGCGTGCATTAGCACAGTAAACCCAGACCTCCTGACAATGTCAATATTTGTTTCAAGTGGAGATCCCGAAAAAGAACAAAATATACAACAAAGGTGCATTAACTATTCAAATTCTTCCTTACATCTCAGGAACACCTGGACAAAGTTTCACCAAACCAAAGTCACTGATTCATAGACAGGTGACCATGCCTTTAAAATGTTATGATCTTTTGTCCAGCACTTTTGGTTGTCTGTGTGATGAGCCTTTGCCTCGACAAAATCCACAGTAAATGGATCAAATATTGTCAATTTCAATAGGTCTGGATTTAAAAGAATACTGTATGGTAATGTAAAGCGTTAAAAGTAAATATTATAGGAATTAATATGCATTTGGAAGCAAAGAACTGTAGAATAACATTGGTGTTGATTAAAAGGTCGGATGACGTCTTTTCTGTCAAACCCGAGCTAAAATACCATGTGGATTAATGGCTAATTTCAAGATTTTAACACCTACCTTCGCAAAGACAAGGAAACAGCATGGATGCGTTTCCCTTAGCCAAAAATAGACAAAATAAATACACATCAGCACACCTCAGACCACCATTTTCAGAATATCCAACGCCCTCCACACTTTATGAGAAGTAGAGTAGAGTTCCTCCTGATGCCAACCAATCAAGGAGGAGTTTGGAATCACTTGTGCACCAGTCATATAATGTGCGTAATGTGCACAGTACACCAGGCCTTCCCTGCTGAGCATGCTTCAAAAGAGGGAGAGGGAGTAGAAGGCGACCACAAGCACACCCGCATAGCAGATGGTTGAGGGGGATCTGTCTTCAACTTATATCCGATTTCAAGCATCCCCAGTAATGGCCATGCTCACTGCGCCAATCCACAGCCCAGGTAACCAAATGATGTAACTAATCTGATATCTTCAAGGATTTGTATGACAAATCAGCATTCTCGCCAACATGGACCCCTCCAGCTCCAGCTATCATAGGGGCAGCTAACCCTTTCTTGCACCTGACAACTACAAAGAACAAGTTTATGCAAACTGGACAACTGCAAGGACCCCTACACCTGTCTGCAAAAACATTCAATCAAATCGCTACACGAAACCGCTACATACGGCCATACAGCCTAGAAAAGAGCAGCTGAGATAATACTGAAAATCATTTTTCCTTACTCTTTTACCCTAGAGATGTTCTATTTCATACATAAAGGCATCTGCGACAGACAATCCTAATAAGTATTTGAAAAATCCATGATGTTATACAGCAAGTAAGGTTGCAAGGTCTCATAGAAAGTAATGGATATTACCCAGTTTTATTATGTGTAATCTCTATATATATGACATCATGTATTTAAGGTTGACAACTCTTCTAGAGGAAAGCCCATTTTTTACCCAAATATCTGTCTCTCTCTTCAAAATTCCATCAATCATGAGGGGGCAGCTTTGGAAATTCTGAATGTTCCATATTTGGTTCTGGTTAGTCTAATGGTTCAAAGATATAAATGTGGGCCAAACCTTGTCATTTTTATGGTCTGGCTTGACAGAGCAGGTGTTGCAAGACAATTATATGAGAAATTCCAGAGAGGGGCTTTGGCTCTGCTCATGTGTTAGGTGCCAGGAATAATGTTTTTATTGGAGAAAAGTTGTATGCTTCCACAAAAAAGTGCTTGCCCTCCACCAACTGTGATCATTGTTAATTTATCCAGCTGGCTTGGCTTCAACTTTCAGGGGTCCACACAGGACATTGAAATGCAGTAAAAGGGTCTTAAATAAGTAGATAATTTACGGTGCTGGTCTTTCTCTAGATAAAGAGCAAATTTCTCCTGGGAAAATGATTTCACTGCACTACGATCAGTGCTATTAATTGATTTTAACCATCCATAGTAATTCACACAACCTCATTTATCCACAACAGCTATAATGTCACCGATCGCAACAAAAGGAGAAATCAACCAGGGCCCCAACAGTCAATTATGTAGAACAATACTCAAAAACAGCTGATATGCAAAAGTAAATACATTTTAATACAATCTCAATTGAGCCTCCCATCGGTGGGTGTGTTATATATAAAATGGGGAAGTGGGTCGGCGGTTGCGCACACCGCTTCCATTAAAGCCCCTGAAGAGAAGCATATGGAGCTTCGAAACGCGTCGGGCATATCCCGTACGGAGCGGTGTCTACGAGTGGATCCCCGTCCTCACCTATACATAAACCAAGCTGCTGTTCGCGTGCTACTCAAAGGTGGACACCTTCGAGCATTGATATATACGCGGCCGTCCAGCAGCGGAGTATGCACCACCCCGGTACCCTGGGGGTCACTAAAGTGAAGCAGCAGTCGTACTTGGAATCGAGGACGGGCCCACTTGTGGAGTTCATACAGGACTTGATTGTGTGCCTCCCAGACCACACTTCCCAGAATGCACAGTCTCATTTGAGCCTCCCATCGGTGGGTGTGTTATATATAAAATGGGGAAGTGGGTCGGCGGTTGCGCACACCGCTTCGGTTAAAGCCCCTGAAGAGAAGCATATGGAGCTTCGAAACGCGTCGGGCATATCCCGTACGGAGCGGCGTCTACGAGTGGATCCCCGTCCTCACCTATACATAAACCAAGCTGCTGTTCGCGTGCTACTCAAAGGTGGACACCTTCGAGCATTGACATTTTAATACAATAGATAGAATTTACACAATGGTTAAAAATACTTTCATGAACAGATTCATGTAATGCATAAAAAATAAAAAACACCAATGTACGACAATACAGAAGAATAAAAATAAGAGAACAACAAGCAACAGTGTGTAATCATAAAAACATCAAAAATGTGTTACTCCACATAAATTCATTGTCGTAATATCTCATGGGTGTCCATAAATCATTTCATCTATAGTCTTTCTCTGGCAGCAGCACAGATGGGAGGAATGCAGTCAATACTCTGATACTGTTTACCTTCATCAGGAGTTTTGTTCAGAGATTGAACAGGTTACATGGAAACTCAGTGATTTTCAGACTCACCTGTATGGACGAAATTCCATGAGAGCTGTGGTAATGCAGGTTACACTAAAGATGAGCCCAAATTAAGGGAAACGAACAATTTCGATCAAAGAAAACAATGGAAAAGGGCAGAGATTTTGCAGTAAGAAGACCATGGTAGCACAAACGCGGGATAAGGGGGCAGCAATAATACTTTGTTTAAAAAATGGGCGAACGAGACTTCTTTTCAGCTTTTACCGTCCCAGACATGTATTTAGTGATAGCACCATCTATTAATCGAAAAAGGTCACACCTTTAATCCACCTCCTTTTTATTACAAACATTCATCTTTAATGCTTTACTGAGGGCAAGAAAAGTCCTTATCGGACTGCGCGCGCCCGCCCAGCGCAGCCCTCGCTCGGCCACTCCTTTCCGCCATTGCTTGTTGGCTAATGAGGACTCAGAGACCCTAATATTAATCCCAAATCCACCCCTATGCGTGCCCTCCAGATCTGGGAGCCGACGCAATCAGGCCCGCCAACGAGTAAACTTTTTCCCCGCTGGGGAGCCGGGCTGGGCGATGGCGCAGGCCCCTTCGACGAGAGCGTCATTATCCACTCCCGCCAAATGCGGTGACTGACAGACTGGGCCATGGGCGCAGTATTAACGAAGATAGAGCGCCGAAGCCATCCCTTAGCTCTAATTATCTTCCACACCGCTCTGTCCCCTCAAGACACCTTTTAAATAGCAGATTTTCTGGGTCAGTCCTTGAGATGAATTTATTAGGAAACTTTAGCGTCGACAGTTTTTTTTCCCTCTCGATTGCAAGAGAGCGCTGCTGTTTGGCGCTTGCACCCCGAGGAGCTTTTTTTCCGTGTGCTAAAGTGGCCACTTAGGTGAGAGAGGAGCGCTGACAGATGCTGGGGGTCATTATTTGATGTTATATGTGGGTAGCGCCAAGAAGTAGGCTTCTAAGACACAGAGACAGAGAGTCAAGGCATCGCACTGGCTGTGTTACACGAAAGAGATTTACGACAAAGATGCTCTTTGGTGAGAGCATTTCTCTCTTCCATAAACAAACTGCCTTGAAAGTCCAGACGTGCAGGATCAGTCGGTCATATGTCAAGTAAGGCTGGAAACGTTTGAAGTATGTGCAGAAAAATAGTGCTGCATGTTTCCTACGTACAATTTTGGGTGATGAGAAACTTGATAATTTCTTTCCAATTTAGGAAAGTACCACATATAGTGCTAATCACCTAATGCTAAGGCTTTTTGTTACAGTGCAAAAAGTCAAGTAGTTGCCAATTTGATTACTCCAAACCACATGAAACTTGTAAAAATCGACGAAGACCCGCTGAATTTCAGCCAATCAGATTGGATATTTCCCCAAAGTCATATTAGCTTAAATTGCATGTTGTGTTATTGTATGCTATGTTATGTTATATTATGACATGTTGTGTTTTGGAATGTGTATTTGTAGTGCACGCATATCACCCAGGAGGGTATCCTGGTGCCGGGAGAAGGGGGTGCAGACCTGGATGTGGCCTATTGAAAGAGCCAGGTTTTCATTTTTTCCAGAAATCTATGACTGGCAGCTCTAGCA
The DNA here is from genome assembly GCF_964261635.1 of Lissotriton helveticus. Taxonomy (NCBI): domain Eukaryota; kingdom Metazoa; phylum Chordata; class Amphibia; order Caudata; family Salamandridae; genus Lissotriton; species Lissotriton helveticus. Next base: position 847,022,888 of record NC_136061.1, on the reverse strand, counting down.
AGAGGTGGTCGTGCCAGGCTTTAGGAGCCAGGTACAAGAAAGCATGTCCGTCGACTCATGCTCCTTGGATGCGGGGGACAAGGCAAGAAGTAGGCTGATAGAGCGAGTAAAGATGTCTGAGGGGGTGTGGAAGCTGATGCAGCTGTTCAGAGAGGCAGCTCCTTCCTTGGTTGTGCAGTGCTTTCTGAGCAGTTTGAAAAGGGTGCATTTGTGAAAGGGGAGCCAATGGAGGTCTATGAGGTGCAAGGATATGTGGGTACAGGGTGTGAGGTTGAGTTTGAGTCTTGCCACTGCTTTTTGGACGACCCAGGAGTCTCTTGGTGAGTGGTGCAGGGATTCCGATGCAAAGTTTATTCCAGCAGTCCAGCTTGCTGATGATAAGGACGTATGTGATGTTTTGATGGGTGTTGAGCAGAAGGCATCAGAAAAATGTCCTCAGGAATTTGAGGGCGACATCAAGATTTGGTTTCTGATCATGAATCCAAGGTTCCTGGCTTAGCTCGATGGCGTAACATGTGGAACGGCTGGGGACTGGACTGCACTATAAATCTCTCTTGAGACATCGCTTTAAATCTCCAAAGCCCCTATCCACAAGGCTATGAGGCATTATGTGGGACCGTGAAACTTCCCCTCACAGTGCGAATTCCACCTAAGTCACCCATCCAGTAAGGGGGAGAACTATTGTTCACTTCACAGCACAATGGAATAAAAAAGGGTAAATCTGACCATTCGTATCTGCGACAGTGTCCAATCTGCATCCACTCGCCATAATGACAGTTAATAGTGTTGACATCACCTAGAAGGTTCTGCACCACATAGCTCCTATTTTATTGGCAACAGATATTGGGGTAGAAGCTAGCTAGCTGCTAAAATGGATTGGATATTCTCAGAGGTGATGTCACAACACATCATGATATTGTTATCTCAATGAGATTTTCTGTAGGTCTGATATTTTTGGAATTTTTAATCAGCCTAATCCAATCCAGTCGTTTATTTGCACAGATTTGCCATAGCAAAAATACTTATTAAAATATATAATAAAAACATTCTATATCAATACAGTTGCAATCTAATCACATAATAAATAAGATATGTTGTAATAAAAATAAGAATGTTGTATTGCTGGAATGCCTTAGTATCAAGTCATCAAGAGGTTTGACTTTATTAAACATTCATCCAAGGCATTTACTTATGATCTTAGGAGTTTCTTGAAGGCTTCTTCGATGAAGGGACGTTACAAGTGCTAGTAAACAAACTCATAATTCCTCTAGTTCAGTCATGATTAGGGCTCCCGGTTTTATGGTATTTATTTTTGGGCCATTTCCATCTGTATTTATCCATATTTATTTTTGGGATATTTTATCTGTATTTATCAATATTTATTTTGGGTTTTGCGTATAAATTAAGTTGTAAAACTGTACATTTCCATATCTATTTAACTGATAGACACGCACCTCTTACTTTGATGTATGTCCTGTGTAGCTATTTAAGCTGCCAAATATTACATAACAATACATCCATTGGTAAATACTAGCATTATACCATACATTTCTTATTTAAAGAAATGTCATCCTGTTTTTTAATTAACCATGCTGTTCATCTGCTCAGCTGCTGGCCAATAATTCATAAAAGACAGCACGTAGACTCACTTAAAAGAAGCAACATTTTTGGTATTTATCCACTTTTAAAAATAAATACACCACGAAGGGTTCAGAGAAGTTACTGTTAGGTCCTTGCATACCTGATCGACTCCTACGAGGCGGGAACTGATGGGGGTGACAAGCTGCAGCGACTTGCTTTTTTTTTCCCCTGGAGAACCCTTCCCCTACATGAGCTGAGCGGACACAGTGGACCAAATTGTATCTTTTATAATATATGAATATGCTCTGAGTTGTGGGGTGTTTTTGGTACAGACCTTGTAAGGTCCGATTACTTTACTATTAGTGTCGGGCGGGCGGCTTCAACGGCTCGCCAAGTACCCGTAGTATGGTTGGGAGGGCGACAGGCACTCTGTCTAGTTGGGGTGTGGATAGTTTGGAATCCGCGGGCAGGTAAGCAGGGAGGGGGGATGGGAAGAGGGGAGGGGGGATCATTACAATCTGTTATTCAATCAATCAATCAATCAATCAATCAGGTCATTTGTAGAGCGCACTACTCACCCGTAGGGTCTCAAGGCGCTGGGGGGGGGGGGGTGCCGCTACTGCTCGAACAGCCAGGTCTTGAGCTTCTTCCTGAAGGCGAGGTGGTCTTGGGTCAGGCGCAGGTCGGTCGGGAGGGAGTTCCAGGTCTTGGCGGCCAGGTGGGAGAAGGATCTTCCCCCTGTTGTCGCTCTTCGGATGCGGGGGACGGCGGCGAGGGCGTGGTTGGCTGATCTGAGGAGGCGCTTGGGAGTGTAGAAGTTGATCCGGTTGTTGAGGTAGCTCGGGCCTTGGTCGTGTAGGGCTTTGTGCGCGTGGGTGAGGAGACGGAAGGTGATTCTCTTGTTGACCGGGAGCCAGTGTAGATCTCTCAGGTGTCCGGAGATGTGGCTGCGTCGGGGGATGTCGAGGATGAGTCTCGCCGAGGCGTTCTGGATCCGCTGGAGTCTCTTCTGGAGTTTGGCAGTGGTTCCGGCGTAGAGGGCGTTGCCGTAGTCCAGTCGGCTGGTGACGAGGGCCTGGGTGACCGTCTTCCTCGTCTCGGTGGGGATCCACCGGAAGATCTTACGTAGCATGCGCAGGATGTTGAAGCATGACGAGGAGACGGCGTTGACTTGTCTGGTCATGGAGAGGGAGGAGTCCAGGATGAAGCCCAGGTTGCGTGCATGGTCTGTCGGTTTGGGTGCGCTGCCCAGGGCAGGGGGCCACCAGGAGTCGTCCCAGGCGGAGGGCGTGGAGCCCAGGATGAGGACCTCCGTCTTGTCTGAGTTCAGTTTCAGGCGGCTGGTCGTCATCCATTCGGCTACGTCTCTCATCCCTTCGTGCAGGTTGGCTCTGGCGGTGGCGGGGTCGTTGGTCAGGGAGAGGATCAGCTGGGTGTCGTCAGCGTAGGAGATTATGTTGAGGTTGTGTTGGCGTGCGATGGCCGCAAGGGGGCTCATGTAGACGTTGAAGAGGGTGGGGCTGAGCGAGGACCCTTGAGGGACGCCGCAGATGACTTTGGTGGCCTCTGACTTGTACGGTGGTAGGCGGACTCTTTGTGTTCTTCCGTCGAGGAAGGAGGTGATCCATTCCAGTGCCTTCTCCTGGATTCCGATGTTGCTGAGGCGCTGTACTAGGGTGCGGTGGCAGACAGTGTCGAAAGCCGCGGAGAGGTCCAGGAGGATGAGGGCCGCTGTTTCTCCGTTGTCCATCAGAGTTCGAAGGTCGTCGGTGGCGGCGATGAGGGCGGTCTCGGTGCTGTGGTTGGCTCGGAAGCCAGACTGTGAGGGGTCGAGGGATCCATTCGTCTCGAGGAAGGCGGCCAGCTGTTTGTTGACGGTCTTCTCGATGACTTTGGCCGGGAACGGGAGAAGCGAGATGGGACGGTAGTTCTTGAGGTCGGTGGGGTCTGCTGTGGGTTTCTTGAGGAGAGCGCTGAGTTCGGCGTGCTTCCAGCTCTCGGGGAAGGTGGCGGAGTCGAAGGAGGTGTTGATGATGTCCCGCAGGTGGGGTGCGAGGACAGCGTCGGCTTTGTTGAAGACGTGGTGAGGGCAGGGGTCGGTCGGAGATCCGGAATGGATGGAGTTCATGGTGCGGATGGTGTCTTCGGTGCTGATCGGGGTCCAGGTGCGGAGGGTGGTGGTGGGTGGCGTCGTTGCGGTTGTGGCTTGCGTTGGTTGGTTGTTGAAGCTGTTGTGTATGTCCGTGATCTTGTTGTGGAAGTAGGACGCGAGGGAGTTGCAGAGTTCTTGCGACGGGGTGATGTCATTGTTTCCGGCGTTGGGGTTGGATAGCTCTTTCACGATGCTGAAGAGTTCCTTGCAGTTGTGTGCGTTGTTGTCCAGCCGGTCCTTGTATGCATTTTTCTTGGTGGCGCGGATCAGTTGGTGGTGTCTCCGGGTGGCGAGCTTGAGGGTGGTCATGTTGTCCGTCGTTGGTTCCCTTCTCCAGACTTTCTCGAGGGCTCGACAGTTCTTCTTGGAGCTCTTGAGTTCGTCGGTGAACCATGGTGTTTTTCTGCTGCAGGATCTGCTGGGTGGGGTTCTCAGAGGGGCGAGTTCGTCCGCGCAGTCGTTGATCCATTTCGTGAGGTTGTCGGCGGCCTGGCTGGGGTTCGCTGAGTTGGCGGGAGGGTGCTGGCTCAGGGAAGCGGTGAGCTGGTTGGCTGTGATCTTGTTCCAGCTTCTTCGAGCGACCTGTTGCTGTTGGTGGTGGATCGTCGTTCTTCTGAAGGTGAAGTGGACGCAGCTGTGGTCCGTCCAGTGGAGTCCTGTTGCGTGGCTGAAGGTGACGTCTTTGCTGGATGAGAAGACGGCGTCGAGTGTGTGTCCGGCGAGGTGGGTGGGGGTGGTAACCAGTTGCTTGAGTCCGAGGTTGTCGAGGTTGTCGAGCAGGCTGATGGTGTTGCAGTCGTTGTTGTTCTCCAGGTGGAAGTTGAGGTCCCCCAGGAGGATGTAGTCGGCGGAGGGGAGAGCGTGCGGGCTGACGAAGTCGGCGATGTCCTCGCTGAATCGTGTTCGTGGACCCGGGGGTCGGTAGATCAGGGTGCCTCTGAGGGTGGTCTTCGGGTTGGTGTGGATCTGGAAGTGCAGGTGTTCAGCGGTGGTGAGGGTGTCATCGGTGTTGGTAGTGATGCGGATGGTGTCTCTGTGGATGATGGCGATGCCTCCTCCGGTCTGGTTGTCGCGGTCTCTTCGGGTGATCTTGTAGCCCTCTGGGATGGCGATGGCGATGTCTGGGGCTGAGGAGGCGTTCATCCAGGTCTCGGTGATGAAGGCAACGTCGGGGGCGGTGGTGTCGAGCAGGTTCCAGAGTTCTACGGCGTGTCTGTGGACGGAGCGGGTGTTGAGCAGGATACACTTGAGGTGGGTGCTGCTGGAGTTCGGCTTGGCGGGTGCAGGGAAGGTCCGGATGCAGGTGAACTTGCAGGCGTGGCAGCTGAAGGGTCCGTGGGTGTGCTTCGGGGCGGCTCGGTGACATCCTGGGATGCGGCCGGTGTTGAGTGCGGTGAGGTCGGTGGCGCTGTAGGTTCGTCGGGTCGGCTTCCGTCGGTGGGGGCCAGGGGTCCTGGCGCTGGTCGCGGTCCGGTCGCGGACGGGCGCAGACGGGCTTACCTTTGGCGCGCCTTCGGCGCACAATCGGCGCGCCCGCTGCGCGTCAACGCTGCGCGTTCGCACGGTCGCCATTTAAGGCGAAGTGCGCGGGTGGGCGGAGCAGCTGGGAGGCGGGAGCGGGGAGGGAAACAGAAGAGAAAAGGGGCGGGGCTGAAGGCGGTGGCGGGAAGCGGGAGCGGGGGGCGGCGAGGTGGGCAACACGACGAGAGACGGCAGATACAGGAAAACAAGCACAAATTCAGGACAAAAACGGGGGAAAAATGCAGAGACACACGATCAGGGCACAGGAAGAAAAAAGGAAACAAGCACAAATTCTGGACAAAAACGGGGGAAAAATACTGTTACACGCGATCAGGGCACAGGAAGAAATAAAGAAACAAGCACAAATTCTGGACAAAAACGGGGGAAAAATACAGTTACACGCGATCAGGGCACAGGAAGAAATAATAAAGAAACAAGCACAAATTCAGGACAAAAAACGGGGGAAAACCAAGGAGAGCTCTCAGGGCGGCTGCGAGGCCGGCGCTGAGGCAGAGGCAGGCACTGGGGGCACACGCAGCAGCTGGTGGCCGTGCGGCGCGGGGGTGTCCCACAAGTTCTTCTGTTATTCTGTTGTGGGGTTACATTGGCGCTTATTGCAAAGACTGTCCTGGTCACAAGTCACCTCTTCTACTGGGTCCAACCGAGGAATTGCTTCTCCGAGGGTTACCTACCCCCCGAGACGTCCAGGTACCCCCAGACATCGCGTCCCTAACTTGGCCGACACCTGGTCATGTATGTCACCTTTCCCTTAGTCATAGATATAGACCCTACATCCAACACCACTATGCCACAAAAAAATAAATAAATAAATAAATACAGACAGAAAACACATTGTTTTCTGTCTGTATTCATCTGTAAAAATCCGTAAAAACGGAAAACAGGGAGCCTTAGTCATGATACATACATTTTTCTTGAGTGCTTTTCTTCCAGCTCTCCATGCTCTTGCAACGATCGCAGCCATAGCAAGCTGCAGAAAACACCCTGCACTCGACATACTCAAAGAAAATACTCAATGTAGGATTTAAATTCACCGAATTGCTGAATTATTCTAACCTGGGCAAATAAAACAAAGTTGAGTAAGCTTCAAAGATATTCTTGACTACTTTTCAATTTCTGTATTATTGGAGAAATACTCATTCTCATCTGCAAAAACAGCCTTACTATTTCGGAATTACTTTCACAGACAAGTGTTTCTTCAACCCCCAGTAACATTTTCAAATCAAAATATTTTATGGTTGCCCGGTGGGGTTAACCCCTTCTGCCATGATTATATGTTGCGGTCAGAACTATGCGGAACTTGTGCGATAAGGGGGGAGGGGTGGGGGTGGGAGGGATTTGGGGTATTCTTATTATTGTTACCTATATATGTTTGGATTCCATATGGAAAAGTGAAAGTTATCATATCTGTACGGTTTGATTGTGCAGTTGTCTCTGGGATGCAGAGCTCTGCTATACATGTGCAATTTGACAAATAAAATGTGTTTAAAATATATATATATGGTTGTGCACTATTGTCTGCGTTTCTCAAAGTAAATGCTTTGGCATATAACCAATACCCGGTTGAAGGTCTATCTTGGTTCTCCTTTGAGGTGTGACCTGAGAAACTCCTTAGTTGTTTTATATATATAGGAACGGGATTCACCCAGCCCTTGGACATTGCATTATGTTTAATATCTGTTCTTTTAGGTAATGGGGTTCTTCCTCATGCCAAAACAGTAGCCATGCTAAAGGGTTGAGTAATATGGAAATGAGCTTCAATTGAAGACTGTCATCCTATTGCGCAATCCTGTGTTATGGATCATTGCATAGCCTGGCCTGGACATTGAAGTAGCTTTTTCGAAATGTGCAAATGTGAAAAGTCCTGTGAACAATATTTTTGAAATGTGATGGATTTAATGATGCACAGAGCCACGATTGATGAATTAATGATGTCGCACTTAACACAAATTTACTGAGTCACTTTGAAATGTAATTAATATTGTGAAGTAGTTATGACACATTTTCATGTGAGACACCATGTATTTTAGTATGGATGCAGTTTCTGGTGTTCTGTTCATCTCACTCCTGCTCATTCCCCCTCCCATTCAGTGTCCAGTTGCCACCCATCCCTCATCTCAATTCGAGAAGCATCAAGTGGATGATGTCAGTGATTCAAAATTAACCACTGTGGTAGGAAGTGTGTGTTGTCAATGATGCTGCTATCATGTACCCAAAGTATCATATTCCAGGACTTCTACTGGAAGTTCCACTGAAGGACTGCTAAATCTATGAGCCATTGTTTGAGAAATGTTACATTTTGTGCTGATCATCTCTGGAGCACAGTTGCTTTGAGAGCAGGTGGACGTTTCTCTTACCTTAAAACATGGGTTAGTGCTAAAGATGTTTAAGACTACTTTCTGTTTTTGATTTGCCAGTGCGATCCTAACCATGCTGTATTAATAAGATTTATTTATATAATAAACCTGGGACAACTTCTTTTTTGGGACATCTTTATTTTGGTTTTCGCTTTTCACTTTTACAGTTCTGTTACAGCGGCGGTTGCTGAGAGACTTTATCATTTTTTATGTCCATTTGACTTAAGCTTTCTTATGACGATGTTGTCAGAACTCTTTATGAGTTCAACTTGAATTCTGCTTACCTTGTTATGGTGAGGCTAAGTTTTATGATTATGTATTTTTTTAGCCTTTTTGCCTTTTCCTGCATTTCCAGATGTACAACATTTTCTAAAATTCTGCAAGAAATCTATTTTTAACCTATTCTTAATCTAAAACTCACTTGTTGGGGTGTATATTTTTGATAAGGAGTGTGGTCTCTATCCATTAGATCGTTTGGAGATTTTAGAGTCAATTAATGGGGTAAAAACCAGAGTGTTCCAAATACTGGGATTAAGATGATTATTAGTGTTTGTCTCACACTACACACACATGCAAATTGTTGTTTAACCTTCCAAGTGTCTCAGATATGTATTTTCCGCTTTCACAAATTCCAAGAAATGTAAGATTCATCAGATTTCGGCCATATGGCCCAACTGGTAGGACCTTCTGTCTATTATCCTGTCAACACCCCCCCCCGTCCCCCCCCCCACACACACACACTCCCAATGTGTGAGGAAAGTTGATTACATCGATTTTGGTTGTCCCAAACACTCTAACCACAATTTTAGTCACTCCTGGTCTTACATTCTCCCTCCGAGTTGCAGTGGCTGACTGAAGGATCCCTCCAACATCGAGAAAAAGCCTGCAGCTTTCTACCTTTTCTGTTCCTTCTGCTGACCTCTGCCAAGTCTTTCTCATTAACAGCAGGATCAAGGCGCTTGACCAACCCCTCAAGCTTTCACCAACACTCCTTTGCACAACGCATATTGCCCTCTGCACCTACACACGACATGATCTCTTTTCTGTTAAAGAAACTGGCGTCCGCTATCTTATTTGAGGAGTGCATAAGAAACTTACCGGATTTGAGAAGTCAATGAACGCAATCTTTGTACTCCAATTTCCAAAATATAAAGCTAAGGGTGACACCATCATCCACTTCTAATGCTAAATGCCACTCGCCACACACATTACGTGTGGATGCAAGCCACAAATGTCCCATAATTGAGCAAAATCAGATACTCTTCATGAGATCAACCGTGTACTGCTTTCTAAGCCTGGGCTTACAGCACAGCTCTCTACAAGATTTAGGGGCATATGTACAAGCCCCTATCGCCACCACAACGTCACTTTTACCGCTGTTGTGGTGGCGATAGGGGCTGCTCCTTATGCACAAGGCAGCCTTAAGCCACTTAACGTGGCTTAAAGCTGCTTTGTACATAAGGCCCCCTTTCACGCTATGGTTAGCGTGAAAGGGGCGTGCAGTGGGTTTTGTGGGCGTTCCACTGCAACACCCATTGTATTTGACACTGCCCCCTATGTAGAAGGATGGCGTACATAGGAGGCAGCGCCAAAATTAAGACCAGGAAAACCCTGCTCTTAAGTTGGGGAAACGAGATGAAATGCATTATTCTCCTCATTTTTGCTTTTTCCGTGTGTGCTGCCTTGTGCAGCACACATGGAAAAGGAAAAATGCCATGGTTTGTTTATGTACAGGAAGGTGTCCCTTCCTGTTCATAAACAAACCTTAAAAAATGCCATTTTGTCACTTTCATGTGTGCTGCATGAAGCAGCACAAATGAACGTGACAGAATGCCATTTTAGGATTGTTTACGTGCAGGAAGATACACCTTAATAATAATAATAATAATAATAATAATACTGAATTTTCTAAAGCGCGAACAGCTACTTCACATGGAGGTGTTGCGGCGCTGAGTGAGTAGCTAGATGTAAAGGGGAGAAGTGATTTAGATTTTTTGAGCAAAAAGCCACGTCTTTAGTAGCTTCCTGAAACAAGTCTCTGAAGTTACAGATCGAATAGAGACCGGTAAATCATTCCACAATTTTACCGTCCTAACGGAAAAGGTCCTGCCCCCGAGTCGAGCCTTCAAGGCACGTGGTGCGTGTAACAGGTTCAGTGAATTTGAGCGAAGAGACCTCGCCTGCTGGTATCGGGGAAGTCTCAATTTGAGGTAATTAGGACAGCTACCCTGTAGCGTCCTGAAAGCTAGGGTCAGAGCTTTGAATTCGATCCTGCTAGCCACTGGCAGCCAGTGCAGACCGCGCAGATGTGGAGAGACATGGTCAGGGCCGGCGCTAGGCATGGGCAGTGTGGGCAGCCGCCCAGGGCCTCGCACTCGGCACAATAACATGGGGCCCCCGTTTCGTGTGAAATACCACACTTTCACAGGCAGCCCTCCTCCTCCCCGAGACCCCCCTCCCCAACCCGATCACCTTGCTAATGTATTTGTAAGCGAGGTGTCTTGACCTCGCTGTTCAGGGCATGGTGGCATTCCTGGGTGTGAAAGGTGGGGGGAGGGTAAACAAGGGGTAGATGACGTGAAAGCAGCAAAGCCAGTAGTTACCTCAGCATTCTGGAACAAGTGCGGGGCAGCACCTCTGTTAAAAACCTGTGGTGAAGTACTTGTCTGCCCTTTGTGTATTTTGTCTCCAGGCGACAGAAGGCCCTTTTGTTTCCACAATGAGCCGGACATTAGCAGGTAAGGAGATGTTGATGAGGGGAGGGGGCAGCATCTAGCTCAGTCTGCCACAGTAAGACAGTGCTCAGCAAAGTGTCTCACTACTGCTTTGATGTACAGAGGAGGTGGTCCTTATCCACTGGGCCTCGAAGCACTGAATCAGATTGCAAGGTTAGGGTGGGGCCCCTTTAACTGGGACTTGGGCCATTATCTATTGCTGCGAAGTCCAGGCAGGGGGGCCTCGCAGCTCTCCACCAGGCTGCAAGGTCCAGATGTGGCCCCCCCATCGCAGGACTTTGTAGCCATTATTTTGTGCTGGAAGACCCAGGACAGGGGGGCCCTGTCCTTGGCCTCGCAGCACTGTTGTTAGATCATTCATTTTTATTTCCCAGAGAGACTAGCATGTTTGCTTCCCAGTCTAGGTCACCAGTGAACATCCTAGAGGGTTGTCTAGTAAATGCAGCTAAGTGCGTACAAATGGATTACCACCCAATTTCCCCAGCAGGAAGCTCCGTGGCCGCTCTTATCGCGAATAAAGCAGATTTACTGCTTTGTGACACACTTTGAGCCCCTCACTTATGTCAGAGTGGCAGTGAATTTCTTGTCCATTTAATTACTTGTAGGGGATTTCATAGATACTATTTTGACAGCCCATGTTTGTGCTGCATCGGGATCTTGTTTAGCAGGGCAGGGAAGGTGGGGTGGGGTGTTGTGGGGTAGAAGGCAGAAGGGAAGTACTGAAGCTGGACAAGGTTTCTCGTTGTGAAAGAGTGTGACACGCTGTCAGCTAATAACCATGAAAACATCTTGTCTGCCTTTTCAGATGTAGAAATGACAAGCAACTTCATTGATATTATAAGTTCAAAGACATTGAAAAACCTATTCAGTGTAATGTGCAAAGGAATAAATGCATTCTGACTAACTACTCCCGGCAGAGCACCCTTTATCCGTAGGCCCTTGTCCCCAATCAGTTCCTCAGAAAAGCAGCAAGGTCCTTAAACATCCCTCTTTTTTAGCTCTTCCTTTTGATCTCTGAAGATAGCAAAATGCGGCTGCGCACGTGATTGTTGAAAATCTTTTAGTGCTACTCTGACCCTTTTTAGGGTTATGCCTGCAAGAGCATGTGCTAGTGCATGCTTCTTGCTTGCGAGACACTGTTGTATGCATAAAAGGGCTTGGAACCTGCCCGTTGCTTACCACATGTTGATTTGCGTGGTACTCTTCTTTACAGCCTCATAATTGGTCAAGGCAGATCTAACATCACTTCCTTTACTCTCTGTGGAGCAGGGACCAGGCACTGATTGATTCAACTTAATCAGTGCACGTTCGCTGCTCCCAATGTGATTGTGGTACTATTTTATTCTGTTGAACTTTTAGTGGCCTGCAAACAGAAGACGTGAGACTGGTAAAAACGTGCCCAGCAGGACAAACAAAGTTGCAAATATTTATTTTCTATAGTTAAGTTTCTTTTATTTTGCCTAATCTTCTTTTCTTACTTTTCACCAATGTTTTCTTTTGTTTTTGCTTGTGTACGCTGTTCTCAAATATTATTGCAAATTGACAAGGTTTCTTTCTTATGTGTTTTTTTCTGAAAAATGCTTTAACACATAATAGTTCAGTACACCTCCAATCGGTCCCACTCTAATCAACGCCAATCCATCCCATATCACCCCACACCAATCCACCCTACTTAATCCAATCCACCCTAGACCATTCCAAACCACTCCACTCCACCACACTCCAATCCTCTCACCCCACACACCAATCTGCCCCACTTCAATCCAAAACAATCTGCCACAATTCAATCCAGAACAATCTGCCCCACTCCAATCACCGCACTCCAATCTGCCCCACTCCAATAGCCGGACTCCAATCTGCCACCCTTCAATCTCCGCATTCCAATCTGGCCACTCCAATCCAAAACAATCTGCCACACTCCAATCCAAATCAATCTGCCACACTCCAATCCAAAACAATCTGCCCCACTCAGTTCCATCCCTATCCAATCCAATCCACCTCACCCCTATCCAATCGAACCCACTCCAATCCAATCCACCCAACTTCAATCCAATCCACCCAAATCCAATCCAATCCACCCAAATCCAAACTACCCCACTCCAATCTGACCCACCACACTCCAATCCAAACCACCCCAATTCAATCCGATCCACCTCACCCCACCACAATCCAATTCACCTCAATCCAAGCCACCTCACTCAATAAAAATCCACCCACTGTAATTCAATCTACTCCACTCAAATCCACCCCACCCCAATCCAATTCACCACAACCCATTCCACCCCACCCCACTCATGTTCACTCTTCTCCACTCCAATCCACCCCACCCCAATCCAGTCCTCCCTTCCCATTTTAATCCACCCCACTTCAGTCTAATCTACCACATTCAGTCCACCCCTCTCCACTGCAGTTCAATCCACCCAACTCTACTCAAATCCAATCCACCCCGCCCCAGTTAAGACCACCCCACTCAGTTACCCCGGCCCCCCACACTCCAATCCACCCCACCCCACCCCAAACCAATCTAACAGAACCTACTCCAATCCACCTCACCCCATTTAAATCCATACCACTCCAATCCAATCCACCCCACCTACCCAGTCCAACTCACTCTACTCGCTCCAACTCGCTCTATCCCAATTCAACCCAATCCACCCCAATCTACTTCAATCCACTCACTACCTCAGTCCACACAACCCACTCCACCCATTCCACCCTACTCCAATATACAGCACTCCACTCTATGACTCTGAACTTGATGACATTGCATTCTACGACACTCTCTGACACTGAACGACTAAACTCTACTCCGCTCTACTCAACTTATGACACTGTACTCCCCCTATTCCACTCTACAACTACTACTCTAAAAATATCCAGTCAATTACACTCTATTCCTATCATTTCACTCAAGGACACTCCATGCCACTAACTTTTAACCATGCTGAAAAACAGCCACACTGGTGTACAACACGGCAACTCAACATTGCCAAAGCCAATATTTGTTCTAGGCAAGACCGATTGGCTTTGCCAATGCTTGTTAATGGTGATGTTATTCTGAGCCTTTGCCTAAAATATTTAGCATGAAAAGAGGCACACAACACTTTGGATATTAACCTAGTGGTGAAACGCACAATACCTATGTGGTGGTGTGGCAAAGGTATTTTTAGCTGTCATTTGAATTATCACGTACATATAAAGGTGTTCCATTCCACTTTTTCTAAGGATTTACTATTATATTATTTATTGACGCTCAGATAATGGATCCTGGAAGAACGATTGTGTCTTGCATAGATTCAAACTACTGATCTGCAGTTATACAGCCAGGGTGCAACTCACAAAACTATTATGCTATCAACTGTGAACAAACTGAGGTCTTTGCTTGCCTCCTCTCCAGGCTTTGTTTGTCAACAGATTTACTATCCAATCCTAGGCCCCAATTATTAGCGACAACACACAATGATAAAGGCCAGGCAAGTATTTAGCTATGTTTGTTGAGTACAAATCCACTTTACGGAGAGATCAGAAAGAAGATAGACATTGTGCAAGGGGTTCCTATTGTCCTCGCATGTAAAGGTGCAGCCATAGTATGGGAATGAAGCTCACTAACTCATTCCTTAATCCCCATCTTCAGAGTTTGGTTTTGGTTCATTAGCAAGATGGCAGCCATTTGGAGCTTTCCTTTTCAAAGGTTTATCCTTGAGAAACGTAATTTGTAGAGTTGCGAAAAGCATACATTACTGTTACCAAGTTTAAGGATACGTTAATCGTAGGCTGGACAGCCTGTTAAGTGAGTAATTAAATAGGTACACTTCTGAAATTCTACAAGAAAGACGAGAGGTCTGAAATTCCATGCCAACCTTATGTCAGCTAGCCTGCTCCAGGTTGCACACTGATTACAAAAGACATTACGTTACCCCACCAAGCAGCCTTTTAGATTAACATTCAATGCTGTGTAATCCACAGCAGCAATTTGGAAGCATTTCTAATTAATTTGAATGGGATTTTAGCTTTTCAAGTGTCTTACTTCGATGTGTCCAATTAACATATTATATGGTATTGTAGCATTTGTTTAGTGCTTACTATCCATGTGTGAGGCGCTGAAGCACTTACCAACATAGATACCAAGCTACAACATGTGTGTGGTTGGAAGGGTGTTGTGTTGTTTTGAGCTTATGTGTAATGTTTTTTATGTCCTGCTTGGCCAATGAGGTACAGCTTACTTTATGGGACGCAGCACCAGAGGGTGAGATTTGGGAGGGTATGTGGGAGGGAGACTCACAAACTGTAATTATAATAAGGAATTCCCAGCTTAGCCACAGTGATAGGGAATGATGTATGTCTGTTTCCCAAAAAGGGTGATAATCATAGAAGGCCCAGTTATCCACATGGCGACATGTGCCTGGAAGTAAAGGCTTTCAATGAGTAAAAAGATGCCCAAATTGCTAGAAAATATTAATTGGTGACATAAGCTGTAGTTATGCACTATTTTATATATTTATTTATATAGAGGCAGAGATACGGCCTAATGCTAAAAAAGTACACCTAATTAAGGAGGAAGGAAGCCGAAGAGAAATCAAGGCTGACAACCTCAGCAGAAACAACACAAACTTTAAAACATCCAAATTCCACCGACTTCTAAGGGCCGAAGGAAGCCAACATTTTTAGCAGGACTTCACACAAGCCTCTCTCAAGCTGCAGAAGGCTGTCAAATGCAGATAATCACCAGTTGGACGGGTCTTATTTGGATTGTGGTTCAGACCCCAGACACACTGGTACCCTGCGGGGATATGCTGCAATAGGATCAAGTGCCCTCACACACCTGTATGCGTGTCATGCTTCATCATCGGGCAAGCTCCATTTCAGGTCAGCACTGCAATGCCCAATGGGCACCCACAAGGGGGCGCTTTACCGGAGATCTTTTCATAGAACTTCTGGATCATGATATATAGTAAGGAGCATTTATGCTTGACCTAACCACACCTAACACCTTGTAACGTCACAAGCAAATTAGAGGGGCCTCACATCTTCCCTTTCGCCCAGGGCCCCACAAGTCCTAGGACCGGCCCTGGACATGGTGTCTGAATGGAATATGTTTAATAAGCCTCGCAGCCGCATTCTGCACGGTCTGTAATCGCTGGATCAGATATTTTGGTAAGCCAAGATAAAGGCCGTTCGCGTAGTCAAGCCTCGATGTGACGGTCGCATGGACTACAACTTAGCGGCAATCTTCCGGCAGCAGATCAAGAAATGTTCGGAGATTCCTAACTTTGTTTAGGCACCCCGCTGATACCTGCTGGACTTGGGCAGAGACAGAAAGGCTATCATCCCATCTCACCCCCAGGTTTTTTGCACTGCTACTGGGGAGAGGCGGAGGACCCATTTCCGACGGCCACCAAAAATCCGGCGGAGGCCGTTGGTCTTTACCAAAAAAGACCACCTCAGTCTTGCCTGCGTTCAATTTTAATTTATTGGTATTCATCCATATAGCAATGTCGCGAAGGCAGCCTTTAAACCTTCCTACACATAAACAATCCTCCCCTGCACGCAGACACCCTTGCGTGCCTGCATTGGCGCTAAGTTGCTAAACTTAGCACCATCGCAGGGGAAATACAAAGTTGCACCACATTCTTGTAAATATGGTGCAGCCTTGCGTTTCAGAAGTGGCGGAGCGTGTCGTTAAGCCAAGTGGGCTAATGACACGCTCCGCCACTTCCTTGTACATATCCCGTTACTGTTATGTTATGTTAAATTGGCTCTTCTATAGCGCACGGCTACTCGGAGGAGTGTCCCGGCGCTTTGGCGAAGAGTGAAACAAGGAGAGGTACAGCATAACAGTGCTCCAGAGAAGACACCGATTACAGAGTGAAAAGCCAAGTCTTTAGCTCCTTTCTAAAGGCTAACAGATTGGTCATCAGTCTTAAGGATCGAGGGAGATCGTTCCAGCACCGAGGCGCAAGGTACCGAAAGGAGCGACCTCCGATTCGAGAGCGCCTGATGGAAGGAACCACAGCTTTGGCCTCGAAGGCAGACCTGAGAGCTCTTCTGGGGACATAGAAGGCTATCCGCTTACGGAGATAGTTAGGACCAATTCGGTGGAGCGCCTTAAAAGCCAGAGTCAAGGTCTTAAACGTGACTCTCTTGGCAATCGGAAGCCAATGGAGTTGCTCCAAAAGCTCCGAGGCCCGCGCCCTCCGGGGAAGTCCAAAAATGGCTCTGGCCGCCGAGTTCTGCACAACCTGCAGACGGGCCATCAGATATTTAGGAAGGCCCAAATAGAGAGCGTTCACGTAATCGAGGCGTGATCCTATCAGGGCCTGCACCGTAATTCTTTTGTGGTGGAAGGACAGCAAAGGGAGAAATTTCCGTAGCATCTTGAGGATGCCGAAACATTTCCCCGTCAGCCCGATGATCTGAGGTCTCAGGGAAAGGTCGACATCGCACAAGAAGCCAAGATTCTTCGCCTTTACTGCAACCGTGCTAGGAGGAGACATATCACACGGCCACCATGACTTCCAGGCCGGGTCGGGAGAACAGCCGAAGAAGAGCAACTCAGACTTGTCTGAGTTGCACTTCAGACTGTGTCCCTGAAACCACTCAAAGACGGCTTCAAGGCATTTCCGAATCCGCCCGCCGTCGAAATCTTCCCCCCTGCCACACGAAAACAAAAGCTGGGTATCATCCGCGTAGGAGATGATCTGGGCACCAAAAGACTCCGCCACCGCCGCTGTCATGTATTCCTATCGGTTCTGAATCGATCCCCCTATTCCTGACCCTATTCTAGTCAAACAAACCAACAAGTTAACTAGCAGTCAGCCCATGAGGCAGAAATTCCCCATGATGCAGATACCGTTATCTGACGCAGTCACACTACGGCACAGGAACGTGTTATCTGATTAGGTCATAACGCTTGCGATCTAATTAGACAAGCGATATTCCTCCAGCCCCTGATAAGGCATACGGAGTTCTCATAACAAATCAAACCTATGACAACCTGGGCAAAACCCTGCCGCCATTGTTTTGATTTCACCGAGAACTTTAGTAAAAGAATGTGCTAACGAGCAAATCGTATGACATCTTTATTGACGTATCTATGTCCATCCTTACGTCAATCTCGGCACCTTAAAGGTATAAATATTACCGATCTTGCCATATGCAAAACACACGCGTGGTGACGAGACGGAGCAGCCATACTTGCCGAAGCCGAGAGCAGAGCAGACCCCGCTGGCAGCAGCCCCGCCTTTCTGACGCGCTGAGAGACGCGCTGCTTTCTCCTGCCGAGAATCCAGCCCCGGCGTTTCTGGGCAGCCCTCGCAGGCAGCCTGGAATATCGAGACCAGAGAAAGAGATACCATTCCTCATTCATCCTAACTTCCAGGTACAGAACTGAATAACCCCTCACAGAGAATTCCTTAGTTATTCACTTGGCAAAAACAAACTTAACTTAAACTGTAACTTTCTATTCCCGCCCACGTATTAGGCTTAGGTCAGGTACACGGGGTAGGCGTATTTAGAAACACCAGTTGAGTACGTTTAGTCAAATGTATATGTGTATGTAAATATATTTTATTCATTTTAAACATCATATGGCTTAGAAACCATATCAATGTTTTTACAGTATTACTTTATACTATTGCTTTTAATGTATGCACTTTACTTAACTATAAGTATTGCAATAATATCGATCCATTTCTCTTGTATGAGAAAAGAGACTGATCAATAAATAACACCTTTTTATTGAACACGCCCGTCTCTTCCTTTTCTCTACATTCTGATGAGACTAAGAATGCACGTACTGACTGAGTAAAATAATTTGCCTTTTGTTCACACGACTCTCGAGATTGACTCTTGATTAGGGGAGAGCAAAGTTGTCATGTTCTATGGTTGTCAGAAACTAAATCCCTTCTTGTCTAATCAGGGAAGTTAATTCCTCCTTGAACATTCGAGAAAGTTTCTAGCGAACTCTGAGCTACGCTGGCAAACCCAAAACTTAAGTCTAGTATCGACAGTAGTAGACCTAGTTAACGTCTGGCCTAGGCCTTTACTGCTGTAGGTATTATTCCAATGCGCAGAGCCTATTGGGAAGATAGGAGCTACACTACATGGCGCCCAACGCGTTTGGAAAGGGCGATAAAACTAACGTAAGACATTTAGAGTAACTCAGTCGTGCTTTCTCACTCAGACCCCTTTTCCCATAATACTCCAAAGACGTCTGGAGTGGGTGAAAGGTAATATCCTCCAAAACCTCGCAGGAGGGAACTCCTATGTATGGTTCTTGGTATAGTCAACGTTGAAGGATAAACGGTCCAAAATATTGTGCATCTAATCTCTGTTTCCATAAGAAACCTGATCTGCAAACAAACAAAATAAGCTTCCTGTCGGTAAAATGGCAGAGAGTGATGATGAAAGAGAGGCAGTTAGATTAGCAACTGAACTCGCAGATGCTGATGCTACCATGCAAGCAGCAGACGCGGATATAATACTCATTCCGGTCATCAAAAGGAGATCTATAACTCTAAAACTTATAGAAAATGGACTGACACCTAGAGGTGGCACAGTCATATTCGTAATTGAGGCACACGAATATCGGCAGACAGAGGTATATTATTCATGGATACATTTTCCAGCAGCAAATGCTGTAACAAAGTACTTCCACTATTACAAAATAGAGGAACCTCCTAATGAGTACACTCCTTTCGAGGAGGTGGAAGTACCACTCAAATTCCAAGAGCATTTGCTCTTATTTGATGGCGCCCTAAAACATAATAATCACATCACCAGGCTCGGTCCTTTAGGTAGACCAGGAGCAACGTGGCCGGTACTAGCCGGATACACACCACATCCAGACTTCGAAAGAATGCCTGCAGCAGATCTTTTAGTACAACTAAAACAATTAATAAAAATTCATAGACAATTAGTTCAGTATGTGATGCGGACATCAACAATTCAGCCAGCGATTAAACTTCCACAGCTGACCCCTCACCAGGGGAACACAAATAAAATTACACTACAGAACATCCAGTCTTGCCTAGGTAAAGTACCGGCTAAACGGGAACAAATACCATTCTGGTTGGCACAGAAAATTACCCAAATAGAGGCGGTGTTTCCTGACACCACCCCATTAGAAAAACACAGGATTCTGACTATCTGTCTCCCAATGGGAATCGCACCACACATTGAGGACTGTGACACTTGGGGTACAGTCTTTGCTTCCATCTACACAAAAACGCACGGTGTTCCATCCATTTCGGTGATACCAGATGTGCTAAAACAAATTCAAGACGAATATGGTCCAGAACCTGCTTTAACTCTTGGTATGAAATTACTAAAAGACTTCAAGCAGGTCTCGGCTATATTATTAGCCAACATAAAAGGTGAAGCAGCAAACGTGGCGATCCGCCAGAGGTTAAAAGAGACAGATATAGCAGACCAACCAGCTGAAATTGCCAGAATCATAGAAAAATCCTATGAGGAACTAGGTAGGGACAGTTTAGGTGGAATACCAGTAAAACCACAACTGACTGAAAGTCCAGAAAAAATATTTTTTAATAATAATTCACCGAAAAAGAACTGGGATGGAAACAAACAATCCAATCCAAAAGAAAAGAAATTCCAGTCCCGAGGAAGGTCTCCTAGGCGAAGGGAGAAATCTCCGAACCAGAGACACAGGTCACCCCAGAGTGACCCCTCTGGGAAAAGATATAACCTTAGAAATAGGGATAATATAAAAAAGCTTGATAGATATCAAGACATTGATACACGTCCCTCTCAATCTTTTCAGAATTCCTCGCAGAAATCGGAAAGAAGAGGACGATCAGAACAAAGAGAAGAGCACGCCAAGTCCAAAGACAAGGAACCTGCTCAGCTAAAAAAGAAATTACAATTTCCAAAAAAGAAGGTAGCCAGTATCAAGGTAGTTAACAATGCCGAGAATACTGAGGACACAACTGAAAAACGGAGAGTGGGCTCAGACAATGCTAGACAGCGCAGCAGAAGTGAGCATAGCTCGCAAAGTCCTTATGAATCATCTGGAGACAGTGGATACGAATGAATATCTTCAAGTGGAAACTGCAGACACCAGGGTTAGCAAACCTCACAAGATATACGAGATAACATTACGTATAGAGGGAGATAAGACTAGGAAAATAAGGGGACTATTTTGGGATAATCTCTCCAAGGGCTATGATATCCTTCTAGCTGAAAAAGACTGGCCACCAGAGTTTGTCAGGGAGTGCCCTCATGGCGAAGAAGTAATTATGCCTGCCTTCTCGAATCATATACCAATTCATAAAAAATATACACTTGCTAGAAAGTGGGCAGTGGCTCTAGCACAAGCTTTATATAAAAATCATGTAGGATGGGATGAGGACTCTCCTCCTCACAAAATCCAGTTAAAATCACAACCTACTGCACAAAGGCAGTACCCAATTAAGCAAGAAGCTAAAAAACAGGTAAATGAAATACTAGATCAGCTAGAATACCAGGGGGTGATTGAAACTTGCACCTCACCAATGAACAATCCTTTGTTTCCGGTCTCCAAACCAGACAATTCATACCGTCTAGTTTTGGATTACCGACACCTCAACACATGTTGCAAAACTTTTGCAGTGCAAAACTCACACAGTGCTGCACTGATGAATAACATAGTGCGCAAAAAATACAAAACAACCTTGGACATCTCCAATGGATTCTTTTGTCAAAACATAGCACCAGAGAGCAGATATTTAACTGCATTCTCAGTAAATGGCACTCAAAAACAATTCTGTCGGTTAGCCCAGGGGTACAAGAACAGTCCGGGAGTATTCTCAGCGAGAGTAACAGAATTACTACAACTATATGATGATGAAGCATTATCTTATGTCGATGACATTTACTTAACAGATGATGACTTGGAGACTCACTTGAAAAGAGTGAACACCATAATACTTGGGTTCGCAGCAGAGGGTTACAAATTCAACTTTAAAAAGTCCAGAATTGCCCATCTGACAGTCCTGTTCTTAGGATATGAGTTATCAAGTGAAGGCAAAAGCCTGGCTGACAATTTCCTAGAGAAATGTGCCGTACTCCAAGCACCTAGAACACTAAAAAACTTACAGTCAATTCTAGGCTTCCTAAATTTCGGAAGAACATACATTGCAAATTACGCAGAAAGGGTCAAACCCCTTTATGATCTAATTAAACCAGATTTTAAAAGATCCAATTGGACTCAAATACACACAGAAATTTTGAGATCCTTACAAACAGACATGCTAATTAAAACAAAATTAGAAACACGTGATAACACACGCAATCTTGTGATTCGAGTCATCCCAGGGAGATGCGGATTCACATACCTGACCTCTAATGAGGGAGAAAAGGTACCAATTGCATTCAAATCACACTTGTACACAGAAGCTGAACAGAAATTCGGCAACAAAGAAAAAATTGTTCATGCAGTTCAAACCGCAATAGCTAGAGAAAAAGACATAGCTGACGGTAGACATATCACAGTCAGAACAGCTGAATCAGCCTTTGAGGCATTAACAACACCGTGTAATTTACCAACAACAACATTGGATCCAGAATGGTTACAATGGGTAAATTCAATCACAACGGACAAAGTATACTACTACTTTGATCCAGAACTAGAAGAATTGAAAAATCTAGCATATGAAGAAACATATCCTCTACCAATCGACATTCTGCCTTTACGACATTACGCCTGTGTAATCTATACAGACGGACATGCTCAACCGTCCGTTTGGGGAGAACAAGCATACAACCCCACATGTGAGATTACAAAAGAAGTGTGGCGCGGAGGTAAACTAAAACCTCTATTAACAAAGACACACTCAGTAGAAAGTAATTCAGAACAACAAACTGAAATATTAGCTTTAAAAATGGCGCTAGATAATGCGGATCGCGAATTCCCGACACTTATAGTGTCAGATTCATATTACTGCGTCAAATCATATAACAGCGATTTGCAGACATGGATTCAAAACGGTTACAAAGATGACACAGATGCACCAATAAAGCAGAAACTGCTCTGGGAACAAATAGCTCTTTTACAAAAAGAACTACCAAAGACTCACGTGACTCACTCACTGAGTCATCAGCGTGATGGCGTTCACGTTGTAGGGAATTCATTGGCTGAGACAGCCACAGCGGCAGCCACTAAATCGGCTCCCGTAGATCGAAAAAAGCGTACATTAAAATACATTGACGGTGAAACAGTGCTGGCAGTGAAAACGTCATCAAAAGGCGACTGCTCAGCGTTACCGATCAACTATCCACTCAATTACACATACATAATCGATGCAAACTCCGTCCCTTTTGCTCGAATCCCTGGAGTGGGGGATAGAGTGATTCCAAACATGGACAGGAGAAACTTGTTAATCGCAGACGCACACATGGGCGAGGGTCTCAGACACCTTAAATTAAAAGATTCTCTGGAAGAATTACAATCACGGTACTGGTGGCCAGGCATGAGCCTGCGTCATACCATGTTTGTAAAAAACTGCCCAAACTGTAACAGAGATCGCAGTGGGGAGAGAAACAGTTTAATACCTCGTCGTTCTACTCCAAGAAAAATCAGGAGTAATAAGGAAGGGTTGCGATTAACATATACAGGCTAGTTCCACTTATAATGTAGATCACCAGCACTCGGCTGACGTCCGGACTGTTATACAAAGATTTGCGAGTCTAAATGGCATATACGCTAAGAGCATGCTACGTTCGACCATTGTTTTCACTCAGGCCCACCAGCCTGGGGGGAAACATGGCCGAATGAGCACAGTCCAGCGGGAATCTTCTCACTTCCTTCCTGAGGGTACGGGACGGTGTAAAGAAAAAACCAAGGCATAAAGCAATCTATAGCGGAAAGGATATTAGGTTCGGGAGCTGGGTGGGTCAAACATCTAATAAGTGTCCAACGTAGTCTCAATAACTTGCCAAGAAATTCTCTGAAGGGATTCAGTGCGTACAAATTATTATTTGGAACTAGGATGATGATCTCTGACATTGATAGTCAGACTTCAGTGGTGAAAGAAAAAAGCTTTGATATCAAAGACCGTTTGGCTATTTTGCAGGACTTAAACAAAACAAGGAAAGACCTGAGCAACATAAAGTTGAAACAACAGCCAAAAACCACTGAAGAACCACCACCTGTCCCAGCAAGACCTGTCTGGATTCCAAAAGTCGGGGATCTAGTCAGGGAGAAGATCGCGGTAAAGAAGGAATTTGGGCCTTCTTACAGAAAAGCAGTTCCTGTCTTGTCTGTCAACGGGACAAGATCAGTTGTACTACCGCCACTTGCTGGTAAAAAGGAGAACCGAGTTGTATCCATCGACCTGGTAAAACCACAACATGTGGCCGATAACAAACAGTAGGCCAAGTGGACTCCCAATAAGTAGCAGAACACCAAGGTTTGCTACCAGTACAGAGGTCCTAACGAAGAGGCTCATCACATTCGAAACGCTTACAGAAGAACAACAAGGACTATGCAACAATGCAATAGAACTGAGACCTCTGAAAACCCAAATAAAAACATTTAGCAGAGACACACCAATCTATAATGAAGTACCAAGTGACAATGCAAGAAACAAAAATCCTGAACCAATTGGAACAATTGACAGAACTGCATCCGGCTACTTCATAAACTTCGATGATTCCTCTGAAGGCTTCAGTGAATCAAAGACACAGCCATCATCAAAATCTTTTAAAGACAAAGCTAAGGAACTTTTGAAACAACTGAAAAAAACATATCTGATTTCTCCATGGATTGAATTTTGGGTGGGTTTTGGTACATTTATCCTCATACTTTGGCTCATCATGGTACTTACTTTGGGACGCTTCATTGAGGGAAAATATGCTAAAATGGACACAGCAAGTCAGAACATCAACTTGATCCTCAAACCACACACATCTTCACACGTCGAGAAAAGAGAACTTTCTTCAGCCAACTTCACAGCCAATCCGATACCTGGTGGGGTAGCCTGGGCCAACACTGACTATGAAATTTATGGTCCGGTCGAGATCCTGAAATATCCACACCAAATTAAGATCTCATTGAGAGACTTTGCAAAACCAAACTCATTTGCTGATGATTGGGACTTCGAAAGCATTAATAACATGATGTCTGACTTAGTAATGTCTGCTAAATTTACCAAACATGATTATTTGCAGGGTTCTACAAATTATGACAGTATGTATTGCTATAACCACTATGGTAACCATTTTTTACATAGATCTGCACAACCTAGAAATGTTTTAAATTATAATCAATGGGAACATTGTGCAACACCTCCAAAAGGGAGCTCAAGAACCGTTTACGACAAATATTCATATTTTTCAGGTTTTAACACAAGTAATGCTGAAGCATTTTATTTTAAATTATCAAACAAGACAGGAACCAAGACCATGATAACCAACACAAAATTGTTATATTCAGACTCATTCTTTGAAAAAATGAATACTTTTGGATTTGATTATTGGGACAAAAATGTTGAATTGAAAAGTGTTTGGGGTACAAAAGAATGGCAAGTACAGGGTATAGAAGCTTTGTTCAGAGCCTGCATGATCCCAGAACAAATGATATTTTTAAATGAAACTGTTCAACAAACCACCTGTCTTGGCTTAGCCAAAATCAAAGATTTAATTAAACCGTCTATTCCAAAGCCAACAATGTTTAGCAATAACTCTGATACAGATGAAGAGATAGACGTAAACCATATATTAAACCAAAACAGAACACATCCAAATTGGAAACAGTGGTTGATCTGGCCCACAGATACTAATAACTGTCAAGACAGATTCCTGAACAGAACACAGGGTTTCAAAATGAACAGGCCAGACCCTAGATATCCTCAAAGACATCACCCAGGGATAATAACCACCTACAGTGTGGCCAAATTATGCCTTCAATGGCTACAAACTTCCACACTGGCAGAAATTAAGCAACACCTAACTTTACTTACTGATGGTGCTGACTTGCGTGATTTCACTTTGGGACCACGCAAACAGCGTCAAAAGCGTTTCATAGCAGC
The DNA here is from genome assembly GCF_964261635.1 of Lissotriton helveticus. Taxonomy (NCBI): domain Eukaryota; kingdom Metazoa; phylum Chordata; class Amphibia; order Caudata; family Salamandridae; genus Lissotriton; species Lissotriton helveticus. Next base: position 846,997,498 of record NC_136061.1, on the reverse strand, counting down.
CTCTGTATATGCAGCATACAATGAGGCCTGGAAGGTTACTCAAATTGAAACAGCAGAGAGAATACGGGAAATTGACCGTATTAATTTGGAAAAACCACTTTCTGTAGTGGACAATGGGTTAATGACTCTGTCCTCCAGAATTTTTTCATTGGACAGCATTGTGTCGTCAGCAATCGATATATTATCGCAAGACTTACTGTTATTACAATACGGTCAGTCTCAATTGCGTTCTATTGTACAGCTTGGCTGGACGTTACAAAATCTGCGTTCAGGCTATGTGCCTTGGCGTTTAATCAACACAACGTCACTATTCCAAATCTTTAACCTTACTGATAGACAAATCGGTATGGCGCAAAAGGGTGCTGATTATACAATCTTGAGCATTGAAAAACTAGAAAGATTACCAATGACAATGTCAGAACGACCTGTCAGTGAATGGATAATACACGGAATCATAAATATTCCAATCTCAACCTTCAGGTTTCAATACTGCCAAAAATATATACAGGCTGGCATGTACGAGAAATTGGGAAAGGGGTACCTTAAAACAACATGGAACCTGCCCTATTCACATGCATGTGTCAGTAATAAAGGACAGAAAGTGTTTCTTAGTGGCAACAATTGTGCGATGTCACTAAGCGGCACGCTTCTGTGTAACGGAATTAGTTTGCATGGAGCCTGTGAAGGGAATTCATACAACCTTTCATGTCACCAGCAAGGCGCACCTGCAACAGAAATAGAACCATTCTTTCAAAGACTCTATAATGGGAGTTACATTCTTATTGTAGACCGCAGATGTTGTAGTCTTATGCCCGGGACTCCTTATCTAGTTACTACGACTGCGAAGGTCAAGTGCTGTGGACGCTCATTGTTCCCCAGCTCCTTCCCAGACAGGGAGGCAAGGGCATGGCCCGATTTGAAAATGACTTCTATTCGAATAGATACTTTAAGCAGAATGAAAACAGTCCTTCTTCAGACGCCTACCAGGCTCTCGTCATCAAAAGAAACGTATGATCTACAAGTCGCAAGGACAACTGCAGAGATACATACATTATTATCAACTAATTCCCCCGTACATTTCGCGGAAATCCTGAATGAAATCTTAAATATTTCTGATACCAATGGGGTCTCAAAGGTATTTAAGACAGTATTTTCGATGGCATTAACACCATTCAAAGCCATACTGGGTATTTTTCCAGATTTCGTCCATTCGATTTTTGGCGGACTTCCCCTGATCCTGGGACTAATTGCAGGAATCCTATTCTTAGTCCTTATTTTTCGTTATGGCAACCCATGTCACAGACAAAACTCTTGCGACAAGGGAAGAAACAATCCTAGCCATTGGATACCGGGACCGGATATCAAAAATCCTGGGACTCTCCCGGCTTAGAGACCTGAACATGACTTGGTTTCTATCATTTCGACCAATGTGGCAAAGATGTGTTTTACCTGTATTGAGGTGTCTGCTATGCGGAGAAGAATGCGTGTTAGACACCTTTCTGACGCTGCAATCGGATGCGCCGATGGAAGCAGAAACATTGTTGAGCCCGATCAAGGTTCATGCTTTGTGCTGCCCTCAAAGGCTACCAATCCTGATGACGGCATTCGTGGAAGCTTCACCACTACGATTGATGGGTAGTGAAGTTCAAGATGAAAGCAGCATCGAACAGGTACGACCTTCTGTCAGTAATACAAATCAGAATGTCAATGGAGACAATCATGCGCAAGAATGCATGATTACACCTATTTCCGAGTTAGTGGAACTTTCCCAGGAAGCTGTTGACAGTTTTTTCGAAAGCCTAAATGATATGATGTTCTCACCCGAACAGAAATAGAGACTTTTGAGCAAGCTCGCACACGGCGTTCCCTGAATTCGGCCTTCAACTTTAAAAATAAAGTCACATGAACATTTTCGCTCCAGTTCACGGACAGCAGTTTTTCCAGCAGCCCCAAATATTTTTGCATATTTTTCGGGACACTATCTTCTGCTTAAAGTAAGAACTATTCTTAGAGAACTAAGGTTTCTAAATTTTAGATAGCTTATAGACATTAGCTGCCCGCTGGCATGTTCATAAAGATATTTTATTCTGTGATGGAATGGTCTCAAAACTTTTTTCTGTCAGAAATCATTTCATGTGTAATTCTCATATACCAAATAAGCAATAATGTATACAAATGCAATTACTTTGGCATTTTTCTACAGCTTGAGTGCATACCATATATATATGTCTGCAATTTTTCCGTATATTTGAAAATTTCAAAATGCATTTATGTATTTTGGGGTGGTAAGGTATACACACTACTCTATAGTATGTTGTACTATGTTATACTATGCCTAGATTAGTAAATATGTCCATAGTTATCGTGGAGTGGGTGTCATGTATTCCTATCGGTTCTGAATCGATCCCCCTATTCCTGACCCTATTCTAGTCAAACAAACCAACAAGTTAACTAGCAGTCAGCCCATGAGGCAGAAATTCCCCATGATGCAGATACCGTTATCTGACGCAGTCACACTACGGCACAGGAACGTGTTATCTGATTAGGTCATAACGCTTGCGATCTAATTAGACAAGGGATATTCCTCCAGCCCCTGATAAGGCATACGGAGTTCTCATAACAAATCAAACCTATGACAACCTGGGCAAAACCCTGCGGCCATTGTTTTGATTTCACCGAGAACTTTAGTAAAAGAATGTGCTAACGAGCAAATCGTATGACATCTTTATTGACGTATCTATGTCCATCCTTACGTCAATCTCGGCACCTTAAAGGTATAAATATTACCGATCTTGCCATATGCAAAACACACGCGTGGTGACGAGACGGAGCAGCCATACTTGCCGAAGCCGAGAGCAGAGCAGACCCCGCTGGCAGCAGCCCCGCCTTTCTGACGCGCTGAGAGACGCGCTGCTTTCTCCTGCCGAGAATCCAGCCCCGGCGTTTCTGGGCAGCCCTCGCAGGCAGCCTGGAATATCGAGACCAGAGAAAGAGATACCATTCCTCATTCATCCTAACTTCCAGGTACAGAACTGAATAACCCCTCACAGAGAATTCCTTAGTTATTCACTTGGCAAAAACAAACTTAACTTAAACTGTAACTTTCTATTCCCGCCCACGTATTAGGCTTAGGTCAGGTACACGGGGTAGGCGTATTTAGAAACACCAGTTGAGTACGTTTAGTCAAATGTATATGTGTATGTAAATATATTTTATTCATTTTAAACATCATATGGCTTAGAAACCATATCAATGTTTTTACAGTATTACTTTATACTATTGCTTTTAATGTATGCACTTTACTTAACTATAAGTATTGCAATAATATCGATCCATTTCTCTTGTATGAGAAAAGAGACTGATCAATAAATAACACCTTTTTATTGAACACGCCCGTCTCTTCCTTTTCTCTACATTCTGATGAGACTAAGAATGCACGTACTGACTGAGTAAAATAATTTGCCTTTTGTTCACACGACTCTCGAGATTGACTCTTGATTAGGGGAGAGCAAAGTTGTCATGTTCTATGGTTGTCAGAAACTAAATCCCTTCTTGTCTAATCAGGGAAGTTAATTCCTCCTTGAACATTCGAGAAAGTTTCTAGCGAACTCTGAGCTACGCTGGCAAACCCAAAACTTAAGTCTAGTATCGACAGTAGTAGACCTAGTTAACGTCTGGCCTAGGCCTTTACTGCTGTAGGTATTATTCCAATGCGCAGAGCCTATTGGGAAGATAGGAGCTACACTACACCGCAAGAGGGGCCATATAGATATTGAAAAGGGTGGGGCTCAGGATGGACCCCTGAGGAACCCCCACCTCGAGCGGCGGCATTTCGGCGGAGAACGGAGGTGCCCAGACCACTTGCCGGCGGTTGGTCAGAAACAACTTAAACCAATTCAACACCGTCCCACGAAAGCCTATCTCCCAGAGTCTTAAAAGGAGACCGGCGTGGGGCACGGTGTCGAAAGCCGCCGACAAGTCCAGCATGACCAAGATGGCTTTTCCCCCTCCATCCAGTATCTCACGGATGGCATCAGTGATCTCGAGAAGAGCCGTCTCCGTGCTAAAATTAGCACGGAAGCCCGACTGAGAGTCGTGCAGAATGTTATTACTCTCTATGAAGGTGGAAATAGAGAGATGCACGTGCTTCTCGATCACTTTAGCCAGCGAGGGGAGGAGGGAGATTGGTCTATAGTTCGCATGTGCTAGTGGGGTCTAAAGATGGTTTCTTCAGCAGCGGGAGGATAAGGGCGTGCTTCCAAGCAATAGGTACCTCTCCGGAAGACAGGGAGGCATTAAGCATCGGATTGAGCAGACTGTTAACTGCCGGTGCAATTTTCCCCAAGCACTTAGCAGGGCAGGGGTCAAGCGGCGAGCCCGATTTAAGCCGAGAGAGCAGATTCAAAGAGGAAGCATGGGAGATAGACGGAAAGTTCCAGAGCAAAGGACCCGCCCCCTCTGCAGCTGAAGGCCTAGGTGCTGGGGGGTCGACCACAGGAGAAGGTGCCGGAAAAGAACCCTGGATGAGTTTGATTTTATTGGTAAAAAATTCACCAAGTTGGCTGATCCAGGCTGCACTATGAGCATGAGTAGGTGTGCCGGATACAGGTGACACAAATTCCCGCACAACTTTAAAAATGTCCTTGCTCATGCATTCGGCGGCGTCAATTCTGCGCTCTAAGTACACCTTTTTTGCCTCAAAGATGTGCTTATGATAAACACAGATAAGCTCCTTATATTTGCTCCTATCTTCGTGATCATATCTCCGTCGCCAAGCCCTTTCAGCCCTCTTACAGTCTTGACGCATTGTGGCCAAGAGTGGAGTAAACCAAGGGGCCGATATCTGTCGACCCGCAGCCTTACTCGGCTTGCCTGGGGCAAACTCCTCCAGTCTCAAGGACAGCCATTTCTGAAACAGTTCCAGGTCCTGCTCCAGGAAACCTGTGAGCTGACAGGGATAACGACCGAGAGCACTGTTTACAATTCTTTAAACTGCGGAAAGAGAGGGTGTTAGCTCTACCGAGAGTAATATGCTTCTCTCTCACCTCATGCTAATGACTGCTTGGTGCACCATTCTCCCATCCTATGGAGTACTTGTATTTATTGCAATGCATGAGGGACTATTGTACAACTGAAAGGTTCACTAAATTGTCACACATTAAATTATGCTATCTCATTGATGCATTGTAAACAGAAAGCCCTCGGGTTTTACTTTATTTTTTCACTGGAACAGACTTTATTGGTGCGGTTAGGACACAGAATGCAAGTCAGATCTACTGGATTTGTCAGTGTTTGTTGTTGCTTGTCTGGTGAGGTGTTATGTTTGGCCTACACTCACCTTTGTTGGTCACAAAGCCACCTCCTTGCCCTGGCTCTTGTTCTCTTGAAACTGTTGCATTCTATTATAAGTAGGCCTTCGTGATGTATTGAAACTAGGGGCCTAATTAACGAGGCCCCAGCGGCACTTTTGCACTGCCGGAGCATCACTTTTTTTACGCTCCGGTGGAGCAAAGTGGAGCAACATATTTACATGGCCACACAAAGACACTTTGCGTCGTTTTTCATGCCCTTGTAAATATGTGCCCCTTTCACGCAGAACACTGCATGAAAGGTATATTCCATGGGTGTTGCTGTGGGTGTTCTCACGCAACACCCATGGAGTCTGAAGCACTCCCAGATTTATGGGGAATCATAAACCTAGTAATGAATCAGATTCTAACGCAATCCCAGGGGTGGTGTTAGGGAGGCACAAGGAGAAGAAATATCCTTATTTCCCCTCGTTTTTCGCCTTTTTATGTGTGCTGCATTCTGCATGATTGTTTCTGTGCAGGAAGGTACACCTTACTGCACAAAAACAATCAACCCTACGATGCAGATACCCTGGCACCATGGCGCTAGAGTGCTTGCGTTGGCGCATGGCAGCCCATTGGCCGCCAGCACAGGGGAAAAGGACAGGAAAGCGCCCTATCTCATAGATGCAGCAAATTCCTGCCCTTTTCCTTTGACGCAGGGCAGTGCAGCATGATTCCTTGCTACACTGCCCTGCGCCAAAACTTCGTAAATGAGGCCCTAAAAGTCTACCAAACAGTAGCCCATAGCCGGTTTCAAGGCTCAGACCAAGGGATGAGCACTAGACACCATCACTGCTCTGTAACAGAGCCCAGTCCAAAAAAGAATCACCTTCAAGGAATGAAAAGTAAACCATAAAAGGACAAACCTACCCCCAGAGTGATATTCACCAATTCACTTCTGGCCTGGCTTGCCTCCTGCAGTGAGTGAAACATATACTTCCAACCTAGAATGGGCTCGCAGGTGACATAGCTTCTCAGTGCTGGACAGGACTCTCTGCAGCGCCCTGCCCCACCATCTCTTTCATCTGGAGACCATACAGCACAGGGTACTAGTAGCAACTAGAAGACACCTGTGGAAACAGTCTTTCTTCCCCTTGTAAGTCATGCCACATTCATGCTGCACTGCATGCTTTCAGGAGGGGTGAATCAGTCTCACAAAAAGCCATCAGCCAAAGTTAAGCCTACCCGTGGGGCCCATCACAGCATGGGTTAGGGGGATTTTTTTCCTTAAATTGTTTCACCCAACAGAGGATTTCACTTTTCTAAATATCAACTCTTAAAGTGGTTCACTTTTCTTTTTGAATCCCATTGCAAAGGCAAAAAATAATTGCATCAAAGACCCCTGGGCATTTCTCCTACCCCAGGCGCCTCATTAAAAAAACACAGTCCAGCTTATCAAGTGCTCTTTTTCACTTGCTTTCTGGTACTGGTAAAACTGTGTTCCCAATAATATAGGACTTCGTCTTCCAGAATGCAAAGCAACTGACTGCATCAGTTGCTCAGGTGTGATGTGAGACTACTTGAGATCTCAGTTTTGTCCTCAGTCAATCAAAGCATTTCGAAGTGGAAAAAGCACAACCCCAAAACTGCAAGTTTAAAAAAAAAAATCTTTTTGTGTAATCCTTCTATGGGTCTATGGGAGGTGTCACTCTAGTCCTACATCGGTTGACGGTGTATTGTTGCCATCCAGCGTCCATGAGGACTGGCAAGGTTTAGTCCTAGGTCTGTGTGCGTCCCAGTTTTAGGTTCTGAAAATATGGTCACCCTACACCCCTGGCAAGCTACAACTAAAACAGGCCTTCGGTTGGATAGCAAAAGACAACCATAAGTGAGGCGGAGGCTGACCCTCAGGGCCCTCCGTTCCGGTGCTGCACCAATTGGGGGTATTCCTTGGGTTGGGGAGTACCGGCCTACTTCTGCTGTGAACCTGGGACTCCTTCCACATCTCGCAGCACTGCCTTTCTTATCTATAAAATCCCAGCTGAAGCAGATCCTTTCAACGCCACTATGACCTTCTACTCACTAACGAATGAGACATTCTAATCCTGATGGGGATGTGGCTAAATGAATCATCTACACCCATCCTGGACATACTAGTACCCCTAACTATGACATCACCAGACTTGACAGAATTTATAGGTTGGGTGGTGGTATCGCTTGCATACATCAGAGCAATCTAACAGTGATCAATTCCAATGCCCCAGCACTATCCTCCTGTGAATACCTTTGCTTAAACATCTCTAGTATTAACAAATAAATATGTTCATTACACACATTCTACCACCCACCAGGAAATAACATCACATTCATAGAACACCTCATGGACATTCTAGCTACAAATGATGGACAACAAAATATGCAAATTTTCCTGGGTGACTTCAACCTTCACTGGGACGACCAGAATGACCCAGGGGTCAACAGCCTCAAAGCTTTCCTCTCAGACCTTAATCTTAACCAAATCTGTAACAGTCCCACTCACGACAAAGGCGCAACCCTTGACCTAGTAATCTCCAAAGTTGACTCCACTCTGCTCGACTCGATCCTCCCCTGTGATTGGTCTGACCATCACATCATTACGTTCCAAATCATGGTATCAGTTAAAAGTCCATCAACACAACCCTTAAGAACAAAGATCTGGAAGAGAAATCTGAAAAATGTCGTATCCGACCTACTAATATCCTCTAATGCAAACATCCTATGTTCCAGAGAAAATCTAGTCGATGTACAAGATCTGACCAAACACTTCTTCCACTCCATGAACAGCCTATTAGACAAAATAACCAAATCTAAAATGGAAAAGAACCACCTCAAAAGTTTAAAACCCTGGTATGATGGCAGGCTAAATGAAGACAGACGCTCACTTAGAGTAATCGAACGACGATGGAGATCCGCACCTTCAGCTGACCACCTCAAGCTACTAAGAACCACCAGAAACTCCTACTTCAGAAAGATGAGAAGATCAAAAAACGACTTCTTCAGGAATCAACTATACCAAGTCAAGTACAGTTCCAAAAAACTATTTGATCTAATCAAAGCCCAAACCAAGAGTGCACCCATCCACCCCAAGGCTATCCCTGACACTCTGCCCAACTGTGAGGATTTTGCCTCCTTTTTCACTACAAAATCAGAATCCATAAAAAACCGACTAACTCAATGACCTTTTATCCCTTACCGACACGCAAAAGAACTCGACATTGCCCACGAAAGGTATCCCAGTCATTTGTTCCACAACATTCAACCTTAAAAACAACGCAACCAGGTCCTACTTCAACACCTACAGTGAAGGCACTATACTAAGGACGCTAACCACCCTGAATCCCTCCAACCACTTCACAGACCCACTTTGTGCTAACTACTTAAAATACTTCATTCCACTGTTATTACCTCTCTGCACCAAGATTATAAATACCTCCCTCATTCAAGGAACAATCCCAGAAAGCCTGAAAACAGGAGAGGTATCCCCTATCCTAGGGAAACCAACAGCTGACCCATCGGACTTAAATAATTATCGCCCGATATCCAACATCCCCACTCTAGCCAAACTCTTGGAAAAATGTGTTTACACCCAGCTTAGCAACCACATTGACCAATTCCAATCGGGCTTCAGAGCAGGTCACAGTACTGAATCAGCCATGACACACTTAATTGATGACGCTCTCAAAATCCTTGACCAAAAAGAAGCCTGTTTACTAATCTTACTCAACTTGTCATCGGCATTTGACACTATCAGACACGACAACATGTTAGAACTGCTAAAACACAGAATGAGAATATCTGGATCTGTACTTACCTGGTTTACTTCTTTTCTCCAAAATAGATCTCAAAGATTCAAGGTCAATCAATCCTTGTCCAACCCCGTGCCAGTCACGTTAGGAGTACCACAAGGCTCTTCCCTTTCACCCACACTTTTCAACCTTTTCATGGAACCACTCACTGAACTTCTCAGTCGCTCCGAGATCGATTTCCATATGTATGCAGACGACACCCAACAGTACATCAAGATCCACTCACTTGAGGACATCAAATCTCTCAATACAACGCTACAAAAAACTCAAACATGGTTGGCCGAAAACCATTTGAAACTAACCTCCCTCAAAACGGAGTTCCTCCTAATTGCCCCTCCAACAAATCATCCCCCATCCTGGAATGGATGAAGCACCTAACAGCACTCAAAGGGCAACATCTCATTGTTGAATCAGTGAAATCGCTAGGTGTGACACTGGACAGTAACTTAAAGATGCAGAAGCATATCAGCGCCGCCACAAAAGGAGCACATTTACACATGAACACCCTGCCAAAACCGAAACCCTTCCTGCCAGCAAACGACTTTAAAAATGTAGTTCAAGCCCTAGTAATCCCTAGAGGGGAATATGGGACTGTAACCCTAGGCGGCCTCCCCGGGTCGACGACTGCCCTGCTAAGAGCCGCTATCAATTCAGCTGCGAGACTCATCACAGGTTCAAAAAGAACCTCTCACATCTCTCCAGACCTTAGAGCCCTCAACTGGCTCCCTTTTGAAGCTAGAATTCATCTGAAAAGTGCATGTATGATGCACAAGGCCTTACATTACAATTCTCTGAGCTATTTAGCTCAGAAACGTACTTTCTGCTGGGAGTTGAGCCTCCAGAAGCTCCAAGAATCTTCTACTGAAACCACAATGTTTTACCAAGAAAAACACTTACAACCGATCCTTCTCTGGAATGGCTTCCAGGATCTGGAATGCTTGCCCACAGAAACAAGACTGAACCTCTCCACTACCTCCTTCAGAAAAGAAGAGGAAGCGATTCTCATGGCTAAATAATTACTTATTACTGTATTCTAGTTATTAGTCTGTATTATTGAGCACAGTATTGTACTTACTAGTTTTTACAATTGAGCACCTTATATCTAAATCACCTCTAATTGTATGTTTTTATGCTTAAACTTGTTTCCAATATATGACATGAAAAGCGCTCTGATACCCGCAAAGGTCTTGTTCGCGCTATATAAAACCTTCAAACTAAATAAATAAATAAATAAATGATGCGTGGCTATTTGTCTATTCTGATTGGTGTGTGGAGCTTGTACTGTTCTTGCTTCTGCTACACCAATGCAGTGTGTGAAAGAAGCTTGCACTGCTGCTGGATGTGATATGCAGCAGCTATGTGTGAGGGGACTTGTACTGTGCAGCCTGCACTGTAACTGTCCTTTGTGCAAGGGAATCATGCACTGCCTCTGTATTTCTGCCCTTTTGGTGAGTTGACGAGAAGCTTGCACCGCTGCCGTCTGTGATGTGCTTCAGCTATGTGTGAGCAGACCCTGCAGTGTGCAGTTATTACTGTACTTTCTTTGTGTGCAAGGGAATCATGCACTGCCTCTGTATTCCTGCAACTTGGTTGTGTGTAAGAGAAGCTTGCACTGCTGATGACATTAACATGCATCGGCTATGTGTGAGTGGACTTGCACTGTGCAGCCAGCACTGTAACTATCCTCTGTGCAAGGGAATCATGCACTGTCTCTGTATTTCAGTACCTTTGTTGTGTGCAAGGGAAGCTTGCACTGCGGCTGTCTGTGATGTGCTTCAGCTTTTTGTGAGCAGACACTGCACTCTGCATTCATTGCTGTATCAGCCCTCTGTGCAAGGGATTCATGCAATGACTCTGTATTTCAGTACATTTGGTGTGCTAAATGGACTCATGTTCTGCCTCTGTATTTCTGCACCTTTGGTGTGTAAGGGAAGCTTGCACTGCTGCTGCATGTGATGTGCATCCGCTACATGTAAGCAGACATTTGACTGTGCAGTCATTGTTGTAACTGTCCTCTGCAAGGGAATCATGTCTTGCCTCTGTATTTCTGCCCCTTGCTTGTGTATACGAGAAGCTTGCGCTACTGATGCAGTTACGTACATCAGCTATCTGTGAGCAGACATGGCACTGTTCAGTCATTGATGTAACTGTGTTCTGCAGAGGATTTATGCACTGTCTCTGTATTTCTGCACCTTAGTTGTGTGTAAGAGAAGCTTGCACCGCTGCTGCCTGTGATGTGCTTCATCTATGTGTGAGAAGACACTGCAGTGTGCAGTTATTTCTGTACCTTCTTTGTGTGCAAGGGACTCATGCACTTCCTCTGTATTCCTGCACCTTGGTTGTGTGTAAGAGAAGCTTGCACTGCTGATGACATTAACATGCATCGGCTATGTGTGAGTGGACCTGCACTGTGCAGCCAGCACTGTAACTATCCTCTGTGCAAGGGAATCATGCACTGTCTCTGTATTTCAGTACCTTCGTTGTGTGCAAGGGAAGCTTGCACCGCTGCCGTCTGTGACGCGCATCAGCTATGTGTGAGCAGACATTGCACTCTGCAGTCATTTCTGTATCAGGCCTCTGTGCAAGGGAGTCATGCAATGACTCTGTATTTCAGTACATTCGGTGTGCTGAATGGACTCATGCTCTGCCTCTGTATTTCTGCACCGTTGGTGTGTAAGGGAAGCTTGCACTGCTACTGCATGTGATGTGCATCCGCTACATGTAAGCAGACATTTGACTGTGCAGTCATTGTTGTAACTGTCCTCTGCAAGGGACTCATGCACTGCATCTGAATTTCTGCACCTTGGTTGTGTGTAAGAGAAGCTTGCACCGCTGCTGCCTGTGACGTGCTTCAACTATGTGTGAGCAGACATTGCAGTGTGCAGCCAGCGCTGTAACAGTCAGTCCTCTGCACAAGGGATTCACGCACTGCCTCTGCATTGCTGTTCCTTCTTTGTGTGCAAGGGAAGCTTGCACACTGTCTCTGTATTTCTGCACCTTGGTTGTGTGCAAGGAAAACATGCACAAGGAAAACTTGCACTGCTGCTGCCTGTGACGCGCATCAGCTATGTGTGAGCTGACACTGTGCAGTCATTGATGTAACTATCTTCTGCAAGGGATTCACGCGCTGCCTCTGCATTTCTGCACCTTGGATGTGTGTAAGAGAAGCTTGCACTGCTGCTGTCTGTGATGTGCTTCAGCTATGTGTGAGCAGACACTGCAGTGTGCAGTCATTGCTGTACCTTCTCTGTGTGCAAAGGAGTCATGCACTGCTGCTGCTGCGTGTCTCCCGGAGTTTAGGAACATATTTTCTCAATACACAATTCAAAACGATTATGTTTGACAGCACTTCTTTCAAACAGAGCTTTAGCAACAGCACTGCGATCTTGATAAGCGAAGTGCCAATCTGCCTGGCCGAGGTGTCGGGAGCGGGGCGTCCTCTCGAGAGCCGAGCGACGCCCCCTTTCGGAGCAAGCGGTTAATGGTGAAATGATACCACCTTCCACAGAATTTATGTAAAAAAAACTGTGGAATAATAATTAAAAGATGCCTCCAAACCCTCTCGGAAGAGCATAAATTCTGAAGATGAAAGTAAATGATTAAAATAATTAAATACTTCAAGTTGACAAGCAGAAGCGGAGTTTTGCCAACGGACATTTGTCGGTAATTAGTTAATTAATCCTAACACAAATTATGAGCCGTGGCGAAGCAGTCAGGCTGAACCGGGCCTTCTGCTCGGAATTAAAGTTCCCGACAAGGCAGAAAAGGAAAAAGAGGGGGAAAAGTGAAGTTCTGGAGATTTTTTTGTTTAGGTTTCGAAGCGAATATAATTGTGAAGACTAACAGTCTCTGGATGTAATATAGTATAATTTAATATAATGTATTATAACATAATATAACAACACGATATTGATATTTAATATGCCCCACTGCACAAACGGAGTTTTCTCTTGCCGTGCTAATATTAAGCGCTATTGTTTCTCGACGAGTGTATTTGACTTATCAACCTCCAGGTGATGAACACTTGTGCCAGCCCTTCCTGGATTCAAACCTCTACCAGACTGAAGCCCACACAGGGCATTGCCAAGGCTTAGGACCAACCCAAGGTCATAGTCTTCGATTTAACCAGGTTATACATAGGGCCTTTGAGTTGGTGCTCAACCTGCTGAGCTACCACTGCTACTCATTCACACACAGCGTGACAACCTTTGCTGAGGGCTCTTCCCTGCACACCCCTTCTCGGTAAATGCCCTCCTTACTCTCATTGTGAGGAAAAAGATTGTGCATCAAAAGTGCTGAGATAGCTCAATGGACTAATGCACCTGCTGAGGAGACTGAGTACAATCCGCGAGTCACAGGCTGGACTCTCAACTGCCCTACCCTTTGAAGAGGTTGAAGGAAACAGTAGCATGGAACAGTGAGTAGTAACATCTGTTAGCGCTTTGAGACTTCGGTGAGCCTGTGTGAATATATACTATGTGTATATCTGTGATGTCATTGTGGGTGAGACCTTCCCATCCTGCACACGCATACATACAGTAAGCAGATTAGGTTGGACAGTCCCCATTTTACCCAGCCCTTCTTTCTAGCCTGCCTTTGTAGCCTTCAAAATGATGTCATCAGCAGTGGACAGTCTGATGGGATCCTCCCAGGTGCGTACTCAAAGGTGGACAGATATCACTGCTATACCATGGTCTGGGTGCAAGCTGCGGGTTTGAATTTCAGCAGGATCACTCCTTTCATCATGCCCAGTTCTGGGGGCTGTATCTGGGGTATTTTATCCTGCTACAGAAACCACCATATTGAATATTTTGTCCAGGACTGGAGGCCAAATATAGAATGTGTCAAGTGCTGGAGACCAGCTCTGGAGTCCTGCATTCCAGGTCTGGAATGCTATCGCCAGATATGGGGACCACGTCGGAGGACTCATCTGAAATGCTGTGTTTAGTTGAGGAGGTTGCATCTGGATGGTTGATTCCAGTTCTGAAGGCCATGCCTCCAGGAGGCTAAAGGGAAGCGCGTGAAACAGCCTGAAAAAATAGAGACTATATAAAAATATGGATTCAAAAATATAGCTCGAGAACTCTTATTAAGCACCTGCCCTCAAATATGTGAGGACTGAAGTTTGAATCATGAGCTGAACCTGACCTACAATATGTGGGAAGTGTGTTTGGCTGGATTTAGGAATTTAAGGCTCAACATTTTTGAGGGAGATCTTAATGTAAAGTTCATGCTTCTGCAGTCTATATTTTTTGTGTCTGAATGTTTTTTCAAATTTTTGTGTCTGAATGTTTTTTTAAATCTTTTGGTTCAAACTACGTGTAATTCGAACCAGATAATTAGTCTGCGCCAAATAAATGCCGCCACATTTCCCTTTTATTTTTGTTTGGAAAGTACTCTTAGATTAAAGGCCATTGTATGCGGCTGGACAGGCGGTAGTAATATTATAAGCTATCACATGGAAAAGGCAACGGGGAAACAAAGCAACCAATCGAAAAGAGAATGAAGTACAGTGGAAGAAGGTAAGCATGACACGTTTTCTTTATTTACTAATGACGTCAGAAGCCGTGCGCAAGAGAGAGTAATCTAAGGCAAGTCACAAGGCCCAAGCATTCTCTCATAGTACGTAAGAGGCCTCGAGGAGCACATGCGTGAGAGATAGTTTCAATGATTATTTGTGTCACATGATTTGTAGTTTTTCGACATTATAAGGTTTTTGGGGGAAAGGAAGATTTTATGGTTTAGGGCTACCATAAGTGTAAGTAAAGAAAGAGAAAGCATAATGTTTGAGTCTGTGTCTTTAAAAGAATCCAGAGTGCCCTTGAGGGTAGCTGGGAAAAGCTACATTGGTGTCAAAATAAGGAAGCGATGGGACTGGGTAGAACTGGAGGGCATGATGGGCCTACGTGTCAAAGGTACGCCAGGAAATGGGCTACTGGAGGAGCAAGGCAGTTCTTATCTCTCCTACCACTAAACCACGAGTGTCGCAGATCTCATCAGCAGGAGGGGCAGCATTTTAACTTCAAATAGGTTTGGGCCAAGTCTTGCCAGAATATACATATATTTGTCCAAATGGCTTACATTTATCTTTTCAGAGTTGAATACTCCTATAGGTAGGTGTTCCCTGTAAATTTCGAGGTCTACCTCAGATGAAAAATCCTTTCAGTTTAGCTTTTTAACTAATCCTCAACAAACGAGTTATGTTGCTGAAAATACGAGATAAAATACGTGGGAACACACGTCTACATTGTAATTTAATACGTTTTTAAATGTGGCTTAAAAAGCCTATTTGTTTTTTACATGTATTTACTAACAGGTCTACATGACCCACATATGCCATTGTTTTCCAATACCTGAACACCTATTCATCTTTCTGGCGAATGGTACTCTCTGGTTCACTCTAATCGGCAGACGTTTTGTCCGTCTTCCCTGTGATGATTGCTTTTGGCACAGGGCGGAAGCTCTCTTCCAAGTGCGCAGTGTGTTGACGCATGCCCGCCATCTTGAGAAGTGGCGCCTGCCATTGGCAGATGGCGTTGGAGTCAAAGTTTGGCTGCTTCTGATCACGAAATACGGTCTTTGCTTCGTAAATAGTGGCGGTGTCAAAGGAAATATGGGATTTTAGCCAGGAATTGGAATAGATGTGACATTCGCTGCCTACTGCAGTCAGAGCGCAGCGGCTGCATGACGTCTACACCCTGGCAGCGGGGAGCAGCTGGTACTCTGGTAGGACAGACTCAGCATCACAACGTAGAGATGCTACCACGGCCTTGGAGTCGGACCAGGTCTGTAGAAACGGTGAACAGGCAATATTTTTTGGGCAGCCATTCGGAGTCGGAGCAGGTCTGTAGAATATTTTATGGGCAGCCATGCAGAATGTGGTGACAGACAGTTTGTGAAAAGGATGCAGTAGATAGGCGAGGTAGTGGATTGGATAGTGAATGAGGCAGGCTCAGTGCTCAGCCGCGTGAGCCAATACAGGCAAGGAAAGCACTGTGTTGCCTGCAGGCTCATGCAGATCTGTATAGGCCACACATAGACGTGGTAGGCCTGGTGACACAGGCAGACTTACAGCAGAGCCAGAAGCTATGGGGACAGTCTGAGTGTCCTGGAGCCTTATATAAGGCACGTCTTGGATATCTCCTTCGAATCTGGCACACTTCCTGAGGGGTGGAAACAGGCGGTGGTACTCCCCCTCCGAAAGAAACCTCACATTGGTTTTGAGGTGTTGGAAAATCTGAGGCCCATCTCACTCCTACCTTTTCTGTCCAAAGTGGCTGAGAAGGTGGTGAACACCCAAATTATGAAGCATGTAGAGGAGGTGGGTTTGCTCCACGATACGCAGTTTGGTTTCAGACCGCGTCACTCCACAGAGTCCGCCCTGCTCATGGCAACAGAACATCTGAGACAGGGCGTAGACGAGGGGCAAACCATGGCCTTGATCCTGCTTGACCTCAGCGCGGCGTTCGACACTGTAGCACATTCCACCTTGCTGCAGTGTCTGAGCAAAGGTGGCATCGATGGCACCGCGTTGAGGTGGATCCAGGACTTCCTCACAGGAAGGAGCTTTCAAGTGAGGCAGGGCGACTACTACTCTAAAGGGGTGTCGTTGGGTCAGGGCGTGCCGCAGGGCTCGTCCCTGAGCCCGACCCTTTTTAACTTGTATGTGGCGCCCGTTGCATCGATTGTGGAGAGCTATGGCCTCCAATTGGTGACATATGCTGACGATACGCAGCTGGTCATCTCCCTGTCGCACGCGCCCTGTCTTGCTGCAGATGGCTTCCAGTCGTGCATGAAAGATCTTGCCGATTGGATGGCCATGAATTGTTTGAAGCTAAACGGCAGCAAGACAGAGGTGCTGGTGGTAGGGAGAGCCCAGTCGGCCTGGTCGTCAGCCTGGTGGCCATCCTGTCTCGGATCTACCCCTACCCCTTGTCAGGAGGCCAAAAATCTTGGCGTTTGGTTCGATGCGGCTCTTACCTTCGGGCCTCAGATCAATCGGGTAGTCGGAGTCTGTTTTGGGGTCCTGAAGAGACTGAAGAAGGTTTTAGACCTTCTGCCATTGGAAGCGCGTCAAACCTTAGTGCATGCCTTGGTGACCGCAAGGCTTGACTACGTGAACTTGCTGTACCTTGGGGCACCGAGTAAAAGCGTTGCACGTCTTCAAGTGCTGCAGAATGCGGCGGGACGCCTGATTCTTAGGCTGCCCAAAAGGGCGCCCTCGAAGCTGGCTCTACAAAAACTTCACTGGCTTCCGGTAAAGAGCAGAATTGAGTACAAAGCTCTCTGCACGTGTCATCGGATTTTGTATGGTAGGGCGCCCCGACCTTTGCAGAAACTGATCGAAGCCTATGAACCTCCTAGAGCGCTTAGATCTGCGGGCGGAGGACTGCTGAGGACTCCCAGGGTAAAGAAAGCTCGTATGGGAGGCAGGTCCTTTAGGCACTTGGCCCCCAACCACTGGAACAAACTCCCAGTAGACCTTCGCCTGGAACAAGCAGAAACGAGTTTCCGAGCTAAGTTAAAAACCTACCTCTATACCAGATAATTTTGGCCTGCTAGTACTGTTTTCCTTGTTCTTGCTTTTCTTACCGTCAGCGCGGGGACACGCCGGTGCGCGTAACTCAGCACTTTACAAATGCCCCTATTATTATTATTATTATTATTATTATTATGGAAACAGTAAGTCAAGGCAGGTGTAGAGTTGATATCAGCATGGAAGCAGAGGGCATGTCTGAAGTATAGAGGAGATGTGTTACCCAAAGGATATGGGAGCACTCAGTGTTTTTTAAAATACCCCTCACACACCAAAAGGCCCCTTGGTGTCATGCTTCATCATCGGGGTCTTCGCACCCCTCTACCGGGATGCGGCGTGCTACGACCTACGACTACGCGGGAGCACTGATAAATGACTATGTGTGGTGTGTGTGGTGCAAGTGATAAAGCAATTAATGTGAGTGGTGGTAGATAGTGACTGGTTTAAAAAGTACCTGGCTCGTAGGTGAAAGAATTTTTTTTATTCAGGACCTCGGGCTGGCACTGTTAAAAGAAGTGAAGTGCGAGGTAACTTCTGTCATGTTAATGGACAGTACCTCTTGTGTGCGTCAACATGTTTCGGAGCAAACGCTCCTTCTTCAGGACGGGAGCACAACTTCCCCACCTTACTCACGTTTTACTACTTAGTAACTCAAAAATTAATCTTGGTTAACAAAAAGTGAAAAAAAAATTACGTGAAAAAAAGGCTATAATGTGCCTACAGCGGTTTTTGGCTCAGGACACATGCAATTGCATGACCTGAAAAAGAAAAAGAAAAGGAAAATGAAATGGTCACCCAAGTAGTGGGTAGTTCTACAGGTGCAGTCACCTGGAACCAACCATATAGCACAGTTTGCCCTGTAAAAGAAAAGACTTACACAACATACAATACATGGAACACACAAGAATATGATATCAGGGAAATGTGGGTCATACTTAATAGATGTGGTTTGCTTGCTTCATGAGCTCACAGGGGCATGTGTCCTGAGCCAAAAACCGCTGTAGGCACATTATAGCCTTTTTTTCACGTAACATTTTTTTTCACTTTTTGTTAACCAAGATTAATTTTTGAGTTACTAAGTAGTAAAACGTGAGTAAGGTGGGGAAGTTGTGCTCCCATCCTGAAGAAGGAGCGTTTGCTCCGAAACATGTCGACGCACACAAGAGGTACTGTCCATTAACATGACAGAAGTTACCTCGCACTTCACTTCTTTTAACAGTGCCAGCCCGAGGTCCTGAATAAAAAAAAATCTTTCACCTACGAGCCAGGTACTTTTTAAACCAGTCACTATCTACCACCACTCACATTAATTGCTTTATCACTTGCACCACACACACCACACATAGTCATTTATCAGTGCTCCCGCGTAGTCATAGGTCGTAGCACGCCGCATCCCGGTAGAGGGGTGCGAAGACCCCGATGATGAAGCATGACACCAAGGGGCCTTTTAGTGTGTGAGGGGTATTTTAAAAAACACTGAGTGCTCCCATATCCTTTGGGTAACACATCTCCTCTGGTAGGATTCCTTTTGTTTATACATGTTAGTTTGTGGAGTAAGAATCCTACTTCGTTTACTCTACCTCCCTCTTTTGTTAATTTCATGTCTGAAGTACAGGCAGGGAGTGTTATCACTCCCTGGCAGGCAAGGACCATCTTCAGATAGTAAGGGAACGACAGAGGCACTATGCTTTTACCCACAGGCAGCCTCACAGCAGGTCTGGTTAGGGCAGGCAGTCAATGAGCTGTAGCACTGTTGCATTCAGAGAGGCACAGAGCAGCACAGGATAGGCCAGGATCAGGTAGTAAGGCAAGGTGCACAAAGCTGGCAAAAATAGGCACGGTGCAGTCAATGCAGGCCGCGTGGCTTTACACGTGCAGGCACAGAGACGGTGCAGGTGTAGTGCTGCTCCATACAGGATAGATAAACAGTGTACAGGGAGAGCGAGCAAACGGCTGCTGCCTGCGGAGGCAGAGATGCTCGGGATAGGCGGGGTCCTTAAGGCACACATAGTGTTTGGGTGCATACAGAAAGGCATAGTGAAGTCCTATATATATGAATAAGCAGAGAGTGTTCACATAGTGTTGCATATGCATGGGGCACAGTGAAGCTCTGGATAGACACAGAACACGAAGTTCAGGCACATGGATGTTATATGTTGGCGTGCACGGGTCCATGAGGCTGCACGATAATCTGTCGTCAATATTCTGGCAGAATACATTTGACTGTCAAGGTCACCTAAATAGCGAATCTTCATGCAAACAAGCACACATAATGTCTAAGTCAGCTGGGTGGTAGAGGAGGGACCTTTGTTTGCGACCATGTTTGGGATTAGAAGAATGGTATACTACAGACTACTTACTGGTGCTTAATCTGTGGCGACAGTTTCTACATGTACAAATTATGTAATGTTGCTTCATAAAAGTATTAAAAAAAATATGCTTGGAGGACGCGGTGCAGGTAAACGGTTGTTACCTGCAGGGAGGCACATGGCATGTCAGGATAGGTTGGTCGCAGGCAGAGCATGTGAAGTGGTGTTGTGAGCAGGTAGCAGAAACTGTGAGACTTTTTAACTCCTCAGGTAAAATTCTATTTTACCCCTGGAGCACTCCCCATACACAGTAAAAAGGACATTTTATGGTTTCTTGCTGTTATTTGGTGCCCACCCCATGGCCAAATAGGCCTTACACATAGAGAACAGATGCATTGACTTTCCGAGTATCAAGGCACAGTGTGGCTCATGTTTGGCCAGATTGAGGCAGTGCAGGAGCAGTATAAATCTACCCCCCAAAAGCACATTCTCACCCCCAAGAGGGACCTTCTGGGACCAAAACAGGGAGAACTGCATGTTGCCATTGATGCAGATATTTTAGGAGGGAAAAGTTAACAAAAGGGAGAAAGCCAGCATTTTTTATTAAAACCCATTGCAAGACAGCCAGTAATAAGGGTGGGCTGCTGTGTAAGATTTTGTGTGCATGTATGTAATGATATTTTTTCTTATTTTGTATTGGCCATCACTAATGTCCCTTCTGTCACACCAGTTACAAATCAATAGCAAAAGCAAGCTCAGACTATCCCTGAATGTAGATGCACAGATATATGTGAAGGTCTCCTATCATATTTTCTTTGACATTAAAGCCCCCCCCCACACACACACACCGATGCCTCCAAATCGCCTCAAAATGTCCCATTCTTTGTATATCAAATCAACAATCAACTTCACAGACAAAGTACAGAACCTTAGTGCGCCTGTTTCGCAACATCTGTGCAATCATGTGTTATATCTGAAAGTTCAAAAGCAAACCCGCATGTAAAGTTAGATCAAGACAAGAGGGAAACTCAAGGGTGTAAGTAAAATCTCGGACTGATAGTGGGTTTATCAGGGTCTGACAGTGAAAGGAACCAAAATCAGACAGTGAGTCAGAAATCAGGGTGTGACGCTAGGACCACCACCAATCACATCCAAGGAGTTGAAGAATTTTAGTGGAGTCATAGACACTCTCACTTCTCAGTCAGCTCAATAAAGTAACCATTGCTGCTTCCTTTTCGATGAGAACGCGACATAGGATAAATCCCTTACCTAGGCCTGTCGCCCAGCATACAGGCTGCAATTGCTCTGTTGTAGACCTTGCTCAAGCAGTGCTAGGTTATTCGAAAGGTCTCCTTTTTGGACTTCCTAAACCACTCATACCCATTCACAGTGCTTGAAATGAAAATCTAAAAGTGTAGGTACTCACTGTCCCTGAGTACCTCTTTGCTACTGAGAAGTGCAGGTATCATCATATTAAAAGTATTGCGTCCCTGTTAAGAAGTGCAGTCACTCAATACCCATGAGCACCAGTCCATTTAAAGCCCAACAATGGATTCAGAACGCTGTAGTCATTCAAGTCCTAAACTTGAGTCACTGGGCCAGATTCACTGGTCTGTCGAAGCTCAATACAAACTACCAACAGCAAGAAGAACCTCTCCAAAAGCGCTCGACATCATACAGGAGGCGCTACAAGTGAGAAAAACCATCTTCTTATAGTTGAAAAACTAGACAGTCAAAATAGAAACCTCATATCTAAGGGTGGGCAGCAAATTCCATTCAGCTAGCGGAACTTGCGAAATGTTAGCATTTCAGCGTTCCGCACAGAACGCGAAAATGTCGAAACTTCCACGATCCGCGGCGAAACGGAATTCAGGGCATGCATGAGGTAAAAACCTCAACAGGAAGTGATCAGGAGGCTGCTTTATCCTCATCTGCTGCTCTGATCGGCATCTGACCCTTTATAAACAAGAGGCATGTGAACTCGCATTGAAGCACCCACCCATTTGGCCATGCCCCACACACACTATCAGTATGCACCGGTGTCTTCCCGCCATTTCCCCACTATGATGGACAGCTCACTCAAAGGACCTTGACGCCATTCGGCACGGTGGCAAACTTACACACATACATGGTCACTGGAGACAACTCTTCTGGCCCTTTACGCAGCTGTAGTGTAGGAAAAGCACTATACATTTACCCAACGAGGTAGCACTAACTGATTAGCCAGTAGAAAGCACTCCAATTGAGCAGAGGTATTGCACAAAACGGCATGGGCGTCCGCAGGGGAGGGCAAGGGGGGCACTTGCCCCCGCCTGGATCACCAGTCCCTCACTATTGACAGCCCCCACAGTGGTGTTTGTCTGCAGGACCGAGTTAAAGGCAGAGTGGAGCTGCAGGGGCCCTAGGAAGGGGTGAAAACCATCAAAGCTTCATTAGCAAAAGGTCTTTAAAAGACCTGTGAAGTACTCGGGTGCGGCTGTGTGTGTGCCCGGGAACTGTCTCATCCCGGGCTGCCTCACGCAATGGAAGCTCTGTTATAGAGTGTTTGTACTGTTAGGAGTTTCTCCCACTTCTCCACAATCCTCTCTCACTTCTCCACAATCTTCTCCCACAGCTCCACACTCGTTGCACCGTCTACTCTTTATTGAATTAGGAGCACGGTTTGAACTTTAGAATTAGAAATAGTGCAGCAAAAGGGATTGATAAGGTTTCAGAATACCCTTCATGTCATTAGCAATGCTGTTCCCTATCAGCATCCTCCCTCATTCCATACTAACGAAGGCAGAAGACCCGGCACCGAATTACACAATTCCCCCAGAGATGCAATGGGTGTGTCTGCCTGTTTTTTGCACCATAAGCACTAGTATTACAGAAGGGTCTGCAATGAGATGGATTAAAGAGTTTACGCCTTGAGCTCCAAAGGGGCAGTCCCTCATGTTCATTGCAGCATCCAGTGTAGCCCCTGGACCACTGTCTGTACTCACTGTCGCCTGACATGATTCCCGAAGGGAAAGCTGTCCCACAGAGACAACTTTTCTTTTCTGAATCATGTACCAACTGCAGCTCAGTGTTGGTATCAGATCAATGGTTTGCGATTGCCATTGCGTTTGAAAACCATTGATACATGTCATTGTGAATTGCAATTTGAAGATAGCACCCTTTTCACTGCCCCTCCAAATTCCAATATGGAGTAAGATGCAGAAACGCTTTTGTCAATCATGAAGGTTATACACAACTCTAAAAAGGGGTTTTGCAGTAGCAACCACTGTGATGCTGCACATTGTAAGCTTTATGATCACAAAATCCTTATGTATATGCGGGCCCTAGTTATTTAGATAATTGAAAGGAATGACGCTACAAATGAGTAGTGCCTTTACAGTTCTGGAAATGCTAGGATCTCCAATCTACCTCTCTACCTCTCTCTCTCTCTCTCTACCTCTCCCTCTCTCTACCTCACTCTACCTCTCTCTCTCTCTCTACCTCTACCTCTCTCTCTCTACCTCTCTCTCTCTACCTCTCTACCTCTCTCTTTACCTCTCTCTCTATCACTCTCTCTCTACCTCTCTCTCTCTACCCCTCTCTGTACCTCTCTCTCTACCTCTCTCTCTCTCTCTCTACCTCTCCCTCTCTCTATCTCTCTCTCTACCTCTCTCTCTACCTCTCTCTCTCTACCTCTCTCTCTACCTCTCTCCCTCTCTCCCTCTTTCTGCCTCTCTCTCTACCTACCTCTCTACCTACCTCTCTCTACCTCTCTCTACCTCTCTCTACCTCTCTACCTCTCTCTACCTCTCTCTACCCCTCTACCTCTCTACCCCTCTCTACCTCTCTACCTATCTCTACCTCTCTCTACCTCTCTACCTCTACCTCTCTCTCTACCTCTCTCTCTTCCTCTCTCTCTACCTCTCTCTCTAACTCTCTCTCTCTACCTACCTCTACCTCTCTCTACCTACCTCTACCTCTCTCTACCTATCTCTACCTCTCTCTCTCTCTACCTCTCTCTCTCTCTACCTCTCTCTCTCTCTACCTCTCTACACCTCTCTCTCTCTACCTCTCTCTACCTCTCTGTCTACCTCTCTACCCCTCAACCAGTTGAATTCCGGGAAGCCCAAATCATCAGTATTTCAAATCCGCGCATGAAATGTGGGTAGGATGAGCCATGCAGCTCAGAAAGGGATGTTCTTTTTACATAATTTGTATTTAATAGAATTGGGAAGCAGGAGAACAGTCTCACATTTGAGATAGGGATTCATATACACTGGTGACAGCTTTTGAATTTGCTTTAAAACTATTCAAAGATGGCTGCAGCATCTACGTGGGATGTGGCAGCCGGAGCCCTATAAAAAACAGCATTGACATAGCCAATAGGTCTCCCCTTTGGGACCCTATAAGTGTTTAGTTGTCCATTACAATAACCTTGGTGCAACAACATCAAGTGTTGCATGGCTAAACACTTATAAGGTCCCAAAGGCGAGACCTATTGGCTATGCCAATGCTTGTTTGTTTTTTCCTCTGTTTCATTGTAGTTGGCAGGTCATCTGCTGTGGAGCCACACACGATTCCCCCCCCCCCCCATGGGGTTCTTTGTATATTTAATCTCTTTGTCTTATTAGATTTTTTATTTATTTATTGAATACTTGTGCTCAATCATGTCGGAGGATGATGATGAAGTAAAAATGTTGCTCCCCCTGGAAAAATTTCTGCGGACGCCCATGCAAAACGGTGGCATCTTCTTTGATAAATAATAATATGCAGGGCAGGATTCATTCTGGCACGATGCTCCAGTCACAAAAGCGCCATCCCCACGTAGTTCTTGTGACCAGTAGGCTGCTTTCCCCTCATCTGCTGCTCTGATCGGCATCTGACCCTTTATAAACAAGAGGCATGTGAACTTGCATTGAAGCCCCGCCTGTTTGGCCATGCCCCACACACACTATCGGTATGCACCGTCTTCCCGCCATTTCCCCACTATGATGGACAGCTCACTCTAGGGACCTCGGCGCAATTCGGCGCGGTGGCAAACTTACACACATACATGGTCACTGGCGACAACTCTTCAGGCCCTTTACGCAGCTGTAGTGTAGGGAAAAAGCACTATAAATCTACCCAACGAGGTAGCACTTACTAACGTTGTAATCTATGCAGGCTAATCTACTGGATAATCCATGACGTTCCATTCTCATTCGTGGCACGCATGGACGCAGTTGCATGCCTCCACAACATGTCGGCATTTCCTGGCCTGTTGCATGACACCAAAATAGACTACTCGTACTTGACATCTGAAGCAGCACCCATTTCCACCTATACACAGCAAAGTAGCTACTTACCGACCAGACAACTGTAAAGCACCTTGAGGCCCCATCAGGATGACGGAAAGCTCTATGGAAATGCTGCAATACAGTGGCTCCCTATATGTGTGCTTGATAGTGTGTGTCCTTTGTGCATGGCTTCATATGTGTGAATGTGAGAGAGAAAATGTGTACTGTGTACATGCCCTAATTAATGTACGTGTGTGCATGTGAGCACTGCTAACATTCCTTCTCGGATGCGTGTGTTGAGCACTGTTAGCACGCCTTCACGGATGTGCGTGTGTGCGTTGAGCACTGTTAGCAGCAAGCCTTCACGATGTGTGTATGTGTGTGTGCGTGAAGTGCCACAGTGCACGCATGCCCTCACATGGGCGCGTGCAGGAACGGGGGCTCTCCGGAGTGTTGTGCATGTGCCGGGCTGTGTGACCTTCAGAGACGAGCAGACGGAGTCTCTTCTCCCCCCAGGCTGACTTGTCATGAAATGTCTGTCTTTCTTAATAATTTCAGTGCGGATGACAGGGGATGGGGCATTTCGCTCGGAACGAACGTACTGTAAAATCTGTCAGAAGGAATCTGACTCAAAAAATAGCTATTTTTCTCTCTTTCGCCCTAAACTGCAGTGCCCGATGACCTGTGAGGGATCTGCCCTCTTGACACCCCTATGCCAACCTACACAAAGGTTATGCACACCCCAACTTGTGACAAGCAAGCCCGTTTCCACCAACATTGGTAAAACGTATCAATTCGTGTATCATTCAGCCAAAACAAAATGTATCTCTGTCATTATTGCCTATGTTAACTCCGTGGAAAAATAGTTCTTGGTGAATTGCGGCACGTAAGCCCTTATTTGTTATGTAATTTTCATACAGTGTTTGATGTAACTAGTGGGAAGTTTCAAACTGTTTCTTTTTTTCTAATGATTATTTTGGGGTTTTATGGTTTTTCCGCGTGTGGCGCTTCAAACGCACCTTGGCGCAAAGAGTTAATGCCTGTGGTAAGGGGCAGTGAGTGCCTGACACTTTATCCCTGATTATAGTTGGGTAGAACTGGAAAAACCTCAGACTTTTAGTTTTAGAGCAAGTGCTAAATTCGGAAGAGAGTTTACCCCACCATTAGAGGTGACCAGACCCTGAAAGCTCTACTCAGGCTCGAACCTGTAGTCTGGCTCTGGCTGAGCTCAAGGTTCTCTTTGAGCCTCAGAGCCAAAACGAGCCGAGCTTTCACAGGCGGTGACGTGGCCTGGCTGGCTAAAACCTCTTACCATGAAGCAGGGGAATCAGGTTCGGATCCCTGCCTCAGTTTATCATCCACTGAACCACAGCAAATCTTCCTGTGCTGAAAAAAACATGAGATGCTACAATAGTGTGTGTTTGTTTTGAATCGCTCTTATTTCTTTGGGCAAGTGCTTAATTTGTTAAAAAATAAGTTCCGGGGCTCTCGTCAGGAGGCCACTGCAGTTTGCACTACACATTGCCCCTGCATGCTGTTAATTATAGTAACAACACAACTACTAACCATCACACTCCTACACGTGAGACAATTCGGACTATTGCAGGCCTCCAAAGCTATAAGAATGGCTTGGACAGCAGGTAATAGTCATTTTTAATGTATATTGAATGAATAATTACCTGTTGTTATGGTCATCTCTAAATTTTCCAGACAGCGCCTCCTTGTGGCAGACTGTCACAAGTGACTGGGTTGACAATTAAGTGCCAGGGCATGCACCTGAAACCATAGGCTCAAATTAAGCACTGGTTTGTGATATGTACAACTGCCAGAAATAAAAAGTGAATTCTGCTTGTCATCCAGGCTCTAATTTCTTCTTATTTTAAATTAAGGGTACAGCAATAATCTTTGATGTCAGAAACAGATATTCATCTAGTGGCTGAATTGTACAGTATGAAACTATGAAATTTGAGATTAATCTAGGCTTCCCTTCTTGACCAAAATGTATGATCCAATGGAAGTATTTTATTTCTCCAGACCTTTTCGTTCATTATCGCATATGAGAGCACCTTCAAATATGTGAGTTCAGGATGCGCACTGTACAAAAACCTTTTTTTGTGTTTTAATTTATTAAACTATAATGTTGCTCAACCTATGATAAGAATCTAGGCCTCATATAGGCTTGCCCCTTAGATGACTAAAAGCATTATCATCGGGACCGTGGATGACTGTTTCTCTCTGCATGTTTAAAAACTGCCTTTTAATAAATTCTTCTCCCCCCACTTTAAAAAATAATGGGGTGTTTGAGGATGTGACCCCCCACTCCTAACAAAAATATAAAAAGGAAAATAGAAGCTCAGCATGGCATCATTTCTGGGTCATGGTCCACCACCAGCCAGCGTTAGATTATTCTCAATATTCAGCACTTTTTCCAGAAATGGGAGAATTTTCCATTACTATCCACTGATATATGAATGGTTGGGCAATAGATGTGGGTTTGGATGCAGATGGGGGGTTCCCCTGCCCTGACAGTGCTGATATTTCACCCACTTCATCCAGGCTACTACAAAACTGCAAACCTCTCACTAAGCATAGACACTTCTGCATATGGTTTGCATAATAATTAAAATTAAGCTGCTGTTGGCAATAGGTCAACACGGGGTTTAGGTGTGTGCTGAAGAGAGGTATGGACAACGGGGATGGTTCTGTGATGCCACATGAAATGAGTACCAGAGATTAGGTCAAATAATCCACTCTAGCTCGCCGGATCCTGTTTTCTGGGATTGACTCGAACCAGCCAAGTTTCCTACCTCTCAGAGACGGATGCAGTGGAGGGAAATCTTTCCAAGAAAACATTATCTAGTTGCCTACAGGGCCAGGGAGAACCTCAAGGTCAGTTCACCCATCTCTTCCTGGGAAAGAAGAGTTATATACCAAGTTTTATAGTACCACCTTTATCATGATGCTAGGAGCAAATATGGCCCCCAAAGCAAATACGACAACAGCACAATAACAAAACATTGGACTTTCCAACTCCCTCTGTATTATCTAAATCCTGGCACAGTTCAGGTGGGAGATGTAACGTTCTAGTGTTTCTAGCTGGAGAGTGACCCGGAACCTATGCCACACATTGTATCACTCTCTGGCCAGGCGTTCAGAGCGCGTGAAAACGCCGTGCAAGAGCCGACGGCCCGAGGGAGCAGTGGAGAGACATAGAGGGACAATAGAACACCCCTAACAAAGCCCAGACCAGCAAGCAAGCAGCAAGAAAGTCACCAAACAAACATTGGCAAAGGCAAGTAGGCAAACAACAGCAACTGTACCCGTGAGAAACAGGCAGGGGTGGACACAAGCAATAAGGCAATTTCACCAACGAGGGGACCCAGCAGCGAGCCCCCACACCAAACAGGAGATTGTTGTTTGACTCTCGGACGGCGGATCGGCTAAACGAACACTGAATGCTTTTCTAAATTGCGTGTGACCTGGGGAGCTGTAGTCACAGAGGTAGTTCCTGTTGACTTTATTGAGGGTGTGTGACAAGCCCAGGTGTTCGTTAAAATACACACCTATGAAATATTCTGCTCTTTTCACCTAGAATTGATAATTTTGAAGTAGAGCTTGAACGGATTGGCCCATAGGAGGAGGTTGTTCGTATCCCTCAGGGTGGTGCCCCCGCATTCCCCCGGGGGGGGGCCTTGGTACTTCATTTCCCAGTACCCCTGTCCTGATGAAGCCACAAGATACTACTGGCGGCAACGCGACCGCGACTGCGTCGACAGATAATTAATTGTGTTTTCTTTACCCCCCTGTTTTTCTTTTTGTTTAGGGTACATAGTTGTATATTCTGTATATATTGTAATTACAAGTCTTGATTACTGTATATAGTCTGGTCACCTCCCTTTCTGTGATTCAATATTTTGTCTTTCGTAAAAATCATATCATTCATTGTTGATAAAAAGATTGAAGAAAACAGGTTAATAAATTGTCTCCTGTTTTGAAGTAGCTTTTGCTTTATTTGTCCCTCAGTACCTTTCGTTCTACTTTTTCATCCTTGTGATGCTCCTTGCCCAGGTATGGGAGGGTAATTTGGGCAGAACCCCTGGTCATTACGTAGTAACCCCACACCAAATAAGCATTAGCTAATGCAAGTGACTCCGAAGGGGGGGAAGACAGAGAAACTGACTGCGGCAAGCACAAGAACCAGCAAGAGGCCGCCTAGCACACGAGACACTGCACCACGGCCAAAAAGGCAATCGTGTGAAAACAAAAAGGAGACCAGAAGAGACCATAAAGCACAAGTCAGCAAGTGATGAAAGCATGTCGAACGTGCCAGGGGCTGCGGCGGCCCAGCAACCAGCAGCACCACCAGTGGTGACGCAGCCAGTACATCCCCAGATCACCGCGCTCCCACCGTTTAGTGAACTTGCTGATCCAGCCACTGCATCTCCGAGGTGGAAAGTATGGGTTAGCCGCCTCAATAATTATTTCATAGCCACAAGAGAAACAGATGAAGCCGTAAAAAGGTCATTATTGTTACATTTTGCTGGCGATGATATATAAGCTTTTTGCACATCTCCCAAACACTGGTGCTGCCAACGACTATGACGCTGCCGTCACGGCATTGAATGCCCACTTTGACCCCCAACTCAACCCTCATTATGAACGCTTTAAGCTGAGGCAAGCTAGACAACGCGAAGGAGAATAAATGGACGCATACCTCGCACGCCTCAGGGAACTAACAAATACCTGCACGGAGGAAGACCAAACCAAAGAGGTGACAGCGCAGCTCATACAAGGGTGTCGCAACAAGACGCTGCGGACCCTCATACTACAGCAGCCCCGGATCACCCTAGAAGAAATACTAATCCTTGCGTGCTCGCATGAACTGGCAAATGTCCGAGCAACAGCCATGGAGGCCGCACTCACCCCCCACCAAGACCAACCGGCTAGTGTCAAGGTAGAGCAAGCTGCCGCAGTTCGCACAGCATCCCGAGGAGGGAGAGGTCGATGGCCAACCAGAGTGCCACGGCGCGCGTCATGCGGATGGTGTGGAAGAGAAGAGCACCCACCGGAAGCTGCCCAGCAAGAGGGAAGTCATGTTCTAAATGCGGAATCCCAAATCAGTTTGCAAGTGTATGCCGAAGAAGTGCACGAGGGAGAAGCAACACAGGGAGAAAGCCACCAACAGGGGCCGTAAGAAACCTAACGCTAGCCGAGCATCCTGCATCACGGACGGACAGAACTCGTAATCGCCTCGAAGATTCGTCGACGGAGGTAGAAGAAGAAGAGTGTTATTTCGTATCGTTCGCGAGTGACCTCAAGAAGAGGCGGCGGCCGCAACCGAAGTGCAACATCGAAATCAACGGGTCCCGGGTGACTGGATTAATTGACACGGGGGCGACCGTCAATGTGATGGGATCACATCACTACAAACGACTGAGCCCGAGGCCAACCCACACTCCATCCAAGATTAAAATACTGACTTATGGCAAGACAACCCCATTACCTCTCAAGGGAAATATGACCGTTCACGTGAGGTCGGAACAGCTTGAAGTAACAACAGTGTTCCATGTCGTGGACAGAGAGGCCGACATACTAGTTGGTAGCCACACTGCGGAGGACCTTAGACTAATTGCCTTCGCGAATGCAGTCAAACTCCTACAGGCGGAGGACGTCCTAGAAATGTTCCCGCAGCTGTTCAATGGACTGGGGAGCATACGGAGACCGCCCGTGAAACTACATATTGACAAGGCCGTCCAACCAGTAGCCCTGAGACATCGACGAATCCCCTTTCATCTTCGACCGTTAGTCGAAAAGGAACTACAGGAACTGGAGCGGCATGGGGTTATTGAAAAGGTAACATGCCCAACCCCGTGGGTATCACCAATGGTGATTGCGGAAAAAACGAAACAACCAGACAAAATCCGCATATGCATAGACATGAGGATGCCGAACCTGGCTATCCGGCGAGAAAGACACCTAACCCCGACAGTAGATGACATCTTGGCTGACCTGAACGTTGCCCAGTGGTTTTCGAAGTTAGATTTGAACGCCGCCTACCACAAACTCACCCTAGCGGAGGAGAGTAGATATATAACCACATTCTCAACACATCTGGGGCTCCGACGCTATAAGAGGTTAAACTTTGGAATATCATCATCATCGGCGGCAGAAATCTTTCAGAACACCGTGAGAGAAATACTATCTGGACTGGGAGGTGTACTCAATGTAAGTAACGACATATTGATTCACTCGAAAACAATTGAGGAGCACCATCGTTGACTACGGGCCACCCTGCAATGACTAGCCGAACATAGCGTGACACTCCACAGAGAGAAATGCCAGTTCTTCCAAAAGTCCATCGACTTCTTTGGATACGTATTCAGTGCAGATGGGGTCAAAGTGGATCCCCGGAAGTCTCAAGCAATACACCTTGCACCGGCACCAATGAACGCATCTGAGGTGAGAAGCTTCCTTGGAATGGCGACGTATTGTGGACGTTTCATTCCAAACCTAGCAACTATCGCAGAGCCATTACGCAACCTGACGAAGAAGGAAACTCCATGAAAGTGGACCCTGGAAGAGGACAAGGCGTTTAAACAAGTGAAAGCTGCCCTACTGGACAGTACGACAATGGCCTATTTTGACACATCACGGCCCACAGAACTGATTGTGGACGCCAGCCCAGTGGGCCTATGTGCCGTGCTTACCCAGGAGACAGAACCCGGGAACTGGGTCCCGTTAGCGTTTGCGAGCAAGGCTCTCACCGCAACCGAGGCGAGGTACTCACAGATAGAGCAGGAGGCGCTTGCAATCAAATGGGCGTGCAATCACTTTCACCTCTATGTCAGCGGACACCATTTAAAGTGATAACTGACCATCAACCCCTCCTGCCGTTATTTAGAGGAACAGCACCACACCCTCCACCACGGATTGAACGATGGGCAATTCAGTTGCAACATTATCAAATGGAAGTGCTGTATCGACCAGGGGCCAAGAATCCTGCAGACTTTCTATCCCGCCATCCAGCCACAGCAACTGAGTCTAGTCTGGAACAGGAGATGCAAACAGAGGATTTAATTAACATGATCTCGCAATGGTCGTGCCCCAAGCCCTCTCGATAGAAGAGATCAAGGAGCACCTTAACAAAGATGCCTGCCTCCTGCGAGTAGCAGCCACGTTGAGAGGAGGATCCTGGGAAAAGTTCCTCGAGGACATTCAAGGGTGGAGTGAAACTGACCACAATCGTCTCGGAAAGCTCTGGAAAGTGAGACACAAACTTAGCTCGACAGAAGAGGGGATTATCCTAAGAGGGTCACGAATCGTGGTGCCAGCCAGCCTGCAGGAACGAGCGACCGTCCTTGCCCTTGAAGGACACCAGGGCATTGGACGGATGAAGTCCCGAATGAGGGAAAAGGTGTGGTTTCCAGACCTGGAAAGCCACGTTGAAGAAGTGGTACGCAACTGCAGCGGCTGTCAGCTTACCGGAAATTCTGAAGCTCCAGCACCTGTCATCACGGAAGAGCCGGCCCCCTCCCGTGGGCCTGGCTGAGTCTGGATTTCGGAAGTTTCCCTGACGGGAGAGTTACGGCGGTCCTTGTCGACAGCTATACCAAGTACCCCATCGTCAAAGTACTACCCTCCACATCGTTTGACAACCTGAAGCCCATGCTAGAGAAATCATTCGCATTGTTTGGTATCCCGAACACCATCAAGACTGACAATGGGCCTCCCTTCCAAGGGGGGAGTTCAGACACTTTCTAACCCACCTCGGCATCAAAACCACCGGATAACACTTCAATGGCCTCAGGCCAATGGCGAGGTGGAAGGCTTCATGCGCACGATAAACAAAGTATTGCGAATCGCAGCAGCAGAGGATGCCGACCCACAATGCAGACTACAACAGTTCCTGAGGGAATATCGTAGTACTGTGGAAAAGTAAATTTTGCCATGTTCTGTGTCCCTACGTGTCATCCATCATATGTTATGTGTGCATGATTAAATATGCATATGCATTCCCCATGTCCGATTAATGACGCAATTATAGTTGTGTCCACCTCTAGTATGCCAGCTTCCAGTTCTCGTGAATATTACGAATATCAGGCCTATGTACTGTCTACGTTGCCACGTTTCTCAGTGTGCACGTTATTCCATTATAAAGTCCCCGTTTCTAGGCCTCAAAAGGGCCTGGACACCAGATTCAGCTCCTGTCTCCTAAAGCCTCGCTGAGGAGCGATACAGCCCCCACCTGTATCCTCGACCCTTCACTTACTTCCTGCCTCACAGTGCCCGGTTCAGCCTGGCTCTGCCTCTGAGTCTGCCAAAAGTATGTTATAGTTCCAGTTATCAGTTCAGTCCTCCTTCTCTGCATTCCTAAGCTACTGAATCTGCATCAATAGTTTCCGTCATTGTCTAGCCTTCACGTCTCCACGTTAGAGAAATACTGTATTAATGGTCATTTAATATTCTTCATCACGTACTACATGTAGAATAATGCATGGTCCAGTCTTAGAATCAAGTCAGCCTTTCCCCTCCTAACTTCTAGTTTATATCAACATGTTCTCTAAACATCAGATACTAGATACTGTTTAGGTACATGTCGCCCTGACTTTCCAGACTTCAGTCTCTGCTCCTAGCACAGAGTTCATAGCCCCCAGCTTCTCCTAGTGATACGTCATTGCTAGTTTGCGCGCACCATCAGGTTGGAGGTCCCGGCTCCTTAGGTAGCCCCCTCCATGGTTTCCGCCCCATTCATGACATATTCTGTTACGTTTGCATAACATGTCTATGTATACGCCCCGTTACACCTCTTTTTCACCCTTATCTTTCACGACTGCTACGCGTCACCCCTTCTGCTCCACCCACTGCTACGCCTATTGCAATGTAATGCTATGTGTTTGCGCTATGTATATATGCTCATGTACTGTTATTAAAAAGTTATCCTTTTCCTTGTCCCGATCCTGTCCCCAGCAGCGCTGCTGGGCCCTGCCATCCTATTCCTATGCAGGTTGTCCTGTTCCTGTCCTTTATGCTGTAATAAACCTGCGAAACTCCTACTACCTCGAATCTTGACTCTTATTTATTGAGCTATCTGTTATTCATTTATACATTCAAAAATAGGGTATTATTTATTTATTTACCACATAATGGCGCCCGAACAGGGACTTGCCCTTTCCCCACGCGTCGGTGAAGCCACGCCGACCCCCTGACCCTCTGCAGTCGTGACGGAACTCTTCTGCGCACCGGCAGATATTTCTGCTTCAAGTATCCCTCAGGCCCACGGAGGAGACGGAGGAGGCGGTCCAGCATCCAAACGAGACGGTGGAGGAACGCGGCGAGTCCCGACCAGAGCCCAAGCCAAGAGTCCAAGGTCCGAGGTATCCGGAGGCCCACCCGTAACTGAAGTCCGAAGTTCGTCGTCCGTCGCCGTAGCAGTCCAGTCCAGTCCGAGGCCTTCCGTTCTTGCTGCCCGGTGAGTACCGTTACTGGGGTGGTATCTAGACAGGGTCAATCTAATTGACTCTGGTCCGTGGGTTGGTGGTACACAGACCCACAAACGAAGTGTCCACTTCGGTGGATGCGGGTCCTGACGTGTCTCTTTATGAGACCGGTAAGTTTCGTACTGTTTCAGCAGTGCATCTAGTTCCTGTTCTAGTCAGTTCTGTTCTCGAGAAAATTCATGTATTCTGTGTTCCGTATTCCAGGTAGTATTCTGTTCGAACTGTTATTTTTAAATGTTCTTCATGTATTTTAATGTCGTGGTATGAATGGGGAATAAGTATCGTGTTTATTGTGTATTGTATTGTGTCTAGATTATAGTTCAGTCATGCCGCTCTTTTCGAAATTACGTCAGTTAAAAACCAGAAAGGGTCTGCTGGAAGCAGCAGTTCCAGTTCCGCCTAGGGACAGTCCAGGTCATTTTATGTATCAGAAGCATGGCATAAACGCCATATTGTATCTAGATTTATGGGTAGAGTATACCAAACAGTTAGAAGAAAAGTATAGATGGCCCGTATCGGGTACATGGGATGCTGAATGCATCATGCGAGTAGAAGAAGCATTATGGAAAAAGAAAGCCAGACAGTCACAGAAAGATGCCATCGAGTTATGGCGCAAAGAAGCTCATAAAAGAACTGAAAAGGAAATCAGAAAGTCAGAATTAAGTAGAGAATCCTTAGAACGAGCACAAGAAAAAGAACTAATCGAGATAGGTGAACAAGTCAAAGCCGAACAGTCAGACAGACAGAGGCATGCCCTTATTAGGGGTATGTATCCTCTCCTTGCCGAGGGCTTGCCAAAAGCGACCCCAGAGGCATCCAGTAATTTCCCGCCACCATTAGTTCCGACCAAGCTACGTCACAAACAGACCGCAGCTGATATTTTTATTTCGTCCTATTTGGACGACACCGTCCCAGAATATGCAAATCCTGTTCGCGCTCCGCCAGTCCCTGTAAATCAGGCACTTCCCGCTCCTCCAGACACCGGAGTACCTGTTACGGTACCCCCGGTCCAGCCCGCCATACAAGTCCAGCCTACATTTCCATTTCCCACTCTGCCAGGACGAAGAGCCTCAGTAGACGACTCTAGTTTAGGGGCCGCAGGAGGAGGTACTCCTCAAACCCCGCCGCCACACAAGCGTTTAACGACAGCCGAATTACATGCACAAGCGTCACAGCGTACGCCCAGACATCAGACTGTAGCAGAAATAAGAAAATCCCTTGCCGAATGCGGCTATGATCCAGTCCCAGGCGAGGATAATATGGTTTTATATTCATTCCGCGTAAGAAAGGTGGCCGAGTATCTAGTCACCTTACCGAATATGAAAGAAGATCTAGACAGAATATATCGTTTCATCCGTACAGGGGATGATCCAGAAAGTATTAGCGAGGCCATGTCTCAAAGGAAAGCCGAGATCCAGCTCATGATATTAAAGTTTCTGATCAATTGTCTAATAAGAGAACAAGATTACCCGTCTAAAGATCAAGCCGAAATGAGAACCCTGACAAGGTGGAGTGATAATATAGCCGAGGGTAAGCACAAGACCGTCGGTGCTATGGAGAGTATGTACAAGAAAATCCGTAGAGAAATAATAAAGATACACGAACAACGTAAAGCAGCACAAGTAAGCGAGAAAGAAAGTAACTCTGATACTGAAGAGGTAGAGGACGAGAATCCCGCCAGAATAGCGTATGTAGGAAAATCTAGATTTCCAGATCGCCATTTACGCCTAGAACACAAGTCTATTTTTCATTCTCCAGCACCAGAACAAGGTTCACTAGAACAAGTGTTTCAAGCTACCGATCACATTCTGAAATCACGAATCGGTTACAGTGAGTTAAGTACTATGCATGAACAAGAACTAGCCCGATCAGCAGTCCGATGGATTACTGATTCTACCACTTTTCCAGACGAAATAGTGGCACAAATGTTTCTGAAAATGCCCCCAGCCGAACAACGACTGGCGGGTATGTATATGATTCAGCACCTCATTACTTTGTATGAGGGTCAACACTCTGATCCAGGCCCGTTACATGATGTCCTGAACGAGTTACTCCAGTATAGATGGAAAGGTCTAGGTACCGATTTAATTAGTGTCATTCTAGAACAGCGTCACAAATATAGAACGTTTCTGAACCCGCATTTTGTTCATGCCTCACCCCCAGAAGGTAAACCATTTTACATGGAGAGACAGAATCCGTTACGAGAAGTCCACCCAGTCAGAGGAACGGGTGGCGAACTAGAACGAGTGTTTGTTTACACTCCGATTACAAAGATGGAACTCCTCGAGATGAAGAAATTAATTCCCTGTCATGACAAAGATCCAGCAGGGTTCCATAGAGAATTAAAAGACATGCTCCGTATGGGAGAATACACGTATCCAGATATAATTAAAATGTTAAAGGTTCTGCTGCCCGCAGGGGTGTATGAAAAGCTCAAGGAAAAAGAATGGGAGGTGGGGGAGAAAAAGATCGATTGGGCAGTTCTAGAAGCTGAAGATAAGGCACGAGTACCAGGTACCAGTCTTGGAGATAAATGTAAAGAATTACCGGAATTATTAATACAAGTTTTACCCAGATTATTGACAACTAGAAAAGAGGACTGGGATGCAATCTCAGCCTGTAAACAGAAGCAAGATGAGGATATTAGTGATTTTTATTCTAGATTTGAAAAATGTTTTAGCATCAACAGTGGCCTCAAGACAAGTAGTGAGTCATACCCTCACCTTTTTGTTACTAAATTAGTCGAGAATTCAAGTCCACCAATTAAAAATCGAGTTCTGAAAGTCGAAAGTACCTGGCAAGCTAATACCCCGTCCCAGATGTTGCAGATGCTCCAATACCACCAGAATAGAATCAGAGAAGAGCAAGAACACGAGAGAAAACGTATGAAAGACACGAAAATGAAAGTACTAGTTGCACAATCTGTTCCTCAAGACAGTCAGAAGAGGGGTCCGAATCAAGCCAGTCATCCTGCAGCTCCCGTTAAAGGGAACTGCAATTATTGTAAACAGCCAGGTCATTTTATAAATGAGTGTGCAGTTCTGAAACACAACATAGCTACTGGTAAGACTAAAGAAAGACCACGTCCGCCTAGACAAGAACAAGTTTCACAGATTCCTCAGCCACAGAATGCACAACAGACAGTTACCGCACCGCAGCCTATTGCTGCAACACAGCATGTTACATCGCAGATGTACCAGTATGCACAGTCTGAGTATCCAGAGTACCAGCAGTATTCATGAAACAGCCTAGAGAGGGAGGTAGGCTTGCCTCTCATCGAGATACCTGTAGATCAAGAAGGTCCCTATGTTCACAGTCAAGTATTAGGGAAAGACAGAAAGTTTTTGATTGATACAGGGGCAAGTAGGACCACAATTAGTCACGCCGAAGTTCCAGGGGCTCCGCTCTCAGGCTCAAGAAATGTTTCCCTTGGATTTTCAGGAAAGCCTATCGTAAATGAGATCTCAAAGCCAGTTACTCTAGAAGTAGGTCCATTGTCCCGCACTACTGATCTGTTACTTACTAAGTCATGTCCAGAAAACCTATTAGGCATTAAGACACTGAAAGAGTTAGGTGCAGTTATATGCTGTTCCCCAGAGGGAATACGATTGTTCCTACGTGACTTTAAGGGTCACTATGTATTACGAGATTTTGATTCAAGACTGTCTAATGTTCCGCAGCACTTATGGGCGCAAGGTCCAACTGATGTAGGTTACATGCAAATCACACCCTATCGTGTGACTCTCAAGCCAGGCGTAGTGTTACCACGAATCAGACAGTACAGATTGCCACCTGAGGCTGTAGCAGCCTTATCCAAAATTATTGACGAGCTTATTGCTCAAGGAGTGGTTGTAGAAACTGACTCCAATGTATGTAATTCTCCGATCATTCCAGTCATGAAACGTACTGATCCAAATGCACCCCCAGTATATCGATTAGTGATTGACCTACGAGAGCTTAATAAATGTATTATTCCGCAGTACCCAGTTGTCCCAGACATCTCTTCCCTATTAACGGCCATTGATTCCGAAGCCACGTTCTTTACTGTCATAGACCTCAAGAACGCGTTTTTCAGTGTTCCTATTCATCCAGACAGCCAGTTCCTTTTCGGATTTTGTTTAAATGGAAGGAGCTATATGTTTACACGAGCTCCTCAAGGTTTCACAGAAAGTCCTAGTATTTACAGTCAAGCACTCAAGAGACAACTAGACAACATTCACATGCCAACTGACACTGCCCTGCTCCAGTATGTCGATGATCTACTGATCACAGCCCGTTCTGAACGTGCTTGCGAGCAAGCATCCCTTACAGTCTTGTATTTCCTAGCCGAGATGGGGCACAAGGTGTCCCCTTCTAAGCTTCAATTCTGTGTCCAGCAAGTGGTCTACTTAGGACACTTACTGTCCAAGAGGGGTAGGCAGTTGACACCAGACCGTATCCAGTTAATAGCGAGTCTTCCTCAGCCCAAGACCCAGAAGGAGGTACGTGCTTTTATTGGCCTTACTTCTTATTGCAGACAATGGATTCCTCAGTATGCATTTCTAGCTAAGCCACTGATACAGTTAACGACACAGGAGGCAGCCGTATCGACTGTCCTCCCTTGGTCATCTGAACATACACTTAGTTTCAATGAGTTAAAGAAAGCCCTATGCCAAGCTCCAGTTCTAGCGACACCGGACTACAGTAAGCCTTTTACACTTTTCGTTACTGAACGTGAAGGTACAGCATTATCTGTTCTCACACAAGATCAAGCAGGACAATACAAGCCCTGTGCTTATTTTTCGAGCACATTAGATCCTGTAGCCCAGGCTCTGCCTGCGTGCCTCAAGTCAGTTGCAGCCACAGCACTAGCTATCAGACAAAGTGATTCCATAGTCTTAGGACACTCCTTGACAGTACAAGTTCCACATTCCGTGGAAGTTCTTTTAAACCGAACACAAACTCAGCACTTGACGATTGCACGTTTAACAGGTTATGAATTGACACTGTTCCAGCCACACATAGAAATCAGACGCTGCAACGTTTTAAATCCTGCTACACTGTTACCATCAGTTAATTCAAATCCAGCCACACATGATTGCGTGGAAGTAGTTAACATTACGACAAAGCCAAGACAAGATCTGACAGATACTCCGTTACCAGACCCCGACCTGACACTTTATGTGGATGGTTCATGTATGAGAACAAGTACAGGAGAACTAGTCGCCGCGTATGCAGTGACTACTGACACTGAAGTTATTGAAACACACCGTATTGATACCCTGTCCGCTCAAGCAGCAGAGCTAGTTGCTCTGACACAAGCCTGCATACACGCCAAGAACTTGAAAGTTAATGTTTACACAGATTCACGTTACGCATTTGGAGTTGTACACGACTTCGGAGTGCTCTGGCAGGAGAGAGGTTTCATGACTTCTCATGGAACCAAGATTCAGCATGGTCTCCTTATTCAAGCTCTGTTAGATGCCATACATTTACCAACATCTATTGCTATCATGAAGTGCAAAGCACATACGAAAGTTACTGACCCCATTTCTCAAGGTAACGATCTAGCAGATCGCACAGCCAAGCTCACAACACAGACTCTAGACATTCCAGTTAACATGACACACACTCCAGATCCGATTACATGCATGACAGTTAAGGACCCTACACAAGATGTCATAGATATCCAGTTACATGCTACTCTCGATGAAATCAAGAAATGGTCCGAACAAGGAGGGGTCCAGACAGATCAAGGATGGTTAACAAAGGGTAGAGCCACATGGTTTCTCCCCGACTCTATGGTTCAAGTCATTATTAATACCGCACATAGTCCAGCACATTTAGGAGAAAAAGCTATGTTAGACAGTATCCAGAACATTTGGTTCAACAAGCATTTACGAGCTGCAGCCAAGCAGAAAGTCCGTACCTGTATGATATGTTGTCAGTTTAATCCAGGTAAAAGTGTCCCGGTGGAACAAGGTGGATTCCAGCCCCCTGACCACCCTTTTGAAGTCCTCCAGATGGATTATATTCAGATGGAGCGATGTGGAGGTTTCAAGTATGTCCTTGTAGTTGTATGCGCTTTGTCCAGGTGGACAGAAGCATATCCAGTCCCAGATTACACAGCCGCGACCACTGCCAAGCAGTTGGTTCGTGAGTTTTTCCCTCGTTATGGACTCCCTAGAGTCGTATATTCTGACAACGGCCAGCCATTCTCATCTGAACTCATGAAGCATGTTTCCCTGTTGTTAGGGTACCAGTTGAAGTTTCATTGTGTACGCCATCCTGAAGCAGCCGGTCTTGTAGAGAGACATAATCAGACTCTGAAAATCCGTATCGCCAAAGTATGCAAAGAAAAAGGTGTGGACTGGCTAGTAGCTCTGCCAGTCGCTTTATTTTATATGCGCATGGTCGCACATTCCAGATCAGGTCTGTCCCCGTATGAGGTCGTATTCGGCCGCCCCCCAAATATGTGGGGTACTCCTAGACCCCGAAGTATTACCGATGTTTCAAGTAATATGCTGACAGATTACCTAGCTTCCTTGATGTCTGCCCTCAACTCATGTCGTTCACAGGTTGCCGCCGCATTTCCAGACAATACCGAGGTGGCACCGCATGAAATCGTTCCAGGATCCATGGTATTGGTGAGGAATTTCGACAGATCAAGTCCGCTGGAGCCTCGCTGGAAAGAGCCCCGACAGGTCCTCCTCACCACCCGTACAGCCGTGAAGTTGGAAGGTCGAAAAGGCTGGGTGCACCTTTCTCATGTAAAACAATTTAATGGACTGAAACCCGTCTTAAAGAACATTTCCCAGGATTTGAAGGATTGCCAAAATATTGTTCTCAAGGACTGTCCCGCAAAAGACATTGCTACAAACCCTTCCCTGTTAGAGAAAACTCCGCAACAGGAGTATAAACTCAAACTCCGGTCTAGTAAAATAAGTCAGTCAGTTTGATTGTCTAAGTCCTCCCCTAGGTGAAACGGTTAGACTGTTTCTGACATGTATAAAATAGACCCCCATAGTGAGAGAGTTAGTCAAAACTCAATTCGATGTATCGTTTTTCTATGTTTCATATTGTTTCTCAGCATTATGATTTCCTGCACCAGTTATGCATTTTTCTTGTATTTCCCAGTTCTTCATGTAAATATGTCTGCTAATGCTACAGTAGAGCACACGTTTAGTGATCTGCCTCCTCATGAACTCTCTTACCGCCTCGCTATGCGAAATAACTCATTCATCCGCATGTTACATTACTCACACCAGTCCAGCAATGCCACTAATTGTTGGGTGTGTGGTCGACTCCCCCCTTTCCAGATACCGAAGGGAGTTCTGCCACTTTTTCCTTATCCATTTTCACATAATGGTTCGTGTGGAGCATGGTCCACGTTAACGTCATCCTCAACAGATATGTCTTTTCTTAACAGTACATGTTTCCCAGATAAGCAAGGTCTCCCCCACAGAACAGGTTTAGATCTAGAAAATGAAGTGTATAATTTAGGTAATTATTCGTCGAATTTCATGGTCTTGAATGTTCAGTCTGATTCCACTCCAGACTTACCTGCTATTTCAGTACTGCCAGTCAAAGGTGAATTATGTGTCCGAAATTATGGTTCTGTACATGTAGGACATAGTGATTGTACTACTATTGTCAAGTATAGTGACAGTGGGAAATCTGTTTTTAAAGCTTCACGTCATTCTTATTTTATTTGTGGTCAAACTGCATATGTTCGTCTGCCCCTCGGTTGGGAGGGAACCTGTTACATTGCCTTCCTACTGCCACCTGTTTTCCTAGCCCCACCTGACTATCATAGAAACACACATCTAGTACACATTAGACATAGAAGGGAGTCCCCAATTGTCGATTATACTGAAACTGCTCTAGAACAGTATACAGATTTCAACAGAGGTTTCTTCTTCTTTATAGGACCTATCCAGAATAGTAAGCTAATCCGTAGGTTAACAAGAACCCTTGAAGCTGTGGTAAATGAGACTGCCTCTGCTCTAGGTAACTTAACCGAAGAGCAATCTGCTATGAGATTTGTCGTTTTACAGAATCGTCTCGTCCTTGACGTCATACTGGCCGATAGGGGCGGGGCCTGTAGAGTCATCGGATCTAGTTGCTGCATTTTCATTCCAAATAATGCGCCGTCTGTTTATTCAGCTATAACCAGACTCCATAAAATTGCCCATCTGATACACCAAGATCCAGGCACCTGGACATGGTCCGGTTGGTTCTGGAATATAATTTCCGCATGGGGATGGAAAATATTGTCCTTCCTAGGTATTGCAGTAGCGATCATATTCAGCTGCTGTCTCTGTATACAATGTGGCCCTGCGATTTGCGGCATTTGTGCTACCTCTTGTATTCCTAGTCCCAAGCCCCGTTCTAAATCCCGTTCCAGGATAATTCGAGACGAGCAAATGATACTGTATGAAATGATAGATGGTATCATGAATATTGATGTTTCCTGATGGAAACGTAGTGACAAGGAGGGAATGTGGAAAAGTAAATTTTGCCATGTTCTGTGTCCCTACGTGTCATCCATCATATGTTATGTGTGCATGATTAAATATGCATATGCATTCCCCATGTCCGATTAATGACGCAATTATAGTTGTGTCCACCTCTAGTATGCCAGCTTCCAGTTCTCGTGAATATTACGAATATCAGGCCTATGTACTGTCTACGTTGCCACGTTTCTCAGTGTGCACGTTATTCCATTATAAAGTCCCCGTTTCTAGGCCTCAAAAGGGCCTGGACACCAGATTCAGCTCCTGTCTCCTAAAGCCTCGCTGAGGAGCGATACAGCCCCCACCTGTATCCTCGACCCTTCACTTACTTCCTGCCTCACAGTGCCCGGTTCAGCCTGGCTCTGCCTCTGAGTCTGCCAAAAGTATGTTATAGTTCCAGTTATCAGTTCAGTCCTCCTTCTCTGCATTCCTAAGCTACTGAATCTGCATCAATAGTTTCCGTCATTGTCTAGCCTTCACGTCTCCACGTTAGAGAAATACTGTATTAATGGTCATTTAATATTCTTCATCACGTACTACATGTAGAATAATGCATGGTCCAGTCTTAGAATCAAGTCAGCCTTTCCCCTCCTAACTTCTAGTTTATATCAACATGTTCTCTAAACATCAGATACTAGATACTGTTTAGGTACATGTCGCCCTGACTTTCCAGACTTCAGTCTCTGCTCCTAGCACAGAGTTCATAGCCCCCAGCTTCTCCTAGTGATACGTCATTGCTAGTTTGCGCGCACCATCAGGTTGGAGGTCCCGGCTCCTTAGGTAGCCCCCTCCATGGTTTCCGCCCCATTCATGACATATTCTGTTACGTTTGCATAACATGTCTATGTATACGCCCCGTTACACCTCTTTTTCACCCTTATCTTTCACGACTGCTACGCGTCACCCCTTCTGCTCCACCCACTGCTACGCCTATTGCAATGTAATGCTATGTGTTTGCGCTATGTATATATGCTCATGTACTGTTATTAAAAAGTTATCCTTTTCCTTGTCCCGATCCTGTCCCCAGCAGCGCTGCTGGGCCCTGCCATCCTATTCCTATGCAGGTTGTCCTGTTCCTGTCCTTTATGCTGTAATAAACCTGCGAAACTCCTACTACCTCGAATCTTGACTCTTATTTATTGAGCTATCTGTTATTCATTTATACATTCAAAAATAGGGTATTATTTATTTATTTACCACAGTACACCCCATTGCACAACTCAGAGTTCCCCGTGTCCTCATGTTGGCCGGACCCCGGAATGACATGTTCCCAAGGGCAGGATGTGAAGAACAGCAGCCATATAACCCACTGAAGACTCAAGTGAAAAGACCAACGATCGAGCCAACCGACGACGCAAAGCAAAGACCTGGGCGCTGCCACTTGGGTGCTCGGTATTGATTCGAAATCATTGGAACACCGGGAAATTCAAAACACCCTACGGACCCGGTGTGTGGGTGGTAAAGTCCACCAAAGGAACGGTAGTCACAGTGGAAAGGAACGGCAAGACTGTGACAAGGAATGTCTCAAGGTTCAAGCAAATTCCCCCTCCTGCCGCAGAACTGCCAGCAGCAGAAGGGCTGGACTCTCTGGAGATCCC
Organism: Lissotriton helveticus; assembly: GCF_964261635.1. Taxonomy (NCBI): domain Eukaryota; kingdom Metazoa; phylum Chordata; class Amphibia; order Caudata; family Salamandridae; genus Lissotriton; species Lissotriton helveticus. The sequence goes on along the minus strand of NC_136061.1, from coordinate 846,952,672 downwards.
AGTGGAGGATACAGACTGCATGATAGGGGCAAATGCACCGTCAAGTCCAGCGAGGTCTCACGGACTAGAACAGCGCACTCCTGAAAGCCAGGCCACCCGAGTAAGAGTTCCAATCTCACGCAATCCAAGAAGCACTCACCCTCATCAGTATAGTCTCAGGCTGAACCCTAAGCCAAACCAAAGACTGGCCGACTTTATGTGCTAAATTGTTATGTTTATTTTGTTTAATGACTAACCTGATAAGTGATGTAACGTTCTAGTGTTTCTAGCTGGAGAGCGACCCGGATCCCATGCCACACATTGTATCACTCTCTGGCCAGGCGTGGCCAGAGAGCTATAAATAAAAGGGCCGGGGTCGCTCGGGACTTCCGGTCCTGACTGAGTAACTAAGGTGTCCTGTGTATCTCAATGTTTGCGCCATATATATATTTGCACGCTTGCGCGCCCCATCTCTTGCTCCCCTCAACTATCACAGGAGGGATTCCATCATTTGGAGTCTAAACCCCGAAAAGCTTTTCTGCTTCAAACCCATTTGAAACGGGTGAGGAAACGAGCAAAAGAAGTAGTATTCTGGATCTCAAAAGAACATGGTTGATTAAGAAATTTGACAGGGAAACTGACTATGTCCTTTGTTATACAGCATGGACAAAGCAAATGCTTGAATTCTATGCTTCACAGGAAGCGAGTGAAGAGCGTGATGCGCTAACCAAATGTGGTCAAGGTCACAGAGCCTTCAGGCAAGTCTAACCACAAACTTTTGCATCCTTTGCAGTTTGCTGCCAAGTTTTTCTTCTTGAGAGGAACAAAAGGATCCTCCGCAAGAAATACAGTCTTTAGCAAGATTCAGATCACATCATGTTAACCTGGCCATTGAAAGATAGCGCTTGATCAAATAGGAAATCCAGGTTTTTTGCTTTAGATACTGCAGTGGGCCTAGCTACTTTTGTTCAGGGTGTGAGCTCTCCTGTTGGTAAACCTGCATGAGAGCTCACCTGGAATATATTCAGGATATATGTGTTAACGTAATTCACCTTACGGTAGTTCATGCCATCCATTTTTCAGTGGCAGTCAGACACTCCACAAGCTGATTAAGAATCAGTAGACTAATGGTCCAAATTCAGTAACAGCTGGGTATCATTGACAATACTGTATTACCTACTCTAACAGTTGTACAAACTGGTTTAAAATGGAGGAGGGCATTGAGCAGTGTAGGACTACGTCTGTGATAGATTATTTTGAAGAAATTGGAATATTATTTGGAGTGGGTGACTCCCACCTCAAGGAATAATCACAACCCTTGTCAGGGTGAACTCTCAAAGTCACCAAATTAACCGGATTTCAACCACCTGGTAACTATGACACAGAGGAGACACGCTTAATTTAGGGCAATGTGCAAAGTATGTATGCAGTACAAAAACAGCAATAAAGGCAGAATGCACGACAATAAAAATCTGAAACCGAATTAGAAAAATAGAGTAAAACTGAATAAACAAAATGAAAAAAATCAAATAATGTAACTGGAGAAATTAATTTTTATAGTTTTAAGTAGAGTAGAAATAGTGTCAAAAAGCACCAAGTGCCAATGATAGTCAATGGTCACATACACTCGGATCTAGGCAGGATCGGAGACGAACTGCGATGGAGTGCGGGTCCTATACACCAAAAAGGTTCGTCCTGGCATAAGATGGAACCTTCTGACTTATGGCCTGATTTAGTGTTCATCGGGTGGGTTACTCCATTACAAAGATGACAGATATTCCGGCTGCCGTATTCCAAGTGCTATTGGATATAATGCATGTATAATATTGCGGACAGGATATCCATCACGTTTGTGATGGAGTAACCTATTTGCAAAATTCTAAATCAGGCCCTTAGCCTATTAAGTCCCAATACACCACAGAACTACAATTGTAAGGTCCCAAGTACCTTAGGGGAGGCACTTAAATACTCAAAGGGTGTCAAGCAGAGGCCAACTACCGGGTCCAGTCCGGGTCCAACTGCCACTGGTAAAATGGGTACTTGCGGTCAAAGGCATCTTGTAGCTTGTTGTATCTCTGTAGCTTGAGCAAGAGGGTAGCCTTATGACCTTTGGACAGCCGCGGCCCGTGGAGGGAGTTCCAGTGGGGCAGACAGGCGGGGCGGGGGAGGGGCAGGATGGGGTTGATAAACACCGGAATATGGATGATTACAGGTAAGTAAACAATTAAATTAATAAAAAGAATTTCGTTCTGTGCCCTGCATCGCAAAATGCAATGCAGGGCACGCTACGAAATTTGTTTTATTAATTTAATTGTTTACTTACCTGTAATCATCCATATCCCGGTGTTTATCACCCCCCGCCCCGCCTGCCTGCCCCACCGCAACTCCCTCCGCGGCTGCCTTTGGATTCCACGTCTTTGTCCTAAGTACAAGAGAGAGCAGGTCCAGTCTTTCAGCGCTCCTCTAAGGTCACACACAGTAGGCCCTGTCCCTTTCCTGTCTTCCACAGGTCCAGGAAGTGTTCTGATGTGGGTTCTTGGTGCTGCCACATTTATGCCTAGCACTACCTTGTGGATGGAAATGACCCCTGGCCTCTGAGGACTGAGGTGAAGTGTACTATAGTCAGGAAAGATATCCACTGGCCCCACACTGCATATTCTGTGGCATTCAGAGGATTCATCTCTGCCTATTCCGCTCAGTCTATTGATTGCTCCTGGGAGCAATTTCATACCTATTCACACCCATTCAAGGCTAATTACTGACTGAGAACAGACAGAGGCTAATGTTAGTTAGCCTTCTGACAGTTGAGGCAGGTAAAGTGTAACCTTCTAAAAGTTACTTTTCCTTAATATTTATTACAAATCTGACTTCACCATTGAATTGACTTTTTAATAACTATTGAAAATAGTAGTTTCATTATTTTTCTATTTTAGACCCTATCCTGTGATACAGTATAAGTATTTTAATCTGTACTCTGGTTTTCAACACAGTACAGCTAAGACTGCCACAGTGAAAATAGCTTTTGTGTGCTATTCACTGTAAGGACATGTTGCCTTCTGGGCTACAAGGCCTCCATATGGGTGACTTATTAATATTTGAAAGGAATGGTTTTACCTGTCAAAAGGATTTGCTTTGACAGGTCACAGTGCATGTTTTGCACTGTTACAGTCAGGCTACATTGGTTGCCTTGAAGGAAGATATGTTTACCCTGCCGCTATAGTGGATGGCACAATAGTTGTGCAGTCCACTGGTGGCATCTAAGTTCAAGGCCTTTGGGTACATTTTGTACCATATACTAGGGACTTATTGGTAAGTTAAATATACCATTTAGGGGTATGCCTGTTTGAACATGTTGAAAGGGGAACGCAGGCACTTTACCTCTAGTTAGCAGGGGTAAAGTGCACAGAGTTTTAAAGTCAGCAAAGACATAGGGTCTAGCAGAAGGTGAACAATCCAGGGTAACCACCCAGAAAGACAGATTTCTACATTATTCATCAGTGTATAAAAAAGTAATTATTCTGTATAGCCACCTACGAAAAATCAAAGCCTTACAAAGGTGCCACCTCAATTCAATCTGTAGATTTGCAGAGCACTATTTGTCACCACTGAGAGTTTCCAGGCACTGGTAGGGTCTAGTTGATTAGCCGAGTAGCCAGGTCTTCAAGGACTTTTGGAACTCTGGAAGAGATGGGGAAGTCTGTAGATGAAAGGGTAGGTGGTTCCATGTCTTCGCTGCTATTTGGAAGAAGGAGTAGCCTCCACATCTGCTCCGTTGCACACCGGAGATGAGGGTTAGAGAAAGGGACGCAGAGCGAAGGTGTCTGGTGGGCTGATGGAAGTTAAGGCTGTGGTTTAAGTAGGCAGGCCCACAGTTGTGTAGAGTCTTGAATTCAAGGGTCAGGAGCTTAAGCTGGCAATGTTTCTGTACAGCGAGCCAGTGGAGTTCCCTGCGGTATGAGATGGGGTGGATTTGTCTAGGAAGATCCAGGACGAGTCTGGCTGCGGCGTTCTGTATGGTCTGTAGTCGCCATCAGAGGTGAGCTGCATAACCTGCATAGCAGTATTGGTCGGTAGTGAGAGTGCTGCCGGGCAGTGATGTGGGGCGGGGGAGGGGACTGGGTGGGGGGTAGTAAACTACGGAATACGGCCAAATGCAGGTAAGTAAACATATAAATAAATAAAATAAATTTCTTTGTGCGCACTGCATCGAATTTGGCAATGCAGTGCGCGCAACGAAATTCGTTTTATTTATTTATATGTTTACTTACCTGCATTTGGCCATATTCCGTAGTTTACTACTGCTCCCCCGCCCCACGACACCGCCCGGCAGCACTCCCACTACCAGCCACTACTGCTGCATAGAGAGCTTTGCTGTAGTGCATCGGCTGGAGATGAGGGCCTGGGTGATGATGCGTTTTGAGCTTTAGAGTAGCTGTGCAAAAAACTTTCGAATCATGTGGAGGATGAGGAAGCAAGAGCATTATGTTCAGCTTGTTGTCGAAAAGGATCCCTAGGTTCCTAGCATGGTCCGAGGGGATAGGAGTAGGTCCAGGTTCTGCGGGCCACTTGCATGCGTCCCATGGGGAGCTTTTGTTTCTGAAAATCAGCCCCTCTGTCTTGTCAGTGTTGACCTTCAGGCACTAGTCCTTCATTCAGTTGGTGATGTCTGTCTTGCAGTTGTGGAAGTTGGTCTTGATGTTGGTGGTGTCTTTGGAGAGGAAGAGTATGAGTTGTGTGTCCTGTGCGTAGTATATAATGTTCAGTACATCGGTTTTGGCAAAGCTGGCCAGAGGTTTCATATAAGTGGTGAAGAGGGTGGGGCAGAGCGAGGATCTTAGGGGTACTCGACAGATGAGTTCCTGGGGTTCAGAGTTGAGGGGGGAGGGCAAACATTTTGCGTTCTTCTGGTGAGGGAAGAGGTAATCCATATGAGAGCAGCTCATTGGATGCCTATGTTGTGCAGCCTTGTGATGAGTATGGGTGGGAGACTGTATCGAAGGCTGCCAAGAGGTCTAGGAGGATCAGAGCTGCAGACTCTCCTTGGTTAAATAGGGCTCGGATGTCGTCAGTAGCTGCAATGAGGGTTGTCTTGGTGCTGTGGTTGCTGTTAAATTCGAATTGGGAGGAGTCGAGTAGGAGATTCCATTCCATATGTGAGGAGAGTTGTTGGTTGATGGCTTTTTCTAATACTTTAGCCGGGAGCAGGGAGATCAATCAATAGTTGTTTAGTTTGTTGGGATCTGCTGATGGTTTATTTAGTAGGGCATTGACTTCTGCATGTTTCCGGAAAAAAAACATGTTTGTATTGTCACAAGAAGGAGGTACTATACCTGTTTCTCCTATTTCCTTAATAGCTCTTACAAACAGTGGAGTTAGAATGTTTTAAAAAACTTTATAGAACTCAATCGGGATCTAATCATCCTCCGTAGCCTTTCCTGTTGGGAGACGCCAAGGCCGACCATATATCCTCTACCGACTTCTCCTGCTCTAATTGGGCGTCCTCCTGGGCTGATAATGATGCTATTTGAGCTTTATCTAGATAGCCAGAGATCTCCCTTTGGTCATCCAGGTTTGAAGGAGCATATAGATCTTCATAAAAGAGATCAAATTGTTCCAAAATCGCCCCAGGTCCAGTATGAAGCACATTATCCGCCCCTTAATCTCAGCAATCCTACTTTTAGCTTTTTTATTAGCAATTTTATAGGCCAATACTCTCCGAACTTCTTAGCTATATTCATATTGTTCAGAACGGAATTTATTAAAAAGGACTGCCGCCTTTTCCTTAATAATCCCTAATGCCTTCTCCTTAGCTTCTATTAATTTCAGATAAATTGAACATCGATACTCATCCTGTCTTCTAACAGCTTCAGCATGAGATAGTTCCAAGCCAGTGAAAGTAACCAGGGCCGCCTTAGCTACAGCATCTTTAGCTTTGTTCTTAGATAGTATAAATTGCTGAGCAATACCTCTGACGTAAGCCTTCATAGAATCCCAGATCATATAAGAAGAGGCCGTGACAAGATTAAAACTCATAAATTCAGCCAAGAGTTTCCCCACTTTTGACATCCTAGCAACGAATTGTCGAGAGGTTGTATCTAACCTCTGATCCATGATACAATTGAAGTCTCCCATGACTATTAGTGTTTTCTGGAATTCAAGTGAATTAAGCATTGGTGTATTAAAAACCGCAGGGTCATCTATATTAGACATATATATCGTGGCTAAGACATATTTAATCACATAAACCACTAGTTGAGCAATAGCCCACCTTCTCCTCTCATCAGCCATAACCCGCTCAATTTTTATACTGCAAATATTTACTAGATAAGATAGCCACCCCTCTTATTGACACTGTTTGAGATGAGCAAACGACCATCTTATATCCTAATTGGTTAAGCAGTGTCCCTGTGCCCCAGCTGCTTTCAAAGGGTCAATGAGCTGCCAAAGTCTCCAACGGCGATCCATAGTATCCTTGCAAAAATCAGATTTAACAAACATTGAAAAACACTTTGTGCGTACTGGGGTAGTAGGTCTGGCTTTGATTGATATTGCTTGTCATAGTAGAAAATTGCCTAGATATATATAATGGGTCTATGAAAATGGCCAGTGGGTCTATTAGTAACCAATGGTAGCCTATGGGCCCGTTGGATTTGACTATGTAAATGTAAATGTACAGGAATTTATATAGCGCAAATCACCAAGCGCTTGCTTAGGGAACCCGTCCTGGTATTCCCCTGTGAGATAACCCCGGCAGGGTATCCGCAAGGTGAAAGCCAGGCATCCCGCCGCGAGGGGCCGTTGTGGAGATTAAGCAAGCTATTGCCCAGAGTCGCAGAGTGTGAACCCGTGAATCGAGTAGGCACCGGAGCGAGAATTGTCGAGTCCATGGACATTTTAGGACTCAAGACCCCGCCGAGCCGGGAACTGAACCCTGGTCCCGGGCTGACCTCTGCTTCCAGGTCTGCCTCCTCTAACCAGTGAGCCACACTTCTCGACTCTTCCAAATTTGCTTGAGTAAGTGACGCATTTGACAAAGGTGTTGAAAGGGAGAGCATCAATGATCGTTTCTGGCTATTAATATCCCTAGTATCCCTACAGCTAGTAACAGCACCATTGTTACCCTTCTCTGCCACTGAAGGAGCTGGAAACGCCTGAGTAGTTGGAGGGAGCAGTTTAGGGATGGAGCCAGATAATCGCAAAATAATTTTCTTCACCCCCCCCCTTCTTTGTAACCCACTTTCGAAGTGGGCTGCTAGTTGTCGCAGATTTGGCGGATTTAAGAGATGTATCTCTTAGCTTATCAACAGTGTTCTTTTTGATCTGTCTCTGAGCCCTTGATGTAACAGTCCCTTTATTCTGTTTGTTTATCGGAGTTCCCTCCTCGCCATGTTCCATGATAGATTTGTCACAACTAACAGTTATCCATTTATTAATAGCAGGAATTGGGTCTTGCGGCTCTTTCTGAGTCCCATAGTTAATTACTAGGATATCTGTCCCCCCAGCATATAAACAGTAAGAGTTTTGTTATAAAGTCTGAGAAGCGGATTTCTCATGATTCTCGCTTGAGCTAACAGTGCCCTGATCCACATCCTCAGACATTTCCTCTTGATTTTCAGAGTCTACGCCATGGACATCTTTACAGAAAGGTATCAACCTAGGTTGCATATCCTGTGAAGTCGGGAGAGCTTGTGGCAATTGATCAGCACAAGAAGTCTCTGAGTTTAAAGTAGGGAGTTGGGAAGGAACAGATGTAGATGCAGACACAGTCGAAATCTCCCCTTTGACTGTTAATACTGTTAATACTTTATCTTCCGTAAATTTAGATACCCTTGTATCCATCTGTATTTCTGTGCTCGCAAGTGGTGACACTGCCTTAATTAATGCATTCACCATATCTGACCCTGGAGGATTGATAGCTGCGCCCCCTGGATTGATCACAGACGAAGCCTTCCCAGATTGTAATACTTTTAAAATAGACCTACCTACCCGTGAGGTAGATTAAGTTAGATCAGCCCTTTCTCCTTTATCTTCTCGTTCCTCTTTTACATTTTCAGCAGCCTCTGTTTCTTGCCAATACTGCTGCTGCCGGAGCGCCTGCGTGCCTGAGCACCTGCATGCCCTCCCTTCACGGGTTCGATTTTGGAGAACCCATAATCCAAACTTTGCAGCAGTGAAAGCTTTTCGGCAGATTATAACATAGCTAAGGAAGGAATTGGTTATAGTAGTGGCATAGGTACCCTTGTCCCACAACCCTCACCGCCCAAATGATACACAGACAAGTATGTTGGGATTAAAAAGTTGCAGGTTTATTTGTGGTACAAATAACAGAGCGGGTTAACTGACAGGCGACCCCCCACCCCGCAACCCCTTGTTGCAGGGCGCCTGAAGTGGAACCAATGAAGCAGACACTATTGGCCCTGGCCATGTGTCGAACCTGGGAGGCAAGCCTTCCCCGCGATGGACCTATCGTCCACCTGCCCCACCCCCTCTGGACCAGGGAGAGTTAACTCACACCTTGCCCAGTCAGGAGGGGCGTTATTAGCAAACCCCCGGTTGCTCAGGCTTACAACCGCCCTAAGGACTAACAGGGTGCCGTAGAACCAAGTCCCCAAGAAGGGCCCCTCGGCTTATGTATGACTCATTATTGTGCCTCTCGCACTGTGGCTTCAGGTCCTGTTCCTGCGCCTGTCCTGCATGGGGATCGCCATGTAACTCCTCCTGCAACCTGAAAAACAACAACATCATTAGTAATCCCCCCTCCTCACTTCCCCCCTTTCAGCGGGTGAGTGGTAGGGAGGGGAGCAAAATTGCGGGCCTCGCGTCCGCGTCGTGGGGGGGGGGGAAGTGAGGGGCAAGGGAGCTAGGGCCTGGACTGGGGCTGGCGAGGACAGCCTGGGGGCGACCGTCGGAGAGGGAGGTCAGACAAAGAGGACGCCCGGGCGGAAGTGTTCCCTTTATCAGTGCTGCAGAAAGGGGGGGGGGGGTGGCCTGCCCTTGTCCCACCCCGCCCCCTGTCCCTCCCCCTGGCGGGCCCGCGGTTACCTGCGCCCTACTACGGGGTTTGCCCTCCTATGGGGTCCCCTGCAGGGACCGCGGGCCTCCCGCATAGTAGTGGCATAGGTACCCTTGTCCCACAACCCTCACCGCCCAAATGATACACAGACAAGTATGTTGGGATTAAAAAGTTGCAGGTTTATTTGTGGTACAAATAACAGAGCGGGTTAACTGACAGGCGACCCCCCACCCCGCAACCCCTTGTTGCAGGGCGCCTGAAGTGGAGCCAATGAAGCAGACACTATTGGCCCTGGCCATGTGTCGAACCTGGGAGGCAAGCCTCCCCCCGATGGACCTATCGTCCACCTGCCCCACCCCCTCTGGACCAGGGAGAGTTAACTCACACCTTGCCCAGTCAGGAGGGGCGTTATTAGCAAACCCCCGGTTGCTCAGGCTTACAACCGCCCTAAGGACTAACAGGGTGCTGTAGAACCAAGTCCCCAAGAAGGGCCCCTCGGCTTATGTATGACTCATTATTGTGCCTCTCGCACTGTGGCTTCAGGTCCTGTTCCTGCGCCTGTCCTGCATGGGGGTCGCCTAGTACTTTTCCACAGCCCTGGGCGTGGCACCCGCTGCGCCCAGAGCCCCCACCACCTAGCCTTTTAGTTAGCTCTTTATCTGCATCTGGCTATTTCTAGCGCTTCCCCCAAGTCTAGTAGGAAAATTGCCATCCCCACTTTGGACAAGTGCACTCCATCGGATTCCCAGCATCCAATAGATTTGGCATGCAGCAGGCCATGCCTGATGAAACCTATGCCTCTCTGTTCGCTGAATTTTCGCATCGCTGCGTTGACGCGCCTGCGGGCGACTTCTAATGCCTCCTGCGATATTGCACCGTGCCAAAGCCGTCTAGGGGAAATTTCTGACCAGTATATGTTGCACTGCCCCAGTTCACTGCTCAGTATGCTTAAATCCTTCCGCATTATATCTAACAAACGCCTCTTGCCTAAGGACACCAAGTCGTTCCCCCCCAGGTGCACCACCAGGATGCTTGGCCTCTGCCTGTGTTCCTTCAGTAATCTACGCAGTGTCCCTATCAGTGCGGCCCAGTGCATCCCCGGGAAGCCGAACCATGATATGTTGGTGTTGTTAAACCCGTGCTTCCATGTGTTGGCATTCACCCATCTCGCCAGTCTCGTGACGTAGGAGTGCCCCATCACCCATACCTCTGACCCTGTAATAAAACACAGTATGTTGACAAATGTTTTTTATTAACACCTTAAAAGCACTGCAAACAAAACACACCTCGTGGCTTACTGAAATGAACCACCATATTACTCAAAGCACTGCAAACTGAAATGAACCGCCATATTACTCAAAGCACTGCAAACAGAACACACCTCGTGGCTTACTGAATTGAACCACCATATTACTCATGTCCTGACGAGTTGCTATACATATTATTTACCCGTCGTTACCCAACTGGGTGCTCACCGGGAGTACAATGTTCAGAGGTCTGACATACCTCCTGTAGCAGTTAGATTCCCAACGACCCACCTTTTTTATAGTTTCTGCAGGGAGGCCTGCCCTGAAAGCCGTTGTGGCTGCGCCTATCCTAAATGAGTGAGTGCTAAACTTGGCCCCTTCTATGGTGTATCCTGCCAAGAAAAGACACCCTTGCATCACATGCTCCACCTGGTACTTGGTGAGCGGGGAACCATCAGAATGGATAAGTAGCAGGCCGTCTGTCTGTGGGCGGAGGGGGAGGAAGGTGGCCAGAAGGGCCACCGGGCAGTAGCTGTCATTGCCCAATCGCTGTAATGTGATGTTCCTACCCTTCCCTGACTGGTCTGTCTTTGATGAATGTAGGAAGATCTCAACTGACTCCGCAGTTGTGCGGACATCCTTAGCCGATATGGCCCTGGAGTTATGCTCTTTTTTGGACCTTGCCACTAGTTCCCCAATCCTAAAGGCTCCAAAGAATGCTAAGCTGAAAGTTGCAGCAAAGAGTGCTGCCTCATAAGCGGAATGTGTGACAGTAGGTAAGGCATCTATCATGTTCTTCAGGTTATCATAATCAATGGGGGCCCTCTGGTCAGCCACTCGGGGCATCACTCTCGCCCAACCCTTGAGTGCCGCCCTGGTTGTGCATGCTGTCGTGGGGTCCTTCTGCCCCTCCAAACGAGCATGGTGCCCGATGGCAGACAAATGCCCCGCCATCTAGGAGTGACTCTTCCCCTCATCCCTTGCCCAGACCATGAATGCCTGCACTTTCCCAACCTGTCTAGACTCTTCCCGCTCCCAAGGGCCCATGACCTCGCAGAATGTCTTCACACAAGTTTGGTATCTCCTCATCGTTCTAGGCGCCACTGACATCTCGCCTAGTTCTCTGATGCGCAACGTCACCGCAGCAGGTGCCATAGCCGAGCCGGGAAAGGCGTCATCTCTTCCCTCGCCCGTGGCCACGCCTCTCGAAACCGCTGCCAATGGAAACGGGAAAGTGCGTCAGCAGCCGTGTTTAGAACTCCCGGGATGTGCTTAGCTTTGCATTCTACATTGTTGTATAAACACACTTTAACCAATTCCCTTAGTAAACATAACACAAGTGCACAAGAGGCCGACTGGGTGTTGATGGCTTGGACTACCGCCATGTTGTCCGACCATAGGACCACTCTTTTTGCAGACAGTAAGGCAGGCCAAAGGTGGAATGCCACCACAATCGGGAATAGTTCCAAAACTGTTATGTTAGAGGTAATCTTTTTCTTCCTCCAAGCATTGGGCCATCCTGCCGCGCACCAGTCTCTGTCTAGAATTGCCCCAAAACCGTCCCTGCCTAACGCATCAGTAAACAGCGTCAGTTCCTGGCTGCTGGTCCAGGGTTCCCTCCATATCACTGATCCATTGAACTGCTGGAGGAAGTCGCCCCACACCTTTAGGTCTTCCTTAGCCCCAGAGCTCAACCTCACTTGGTGGTGTTTGCGCCTGATCTTCGCTGCTGCCCTGGCCAACCTGCGCGCGAAAGCCCTGCCCGCTGGTATCACTTTTGTAGCGAAGCTTAATCTCCCATGTAGGCTTTGGATGTCGTCCAATGACACCTTGTCTTGCCCTAGTACCTGTTTGATCTGGGCCGCTAATTCAATGACCTTGTCCGCTGGGAGCCTGGCCTCACCTGTTACTGTGTCGATTTCTATCCCTAAGAAGACTAAAGCCTGCGCCGGACCCACGGTCTTCCCAGGAGCCAGAGGAACTCCCAGATACTTAGTCATAATTTGAAATTTTTGCAATGCCTGTGCACACTCGTCAGACTCTGCCTTGCCTACAAACAGGAAGTCGTCCAGGTAATGGGTGACGCCTAGGACCCCTTCCACGCCTTGTAGTACCCATTGTAAAAATGTGCTGAAGGCTTCAAAGAAAGCGCAGGAAATGGAGCAACCCATGGGCATGCATCTGTCGTAATAGTACTCGTTGCCCAGCCTGAAACCCAGTAGGTTCTGGCTACTGGGGTGCACTGGCAGGAGTCGGAAAGCAGACTCAATATCGGCTTTTGCTAACCATGCCCCTTTCCCGGCTCTGCGCACGAGGTCAATGGCCACATCAAATGAACACTACGAGACAGAGCAGACCCCTTCTTCCAAATTGTGATTCACTGACTCCCCCTCCGGGTATGACAAGTGGTGGATCAACCTAAATGATCCAGGCTCTTTCTTGGGTACTATCCCCAGCGGAGATACCACAAAGTTGTCTAATGGCGGTAGTGGGAATGGACCAGCAACCCTCCCCAGCTCTAGTTCCTTACCCACTTTGGCTCTCACTACTTCTGGATTGTCCCTAGCCGATTTCAAATTGTCTGCATCTCTAGCGGCAGGAGCTCCTATGTATGGGATGATGAAGCCCTCCGCAAACCCCCCCAGGAGCAATCTCCCATCAATTTTGTTGGGGTATTTGTTCAGCAAAGGCACCAATCGCTCCAGTTTAATCGGTGAGGGCCCCTTCACTGTGCCCAACTGTGGCAGATCTGGCAGCAACTCAGGGGAGGTACAGGCAGGGGGTAATTTGTTAAGTCGCAGGGTGCTGGGGGGGTGGTGTAGTCAGGGGGGTGGAGTTTGCGCTCGATGGGCCTGCGGGTGTGTTACTTGTTCTGCCACGACCCGCCCCTGCCACCGTGATAGCCACCTTGCCTTTGTCCTTTGTTAGACCTACATGCTCCCGCCTGGTGCTGCCCTCCGCAATTACTGCACGTATGCGTGAATCTGCAGGAGCTCCCCCAGTGGCAGTGTCCACCGTTGAATAACCTGCATGACCCTGGAGATGCCCCTTGAGAATACTTCCCTTTTCCCCTTTTTTGACCTCTCCCCTTATAGCCCCCTCGAAAGGGCGGCGTCCTCTGGTCCGGCTGTGCCGCGGGGCTGCTTTTGTCACTCTGCACTGTTACGCTATCCTGCACCTTGCTGTTTGTCGTGACCCCTTGGAGCGCCCTGGACCCCATATGGTCCATCCATAGCTGAACCTCTTTATGGTCCCAACGCATCTTGGGCGATCTGGACATCTTTTTCCTGAACTCTCTATCGTATTCTAACCAGCCTACACCTCCCCATTTTTTTGCTTCGTTGTGGATGAGCCTCCCATACAATACCAGCCCTGGGCCTTGATCGCTAAACTTCTCCATAATGACCGAGGACAGAATTGCGAAGGCCTGTAACCAGTTATCAATGCTCTTCTCTGGCCATGGCTGGAATCTCACTTTCTTCTCATCTTCCTTCACACCCGCCTTGCGTGCATCTGCCCCTTGCTGCCCCAACATCAGTAAAGAGAAAATGTCTATAAATTCTCGCCTCCAAATTAATTCCTTTGCTGCCTGCGGGACCTCCCAAGATAGGCAAGAGCGGCCTGATAATAAGGGGGCGTCGAATTGCATGTCTTCCTCGCCTGGTAAGGCTGGGGAAGGAGCTGGTGGCGTGGGAACCGGCTGTGCTACGTTGGGCGAGGGTGCTGGCGCTATGTTGGGCGAGGGTGCTGGCGCCCCTGCTGCTGGGGCTAGCAGGCTTGGTGGCTGTGGCAGTGGTGCCGGGGGGACAACAAGGGGTGTTGAGCCTGTCCCCGGAGGTGCGGGTGGAATGCTTGTCAAGTCTGTACCCTCCTGCCCTCTCCCCGTATCTCCCAATGTGCCATTTTCACCGGCACCGGCTCCCCACACATTGGATGGTCGTGCCCCCCCGCTGGGACCCGGCATCACACTTTCCCTCATCTCCTTCATGAATATTTCCAATGTGGACATCATCTTACCCAGATTGCTTCTGGTAGCGTATTCCACAGCAGGGGGCCTGTTAGCATGTCCCATTGATGGGCCAGGAAACTCCTGGACCCTGTCTGACAAGTCCGGAGTGCGTGGGACGTCATGCACCACTGCGGCTGCGGTAGTAACGGCGCCCTTCTTTTTTGGAGGTGGCGGAAAGTCTTTGTTTGTGGGCACCTTAGCTCTTTTGGACGCTCTAACGTGTCCAGCACTACTAGTGTCCTCATCTTCGACAGAAATGATGTCATTGTTCACACATGAGCTCGCCGTGCTGCCCTTCAGTAAATTGGTAGCCCATGCCACACCGTTTGTCTCGACTAGCTGCAGGAAGATCGCCGCGTGCGCCGCTTGAGCTTCTGTCACGGCCGTGCTTGGTCCTACACCATCTGCTCTTCTTTCTGCCATTGTCAGGCCGCTTCCTGCAAGAAAAATGTCGTGACTACTTGGCCTATCCCCCCTATGTATCCTCCAGCTCACTCTAGTTGCATTCTCATCATCCTTCTAATACTTACTTTGTTTCTGGACTGTTGAAACCGAGAAGGGGGGGGGGGGGACACGCCGTTCCTTGATACGACGTCGCGATGCCTGTCGGGTACCACAGCCCTGTATATATTGAATAAACACGATTTCATTAGCCCTACCCCGTTTCTCCGGTAACTGGCCCCTGTGGGACCAGGCCTAATGCCCCCGTCCCCGGCCCGGACCCCGTCACCCCTAACCAAATGGACCGGACAATGAACACCGGCCCCTTCGGATGCGTTGTCCCAACCCCTTCAATGGCCAACCCCACCTGCCGTTCTTACCTTCCGCTTGAGGGGGGGGGGTTGGGAGGAACGTACTCCCGTCGTGCTACGTCGCTATCTTCCGTTGCCTGAAATTGGGGGAACACGCAATTATGACATGTAACAACTAATGCAACCATTTTGAAATCATTACCACCATCTCTCAGCGCACATTTATATTTTGCAGCATTGACTTGTATCCCGACGTACTTACTACCGGTATCTATGATGGTATCTATGCTGCATGGTGGCTCAGTAAAAGACAGTAACCCACTGTCCTCCTGACCTATATAACCTAGCCTAGTGCCCGTGCCAGGAGAGTGACCAGCGAGGGCTCGTGAAACCTGATGGCGCACACCCCCGACCTGCATCCCCCGTGCGAAGCTGCCGCCTTTTTAACCTCACCTGCCTTGTTATTATCTTGTCCTGAGTGGACATCTCGAGTGGACAGCAGTGAAAACCTCGCAAATACCTTTTTATGAATCCAACTATTGTAACAACATGTATTGTAAAACCAAATAAAATGTGTTACACCAGCAAGGAGCCTTACTTCCTTGTGAGACTCATTTGTGAATATCCTAAATGTCGCAATCCATCAACAAGGGTACCTAATGCTGGCCCTACAAATAAATAAGTGGCGCGTAGTCATCATTTATTTTATGCATCTTACACAGTCTATCCTGCGTGCCAAATTGAAGTGGCACCCTTTCCCTTGGTGATCCACAGTTCCTGTTTGTGAGTGTCCTTCCATGCGGTGCAATCTGCACTTAGTCTTGTTCAACCATATCTTTACCATATCGAACTACCTTGCACAATTCCACCGTATGAACTACTTTCCAATTCACATCTTTATTAGTACGACCAATGGACAATGGGAAAGACGAATGCTGCTAATTGAACCGACCTCGCAGCTCGTGGCTGCCTGACGGAGCCAGCACCTTGCAAGAGCTCCCGGCGGGGACCTAAATCCGGCCATTAATGCGGCCATTTACCCGCGCCTCACAATTTACCCGCGCCTCACACGCCGCCATAAAATCATTGACTTGGACCATGCCCACACAGCGAGCGGACCTAAATCCGGCCATTAATGCGGCCATTTACCCGCGCCTCACAATTTACCCGCGCCGCCATAAAATCATTGACTTGGACCATGCCCACACAGCGAGCATCCTGCCCCAATACACCCGACAACGAGGTTGGGGGGGGGGGGGTGGCGTGGGAGGTGGCGCGGTCGAACTGCCTCGCAGCTCGTGTCTGCCTACCGAGGCACCGAGGATGGAGGTGGGCGGGGTGAATATAACACAGCTCGTGACTGCGCGGTCGAACTGCCTCGCAGCTCGTGTCTGCCTACCGAGGCACCGAGGATGGAGGTGGGCGGGGTGAATATAACACAGCTCGTGACTGCCTGGTGCTCGCGGCAGGTAAACTCACTCCGGCCCCCCGAGACAACGGAAGAGAAAGAGGGGAAAACGCCGCAAAGGGAGAAAGCAACATTGTTCATGAGCTAGCTTCAGTAGGTGTACTGAACTATCACCTAGGGGGTCGTCAAAGAGTGCGCGCAAAGCCACAACGACCACAGCCAATCTGCGACAAAGAACGTGCGGGGCAGATTGTAAAACCCCAACAGTCGCTTTTATACATCTCTAAAGCTGGGTAATAATGACGGTGAGATGTTTAAAGGCCATAATGTGAAGCAACACTAGGAACAAATTGATATCCGAACACTCAACTCCCGAAGGAAGCCATGCCCTGAACGCCGCCCTCAGACTACGCCGCCATCGTCGCACACGCGAACTCGCACCAATTACCGAACTAAATATATTCCGACGCGTCAGTTGCGGCGGACCCACCCGACAATTCCCGCCACAGCCTCGCTTTAAAACCCCCACGCCCAGCCTACGAACATGTCGCCCCAGCTCGCCACATCCCCCCGATGGCGCCCTAACTCGCCGCCTTTACACGCATGCAACCCGAGACCCCACAATATCTAAAACGGATCAAATCCTCCCCCGTGGTAAAACCACGGAGCCCTGTCGACTCGGTTATATCGAGGACGGGGCTCAGGGGGGAGGCGTGCATGATCCCTTACCTCCTTTCTGGAGCGAAATTGCGGGCCTCGCGTCCGCGTCGTGGGGGGGAAGTGAGGGGCAAGGGAGCTAGGGCCTGGACTGGGGCTGGCGAGGACAGCCTGGGGGCGACCGTCGGAGAGGGAGGTCAGACAAAGAGGACGCCCGGGCGGAAGTGTTCCCCTTATCAGTGCTGCAGAAAGGGGGGGGTGGCCTGCCCTTGTCCCACCCCGCCCCCTGTCCCTCCCCCTGGCGGGCCCACGGTTACCTGCGCCCTACTACGGGGTTTGCCCTCCTATGGGGTCCCCTGCAGGGACCGCGGGCCTCCCGCAGAGTGCCCAGGACAGCCAGCGGCAAGCAACAAAACCTGGAGTGGAATCCGGTCAGCGAGAAGGATCACACAAGCAGTTTGTAAAATCCTCAAATGCAGAAACAAATGTCGAATACAAGCCCCCTTCTTGTTTTCTTCTTTTATATCTTGTTTTATATTAGCCCATCAATTCTTCAATAGTCCGGCAGCCCAGCAGTCTGCTAATCCAAAATCCCCGCCGTATCTCATGACTTTTCCCTTGACTTGCGGGAAATAATTCAGCACGGAGTGGAGCAAAGGGGCTGGAAGCAGGCTGGAAGCAAACACCAGTAAAGTTCCTTTTTATTTTGGCTAATCGAGTTATAAGCTCCTCACGTTTCTCTTGATATTGAGCTTCTTCCGTATTATTCATCCCTACCGTCTACATTTCTTTGCCGATCAGTTTCAACAGGGAGCTCCGCAGCATCTTTCCGGTGGCGGCGTCAATCCGCCATCTTCCTCTCCCCTTGGTGAACACACCTTTTTTCTTAAAGAAAAACAAGTCATCTATATCTTGTGGTGCGTACCGCCCGCTTTCTCTTATTAATACTGATGCCAAATGGTTGGCGAAGATTTTGGCTAGTCGTCTCTCTCCCTTCATGGAAAAGTTGGTTTCAGAGCAACAACATGGCTTTTTTAGCAGAAGGGACACAACTACTCGTATTAATACAGCCATTACGTCATTTGATTTAGCGGAGCAAACTAACATTGAAGTAGGAATGATACTTTTGGACTCAGAAAAAGAGTTGGATCGGGTGGCATGGGCTTATTTATGGTCTACCCTTGCAGCTATGGGTATCCCTAAACGATATTTGACATGGGAAAGAACGCTTTATCGCTCACCCCAGGCTAAATTAAGCTATGAAGGTTTACAGTCTAGGGTGTTTCGTATAAATAGGGGTACAATACAAGGGTGCCCTTTATCCCCCCCCTGTCGTTTGCCTTGTATCTTGAACCTTTTATTCGAATACTTATGATGCATGAAGGTATCTGTCCAATATTCCTAGACTCAATGAGTTAAAACGTAATACTTATGCAGATGACATCGCAATCTTTTTGACAGACCCAGCCCGGTCTGTAGAATTAATTAATCAAGAGGCTAATAGTTTTAGCGCCTTCTCTGGATACAAATTGAATATTGATAAGACCCAGATATGGTTGAATTATACACCAGAAACCCCCATAATGGGACATTGTTCACAAACTACATACCTTGGCGTTCATCTTACTCCTCAGATATATATATATTTTTTTAACAATTTTTATTGTTATTGCAAGAGGATATTGAGACAAATATAAAACATTATTAAATTAAATTACGAAGCACTAATGAATGATACGGCTAAGAAGCTTAAAAATGGCATAACCTTCCAATTAGTATTATCAGACGAAGCAATATTGTCAAAATGACAATTCTTCCCAGGTTTCTTTACTTATTTAGATCTATTCCTTTGAAACTTCAGAATTTGTTTTTTTAAGAAACTAGATGGTATAATAGGTAGTTTTATTTGGGGGTACAGACGGGCAAGACAGGCTATTAAATCTTTAAAATATCATTCAGCCAAGGTGGATTAGCACTTCCTGACTTTAAATTATACTATTGGGCTTCATTTACGAGCCAATTACGTAGCCTTTTTTCCAATAAGGACCAAGATTTCAGTCATAGCCTTTTATTAAATCAAGACTCTAGTAGATTTCTCTATCAAATACAGTACCCTAATTACTTTAAGAGAGTACAATTTAAGACCTTGAGGAGCATAGCTATTCCTTCCAGATATTTTTTGAGACAGAATAGCTAAACTTTGGGCCAGTTTTGGGATAGATAAACTGGAAGATCTATATGATCTAGAGGGTTTTCGTACCTTCAAGACCTGAAAGACTTCTTTTCTATACCACGCCAGCATTACTTTAAGTATCTTCAACTCGCAGATTATTTTATGAGGTCACAAAGACTTAGGGAGGTGGCACCTCATCAATTACTCATCCTCTTACATGAACCTGGTCAGGGCAAATGTATTGGTGCTGCCTATCAAATCATCAGTCAGCGAAGACTGGATCCTATGGATCTCCTAGCTGAGAAATGGAGAGCAACTCTTGCGGAGGAGATATCTGGTACAACTCTTGAGGCAGCACTATCTATAACAAAAGAGGCAGTATGGTCTGTTAATTTAAGGCTTCAACAATTTAAAACTATAACTAAGCTGTATTATACACCTGCTAAGGTAGTCAGGTGGGGACAAACGGCCAATCATCATTTAAGCAATAAGACGGGGTGTCCTAAATGTGGGGAATATGGAGTAAACAGTGTTTATATGTTTGCAGAGTGCCCTATGTTAGTGGCCTTCTGACAAGTGGTTTTGAATGTATGAAGAAATCGACTTGGATTGGAAGCATGGGCGTCCGCAGGGGGCGGCAAGGGTGGGCACTTGCCCCCCCTGACTGAGTCAGTGTGGCATTTATTTTCAAGAAATAGAATGGAACCGAACTTCTGAACTTTTTCTTTTGTGAGCAGGCCTCTTCATTGTAGAATTTTAGGCCAGCAGCAGCACCAAAATCCCTATGACATCATGACGCCGGAGAGTGCTGCGCCTGCTGGTGCGCCACCTATCTTACGCTGCAAAGTACCGCGCCGGGCGCGCCCGCGCGTAAGGTCACACACAGCCGGGCCCCCACCATACACACAGTGGTGTTTGTTTCCAGGGCCGGCCCGGTGACACCGTCATTAGGAGCAGCCCGGCCTGGCTCCGAGCAGGAATTCGGGGAACGGCTGCTGCTTGTTCCGAGTAGCATTTAGTAAGTAAGAGAAATCTGTTACTCATCAAAAATTAATGGTTTGTGTGTATAATATTATCTGAAGGCGGTAGTGGGTTGAGGTTCACGAATCACGACCTTTCCCCCGCAGATCACAGCCCCCCCTTACGTCTGCTTGAGCCTCCGCCCAGGACCCATTAACTACCGATGCCTCACAGGTATTATTCATGCATGCGCTAACCTTCCTCTGATCAGCCTTCAGCTCCTACCTTAGCCCCACCACGCGCGCCGCGCTTACACGTGGTTCTGACTCTGAGCCCGCCCCGCCCGTGTTTCCTAACATCACTTATGGCCCGATCTGCCATTTGTTCCACTACACGCGGTGATAATCTGACCCGTGGTCTCTAGCAGCTATCACTCACGGACCACCTGCCATTCTTCATATTACGCACGCTACTCACACACGGCTTAGTCCTGCCCCCGCAAGTTAATTCAAGCACCAACTGCTCCCGGACCTGCTATTTCACCCTGTTACCCGCTCCGACCGCAGTCACGCGTTCTCAGTCCTGCCTGGCTGTTTTTAAAGCGCAAACTGTCCACCGCCATGCTCCATGTAGACAGCGACGCTGGGCCCAGCCTTGCACGTTCGCAATCGCATTCTCTAAACTAACCACATGCCTTGCCCTAGGATTTATTGATCCAATCAACGTGGCAAACAGTCCCACTCTGTTTCTCGATTGGCCCAGATGCCCGCTTCCCATTTGATTTAATACTGCATTACCCGCAGCCAGTCTTCAGAGGCTTTCAAGTCTGTCTGTGCCTCATCATAAGGCCTTCCCACTCGAGTCCCGCCTGCCGCCACAATCATCTCTCTGCCTCAAACACATTTAGGCCACTGTCCAACCTATGGGGCAGGTTTGGCTTTCTAATGGCCCCTTTCTGATTTGAGCGAGCTATGAGTCCCCCCCACACGTACATACATCACCCTCTTGTTGCTACAAAACTCTACTCAGACCTGGCTGTTACTCCTTCAGTGCCTCTGTCTTGCATGTCCTCTGTTTCTCAGGCAAGATTAGAGAGAGATTGAAGGTCCGGGACCGGGCTTGCCTGCTCCCAAGCTTGAAGTTGAAGAGAGACAGTAATTCATAAAGATAGCATGTCCAGGTCCTTGCGGCCGCAGGCTATAAATAGCTGATTTTGCAGCGAGGTGAGGTGACGTTTGAACCCCTTGGACTGTCACTGCTCACCTCTGTGACCGTCACCCTTCCTGTGTCCATACAAAATAAAATTACATATGGCGAGGTGCATGATGGCCTGATGGGGATTCCCCATGAAGTAGGCAGGGAGAATAGAGATGCCAGCTGAGCTCCCATGTCAGTAATCAGCAAAGTCGGCCTGGCAAAGCTGAAGTGGAAACCCATGGGCTAGAATAAATTATATGTTTTGGAGAATATGATCCTTTGGCATGAGTGATGATTGGACATAATGTTTTAAGCTGCTGTGTATTGGGCATACAATTTGGATATGGTTACCATATGACCCCCTTTTATTTCAGAGAATAGCTTTCAGCTGTTGTAAATGTGCATTTTCAAGGCAGCATATGTGAACCTGCCCATTCCCCTGTCTCCCTTATTCATTAATCCATCCACCTATTCACCCAAAAACATTAAGGCAAACATGTTGTTCCTGCTTACATTTCACATACTTTACTTAGTCGTGCATTCCCTGTGAATGTTTGCTTTTTGTAGGAGGTTCTTACTGTTTTTTCAGACAGAATCTGACAATTCTAACTAAAAATTTAGTTAACACTGGAACATATTTTTGTCCTCCATTGCTGCATAATTGTGTGGCCCCAAAGCGGACAGTGCATGTTAAAGGTGCTTGTGCATGAAGCAGAAAGGCCCTAAAGCTTGCAAACTTAGTTTGGTGTGCGTGCAAATCCTTCATTGCTGATCCCTGGTGAGTTGCACTACTTCTGCAGAAATGAGGCCAAAGAAGGTACCAATGGGTGAGGCAGACTAGCCTCAGGGTCCTGTGACCTCTGTGACAGAGTCACTATTGCACTAGGGTGTGCTGCTTCGTAGGCCTGCCCATAAGACTGAAGGTGAACTTTGGTATGGATTATGGTGCACAGGCCTTCAAGATTAACCCACATCCAATATTATTCGCATTATTTATTGAACCTCTAGCGATTGCGATCAGAAATATACGAACTAATACAGTCCCGGTAGCTGGTATGACTAATATAAAGTTATACGCCGATGACATTGCCCTGTTTTTAGATTCCAACCTCCTAAGTCAAGCGAAAATTTTAAAAATATTTTCCGACTTTCAAAAACTAGGGGGTTATAAAATTAATGTTAACAAGACGGAAGTTATTTTACTAAACTGGACTGTAGACACTTTAATACCAGAATTTAGGCAAATTTATAACCCTACGCCGAAGAGATATTTGGGAATATTTATTTCGGATAACTTAGACGAGTTGTTCTCACTTAATTATTCACCGTTACTAAAAAAAGGTTGAGTCTCTTTTAGAACGCTGGAATCTATTACCCCTGTCCATAATGGGCCGAGCAGCACTGATACGGATGTCGATCCTACCTCTTTTCAATTTCTTATTTAATGCAGCACCCTGTGTTATGCAGGTCTCCTTCTTTAAAAAGATAGATTCCCTAATATCTTCATTTCTTTGGGCTAAAAATTCCCCTAGACTCGCACTTAGCACTTTATATTTTTCATTTGCACAAGGAGGGCTATCCCTCCCAAACATAAGGGAATACTATTCTGCGTCTTTTGCACACCATAGTGTTAGGTTTTTCTTTTTAGACACGAACGAGGCAGACAATTTTTTTATTAAGAAGATGCTGTCAGAGGTAAAGATAATTGATCCAATTAGAGCTACCAAAGATCCAAAGAAAATCCGCTACAAGTCCCTCCAATGGATTTTTAAACAGAAAACCCAGTTTTTGAAATCCCATTCAATTCCTAGGATAAGTAACACAACTGATTTGAACAACTTTAACCTAGGCGAAGAGGGTTGTATGGATATGACAATAATAAATCTTTGGAAAGAAAATGGTTTTAATAAAATAGAAGACTTCCTGGCTGGTAACAGTTGGAAGACATGGGATCAAATTGCCAGCCAGATGAGCCATTCTCATTCTGTTTTGAAATGGTCCTTTTTTATGTTGAATCCAATACTCAGAGAGCTGGATATAGGAAATCTTTACCTTAAGGAAAATATCTCTACAGCACTGAACAACAGAACTCAAAAAAAGATGAGTATTTGGATTAAAATATTAAAAGAGGACAAGAAGCAGGAATCTTCGAATAAGATTATTGAGAGGTGGAAAAAAAGGGAGGATATTGAAATTAATCAACAAATTTGGGACAAAATAAACAAATTTAATAAAACAATTTTCCGCGGCGCTAATTTTAAACGCATGCAATTTTATAATAAATGGCTGATTGACAGAACTCCCTCTTATCTCCACAATATCTTTCCTATAGTAGACGATAAATGTTTCCGATGTGAGGAAAAAGGGACCTGGAAACACATCGTCTGGGAATGTCCTAAAATCCAACCACTATGGAGTGATATTGAAAAATACCTCTCTTCTGAGCTTAAAACTCCCATAATATTCGATGATCTAGTCCCTGTTCTAGGCTGCTCAGCGATTAACACCAAATATGACGAATTTCTTTTCATAGCTTCTCCAATAGCTAAATCACTCATATTGCAGCTCTGGAAAACCAATCAAGCACCGTCCTTTCAGACATGGAAGGCTAAATTAATACGAACACAGGGTAGGGAAAGAAAATATGCGCTCAGATCAGGGGCGCTCAAAAAATATGAAAAGTTCTGGAGTGTTTTTGAACTGTGAAAGATACCTTTATAATCACTAGTCTGCCTATATGCACTTTAAAGCACTTCCGCACTTTATAATTATTCATTGCACTTCATATTTATGTCATGGATACTTGAACGTTGATTATTTATGTATAAACATATGCCATGTATTGTACTAAAGCTTTTTACCAACTTATTCTGTAATGTTGATCTTGTTTTCATGAACTCTCAAAAAAAAAAGATTAACCCACATTTGACACCGCTACGGTCCACCTGCCTGTGCTAAGACACCAGGGCTTCTAAGGTCTAGCAGGGCCTTCTAAGGTCTAGCATGGGAATGTGCTCCTTTAGGAGAGAAGGCTGAACCTGGTTCCCCAGTTTCAAATTCGGCAGCTCTGGCCATAGTGCTACATCTTCTCCCCCACTGAACACCATACTCTTCCACTAAAAGACACTCGCACTGCCTTTAGATGCAATCCAATTGTGTCCTGCTATAAACGCCTGGAAGCAACTCAATTCAAATTATGCACTAGACAAGAGTAAGATTATGCAACAGATGATGTATTATGGGGCAAGTAAGGCAGAACCATAATTATGTGGAAAACATTTGCAAGCTACAATATTTTGGCATTCATGTTTGAACTGTTCTTGTTGAAAAAGGGAGAAGTGCTGATGACAAATGGCTTGTGATTCCAATTTTAAGCGTACTTGGAACATTCTGTGATTGGAACATATCCCACAGGCCACATTGTGAATTTATTGTAATGTCAAGAACTCATATTAAACCCTAAATAAACATGTGTATCCATTGGTTGAGTCAAATAACGTAATTAGCTGTAACTGGTCAGTGAAATGCCAAACAAATACTAATAATTGGGATGTTTTGCTATTTCCAGCCACACTTCTGACTATGCCCACTGACCCAATCCTCTGCTTATTCTGTCTGATTCTGCGCCCACAGTTCCCCTACATTTTATTTCCCCCCACTATGACGACTGAGAACACTCTTCGGTTCGACAGAGTGTAGAGCCTGTTCGTATTGTGCTTCTGTTGTTTCAGCAGCTAGTGCCAGGAAGAGTCAGGGAGGTGCAGTGCTCCACAGACAGCCAGATGTAGGTACGTCATTTGTAGTACGTACTGGGTAATCAGATAGCCAGATGTAGGTATTTCATCCGTAGTAGATACTGGGTAATCGTCTGGACACTGCTGCAGTGACATACATGTCCTGAAAGCCTTACTTCCCAATGCCTTGTGGGATGCAGTGTCCTTCCGCCAAGAGAACTTCAAGGGTTATTATTTTTTATTATATGTTTGGTTATTTAGCAACCAGTGGTTCTCTATGCAGGGTCGCAGCTGCACAAAGTGGCAGGGTGCACTTTCGTGTGTCACACACTTTTAATATAGATCGTCTCTAGGAGCTAGGTCATCCATGCTTGCAGAGGGTGTTGAACTGAGAGAACTGGAGGTTGTCTGCTGCCGGGGTACAGAATCCTGCAGGCTGCTTTCTGTGCTTTGTGAAACTAAGTGAAGCTTTGGTTCAAATGCAACCTTCTATGGGATATTTTTGGGGTAAGCATTGAGCTTTGGCTGTGATTTAGGTTTGTGCAACCCCATTTTGTGTGCGCGCGCAATGCAGTCTAGCAGTTTCTGTCTCTAATATATAGAACGGACTGTATTAATGGTCATACCACAAAGACATTAGTGTCAGTTACATATAGCATTCAAACTCCAGTGGGTCGCACTCACCACTTGCATCCTTTTGAGGATGATATGGCCTGTCCCATCATGTGTGTAAAGATTCTGACCTATTACAGAGGGGTGGGTATGAGTGTGTTGGAATAGGAAAGACTCTATGGATGAGGAGTAACAGATCATACCCTCTGACACTAGAATCTACTTTAGTGTGCCTTGTTCTACAGTCTTTTTCAGTGGCACACAGCTAGCAATATCTACAAAGAAGTCAGACCTGGCTGAGTCTAGGAAGATGGGAAATATATGTACAATTTAGAAGTGGCTTTTATAAGTTTGCATAAATAAGTGAATACATGCGTTGTGTGTGTGTCTGTGTGTGTGTGTGCACAGAAGGAGGCCGGCATACATAACCATACATGTCCAAGCATGTATGGACATTTATTTCTGTGCATCGCAAATGTCCGAGTTCTGTAAAAACACCAGCATTTTTGTGTGTGCGTCTCTTAAAATCTGCTGCCATTGTCTTTATAATGTGTGTGTGCATCAGTGTGTGTACATATATCTACACACACTTTAGTTTTCAGCATACAGGGCTGTATGTATTCAATAATTAGTGCATTTTAGGTGAGTTATTTAACGTTCACAAATCTCATTTCACCTATATAATTATGCAAGGCAACCTGGTTCTCCTTGCCGGAGAAATTCAAACAGAATTTTCAACTCCCTGTACCTCATCTACAACTCGGTTTATTCAATACAGCCAGCCTGGTGATGAGCAGAGTATTTAATGATCCTCATTTCTTTTTAGAAATGGATATCCGAAAATTCTTTTCAAAACGAAAATTGGATGATGAAGAATCTGATATTACGGAAGCAAGAAATGAATCTAGACATGATGAACAGGAGGAGACAGAAGAGCCAAGCACAAGCAGTTCTGCAGGTCCACTTTCAGCTCCAACAGAATGTAGCCATGATATTGATGCTCCTGTGAATGATATTGGATTGTATTTTAATTTAGCAAAAAAAGTAACAGACGATGTAAAATACAATCTTCTGATAAATACGTATACTCCACCAGAAATGTATGACTTCAAGAAAGATTCAGCTGGAACACGCTGTTTCCGTCATGTGTGGATTAATCAATATTCACCATGGCTAAGCTACTCTCCCCAACTGAAAGGTGCAATTTGCAAGTTCTGCACAGTTCTTCCACAGCCAGTTCATCGTGGGACACAAGGAGCATTCATAACTATGCCTTTCACTAAATATAAAGACTTCATGAAAGTGCAGGCAAGCATGTCTTAACGTCTTGGCATAAAAACGCACAAGTGGATGCAACTCACTTTTTGGAGATTAGAAAGAAACCGGAAACAAGTATTGTTTGTCAAATAGACAACGCTGTGAAAAGGAATGTTGAAGAAAATCGGAAAAAGTTATTTCCAATTTTGTCTACGATCTTATTTTGTGGCACACATGACATTGCTTTACGTGGGAAAAAAAGTACATCCGGAAACGTGCAAAGTCTGTACCAATTTCGCATTGAAGCAGGAGATGTCATCCTAAAGAACCATCTGGAAAATGCACCAGTTAATGCACGTTATACATCTGTTCGAGTTGAACATGAACTGATTACATTATGTGAAGAAACATTAAGAGAAGATCTAGTATCCTTAGTCAATAGGTCAAATGGATTTTCAATCATTGCTGATGAAAGTGCTGACATATCTGGAAAAGAACAGATGTCACTTGGAGTACGTTTTGTAGACACAACAAGTATCACCGTAGCTGTCATCAGAGAAGAATTCCTTGGATTTGCAACCTTAAAAGAAATGGATGCTATCTCAATTGCAAATATGATTATGGATACATGTTCTAAATTTGGATTAAACTTAGAAAAACTCCATGGCCAAGGATATGATGGTTGCTCTACAATGGCAGGAAAGGAAGGTGGTGTTCAAGCCATAATAAAGAGAAAATATCCTAAAGCTGCTTTTGCTCACTGCGCTGCACATAAACTTAATTTGGTTGTTAATGACCTGAATGCTGTTCCTGATATACGGAATTCCATTGGCACAGTGAAAGCCATCATCAAGTTTTTCCGTGAGAGTCCAAAAAGAAGATCTCTTATTCCTAATCTGCCATTGCTGTGTGAAACACGATGGACAGCAAAATACAAGAGCATTCGAATTTTTAGCTCACACTTTGAAGAGATTTTTAAGCAATTAAGCATATTGGCCACTACAGCATCAGGGAAAACACGTCAGGATGCATATCAATTGCAATGTTCCTCCAGCACAGTGAATTTTCTCTTTAGCTTGTCCATAATTTCAGATTACTCCTCAAGATTGGAATCTGTAAGCCAGGCTCTGTAAGCCAGGCTCTTCAAGCTGTTCAGCTTGATATCCTCAAGGTGTGTAATCACGTGCAAGACCTTCTGACTGTGTTCCATGATCACAGACAAAAAGCAGAAGAGCAATTTAAGGAAATTTTTACAAAAGTTCAAACACTGGCAGAAAAACTGAACATCGAACTCAGTGTTCCCAGACAGTGTGGCCGGCAAGTATTTCGTTCTAATTTTGGTTTCTCTTCTGTGGAAGAATACTATCGCCAGTCTATCTATGTGCCATACATGGACTCTATCATCGCATCATTAGAAAGCCGGTTTGGCAATGAAAACAAGAAACATTTGAGTTTATTTTCACTGTACCCAACACATATGGCAAAAATGACACTTGAGCAATACAAATGCCATATTGCAAACATCAGAGAAATTTACGACATTGAAAACCTGGAAGCCGAAGCAGTCACATGGTTTCAGATCTGGTCAACGAAGGATGAGCAGTTTGACAATGGATTTCTGGATTTGCTAAACCACACAGATTTATTTCCATCAGTCCAGCAAGCAATTCTCATTGCTCTCACATTACCAGTGACCACTTGCACAGTCGAAAGGTCTTTCAGCACAATGAGAAGGGTGAAAACCTGGTTGAGGTCGACAATGGCAGATGATCGCTTATCGGGTTTGTGCATGATGAGCATACATCGAGCAAAAATTGATGAAAACAAACAACAGCTGATTGACAAAGTAATTGATAAATTTGCACAAGACTACAGACGTTTACAGTTCCTTTTTTGAGATCAGTAAACTAACCAGTGAACAAAAACTGTATAAAACTGCTGCTCATTGAGAAATGTGACTGTTAAATTTCAGCAAGACTGTACATGTTTCCAATTCCTGCAACAGTTATCCAGGTTAAGTTTATATGTTTTATTTTTCAATTTGGAAGAGATCAGCTGTTTTTTAATTATTGAAATATATTTTATTTAATTTATTTATTTTAAGTTATTTAAGTTAATACATTTCCAAAATAAATACATTTGTCATACATTTTAACTCTCATTCATTTGTGCACGTTAACAGCAAATGAAGACTGACTCTACATGTTTTTTTTTAATAATGCAGTTATGGTGTCTTCACTGCCTTGGTCATGTGTATATGAATAATGTGGTGTATTCAATAGTGGTGACATAAAAACAGATTAGAAATTGCTAATCGGACAATGGCAGCTTGATCCTTCCATTAAGCCTTTGCATCAGGTTTCTAAACCCTTTGCATGCCTGTGCTTTTTCACTTTTGACCAAGAGCCGCTCCTGAGCTCTGCTTTTTTCTTTGCGAGCTTCTAGAAGGTGTGAATGATATCTACCAAAGGCCACAAAAGAAAGAGATGGCTGTGTGGCACAACCCTATGGTGTATGAGATCATATGTGGCCTGCTTCCTGCCCCCCATGGCTCCTCCTGTGCCCCAGTTTTTCTTGTGCCCCACCTGGCACACATCATGTCGGAGGATGGTAATGACGTCAACCCTTTGCCCCCCCTGGAAAAAATTCTGCGGACGCCCATGATTGGAAGTGGTCTTTACTATAACCAAGATAATGCTGGGTTATAAAGACAATGCGGACAGAGCTAAGAGAGCTCTGTTAACTATAGCTTTAGTCTCTGCAAGACTAGCGATAGCCCGGCCATGGACTTCTCCAAAGCTATGTAATGTAATGGAGTGGTGGTGTATCTTTATGGAATTCTTTGAGCGTGAAAAAGCTCTGGTTAGGGTCAGAGGTATTAATGCATTACGGAAATGTAATGCTATTTGGCATGATATAATTCAGGAATAATGTGCAAAATATTTTTTCGGGGTCAGTCTGCTCACTGCCTGATATTTAGTCAATTTTCTTTTATCTGATTGACGTAGTGTTGTTATACGACTATTATCCCCCTAGAAAAATTAAATGTAAATGAGGAACAAGTATGTAATAGGTTATCGCTATTGTATGGATATTTTGAGTTTGAATCCTTTGCAAAAAAGAAACGAATACAAAAAAAAGACTTCTGCATGTTTCCAGTCCTCGGGGAAGATGGCCGTGGTAATTGAGGTGTTGAATAAGGTGATGAGTATGTGGCTGATTCTGGCTTCGCCAAGGTTGAAGATGTGGTGAGGACATGGGACGGTTGGGGCCCCTGGACAGACCTAGTTCATGACTAACTGAATGGAGGCAGCTCACCCCACAGGGCACTGCCTCCATTCAGTTAGTCTGATGTCTGTGGTAGTAATGGGGTTGTTGTGCTGCTTAAAGAAGTTGTGGCCTTAGGTTGGTTTTTGAAGTTTCTCTAGATGTTGGCGATCTTGTCGTGGAAGTAACTTGCAAGGTTTTTGCAAAGTTCCTGTGAGAAGGTAATGAGTGCTGCAGCTGAAGATGGCCTTGTCGGTCATGTCCATGCTGGTGCGCCATCTCCTTTCCAGTTGTGTAGCAGTCCTGAGGTCTTCAGTATACCAGCTAGCCTGCTTGATGGACCTTTTGTGGATGTTGTTGCCAAAGGGAGCGAAGCTGTTGGCGTAGTTGGTGATCCAATTATTGAAGTTTCTGACGTTTATGGATTCGTAGATATGGTGTAAGTCAACGCAGCACAAGTTGCTGCGTTGCCTCACACTGCGTCAGGGAGGCATGCCATGGGTGTTGCAGTGGGTGTCCCCATTCAATGCCCATGGTATTTGACACATTGTGAGATTTACAATACATCATAAATCTGGGAAAGCGTCAAAACCGTGCGCCTCCCCAGGGATGCATAACAATTGTTTCTGTGCAGGAAGGGGCTCCTTCCTGCACAAAAACAATCATGCAAACAACGTAGACACTCTTGCACCATGGTTCAATAATTAAAATAAAACAAAAATATATATATATATATATACATATACACATAAATGTCTCACCGAAACGTGGCCCAGGTTTGGCGGCGCATGCTTTCAGTTGGTGCCAGCGTGGGAGACATACCCAGCCGCCCATTACTTTCTTCCAACAAAGTCCGCTGCTCTCAGGAAGCTTATATTAACAATTGTTTATTGCTTTTCCAACAACAACCAATGCATTTTGAACAAAGGTTCTTTTTTACGGTTCTACACATAAATATATAAAATTACTCAGCCAAGACTAAAACATTGGAAAAGAAATGAGATATAAGATACACCATGGATTAAAATGGGTTCCATGCTGATCGAAGGAGAATAATAAGTGGGAACTGAAAAAATACTTTGTCTAATGAGCATCAACGTTTTACCTGATCATCCTCAAACAACTTACAGAACAGTAGCGTCTCTTTGTGATTAGCTGACATTACAAAATTAAAACAAGACGATTGAATAAAGGGCAGGCAAGATTCTGGAAGTGTGTGAAATGCAAAGTATGTGAACATGGAGGCAAAAGATGTATGTACAACCTCTTTAATGGACAAGAGAAAATCGAAGAACATATCACATGTGAAACTGAATATTTTGTGTGTGCTTTAGAATGAACACGTGGGAAGAGCTATGTAAATAGCACCATCAATAAGGCAAAAGTTAATGTCCATAAAATTGATTTGAAATATTTTGGAAACCAACATATCCCAAAATGTCCAAGATAATGGCATTGTGAGCAAGTTTGGATTTCCTCTCTGCAACATGTGCAGAAGGTCTCAACATGGTGCAGAGAGGAAATCCAAACTAGTAGCCTTGGTTGGGCACGGGATGTAAGGAAAACCCTCCAGACCGTAGCGGCGCACCTAAAGTTGAGGCTATCGCAGCCATCCCTGGATATAGCCTTTACAAAGAGAATGCTTAGGGATCAAGGGCTCCAATACTCCAGATCACAAGATCTTGATTATCTGAGGGAGAAAAAAATTGGTTAATTGGGTAAGGAGTGCATGGGAACAGGAGGCCCGGTTTCCATATTTGGATTTTTTGCCCAATAAATGGTTAAGACACGGAATTCTACGGGCTCTTGTAGGTATTAACCCTTGGAAGTTGGATGGAAAAATAAAAGCTTCATTGATCCAACCAGATGGTATTTGTAAATGAGGCCTAGGAGTAAGAAATGATATTTTACATATACTGCTTGATTGCACATTGATTTTAGTAATAAGGAAAGTATTTTTATGTCCCATATTTTTAAAATATAAGGTGAATTCTCGCACCCAAGCTGCTTGTCTTCATACAAATATGTCATCCCTAGATATTACAATTGCTTTGGGGAAGTTTTTGAAAGCGACACAGGACTTTGTAAAGGAGAAATTAAAAGAGGGGTGCTGAATTAAAATTGTTTTAGAAGTTCTCCCAATAACAAGAATTTTATGTATTTATACATTTTGTAAATTGTGTTAAAATGAAATGTGGTTTAATTATGCTATCACTATGAGGATCTAAAAGTTATATATGGGTTTAAAGGCTATTGTCTAAATAAACATTGTTTCTCTCTCTCTCAAACAAAAAAGAAAAAAAGCTCAGGAGAGAGGAATCTGAACTGACTATGTTTATGGAACAGAGATACCCCGGGGTTACAATTTGGATGCAAAAATGCATGTTTATTCATAAGTTAATGATACAGATAAAGGATGGTTTTGATTTAATGATTTTCATGAATTGAAAGAGAACATTGGATTAGAGAATAAGGATTGTTAAAAAAGAAAACACATAATAAGCACTGGTACATTCCTAAAAAGAAAGAAATGGTGGAGACTGTTTGAATTGAAAGACATGGAATAGTTTTTCATACTTTATGGTAATAAAGAAAAAGATCTTAATTCATTTTTTTGCACTAGATGTAGCACCTTTTTGAACAATGGTTTAATTTTTGGCAAATAGGAATGGATAATCAGATATCTGACTGTATACTATGCACATGGATTCTCAATTGAATTGGTTGCCTAATAGGATTGTATGTTTAGACTCTTACCGTATACCTAAAACATAATGGACTCAGCAAGGGAGAATAAGGGTTCTCATTATTTGATTAATTGAAAGTTTGCATTATGCCCCATATTCCTACTGATACTTTGTAAAGGGCCCATAGAGGAGAAAGATGTGTCTTTCAAGCATGGCCATGCATCTCTTTAAAATATGATATGCTGCTACATAACTGGGGGTTGAACTATGCACTTTACATATATATTGGATCTTTTTATGGCTGGGTGGGACAATCACAGCTATTTTTCATATATATGGATTTTATAATTTAATTTATTTGTCATTTTGCCTGTTATGTACTGTATGTAGTTATAAGAAAATAGCTGAACCCTAGATATTCTGTATAACAATGTCACTGAAGGAGGTCTATAGATAAAGTCCATATAGATCATGAACTACATTTGCCTTTTTTATGTGCCATGGACTTTCTATAGTCTGAAAATAACCTGTAGGACAACAGCACTCATGTGGGCCACAAAAGAGGTCTGTTTAGATAACTAATTGCATTTGCATTTTACTTGTTATACACTTAAGATTAATAACACAACTACATGCACCCTGTAGAACTCTGTATGGCAACAGTAAGTTCTTTGATCTACATAGTAATATACAATGATGGTCCTACAAAAACAATTTCAGATAATGATGATTAGGACGGTGCCGACAAAGGGATTAATGTAATGGTAGTAATGATAATCAACTTATGATGAAAAATGAATGTTTTAGTCTTTAGTCTTCCATATTTGTAAGAAAAGAAAAAAATCTGAAGGAAAATTGTTATAAACTAAGAGAAGTTCAAAAGAAGTTGCAAATCAACTCACTGAATTGAATTATTAAGTATGGAGTTTTCACAATTGAAAGAAAGGAAGTACTGGAATATAAAGCAATACAAATAATTGTTTTAAATTTGATGGGACCAGAAGTTGTCAGCCTTTATTTGGAACCAATTACTAGTAGCATGTCAAGAATTTTGCTGATTTGCATAATCACATCATTACTGTCCTGAACTCCGTAAAGGTAAAATGGAATTTATGTCAAGGGAATATGATTGGATGATTGGACTTCACGTTAATTTTGATATGCTATGATCAAAAGAAATTTTTTAGGTAAGAGATGTCTTTAATATCACAATGAGGGTACAGCAAAGAGGTTAGAAGGACCTCTTTGCTGTACTATTTATATATATATATAATTATATATATATATCCATGAAACAAACACTCCTTCCGGTAACCTAAAGACCTGGGGGGAGGGCGGGTGGCGCGCACGCCGGCAGAGTTTCCGGCAGTAACGTTACATGCAAAAACGGAATAAAGCGCCCTCTCAGAGACACTAGTTTGAAGAAAAAGCAGATGATTTATTCCTTTATAAATCAAGATGCGTTTCGGTCGTCAGGCGGCCTAGGTCACATAAGTGAAAGCATGTACTGGAATGTAATTTATACACACAAAGTAAACATGGAGATAGGACTACATTATTGAATGCATTCAAGTCACAGAGAGAGTGTCGGCCATATTGGCATGGAGAATCAGGTAACGAAGAATGCATGTATAAACAGGTAAGTGTGACATAATCAATGGACACCTCAGAAATGCATAATGTAAATACATGAAATTACATAAAGTATGGGCTTGAGATACATATGAACAACAGTTATGGAAAATGTTACAACCAAACTATAGCAGCATTAGGGGGATTAGAGTAAGGCCGCCCCCCACTGAGACGAATATAAACAAAAAGGGGCCTCACCCAACTCACACCTATGTTCAAGATCCCACTGTGAGGGTTAGATAGAAAATTCTACTAACTCCCCTGGATGTATTTGTTAACACTATTCTCTTGGGTCATGGTGTGTTTCTCTTTTGATAAAAAGTCACTAACAGGTCTAGTCTCACTCTAAAAAATCAAATAAAGTGAGCAAAGAGAGAGTACCTCACGGTAGCAGCACCCGAGGGGGTTCCTGACAAGCAATTGCCAGTTTACCCACTTCTCATCATCGGCCACTCTCTCTTTGTTGTGTGTAAAGAAAAAAGAGAAATAAACAATGTGCCAATTTCCCAAAATAATATTGGTGTGGTGAAAAAGTTGTGAACTGAACCAATAAGTCCACTAATCACAAACTGTGTAAATACACCAAGAACCCCTGTGACAACCAAAGCGCCTGGTACTCACTGCTAAAATATGGTAAGGCTTGCTGGCAGTTTAACTTTATTCTGATGCTGCAAGACTTCCCAATCAAAAATGGTTACCAATGTACCATAATTCCTTTCTTGTTGCCAACATGTTTCGTTGCTACTTAATCCAGCAACTTCATCAGGGCAATGTGGGGTTCTGTATTCTCAATCTTTACTTTTGTAGATTTACAAGACCTGTAGTGATATTTAAAAACAAGAACAGTGGTGAAAGTATATTAGCCCTCTCCAATGGGCTTAATAGGAACATTGATGATGTAAAAACACACAAACTCACAAATGACTGTATCAATTATTACCTGATGGTTGCCAGTTACTGCATACCTGCAACCATCGGAAACGCTAGACCCCGTGTCAATAGATCACGTGTCCTCCGGTGGCTCTTTCAATGTCTGGCCCCCTGCAGAACAAATCACACACACAACATGGGGGCAAACCCCAGCATTAGGAAAATGCACTTATCTATGTACATGGGATCCTCATAACATGGTTCCAGTCCCCTAGTTACAATACAGACCCTCACAGGTTTAACTCCACCGTCATACCGCGATACCATATTCCTTTCGAGGTGTCAAGCCTTTACTTAAAAAATATATAGAGGGGAGGAGCCACGCCAGCGACCAAAATGGCCGCTTAGAGACTCGGCTCCGCCGACCTCCCTTTCCCGGCATGATATCCTGCCTACTATCCTGATCCCCAATCCCACTCCCTTGTAGGGGAGCTGAAGCGACCCCCGCGGGTGTTGTTTTGGGCCGCCCCCGACGTCCGGCGGTGAAGCGACGCAGTAGTGAAGATCGAGGCCTATTCCATCTGGCGAGCCGGGACCTCGAGTAGCGGCGCGGCCGCCAACCAGTGCGTCAACATCGGCCACCGCAGACCGGATGAGGTCGGCCTGATTTGGAGGTGAGCCGCGATCGGCCCGCGATATGCAGCGGGCCAAACACCTTTGGAACGTTAGTTTAGCAGTAGAGGAGAGGCGCGGACACGGAGCTTCTCGCTGAGCCTGCCTGAGTGCTCCCGAGGAAAGCCCAGAAAGATCTTCGCTGCCCTTTGGGACTCCCCAGCGAGTGCTATACTCCTGTTACCCAGGTCCGACCGGTGTATAGATCGGGATTTCCCCCTCCCCCTCCTGAGGCACAGGGAGTGCTCACTTCACGCTTACCAGAATCTTGCTGCAGCGCCCTGGGGGGGGGGGGGCGGCTGTCGGCTCTCACGTTGACCCGGCCCTAGCAATCTGGATGGCGATACAGCCCCGTGGAGTGGTGATGGCGGCGTCTCCCAGGGGGGCTATATGGAGGAGAGGAAAGGAAGGCTTAGAGGACCGTTCGGAAAGGAATATTGGCGAGGCTGGCCTGGAGAAGTGCCCCTGCTGGCGTTTTGTATGTGGCCGGACACCGGATTACATCACAGGAGATGACCCCGAGGAACACCCGGTACGAGAGACGTCTGAGGGTTGGCAGCTACAACTAGGGAGAGTTGTGAGATGTTACCAGACATATTTTCAGAACTCATAAGGAGCCACTCGGGAGGGCCATGGGAGCCACCGGCTGTCACCCGGGGGAGATCCTGGTGAGGGTGCTGGCCACAACATCTACTTCGTGAAGCGGAAGACTCTACCAGGGGGTGGTGACTACTGCGCTGGAGCTGTATGATATCCTGACTGTGGGTGAGGATTTAATAGAGGTGAGGACCCCTGGGACACGCTGTGCCTCCCCGAGAGTTGGACAATTTGAGAATAGCGACCCGGATTGGGCGAGTAGATACGATCTGGCAGGAGCAGGTGGGGAGAATTTGGAAGTAGCCTGTTGTTGATTTTGGGGACGGGCGGAGAAATTGCGACCCTGACGACAGTGAGGAGAAGTGGAACCTGTTATCAGAAGGCGAGAAGGCGACAAAAACTGACCTGGATAAGTCCCTGCCTAAATCCACCAGGGGGGCCTGAAGCAGCCACAGCCCGTGGAGGGAGTTACGGTGGGGCAGGGAGGCGGGGAGGGGGAGGGCGGGGTGGAGGGTGCTAAAAGCCGGAATATGGATAATTGCAGGTAAGTAAACAATTTAATTAATAAAATGAATTTGGTAGCGCGCCATGCATTGCAAAATACGATGCAGTGCACGCTACAAAATTTGTTTTATTAATTAAATTGTTTACTTACCTTCAATTATCCATATGCCGTTTTTTAGCACCCTCCACCCCGCCCCTCCCCCTCCCCGCCTCCCTGCCCCACCGTAACTCCCTCCACGGGCCGCGGCTGGCCTGAAGCATCCAAACCAACAAATTGGATCGTTACACTCAGCCTAAAGGGTCGCCGATGGACTCGAAAAGAGCCCCTCTGGGGGGGAGGGGGAAGAGGACACTGCCGCCAGGGGCGAACCAACAATGGCAGATCTCATGGAGGCCATCACTGGAGTTCAGACATCCCTGGGCCACAAGATGGAGGCCCTGGACAATAAGCTTGACACCGTAACAATTGAGATGGGGCTGATAAGAGCGGATCTCACAAAGGCAAGTGAGAAAGTCAAATCGCTAGAAATAAAGACGACCTGCATCATAGATGACGTGAACGTGTTGCAGCAAGAGGTGCGTGATCTTAAGGCCTCAAGAACTCTTACCGTAAGCTGGATGACTATGAAGGAAGGGCACGACGCAATAACGTCCGTATACTGGGTGTGCCAGAGAAGTCAGAGGGTCAAACGCCGGATCTTTTCGTTGAAAATCTCATTCTCAATCACCTCAAACCTAGAGGTCTTAGTAATTTCTTCACGGTTGAACGTGCCCACAGAGTCCCTGGAGGTAGACCTAGACCGGGGGCGCCCCCCCCCGTCCTATGATTGCTAGAGTTCTGAATTTCTGGGGCAGAGATGTGATCCTCCAGGCTGCCCGAACTGGAGCTCCATTGCGATTTGAAAATGCAACTCTATCCTTCTTCCCGGATTTTACCCAAACGGTACAAAAGCAACGGCAGGGCTTCTTGTCGGTGAAGAAAAAACTGAGAGACAAGGATATAAAGTACGCTATGATGTTTCTGGCCCGCCTTTGGGTGGAATTCAACGGGAAGGCCTGTTTTTTTTACAATCCTGAGGTGGTAGCGGATTGGTTGGATAGTATACACATGCCGGACTCCGAGAGTCAAGACCGAGCAGAGACGGATGAACAATGATTTCGTAAATATGGGACTCAATGGGCTTAAATTGTTGTAAGTTACTGGGGTTTGGGGGGGCATGTACATTGATCCCCTGCCTCACTTAATTCTGAAAGTTAACTCGGTGAATTGATCAGTGCAGGGGTGACAATGATGGTCGGGGTGGGGGGGTGGGGAGGGAGTGACGGGTCTACCCAAAGGCCCTCCTCTGTTTTCTACTTTTTGTTAACGGTAGATTAGATTGGGGCGATAGGCACACTGATAGTTGGGATGAGCGTTAGATACATGCAGGGGTGCAGGGTGGGGGCAGGGGGGTCTAGAGGTGTGGGGTGTTTTGAGTTTTTGTTTGACCTTTGTGTACGTCTTTTTCTTTTGCATCAGGTGACAGTACTGCATTTCAATGCTAGCGGCGTGGGGTGAATGTCTCGTACTAGTCAGGGATCGGGGATAAAAGTGTTGAGCTGGAACGTTAATGGGCTGGGTGACAAGATTAAAAGAGGGATGGTTAATCAGCTAATCAGGAGACACTCCCCGGATGTGGCTATGTTACAAGAGACACATCTTGTTGGGAATCGGTGCATGGCCCTGCATAGAGGGGGATACAAACTGGTAGCACATGCTGGGTTTACATCCGGGTCTAGGGGGGTTGGTATCCTAATTAAAAATGCCTTCCCTTTCGATTTACAGGCTAAGTGGTCTGACCAGAGGGGAAGATATGTGGGTATCTCGGGACAGTTGGGAGGTAGGACGGTTACCTTCTTGTCCATATATGTCCCTCCGGGCCTTCAATCCGACACCTTTAAATATCTGAGTGCTGTCTTTTTAACCCTGCCTATGGGTCTTCTGTTGTTGGGGGGAGATTTCAACACCATACTTGACAGGGGAGTGGATAGATTCCCGGCACGTCCACGTACGGCAGCACAGAAATGGCTCCCTGACTTCCTTGAATGGCTGGGGTTGGTAGATAGTTGGAGAGTGCGGAATCCGACTCAGAGATGTTTCACTCATATATCCGCCGCACACAATAGCATGTCCAGATTAGACTACATACTGGTTCCAGCGGCCATGGCACACACAATTAGGGAGGCAAGATACTTGGGGAGGGGTATTTCGGACCATTCCCCGATCTGGTTACAGGTCGAGATCGGTCAATCAGCAGTTGGTAAAATCGCTCCGATCAATGCTTGGTACTTGAAGGACCCAGCCACAAGGAAGGAGGTATGCCAAATTTCGGAACATTATTTTCTGGAAAATGTGGGCACAGTAGATTCAACACAGTTTCTATGGGAGGCATATTAGGTAGTGTTGAGGGGTGAGGTCCACTCCTTGATTGCAGGTAGGAAGAAGGCACACCGGGTCGAAATGGTTAGGGTAGAGGCGGAAGTTGTGGAACTGGAGAAAAGGGCGGCCGATGCGGCTTCTCCCGGAGACATACACTTGTTGAAAGTGAAACAAGATGAATACAAGTGCCTCTCTAGGGAAAGAGCAGTCGCGCATAATAACGACGTGCAAAGCTGAGTATACAAGTGTGGGGATAAGGCCGGTAAGTTAATTGCCTGGTTAGAACACGGAGAGCGGGCCTCTCGTCTGGTGCCTGAGCTAGAGGGGTCGGGTCCGGATAACATCACAGATCCGCAGGCAGTGGCAGACGCCTTCTCCGCATATTATAAAGAAGTATATACCTCAACTAATGGCTTTACTGAGCTTGAAAATGGCGAAATGATTAGAGATATAGCCATGCCGAGCCTCTCAGATGAAAATAGGGAATACTTAGGCTCATCCATTACTGATGATGACATTGCGCAAGCAATTAGAAACATAAAGTCTGGGAAAGCGACTGGTCCTAATGGATTACCTATAGAGCTGTATAAACTGAATGCCCATAAAATTGCTCTGCATATTCGTACCATGTTTCTGGAAAGCAGAGAGTCAGGACAACTCCCGTATGATCAACGGGTGGCAAATATAGTTGTTATTCATAAGGAAGGCAAGGCTAGGACGTCCCCTTCCTCATATCGGCCCATCTCACTCCTTAATGCAGAGCCCAAGATATTGGCAAAATTACTCGCCACTAGATTGGTTGAGGTCATCCCAACCCTGATACACCCCGACCAATCTGGCTTCATGCTGCGTCGTAATACAGCCCTTAACTTGCGGAGACTTCACGGGATTTTGGGGGGTTCTCCGAAAATACTGGAACTGGCAGTCTTAGTGTCCCTGGATGCCATCATGGCATTTGATCGGGTTGAATGGGCCTATCTATTTGCAGTTCTGACTAAAATGGGCTTTGGCTCGGAATTTATCGGGTGGGTTTGATTGTTGTATGCCGCTCCTTTAGCCAGAATGATCATGAATAACTGTAAATCAGCTGATTTCGACCTTGGGAGGGGCACGAGACAGGGATGTCCGTTGTCCCCACTTCTTTTCGCACTGGCGTTGGAGCCGCTGGCGGCATGGGTCCGATGGGACCGCTCGGTACGCGGATTGCGGTGGACACCGTAATGGGAGGATAACATTTCGCTTTACGCAGATGATATCCTGTTGTATCTTACAGACCCTAGAGCATCCTTGAGTAATTTCTTGGATGTCCTGACGATATTCAGTAGATACTACGGGTTCGCAATAAACTGGATGAAGTCAGTATTGTTTGTTATATCGGGTGATCCACCTGTGATCCCGAGGTCATGCCCTATAGAGGTCGAACTAGTGGGGTTTAAATACCTTGTCATATACGTAACGCTAGATCCGAAGGTGAGGTATGCTAATAATTTAGAAACCCCCTTGTGCTGGCTCAGTAGAGATGTGGAACGTTGGAAGGCTCTCCCTCTGTCATTGCTTGGAAGGGCGGTGTTGTTCAAGAAGATGGCCTTGCCTCGGTTCCTATACATCCTCCAAAATACTATGGTCCCAGTGCCTGTTACTTATTTCAGGGAGATTGAGACACTCCAACGCTGACTTCTTTGGGACGGTAGAGCCCGTATTTCCTTTGTCAAGCTTACTCTTCCGTGGTATGGCGGGGGCATTGGTCTCCCAGATATGAGGAAATATTATTGGGCCGCTCATCTTGCGGCAGTGAATCATGTAATTTATGGCCCTCCGGGGGACCCAGGCTATGCCATGGACCTTGGGCAGGCTCCAGGTGGGGATATGGTTAGAGCTTTGTATGCCAAACCGAACAGATTCACGCTGTTGGGCCCGACGGCAAACGCGGTGCACGTCTGGCATGCAGCTACTTAAGGTTTGAGATGGAAAGGGAGACTGACGTTGGCCACCCCCATGTTTGGCTCGGAAAGGCTCGGTAGCCTGTGGAGGACTAAAGAGTTTGACATGTAGGATCTCATAGTCATTAATCAGATCAAGGATGTGTGGGGGAAGGGCTCTGTGCAGACGTTCGAATCTCTCCAAAAGCAATACAGCCTCCATGACAATGAACACTTCCGATATCGCCAGATTAGAAACTCCCTTCTTGCCCACATATCGCCTGGCACTGAGCCTCCGGAGGCCTTCCCCTAGAGGACCGGGTGCTTAATGGTCACCTCCCAAAGAAAACTGTTTCCCTGATCTATAAGAAGCTAATTAATAATATGGAAGATCCACTGGGGAGCATTCAAACAGCGTGGGGAGCGGATGGCTTGGAGTTGGATGATGAAGATTGGGTAGAAGCAGTCTCCTCCCCCAAGGTGGTTGCGGTCCAGATGAGGCTTAGACTGGTACAACTTAAGATCCTATATAGATCCTACATCACAGGGCCTAGACTGATGCACATGGGGAGAGCGTCAAACGGAGACTGTAGGAGAGGTTGTGGTGAATTGGGCACTTTCATACATATTCTATGGCACTGTGATGAGATACAAAATTATTGGATGAAAATACATGATGTGATTAAAGATGTGCTGGGGGTGGAGATACGACCTGAGGCCAGCAGATGTATATTGAATGTATGGGAACCCACGGATTTGAATGGATATCAGAAACAGTGAGTGACGTTGGCGTGTATGGTGGCGAAGCGTAACATTGCTCAATTATGGGGAGCCAGCCAATCACCCCAGCCCACCAAGTGGGCCCAGGATTTAGACTGGTGTATGTTTAGGGAGAGGGCTGTATATGTAGCTTGGGGTTGTCCGGAGAAATGGGGGGAGATTTGGGGGGCCTTCAATAGCCACAGTGGCGATTTGTGTGCACCCCCAACGAGACAGATTGCTGCTGAAGTACTGGAATCCCCGTGATCCCAAAAACTCTGTATACTGTATTTACGATTCTGTACGATTGACAGTTCTAACCCTGCAGTGGTATCATATGTTACTCACCTGATGCTTTTGTATTGTTTATTTGTTCTCATTTAATAAAAAAATATATATATTTTTTTAAATATATATAGAGCGACTCATTAAACAAGCTGCATTCCCTGCTAACTGACCTGAGCCGACCATACATACTCGCAGACCCCTCTGGCCTTCTCCTCACCCGTGCCGAGTTCCTCCGGCACGAATACTGCTCGCTCTCCGTGCCGGTGACAACCGCGGGATTAAACAGAGGCTCACGCCACTCCCCCAGGATGACGCGCAATGCATAGCGTAGCTTTGCGTGTGGCGGCCATTTTGGATCGGGTGATCATTTGAGTCTCAATAAAGCTTGTTCAATCGCCCAAAGGTGCATGATATCAATATCTATGACTGCTATTCACGGCCATTATAAAAACAAAAGAGATTTTAAATTGGCTGGGGCATGCACATATTTTATATGTCACAAATGTTACACCAAAATAGTACACTGTAATAGTGTGAACTGTAGTTGTCTGTACTGTGGATGTAGCAGGAATTGCTTCTGCTGCTTTCATCCCATTAGCACACCATGATTTCCCCACCTAATTAGATATTCTGCCCATGTGGTAAACATCCTGGAATCCATTCCCCGATGGGAATTGCAAGGGGATCATGGCGTCCACACCTATTTCTGACCAATGCTG
This sequence comes from Lissotriton helveticus, assembly GCF_964261635.1. Taxonomy (NCBI): domain Eukaryota; kingdom Metazoa; phylum Chordata; class Amphibia; order Caudata; family Salamandridae; genus Lissotriton; species Lissotriton helveticus. The sequence goes on along the minus strand of NC_136061.1, from coordinate 846,909,341 downwards.
TTCAGCATTCCACTCCAGTTGACGTTCATGCCTTATTCATGGGTAACCAGTTCTCCATGAGATGTACCCCTCACCGCAGATGCTAGATGAAAAACCACAACGTCTTAGCAGGTGTCTGTTGAATATCCGCGGCACCAGGAGTTCAATAATTCATTCCCATGCACACAGCACTCACGGGGGCAGTTGCAGCAATTGTTTTTTCACAACGCAACAGACGAGTTTCGGCATGCGCCTTTATCGGTATTAACCCTCACACCGGAAGCAGTAGTTTCAATACGGCAACAACATTAACAATGGACAAATGTACGATGTGAATCAAGGCTGCCATATTAGAACGGTAATTCATACCATATATCGTCATGTCCTAAATAGACTTTTGACTGAATGCTAAAATATGCAATTATATTTCGTTTGCAACCTGATTAATCTGAACATAGTGCTACTATTTTTGCCAATAAATAGCATCATTGCTGTGTGCTCTAATATCTAGCTGTGTATCAGCGTATTCAATGTCCTATGTTTTAATTTCATCGTTAATCGCATAAAGATTTCATAGGAATAATTTTTTAAATGACAAAATAAAACATTCTAGCCGTGTATCAGCATAATTCTTGATTCAATCCATGATTGCTCTGTGTAAAAATATATAACCGTAAATCGGTATAGTCCATTGCAAAAACATTATGTGTCACGGTTTGTTTCATCTCAATTTCTTCAGAATCCATTTTTATATATAAAACACAGTAACAGAATCACAAAACCTTCCCAACGGAAAGCTGGATCGCACTCAGGGGGATGTTTTGAAAACTTTAATCCTCACTTTAATTCTTTACGGGCAAATACCACACGGTTGTGGTTTTTGCCCCATAAAGAATTAATGTGAGGATTAATGTTTTCAAAACATCTCCGTGAGTGCGATCCATGTTTCGGTTTTGAAGATTTTGTGATGTAAATACGGCGTGGCTTCGCCGGGGAGTACGCACTGCTGAGAAGCGCCGAAAAAGCCAGCTGAAGCGAGCTGGACTGTTGAAGGATATAGATATATATATATATGTTTGTATATATCTCCCAGCTCCCAAGTACATCAGTACAGCACTCTCGAGAAACTCCTAAACCAAAAGTTCATTTGGCTTGCCTCAACACAAAAGACGCGTTTCGGCGACTGCCTTTGTCAGTCAGTCAGTCAGTCAAAATACTTTATTTCGATAAATTAATATCATAAAAAGACAATAGCACAATACAAATGTTACAGCAAAAACAACACCAAAAAATACATGATTATATATAAGCGCCACTTGCTGCTATTAGGGCTGGTCGTGGCCAAGCGGGACCTGGCCCGGGCATGGAAAGCAGTGAGGGCCCCCCCCCTGTCTGCATGGAAGGCTGGGCTGGATTACTTCATGGGCCTGGAGAAGCCGATCTTTGAAGCGCGGGGCTGCCCTCGCAAGCACTACAAAATTTGGAAGCGTTGGGCTGACTACCGTGGTCTATCCCTGGACCCCCTAGCGGAGCGAGAGGAGGACATTTGACCACAGTGACACTATTGGCCCGAAGCAGCATCGCCCTGGTGGCGCTACACCTACTTATTTTTCCTTATTGCTTTCTATGTACGTGTGGTAGGGGGGGTTTGGGGGGAGTCTGGGGTTGGGGGGGTGGAGTTGTGGGTTAGGGTGGGTCACTGGGGAGCTTCTATACTGAGCCTATTTTTTTTGAGTCTGCTCCATCATTTACTGCCTATGTAATTGCTGTTTTGATACTGTCGTGGTGTTCTTCGGTTGTGGAGATGCCACATTCTCAATGCTCATTTGCTCAATAAAATTGGTTGTGAAAAAAAAAAAAATACATGATTAAATGATTTAAAAACATGTTAAAATGGGATAAAATACCATAAAAAGAGGTCATTACAATCAGTCGTCATAATCTCATGGTATTTACAAAAACAAGAGAACAGATCATAAAGTGCACATTTCCTCTGATATAGTTAATAAGGTTTAACATTCATTGCAGTATCATAACGGAAGAATTATTAATCAAGTTCCTCTTCAATTTCACATGGCAGCCCGAGACAGCGATATTTAAATTAAATGTCAAAGTAATTCATTGGGTGTTCAAACAGAGGTACAATTGAAATGAACAGAGGACTGGCCTAATAGAGTACAAGTTCATTTCGGCCATCTTGGAACGTGTAAGTCCTTGTAATATTCTACAGGTAAGTGTAAGTTGATTTTCAGTATATAGGAGTGCATCTATGTACATATTTACACAAAATTATATACACATAATAATGCCTTGGATGGCCCCAAGCTATAAACAAATTCTAGTTCTTTTGCATTTAGTGATAGTATTCAATTAAGAATCTAACTATACAATGTATGAACGCTCTTGTTAATTTATGCACATTTCGTGTACCGCACTTAACAAGAGCGTTCAAGCGCCAGGAATCTAAAGCCAGCCCATGATAAGAGGCCGACGGCCTCGAAACGCGCAGGGCTCATCAACTCTAATTCAGGTTGCCGAGGCAGAGGCGAGCTGTGAGTGACTCCTGAAATGCTTCGGGCACATTGGGACACAAAATACTAACGCAGTGGTCCGGCCGCGCAGGAGAGCACCATCTAAAATGCAGAGGCTGTGGCTGGAACTATGTCCATCCAAGTAGCACAGCAAACCCAAACCACCAAGGACATTGCCTCGTCCACGTTGAACTCCTACTAAGGATCAAATATGCTTTCACATGTACTTGGCACCTGGAGCCCACTATAGGAAACGAAATCGCTCTTCTGGGACTACATGTTCCTGCATGCAGTGCGGTACATGAAACGGGCATAAATTAACAAGAGCGTTCAAGCGCCAGGAATCTAAAGCCAGCCCCTGATGAGAGGCGGACGGCCCCGAAACGCATAGGGCTCATCAACTCTAATTCAAGTTGCAGAGGCAGAGGCGAGCTGTGAGTGACTCCTGAAATGCTTCGGGCACATTGGGACACAAAATACTAACGTGGTGGTCCTGCCGCGCAGGAGAGCACCATCTAAAATGCAGAGGCTGCGGCTGGAAACTATGTCCATCCGAGTCGCATAGCAAACCCAAACCACCAAGGACATTGCCTCGTCCATGTTGAACTCCTACTAAGGATCAAATGTGCTTTCACATGTACTTGGCGCCTGGAGCCCACTATGGGAAACAAAATCGCTCTTCTGGGACTACATGTTCCTGCATGCAGAGCAGTACACGAAACGTGCCTAAATTAACAAGAGCGTTCAAGCGCCAGGAATCTAAAGCCAGCCCTGATGAGAGGCGGACGGCCTCGAAATGCGTAGGGCTCATCAACTCTAATTCAAGTTGCCAAGGCAGAGGCGAGCTGTGAGTGACTCCTGAAAAGCTTCGGGCACATTGGGACACAAAATACTAACGCGGTGGTCAAGCCGCGAAGGAGAGCACCATCCAAAATGCAGAGGCTGCGGCTGGAAACTATGTCCATCCAAGTAGCACAGCAAACCCAAACCACCAAGGACATTGCCTCGTGGGGTGATGAGGTCCTCTTGTGTCCTGAGGACCTCAGGACCCCAGTGAACTTAATCCCCCAAGCAGCAGTGCACCAAGAGGTGCGTTTGGAGAGTGGTGTAAAAAAGGGCGTGACTTCGGACCGCCTCTCTGCAAACCAGCTATGTGGCACTTACTGGAGGTACCTGGTGGGCTAGGTGGTCCCCAGAGTCCCTCAGTATTCATGGGGACTTAATTTCCCATCTTACAGAGTACTGGAGGGAGCAGGGCCTCTGGCGTGATGCCGTCTTTTATTTTTAATTTATTTTTTAGAAGGGGGCCTGTGTGACCCCCTTCTTTTACTATTTCTGGGGCCCTGAGGAGCACATCCCCCAGGGCCTGACCCTTTTTTTTTTTTTTAAAACGAAAAAAAACGGGAAGGGGGCTCCTGAGGCATGGCCTCCTTTTATTATGCATATTTAAAGGGACATGGGCCACATGGCCCTCCTTCCCTTGGCCACTATTGGCCCCGGGGACCCGAGCCCCCAGGGCCCAGGCATTTTTTTTCAAGAAAAGGGAGGGGGCCGCAGAAAGGCCAGGCTCCCGGGCCTGGAGGGGGGCCACGTGACGCCCCTCCCCAATAATATTTTTTTTTTATAACAAGGCAGGGCCCCGGGGGATGGGGTCCCCGGGGCTAACAGAGACCTCAGGAGGGGGGCCACTGGTGCGTTGTAAGTTGGGGGATTAAGTGCCCTTGAATCCTGAGGGTCCCTTGGGTCCAACAAGCCCACCAGGTACCTCCAGTAAGCACCACAGAGCTGCGTTGCAGAGAGGTGTAAAAAGAGGCGTGGCCTTGGACCACCTCTCTGCAACGCACCTCTGTGGTGCTTACTGGAGGTAAATGGTGGGCTAGTTGGCCCCCAGGGACCCTCAGGATTCAAGGGGGGATTAATCCCCCAACTTAAAACCTGCAGGGGGCTCGTTTGCACAGTGGTGAAGGGAGGGACCGATGTGACACGTGTGTACTTATCCAATCACCCCGCCAAAACCCAAGCACTTGTAAATTCACCATGCACTCTCCTTGCAGTACTCTAATCATCAGTCAGTATCCATGCACTCATACAATGACCCATGCACTAACTCATGCACTGCTACAATACCCTGAGCACTACCCATGCAGTCCAGCCATCGCCCTGTCAGTACCCATGCACTCCTTCAATCACGCAGTCAGCACCATGTACTTATCCAATCACTCCACCAAAACCCAAGCACTTATAGATTCACCATGCACTCTCCTTGCAGTACTCTAATCTTCCAGTCAGTACCCATGTACTCATGGAATGGCCCAGGCACTAACACGTGCACTGCTGCACTCCCCCTAAGCACTTCCCATGCAGACCTCTAACCACCTACTCACTACTGATTCACTCCTTTAATTACCCAAGGAGTACCCATGCACTCCAGAAATCCCTCTGTCACTACAAATGCACTTCTCCAATCACTCAGCCAGCACTATGTACTTATCCAATCACTCCGCCAAAACCCAAGCAGTTATAAAATCACCATGCACTCTCCTTGTAGCACTCTAATCATCCAGTCACTACCCATGTACTCATGCAATGACCCAGTTACTAACACATGCACTGCTACAATCCATCGAGGACTACCTATGCAGTCCTCCAATCACCCAGCCAGATCGATAGAAGTGGACCGATGCGGCGTCAAAGCGATGATCAGCATTCTGGGCAGGAGGTCGTGCTGTTTGTTACAATGTGTAGCGCGGAGAATACAGGACTGTGCACACCCACTTGGGAGTTTTAATAGACATGTACAACATTGGTGCAACTCACTTGAAATTAATTAAGTTAACTACAGATACCGTGAGGCTCTGCAAGAGTCGACCCCCACCAGGGCGGGTGTCAGGACTTTAAATTGAAAATACTCAGCGTTGTGAAACATGAATGCCTTAAAAAAGTGCGATATCACAGTCAGGCTGGTGAAACTCTGTGCAAGTTAACCACGCTACAGCTTACACATTAAAACAGTGATGTCAACTTACCTGCATATATATATATATATATATATATATATATATATATATATATATATATATATATTCTTTTTTTCGCTGAACAAACCAAAGGTTAAGGTAACGTTATAGTTAGGTGAATTTCCCAGTGACAACGTTTGGAAGAAAAAAAAAAGCACAGAAAATTCTTTGATATAGGTAGCAGCACTAACTATAATTTGTGGCCCTGCCCTGCTTATAACCTCGCATATGATATAACTCATGACATATTCCATTACATTTATTTGCGACTTTTGTAGAGTGCATACATTAATCCCCACAAGGATATCAAAGTGCTTGTAACTACCATTTGATTTCTGCAGAATGAAGGTTGGAGTCAGGGCTACATTAGTCAGGGAAGAGGCATGTTTTCAGTTTTTTCCTAAATACAAGATAATCCTCGGTTCATCGGATATCCAGTAAAGCAAATTCCAGTGGGTTGCTGCCAAAAAAGCAAAGGAGCGGACACCTGATCCGGTCTTCTTGATCTTAATTACTTTAGCCACGTTCAAGTTGAATACTCTGAGATGTCTTGTAGGCTGATAAAATTGAACCCTATTTCTCAAGAGCAGTGGACCAGAGTTATGCCGAGACCTATGTGCATTGCAGAGTAGGTTAAACTGAGCCTTCCTACGGATTGGCAGCCAATGTAATGATTTAAGCAAGAAGTTGCAGAGTTGCGTCTACCTTTCTTGCAAATCAGTTTAGCGGCTGCATTGTGGATCATTTGGAGGCGTGCAAACAGATAACCTACCATACACTTGTATTGTATTGTATTGTAATTGCATTTATATAGCGCTTACTACCCCAGACGAGACGTCAAATCAATTTTTCAGCGAGTAGCACGCTAATCCGGAACCCATAAAGGATTAGTGGTGAATTAGTATAGTGAAAAAAGAAAGTAATTTGAGTGGAGGATATGTTAGTCAGTTATTTGGATTGAGAAGGATAGCGGAGGGACAGAAGAGGGGCAAAAGGTTTGCATTTATATAGCGCTTGCTACCCCTGATGAGGTGTTGAATTGCTTTTTTGGCGAGTAGCACGCTACTCTGGAACCCATAAAGGATTAGTGGTTAATTAGTATAGTGAAATATGAGATTTATTTGAGTGGTGGACATGTTAGTCTGTTATTTGGATTGAAAATGATAGTGGAGGGATATTTTGGAGCTCATAATAGTAGAAGAAGGCTTGGGATGAGTAGAAGGGAGGTGGCGGGGAAGAGTCAGAGGGAAGGTTTAGAAAGACTTGTTTTGGGAGATCGGAATAATGAAAGAGGTATTAGATTGATGCAAGGAGGGGTAGATTATGGAAGAGTCTAGAAAGGGTTATTTATGGGGTCATAGTAGTGGTATGGGGTTTGGGATGTATGAGAGAGTGGAGACAGAGGATATATTGATAGAGAAATAGGGTAGTGCATTGGAAAGAGTAGTAGAAAGAGGTTTGAGATGAGTCAGAGAGTTGAGGTAGAGGAAATATTGAGAGAGGTATAGGGCGAGAAATAGGGTAGTGCATTGGATATGCTGAATTAGAAGAAAAGTAATAAACATATAGATCCATAAGTACATGGAAGGTGTATAGATGCATAAAGGAAGGTAGAATATGTAGATTAAAGACGTATTAAATAAACTCTGGCTTTCAAGTGTTGTTGTACTTTAAATTTGTTTTTTGTTTTTTTGTAATTCAATATTGAAGCAATTTGAGATAAATAGTTATAATAAAAGATTTACTTATTTATGCAGTCTCTTATAGACATGTTAAAAATAGACTAACGTAACTCTCAGTAATATGTACATTTGTTAAGCAGAACTAATGAATATCAATATTTTTTTAACATAATTATTCTAGAGGTGAATACAAAGTAATCCACATTTATAGGTCCAAATAAATGCTTATATACAGAAGGATATGCTATATATTTCAGTTTGCATATGGTGCTTATGTGGGGAAGAGCCAATTCTTGAGTAGTTTTCCAAAGATAAGGTGGTCATTCATGGATCTTAAGTTGGGGGATAAAGAGTTTCATAATGTGGCTGCTTGAACAGAGAAGGATGTGCCAACCATGGTTTTTTTCTTGTAAGTTGGGATTTTGATGCGCGATGCCACTCTAGAGCGGAGGTTCCTTTGTTGAATGTGTTTGGTGATTTTAATCCTGATGAAGAGCGGCCCTGTTCCATGTCTCGCTGTGTGAGTAATACAAAGCAGCTTGAACGTGGATCTTCTGGCAACTGGTAACCAATGCAGGGCTTTAAAGGCAGGGAGATGTGGTCTTGCAGTTTGATATGTCAGAATAGTCTGGCAGCCGAATTCTGAATCCATAGTAGTCTTTTCATGGTTGTTAAAGGTGATCCGTGGTGGAGGTTATTGGTGTAATCAAGTTTTGACAGAACAAGGGGGATGGTAGCCTGGACCTTTTGTGGAAATCCCAAATGGGGGAAGATTAGTCAGAGAGTTTTTATAATAACAAAGCTTAATCTTGCTTGTTTTTTCACTTGGGCATTCATTGATAGCTTGGCGTCCAGGGTCATTGCATGGTTTCTTACTTCCTTTAATACTTTAGGTGGAGTTCCCAGATCATCAGGCCATGCTGAGTATTTCTGTTTTGAAAGCATTCAATTTGAGATGGCTCCACATCATCCATTGATCCACAGCTCTAAGACAACTGCAAATTGGCGAGTTTCCAATGTCTTTTGGGGCATTCCAGTTGAAGGAGTATTTGTGTGTCATCTGCATAATTATAGCACTTGAGGTGACATTTATTGATCAGTGCCATAATGACTTAATGCCATAATGACTTCATGTACATGTTGAAAAGCATGGGTGAGATGATGGAGCCTTGAGAGACCCCTGCTTTTGTGAAGTATGGTTTGGATGAGAAAGGCGGGGTATGGATGACATTAGTACTGTCGCAAATGTAGGATGTGATCCATTCTAGAGCAGTCCCCTCTATGCCGGCTTCATAGAATCTTTGTATCAGAGTGCCATGGCCAGCCATGTCAAAGGCAGCCAAGAGGTCCAAAAGAGGTGGTGCAGCAACCCCGTTGTGGTCAACTGTGTTCTTCAAGTCATCCCAGATGGCAAGGAGGGCAGAATCTGTGCCTCTTCCCGGACAGTGATTGTTTGATAGCCTAGAGGAATGGCTTCATGTAGGACTGGAGCTATACCATCTCCCAACTATGGTTTAATTATGAAGAGTATGTCAGGTTTTGGGTCAGCGTGAAGGTCGTAGAAATCATGTGTGTTTTTAGAGAGCGATCAAGCATTTATTAGTAGACAGTTTGGAGAATGTACTTTGGCGATAGTGTCATTTTGTTTTGTAGAAGAGCAAGCAGTCTTTTGTTGACTTGGAGCAGGTGTGTCCTTAGTGTGATTTTGTTTTGTAGACGAGCGAGCAGTCTTTTGTTGACTTGGAGCATGTGTGTCCTTAGTGTTGGTATTAGCTGTATAAGGATAGCAATTGTGTAGCTGTTTTGTATCGTGTTCCTCGTCCAAAAGGGTAAGATGGCATTTTATGGGGCTGCGTGTGTAGGTGATGAACACGGTGGTTGAGAGTGAGTTGGTGTGCTGTGTTGTTTTTGTAGTGTAACCTTGTTGTGCAGTAGACATGGAGAAGCAAAGTTGTGAGGTGTGGCATGTTGCTTATTTTGTTTGCGTCTGTTTAGGGCCATAGGTGTATTAGTTAGGGGTGGTGGTGCAGCATATGGGTCATGTAGTCAGGTTCTAAATTGTCCAATTGAAGAGAGGCAGTTAAAAGAGAGTTACTGTGTTGCTGTATATGTATTCGGTGGGGAGAAAGAGAGAAAGCTTGGAGTGGGAGTTTGTTCATTTGTGTAGTCTGAAAGGTGGCTGTATGTAGTTTGTGATGGAAAGTATTATGAGGTGCTGCGTTTGAGAGATTTTGTTGTGCTAGTGTACGTGTAATGTTTTGTTTTTGAGCAGTAGTGAAAGGAGGTGCTGATGTATTTTTTTATAAGATGGATTTATTAGTATAGTATTATTTGTGAGTGGAATTTGTAAGGTAATGGGGGTGGTTATGTGTTTGTGAGGAGAGTGTATATTGTGTGTAAGAGGGAGGAAGTAGAGTTAAGAGTGTTTGTGTTAGACTTGATTGCTGCAAGATGTAATATGTGTGTTGCAGTGGAGTGTGAGTGTTGTGTGGTTGTGTTATTGTGGTGGAAAGAAGAGGAGGGTGTTGGTTGGAGAAATGATGGAAGGCTGAGTATAGGTTTATTAGTGACAGAAGGGTCTGTTATGGGTAATTAGAGTGCAGAGTGTGTGTCTGAGAGTGGAGAGTGTCTGTCTGAATGGGATGTAGTTAAGTATGGTGTGGATTTGGGTTGTGTTATTGATGAGTGGATTGTCTAGTGGTATTGGATAGAGTTGTGTACCGTTTGTTGGTGATGGTGGAAATATGCAGTAGCTGTGATAAAATGGTGTATAGGTTTGATTTCTGGAGTTATGTAGTGGGTGCTGAGACATTGAATGTTTTCTTGGGTTAGTTTGTAGTAAATTGGTAGAGTACCTGTGCTGTGACTGTGTTACTCTGGATGTGGATGGGATAGGGTGGGTGCTGATGAATGAGAAAAAGGGCAGTATTTCTGGTCCTAATCCCAACCAGTCTCGAACAGGCTCAAACAGGCAACTATCCTTGACCTTTCCCCCCTTTGCCTTGATGCCTGGGCTGAGAGCCCTTAACCCTAACCTTCAATAGCCCTAGTAATCAGTGGACCCCTTTGGCCAATGGGAGCTCTAACCCTAACCAATCACAACACGAGCCCTAAGCCCTAAAACCACTGGAAGACAAGCCTCTTACAGCCAATCACAGACCTAGTCCCAGCATCCAATCAGGCACGAAACCCTAAGCCCTACGTCCAATAGAAAGCCTAACCCCAGCCCTAGTCCCAACCCTATTCCCAGCCGCAAAGCATACAGGAAACCCTAAACCCCACGTCCAATAGAAAGCCATGCACCAGGAACCAATCAGAAACCCTAAACCTATCCACCAATCAGATCACTAGCCATAAGTGCTACCTCAAAAGAATCACTGATCCAGGAACCAATCAGTACCCTCAAATACCCACCCAATGAGAACACTAACCCTAATCCAATAGAAACACAAGATGCAACCACGAATCAGTGCACAAATGTAGTATCTAATAGCAGTCTATATAAGGTCCTGACCACCTCAGGCAATGTATGCTGGCCAGGGAGTTGGAAGCTGCTCCTCAGCTCAGAATCTCCTAGGAGACAGACAGGCTCAATCCACACTTTGGAGTTCTGCGGGTAAGGGCCTAACAAACTTTGCCCTCAACTGATAATGTTTGTATAACACTTTTCTCACTCTACTATACAAAAAAGAGTGTACAATCCCTAAAAAAACACCACTTAAACAGCTAACAACAAATTACTGCTGTCTCAGAGCACCTTCTGTTCAGTCTCTGATGTATAATAACTATGTTGCTAAGGGGGGAAGGAGGATAATCTAGTTTCACTCACTTGCTAACAGAAAATGAGAGCAGTGGATGGATTGCTTAACACACTGGTCTGAGCACAGAGCAAGGGAGAAATTAGAAGGGAAAATCAGATATTCACGGGCAATGTGAAAAACAACAGATGTTGGACTGCAAATCCCACAATTCAACCGGAAAAGTTAAACAGTCACAGGCAAGTAAAAACCTCAAATTTCTAAATAAAACCCAAGTCTGGGCATACCCTCCCGACTTAGAGCGAACAAAGCAAACACAAGGACATGATGGACGGAGCATTTAAACTTTTTTTTGGCAGGGTATGCCCAGCGGTGGGTGCTTTGCTCACTTTGCCACTGGATTCAAGCTAGCCTGGCTAATGAGGGGTGTTATCCTGAAGCCGGTCCCAGGATGCTTGTTTCCGGTCCAGGGAAGACCTGGCTTTGAAGTTCGGGCTGGACTGTTCCCACGAGGAACAGCGTCAAGACTGATTTGCATATGGCTGGGTCTCAACTGGGGTGACAAAGTGAGCTAAAGAACAATGATGGATTCAGCCCAAATCTGTGTCTGGGGGGAGTGCCTGAAAAGTTTCAGCCCTATGTCCATCATCTCCTTGTTCTTGCTTTGTTCACCCTTAGTTGGGAGTGTATGCCTAGACGTGAGTCCCTTGCTCACTTTGCCATGGATTCAAGCCAGCCTGGCTGATAAGCCATGTTACCCCGAAACCATTCCCAGGATGCTTGTTTCCGGTCCAGGGAAGACCTAGCTTTGCACTTTGTGCTGCACTGTTCTCATGAGGAACAGGGTAAAGACTTATTTGCATATAGCTGGGTCTGAACTGTGGTGGCAAAGTGAGTTAAAGAATGAAGATGGATTCAGCCCAGATCTGTGACTGGAGGTAAGTGTCTGAAAAGTTTCAGTGCTCCGTCCATCATCTTCTTGTGTTTGACTGATTATCAGAGCACGGACAACCATGCATTGCCAATCCATCGGAATCCATCTAAACAACTATCTAAGAAGTCGTAACAGTCCAAAGCAGCTGCCATAGGTCGCCAACACTGATTTTTCATGGTGAAAGATTGATCTATAATGATCCCAAAAAATGTTTGCACCTTTTTTGGCACTGGAGCAGTGCCAAGCAAAGGAGGCAACCAGGAATCATCCCATATGTTTTCAGCAGCACAAAAACAGCATGATTTCAGGTTTTTCTGCATTGTGCTCAGGCAGTGCAGCAGTGCACTGACATCCAACTAGCCACCTCCGAGAGATAGCCTGTTAGAGCTTGCTTGGTATTGGACTGACCGCCCCGTCAGCACATGAGCAGACGTCAATGCCCCATTTTTTAACCAGAGTGGCAAGTGGAGCGACATGCACATTAAATAGTGTAGGGCTCAGAGCGGAACCCTGATGAACACCATATTCAGAACTATATGGGTGTGATCTAAATTGGTACAGCTGAACAGATTGAGATCTATTGGAAAGAAATGTGCTGAACCATTGGAGGGCAGTAGAATGAAACCCTTTTTCATGCATCCTCTTCACCAAAAGTCCTTGTGAGACAGTATCAAACGCTGCAGACAGGTCCAATAAAATTAAAACTACTGGTTTTCTCTGATATACCTATAACCTAATATTATCCAAAACTGCAATGAACATACTCTCTGTGCTATTATTCACTCTCAAACCCGACTGGGATGGGTCAAGCAAGTTATTATCCTCCAAAAAGGAGGACAGTTGACCAATTTCTCGAATACTTTAGCCATAAATTTCAGGAGCGAGATAGGGCGATAATTCAATAAAGTAGATGCCTCAAGGCCCGCTTTTTTAGTTAAAGGGAGAATTAGTGCATATTTTCATAGATGAGGGTAAATTGATGTTTTTAGTGAAGCATTAAAAATCTGATTCAGAAAGGAACACAAAATTGGTGATAGCAGTGAAAAAATAAAATGTGGACTTGTTCCAATGGGGAATCAGACTTTACTTCTGGCATGATTTTCTCCACCTGTTCTGCAGAGCCACAGGTGAAGTCTCCAAAGAGTGCATGGGCTTTAGGACGTGAATCAAGCAATTTGCATGGTGGTCTGCTGAGCCCAGCAGGCCACCATCCCTGGGAGGGCCTGTCATTCCCAATGGGCTCGCAAATTGCAAGATGCTCATTAATATTCATGAGCCTCACGATTTGCGACCCCATTGGGAATCGCAAACAGTGTTAAACACACTGTTGTACATGCCAAATAGTGCCTTGCAAATTGCGAGTCGCAAATGAGTCGTAATTTGCGAGGCACTATTTTGCAGGTCGTACAGCTGGCCCTTTATTTTTTAACACAATCTGCAAACCGTGCTCACATCCCTTTACATTCTAATCTGCACCTCTAAAACCTATATTTACACATCTACACCTCTCAAAACAACTTTTCACTCTGTAAACAGTGTAGAATATGTGTACCAACATTACTAGAATGACTGACATATCATAACAAGTTTTTGAAATATATAGCTAAAATACCTGAACTTGGAGTACTTTCTTGAATGCAAATGACCACACCAGTCTCTTTCAGCTCCAGATAAATTAACTTCTTCTGAGCACAATTCAAAGAGGCTTCCTTCTGCTCCAAAGCACCAAGAACAATCTGAGCTATCTCTTATTCTGCAGCCAATTACAGCACATCATTTCTTCAACCATGTAATAAGAATGTTAACTATTGGTTCACCTTGGTCCTTTTTTTCGACTTCTCCCCATAAGATCTCGCCAGACTCTCTCTTGATCATAAAACACCTTGTGGCAGGCCCAGTAATTTTCTATGTGGGTCTCGTGAGAGGCTCGTGTGATGAAACGAACCCAATAAAAATGAACCATCTACTCATCACAGTACTTATCTCTTACGCACTTTCTCTCAAAACAAAGCACCACAATATGCATTAAAACTAATGAAGTGTACAGAGAACTCTTCTACTCCTTTTTACTATTCGCAATCTTGCGAGATAATAAAAAATTGTTAAAAACAACGTACATTTGTTTTCTTGACAGTAGTTATTCCTTAGACACCTCCTTTCTAAACTTAGGGGGGACAGCATGCTTTTCTGCTGCCCCCTTATATAGCTTTTTTTATTTTAGTTCCACAACACCTCTAATTTTTCACAGTAATTTGCAATGGTGGCCATTTCATATCTAACATTCCAACAGACAGCCAATCAGAATGCTCCCAGGGCTCGATGGAGCCTCATGCAGGGGTCTTTCGACCAATCACTGGGCTCCATTTTTGATTTTGCGCTCTCACAAGACGCCTGCGGGCCTCTCATGAGCCCAAATGCTAAAATATACAATTATTTTTTACCGTTAATTTCTCAAAAACGACTGAATGGATTTACAAAAAATCAAAAAAGCACAATCTGCGAGCCAAGATCTAGCTTCCTGCTGAATTTGGTGTAATTCCGTTCAGTAATTTTTGCTGTAGCCTTGTCGAAAGAAGTCTATGAAAAATACGTGGGAATTGTACGCTTTGGAACTCCCCTTTTTTCTCAGCCCCCACTTGACAGATCACCCCGAAACTTTCCAGGCTGGAGCTGAAGTTGATGACATTTTTTTAGAAGCTTTTGTGAAAATTCGTCAAATTGGCCTGAAGTTATCAGCAAACCAAAAAACGCTCTTTCTATTGAAGATCAGGCCTCACATTAACTAGCTAGCTGTGACCACCACTAGGAAATATAAATGTATGTATGTATTTTAGCAAATTATGAAGAGTTGTCCATAGGGCCTCGTAGAAGGTGTCTTAACAGTGGTTAACTCATACATGTCAATCTTATGACTTAAAATTGTTGGTCATCTGAAGTCTTTAAGATGGTGATCCTGTGAAGGTGACTAGTGCATGAACTCTTTTTTACGAGGTGTTCAAGATTTTAGAAATCACCATTAAAATCTATGGAGGTATTTTGTTTGTTACATGTGTGAAAATCAGTTAAAAGAGGGTAACTGTTATCAAATTTGGGTGACCATACAAGTATGCTATGTATCCAGAATGTTGTCAAAGCTTATGTTCACTATCACATGATTGTTGATAGAAAACTGGCCACTGATGTAGCATGTTGAATTCTTCAAGTCCAATAACTGTCGCAATGGCTGCATGCGGTCTTCAGTGATATTGTGAATGATGTCATTTGAGTTGTCATGAGTGTTGTCATCACAGATATCATTTAACATGTCATGAATGATGTAATAGTAAGGTTATAAGCAGTGATTGGCGGGGGTGCAAGTTATAGTTGGCTCACTGAACTATAACTTGCAAGTTTCAGTTGTTTTCATCTATTAAACATCAGCTTCTGTGTGACTTCATCACCTAACGTTACTTTAATCTTTGCTTTTTTCAGTGAAATTCTTGTTTTTTTTATTAAACGCAAACTAAGGTGTAATTTCCAGACCTACCTATAACGTCAGTTTAACCTTTGATTTTTAAGTGAAGTTTTGTGTTTTTTTTAATTGTATTATAATGTTTATGAGTGTTGTAGGGTGGGCAACAATCATGTTGCACAACCTATGTCTATATGTGCTGAGCTTAGCAAGAGCCAGGCCTCCAGCCTCTAAGTGCATCTACTCCTTCACAAGCAAACAACCCTACCCCTTCTGCACGGTGTCACTAACTGTGTGAAAAGGTAGTTTTACACAGGTCTCTGGATGTTGACATTCATTTTGTATTTGTTTTTGATCTTTTTCTTTCTTTCAACATTTTTCGTTTGGAATTTCAACATTGTTATTTTTGATTAATTATTTTGGAGCTTTTTTTCACTTCTTATATTTTTATACAAACTTTTGGGGTGGTCTTTCAAGGGTGTTTCGATCGCTTTGACGAAAATTCTCCTGTTGTTCTCCCTGAAGAGATCTCCTGGGGACCATTGTTGCCGTATGCAGTGAAATACTGCATAATGCAGTCTCCTTCCTCCTGCTCCTGGTTGAATACATCAGCAGGTACTCTTTGTACTTCTTCTTCACCTCCTGGATGTTCTCTCTTGTACTTAGTACAGGCAATTTCGTTGGGTGCATCAATTCTAGGTGCTTCCACATTCCTGAAATACCCATAGAGTAGTGCCCAGGATGGACGCCACAATGCTCTTGATTAAATGTAAATGTAAATGTATTGCGATTTATATAGTGCACGTATCACCCGAAGGCATCAAGGCGCTTGCCTTGGGAACCCGTCCTGGTATTCCCCTGTGAGATAACCCCGGCAGGGTATCCACAAGGTGAAAGCCAGGCATCCCGCCACGAGGGGCCGTAGTGGAGATTAAGCAAGCTATTGCCCAGAGTCGCAGAGTGTGAACCCGTGAGTCGAGTAGGCACCGGAACGAGAATTATCGAGTCCGTGGAATTTTTGAGCCCAAGACCCGCCGAGGCGGGGAATTGAACCCTGGTCCAGGACCGATCTCAGCTTCCGGGTCTGCCGCCTCTAACCCCTGAACCACACTTCTCCATAATATGCATTTAACATTCAAGGCGTTTTTTTCTTTTTTCTTGGAAGAATGGTAAAAACGTCCACACGGCTGACTCCTTCTTGGACCTAGTGTGTTGGTACCACAATTACATCAACATTCTGTGATGAGGCTGTTAAGGTAGGCCCAGTACTGTCACAGGTTGTTGACTCCTTCTCCCCAGTTTTGCTAGATGCCATGATGGATCTGGAATATAATTTTCTTTCCATAAGCCTGCACCAAATAATAATGGCAAATGGTATTCAGAAAGTTTCGTTCTATTTTATTCTATATCCTTTCTGCTTCTTTTAACTACTATTCACTTTCTGGCCAATCAAATGCCTGCTTTAATTAAAACAATTTTGTTGATGTCCCATAGGTACTCCAGTACTCCTACAGGACCCATAGAGCTAAAGAGAAAGTACATCATTGCTCCAGCCGGGCCTTCGTTTCCTTTTCCAGGTCCAGCGGAAGTCCCTCGAGACCCGGAAGTATTAAAAAAAGCTGTATTTAGAATGAAGGGATCATTTTATTTTACGTTTGACTCTAGGGGTTTCCTCACAGGCACCAATAACTAAGATCTTTTGATGTTTACAGTGACATTTCCATGTTTAAGTGTAGTGGTACTGCAGTACCTGTGACTCACAGAAAAAGCACATTTGATTGGTTAATATCATTGTATTAGTGCATTTTGAAGGTGCTCGCACCCTATTACTTTTAATACAGGTTGGCACTTGAGTCTATTGGTATTCTCTACCCAATCTGCTCTGTCTTTTGTGTAATTCTCAACTTTTGTTTGAGGACTCAGCTAAAAAACGGAGAAAATGGCATCTAGAGAAGAGAACAGCAGAGAAGATCAGGTGAAGGGTAGGATTTCTTCCCAGTCCATGGACCGGGACTACTTCTAATCGCCCATGGAGAGAAAAAAGCTCTAGCAAGGGAAGGCATGAGTCTCAACATCATCTGATCATCACCAGACTCTCCATTCTGGTGATTCACTTCTGCCTAAATTAGTTCAAAACCTAATGCAAGACAGCAACTTATTATTTGTGGATACAGCTTTGTATTGCATGAAATGTGCTAAAATAGACTCTGTTGGAGAAAGGAATACAGCAGTTCAAGACCTGATGCCCACCAAGCAAACTGAAGCACATAATGTATCTTCTTAATTTTTGGATTCAAGTTAAAATATCCTGCTTTCTAGTTATTTTAGTTAAACTCCTAAAAAACATAAGAAAAAGAAAGAATGCTAAAAAAGTAAAAACACCAAAGAATCACCTTTCTTGTTCCAAAAATAGAAACAAAATACATAGGGCTTATTTACAAGCTCATTGCTTCGCTGGTGTGTCACTTTTATTGATGCACCAGCACCTCAATGGGCTTCCCCATATTTACAAGGCCTTGTAAAGTCACCCTGGTGACTTTTCATGGCCTTGCAAATGTGTTTTCCTTTCACGTGAAAGGGGCATTCCATGGGTGTTGCTGTGGGTGTTCCCCAGGCGGCAGTCCGACCATCCAATTAGGATGCAACCATTCGGCTGGCTGTTGCAATGTGCTAATTTTCATAGGAGCTTATGCTGCGGCCTAGGATAAGGGCAGCAGCACAAGTCACGGTGTAAAAGAGTCCTTTGTGCACATCCATGTCACACAAGGCATGGATGTGTGTGGGGGCACTACATGTGCCCCAGGGCCCCTTTGCAGTGGCCCACGAGGGACGAGGGCGTTGTGTGGGGCCCCCAAAGTCCGTTTCCGACAGCCTTTTCATGGCGGTCCGGGCTGTCGGAAAGGGACATCATAATCCCAACGGATGTGCTCGCCTCTGCATCGCTTCCATTCGGCATCAGGATTCTGACCACCGCCCGTCGGGTCCGACTTCCAGCATTGTAATGCTACGGTCTGACCGTAGGGCTGTCGAAGGCGGTCCCTCCAACATCATAACGAGGGCCTTAATGTTAAATTATTTAAGGATATTTTAATGGGCATATTTAATTTTTTGGGGCATAATGTTGTGCAGCATACAAACATGGCCCAGATTTATTTACAGTTTGCGAAGGCCTCATGCTATTTTTGTACAACAACCCTCCCGAGGGTGCCCAATCGCCCGCAACACAGCATTTGGCCACTCACAGCAGGGTTTTGGCTACAGGACTATCCTCCAGCCAGGCCCCATTGTCAAACCCTCCATTCAGACCTGCGCACAACCCTTGCCGGTGCCAAACCCCCTGCCAAAGGCTGTGTGCTGCAGGGTATTTGGCCACAGGGTTGGACCTCCGGTCAGACCCTGTATCCAAACCCGCAGCGGGCATTCAAACCCCTGCTGAACACGGCCTCACAACCCTCGGTTTAATCCTAACCATGACCCAAACCCTTATGTAACCCTAAACCCATTCCTTACAGTAACCCTAACCAGAATTTGAACCATGATTTACAATATTTACCTTACCATCAGTATATCCCTTAGGTATGTAAAAATATCTTTGATGTGAGTGGGGGAACATATACATAATACTTCATAATATCATGATGAAAATATTGATGAAACTTTCAGATAGGAAGGTAAATACATTTAGCAATGGAATTAACAAGTTTGAAAATGAGATAAAAAATGGACTTAAAGGAAGTAGCAGAGAAGTGATTAGTGCAGTTTAAATAAGGTTAAATGCGAACAACAAATTACTATAAAGAAAAAAGATGAGGAAAAAAATAGATGACTGACTGATTTTTACATACATATGCAAACTGAATAATGTTAAAATCGATATAGATAAAACAATTCTAAAACCTATTAAAGAACAGTTGTCCAGTGCTGGTAGCAGCTTGGATTTATCAGTAATTGATGAATTCATGTCAAACAACAGAGGAGGTCTAATATCTGGGTCCCGAAATTCCTGTTTTTCAGTGGAGGCGAACAGGATTCAGATAGGGAAAAACAAAGAGGAGAAGGAAACAAATACGAGGAGAAGAAAAACTAAAAGAGGAGGAAGGGAGAATAGAGAAAGAAGCTGAAGGCTAGGAGTACAAACTTGGAGCCACGCCTCAAATGTACTTACGTACAATTTACCAAAGTTTAATTTGTGATTGTTAAGAAATCACATTTTGCGACTCGCACAATGAAATGACATGATTGTAATAGCATTTCTTAAGAACCACTTGCCTAACATATCGAATTGCAAATTGCGAATGACACAAAGACACGCAGTGATGACATCAGAATCAGGAAATATATTGTTCAACTCACATTAAAGAGCACAGAAGCTGCTAGGACAGAAGTACTGAGCATACGCTCTACTTCAATCCAAAAGAATGGCAAGTCAATGTCATAAAGGTCAGCAAGAGTAGACAGGACAGAGAAGTAAGCATACATTTTCTGGCCAAGAAATAGAGATACTTGTTGAACAATGCGTGGCCAACAATGATGAGCTTTTTTGGTAAAGTGTCCTTAACAGTTCCTGAAGAACTAAAAAAAAGGATCCAGAGTAAACTTCAGGAATAAATTAATGCAGTAGGTGTAATCACACAGAATGGTGATGAAGTTCTCAAACAGTGGTATGACCTTCGCTCAAGAAAAGGAGAAGGTTGCAAGCTGGAGGAAGGAAGCTGCCAGAACTGAATGTGGCCCCCCCACGTAGCCATCACCCACACCATTGGATAAGGTTATTGAGAGTACTTTGTCACCAGCGGCTGACAGGAGTAACTGTAATCGACATTTCTGAACCATCTCAGCCACCTTCATGTTAAAAATACATGTACTATGTTGTTTAAAAATGCTATTGTCATTTATCAGAACTTCTACATTACATTTTATAAAACTGTTTACTTTTTCTAAATGAAATTAAAAAAGTAAAAGGCATCTTTAGGCTTGCATGGTTAAAAGCTTTCTGGGGATAGCAGTCCTTTAGAACTAATGCTCTGGTGTTAAGTTTTAAATTGTTGTGCTTTGGTATATCAGAGGTACACACTATACATAATAAATATTTTTTTTAAATATTATCCTGTTCGACTATTTCCGTACATAAGAAATGTGTTACGTTTCCAAGTACAAACAACTATTAGAGATAGAATTCATTCTTATTACGTACAAATGGCTGATATACAGTAAAAAATCACAAAATGGATTGATATGCGTCCCTTAGTACTGCATTAATGTGTAGCACTATGAAATGCCATGTGTAATGAATAACCTGTGTATTTCTTTTTTACTTATATAAATGCATGTACTTACAACAACATATATTTTACTTCACGAACCCTGTACTATATGAAAATATACATTATTCTTACATCCATTCACTACAGAAATTGAGGCACCCGTTACAGAGGGTCATGAGGAAGATATTCAGGTTGTGTTATTGGATTAACATAATGCCAGCATTGATATTCCTACGGCAACGGACATTACAAATCCTGTTAGAGTTTGTGAAATAAGAGTGCCTCCAAGAAGAGCACAACAAAACATTCTTCACATATAGGTCCACCTCCATTACTTAGATCAACTCTCTAAACCTTCTTCACATATAAGCCCACCTCAATGACTTAGATAAACTCTCAAAACCTTCTTCACATATATGTCCACCTCTATGACTTAGATTAACTTTTCAAACCTTCTTCACATATAGGTCCACCTCAATGACTTAGATCAACTCTCAAAACCTTCTTCACATATATGTCCACCTCTATGACTTAGATCAACTCTCAAAACCTTCTTCACATATATGTCCACCTCTATGACTTAGATCGACTTTCAAAACCTTCTTCACATATATGTCCACCTCTATGACTTAGATCAACTCTCTACAGGCATAGACATAGAAGGAATAGGTTAGTGCCGTTGAGAGCACGACCTACTGTAACACCGGATGTGCCAATCAATGCTGGATTTCCAAAATAAACAATTGGTTGCTATGAATGGCTAGCAGAAACATGAATGAAAGATTGTCTTCCATTATTAATAGCATGTATAATTTAATTGATGCTATTAAATCATTATGTGGCACAATTTGTGAGGCGTCACAACAAAATAAAATATGTCATTAAGTGGTTTTGACAATGCAGACTTATGTTAAGAATGTTGAAAAATTGGCTACTGCTACAGTGGTGCTTAGCAAAAGAACCATAAATATGTTTCTAAGGGGTTGGGCCAGGTTGCATCATCACTGGAAGTTATGCAAATTAACTAAATATATTCCAGTGATCGGACAACCACTGATAATAAAGTTGTGAGGCTCCCAGCCACAGCAGTTTGTGTGTGTCTGATGTGATAAGATATACCCGAATTCGTAGTCAGGCTGCTGAAGGTGAGATGTCAGGGGGAAATATTGACAGAGGTACTACATGTAGAATATTAGCAATTCCCACATGATCTAATTCTGTTTGCTGTAATGTAGTTCTTAAGGATTGTTAGGAGAGGCAATGTGTCTAATTATATTAAGCAGCGTTGCATCATAGAAATTACAGAAAGTGAGCTTTTGGAAACACCACCTGCTATGGCTGCTAAACCCTGATGTCTGCCTGACGCTAAAAGGTTAAGGTAGTAATGAACTTGAACGTGAGGGGATGGACACACTTGTTTTTTGTGTGTCCCTCCCTCGACAACACTGGGTCTGTTATTTTATTGATCGACCAATAGCATGATCATGAACAGTTTAAAATCTCACGTACAAACTTTATCACATACAACTTTAAAAAACGTTTCATAAAACTGTGATTTAAGACCTTGCTTGAAGCAAATGTCAGTTATAAGCTTTAAAAGGTTAATATTTACAATCTATAATGGATGTACAGTATAAAAGAACATTATGTTCATTCAACAAACCCAGGCACTTATTACAATAACATTTTCGATCGTTGCCACCAGGTATATATTAGGTATCTCGTTATTGCAAAGACAAGACACTGTGTTGTGTCTGACCGAAATATACGTAGTGCCTCAAGGGGGGGGGTGAAAAGGAAAGCAGTCGACATGCTGGAATAATCCATGCTTTCCTTATATTTCTGTATACATGACACAAGAAGAAAAGTGCTCCACTGTCTCTGTCGCAGTCAAACAAAGATGGGCACATAGAGGAGATTGTAGCATTTGTCCAACTGTTTTTCCATGCATTTAATGGAAGAGTCCCTAGCCGGAATTGAATATATAGTGCTTGTACCTGGGGTGGTTCAATTTCGTCCATGTACATATCAAATTTAAAACAGCTTTTAACATTTAAAAATTGCAGGGTTAAAGTGCCACATGCTACAGTATCGTTACAAGAGTTTACAAAATCCCAATACCTCTTCTGTAATAGAGGAATCATTTTCTTAGTTATAGAACCAGGGGCCTCCCACATCATATCCATACCCAGCCGATACAACCACTTCCTTACCCTGTTAAACCACCGCAACTCGACTTTCTGTTTTTGGTGAGCTAGTAATTCCGCCACTGCCTCTTTTACGGGAATCTCCTTGTTGTTAGTCCAAATTCTCACCCAAAACAGCAATGCTTTGAGGACAGTGAGTGTGTGTTGGATTTAATACCTAAATCAAGGTGTAGGGGCAATATTGGTATGTTAATTGGGACATTAAGTATTGCCCTTAAAAATGTGTTTTCCACTACCTCTAACTTTTTCGTATTCTCTAAACCTCACAATTCGGCTCCATATAAGGCTGCACCTAGGCATTTGGCCCTGTGTATCTCAAGTGTGGGGGAAATTGGTCGAAAGGTTGAGCGTCTTAACCTCCTTGCAATTGAGCAATCCACTTGTTGTAATGACATCTCACTCTTCTGAATTTGGGGAGTCCATACAAGATTGTCACTGATTCTGACTCCCAAATAATCAAAGATCTTGACCTGCTCTAAATGCTGAGTACCCAGCATCAGTTTCCCCTTAGATAGTTTGTAGGGAATAAAAACCAAATTTTGTTTTAGAGACATTAATCTCAAGGCCCGATCCTTGCAGGCTTTATTAAACTTGTTCAGAGTATTTTGAATACCCATCGGGGTTCTTAGAGATGAGTAGTGTGTCATCTACGAACAGCAAGGAGTGTAACGGGCTGCCTGCTAGTCTAGGAGGATCACCCCACAATCATAAAGCTCTTTCATGAATCCATTTATGTACAGAGTAAATAGCGTTGGGGCTAGCACACAGCCCTGGCGTACGCCTTTAGAAATTGCAATACTATTAGAAAGGCTGCCTTGTGACTTTCACCTGATTCTGGCATAGTTATCATTGTGTAAGCGAATCAGTAGCTGAAGTAAGTCACTTGTTAGCCTTAATTTCCCCATTGTGGCTCACAGCTTATTACGATCAGTGGAGTCAAACGCTGTTTCGAGGTCAACGAATACAACGTATAGATGGCCCTTCCTAATATTCACTTCCTTCCAGATTAATAATAAAAATCTAAACACTTGTTCTAGGGTACTTGTAGATGACCTGAAGCCTGCAAGTGGGAAATGATGATATTCTCCTCCATCATATTTTGAACACGTGACAAAATTACTTTGCAGTAGACTTTTTGGGATACATCTATAAGACTTATCGGTCTATAGTTTGAGGGGTCCCCTTTCTCTTCTTTTTTAAAATGGGAATTATTTCCACCCCTTTCCAGGTTGGGGGAATATCCACACCACGTTGAATGGCATTAAAAA
This sequence comes from Lissotriton helveticus, assembly GCF_964261635.1. Lineage (NCBI taxonomy): Eukaryota > Metazoa > Chordata > Amphibia > Caudata > Salamandridae > Lissotriton > Lissotriton helveticus. The sequence goes on along the minus strand of NC_136061.1, from coordinate 846,885,250 downwards.
CCTTGTGAAAAAAAGGGCCCCAAATATTTGGCTCAGCTTTATACAAGTCTCCTGGAAGTTTGTCTAAGCCTGGGGCTTTTCCAGCCTGGAGTTGATTAATTGCCACTATAATTTCCTTCACGGAGTACCCTTCTGCATATTCCAAGGTGTCTTCCCCTACGGGTACCACAGTTCCCTCCACCGTATTAGGGGCCACTCCGGTGTAAAGCTTTTTAAAGTAATCTTCCCAGACCTGTGGCTGTATATAATAGTCATCTTCGCTGACCTGCTTAGTTGAGCCTTTAGTAAGTAGGTGCCAGAATAATCGACTCTCTTTCTGTCTAGAGGCCTCAGCCAGTGTGCGCCAGTTATCGGCCTCCCAGCACCTTTTTGCTCCCGCCTGGGCCCTCTTGTACATTGCTCTCTTGTTCACGATGTCCTCTCATACTCCTTACTTAATCGCCACCATAAGGTTAACCTTTGCTAGTTTACAATCGTCATTGTCATGGGGCAGTGTTTCGTTTAATCGTATTAAACCTAAGTGATTTACTAAAATGTTGTTTCATGCTATTGGTCTTTTTTTTATAGCTAGCTAAAATAAGGCCATCCTCCTTTTGGTCTAGGTCACTAAAGCCCATAAGGGTCTGAGCCACTTCTTCATACATTTTTGGGAGTATCTGCCAATCTGCTATTCCCCTGGGCCATTTAATTCTTCTATTGTTGTTCGTAGTTACAATAGGGGCTGTATTTTGAGGGGTTTGGGTATCAAAGATTGGAAGACCAATTAACTCCAGAAGGAGCGTATTGTGATCGCTATCATCACGATCTTTGACAGTCATATCCTTAACATATGACCACATACCAAGGTACACCATGATGTAGCCTATCCTGCTTTTAATGCTCCCCCTCTTAAAAGTAAATTTTGCAGCCTCATCGGCCGGTGCCTGCCCATTACAGTCTCGCAACCCATGAGCCAGGGTAAGAGACAGCACCCGCTGCATAACTTTTGTGAGTTTTTTAATGGGAGAAGGATATAACTTTTTAACACCCCTAGCTTGCTCTTCATGCTTCATCCTGTACTAGCTCTTGGACATAATCGACCGGCTCGTATGTCGTATTAAGATCGCCAGAAAGAAAAAGGTAGGGCCCTCCACTACAGTTCTCTAGGTAATCTACTAACGTTGTTATGGTTTCTGAGTCCTTATGAGGGCTGCTAAACCTATTGTAAATATTAAACACTCTAATTTGGACATTCCTTTTTGGCCATTTTAGGTCAATTCCAAGGATTTACTGAGAGTCTACCTCAAGTTTTTTGATTTCACAGTTCAATGTTGTCTTGACCCAGATAAACAGCCCACCAGCCGGTCATCCCACTGTTGATATATACCCGCTCTGTCACCCAGGTTTCCTGGAACAGGCATATATGAGTACTAGCAACCATCCTACCCCATTCCGGATCGCTTAGCTTAGATTTGATTCTGGCGATATTCCATGAGACAATCTGGAGTGACTTTTCAGCATACACGCTTCACCGTTGATTATGGCAGAGTTGACATTTATTGGTGTTTGAGCTATACCATGAGATATTTGCTGGAAGGAAGGGATATTGACTGTTTCATTACACACAGTGTTGTCAGTGGTTATAAATACCTCTACGTGGGTAGTTGTGATTACCTTATGAGCCAATCAGGACTGTCCAAGTCAGAAATGGCTTCAAATCTATTGCTGACTTCCATGGGAACATGGATTTTCCTGCTAGGTGGGTTCTGGGGTGGGTGGACATTAGGTGGGGAGTGTAGCCTGGTATCCTTAAGATGCCTATAGAAATAGCCAAGTGGCATTACTCAATCCTTTGTCCACGACCATTCCCAGGTCGTTCCCTCCAGCTTGAGAGCGGCTGCTCAGCTAGATCTGGAGATCTGCAGTTAATCACTATGCAGTCTCCCTCTCCTGCCTTCCCAGGTGGGCCAACCCAATTCACTCTACGGGTGAACAAAATATCATGAAAGCATGAACTAGAGAAATCGGTGTTATGTGTTAACCAGTGGCAAACCTTATTCTTTAGTTGAGTAAAAGATTCCTATTGCTCACCCGTAAGTGTTTGTACATTAGTTAAGATCACCACGTAAGGACAGAAATCTGGGGGAAGGTGGAGAGTCACATCATTACTGTTTTCTTCACCAAAGGGAGCCTCACTCATTCGTACATTGGGCTGTCTAGGCGGAACCATGTCTTTCCAATTTAATGGCAGTCGGGTAGTATTGCGACCCATGTATCCAACATGTTTATGCTGCCTAGGGCCAGATGTAGGTAGGACTAATTTACCGATTCTTATTTACCGAATTTTACCGATTCGGTAAATAAGAATCGGTAAATAAGAAGGGGGGAGATGTAGGAACATCCAGATGTTCCTTTTACCGAATCGGTAAAAATCTGTATTTACCGATTCGGTAAATACCGACCGGTATTGCCCCATTCATTCCTATGGGCTTTAAAGCCCATAGGAATGAATGGGGCATTACCGGTCGGTATTTACCGAATCGGTAAATACCAAATTTGACAAGGGTGCAGGGGGTGTCACTTTGACACCCTCTAGCACCCCCAAAAAAGGTTCGGGGGCCATGTGGCAGGCATACCTGCCCTAAGGGCAGGTCTGCCTGTCATATGGCACAGGTGTGCATGCACACATGTGCATGCACACCTGAATCGGTATTTTACCATCAAATTGAATTTGATGGTAAAATACCGAATTTGTAGGGCTTGTGGGACTCAGAAGAGTCCCACCTACATCTCAATTTTACCGATTCTGTAAAAATACCGGTCGGTAAATTTACCGACCGGTATATTTACCGAATCGGTAAAATTACCGAAATGGCCTGTTTCCTGCCCCCTACATGTCAAAAGCCAAATACCGGTCGGTAACGGCCGAAATCGGCCGTTACCGACCGGTATTTGGCTACCTACATCTGGCCCCTAGTGTTATCCCTGCGAGCGTCTTCACATGTGTCATGAACACTTTTCTGGACAGTGGACATTGCAGTAAGATGTGCTAAATTAACATGGAGGTTTTCCGCCGTTGTGCTAGTTTTCCTACTTTCTTTGCCCCCTAGATGTTCAGCAGACCCAGGACATAAGATGGCGTGATTATCTGTCCCCGGGGATTGGGAGGAAAGTACCCTTTTCACATTTTCCAAATTAGTTTCTAGATTATCAAGCCTGTTCATGATGGGTAGTAATTTACTTTGTAATATTTTTTCAAAGCCGTTCAGTAGGAGCTTAGGGCCAGATGTAGGAGCTTAAATATCGGCCGTTACCGACCGGTATTTAAGAATCGGCATGTAGGGGCATAATTTTACAGAATCGGTAAATTTACCGAATCGGTAAATGTACCGATTCTGTAAAATACCGAATCTGTATTTTTACCGATTCGGTAAATCCCAGATGTAGGTGGGACTCTTCAGAGTCCCAAAGGCCCTACAAATTCGGTATTTTACCACCCAATCCAATTGGGTGTTAAAATATCGAATCCAGGTGTGCATGCACATGTGTGCATGCACACCTAGCCATGTGACAGACAGACATTCCCTTAGGGCATGTCTGTGTGCCACATGGCGCACATGCCTATTTTTGGGGTGCCAGAGGGTGTCAAAGTGACACCCCCTGCACCCTTGCTGGAATCGGTATTTACCGATTCGGTAATTACCGAATCGGTATTTCCCATTGATTCCTATGGGCTTCACAGTCCATAGGAATCAATAGGAAATACCGATTCGGTATTTACCGAATCGGTAAATACCGAATTTTAACGATTCGGTATTTCCACATCTGGAAATACCTACATCTCCCCCCTTCATATTTACCGATTCATAAATACAGAATCGGTAAAATTCGGTATTTATGAATCGGTAAATATCATTTACCTACATCTAGCCCTTAGTGTCATGCGGAGATAGGACTGTGATAGGAGATGTTGCAAGAGAGGGATTCGATTTTGAAGGTGACACTGCAGTATGACTATTACAATCACCAATAAGGACCTGTTTTCGCTTGGATCTAGTGTTAGCTACTAATACTGGCTCTAAATGCTTTTGTTTCCTCTTCCTTTTAGCTAGGGGACTAGGTGCTGGGGGTGCTAGAGGTTGATGTGGGGGGCATCTCAGTGCTAGCTAGGTACTGTACAGAATGATCAAGAACAATGCTCTCTTGGACCGTAGCCCTTGCTTGGGCACCGATAGATACTTCCTGATTCATACATATAGTAGGAACTGCCTCTAGGGACAAACGGCATTGGACTACAAGTATTTCTTTATCAATAACTTTCGCCGCTCGTTAAGAAGCAATCAAGAGTTGAATTCTGTAGGGACCTCGGTGTGCTCTCCCTCTCCCCCACCCGTCTTAGTTTTGCCATAGTTCAAATTAACTTGTGACCAAGGTAGGGCAAAAGTAAATATAAAAAGTCTAGATAGTCTGGCGAGCTTACTTAGTGCAGTTCTTCTCCCCGGAAGTCTCACATTATTCACGTAGTCCAGTTTTGGGGTTTTGGAAGCATAAGAATGGTGGTCAAAAGAACAAAGCCAAAGGAGTAGGCCCATCCCAGCCTTATACGGGCTTTGATGGGCACAGACGGGCCCACCCATGTTCCAGGCGTGGCCGGGACATGCCCTCGCACTTCCCACGCTGCGAGAGTCCCTGGCCAGGGCCTCCTGGCGCGAAGTGTCGTCGTTGCGCCTCCCCGGTGCGAAGGATTCTGGGGATTGAAGTCACTTTCTAGCCAAAGTATAGATAAGACTATAATGATCCAGAAAGCAGCGAAAGGACGTATATGTGTTATCACGAATAGAATGAAAGAGAGAGAGAAAGACAGTAGACTGGCAGAATGTTATGGAAAATTAACAGACAATCCATTCAACAGACTACTCTAAAATGCTGAACTGGAAGACAAGAGTACTGACTAATAAACTGGAGTATAGATATCTTAAGTGGATTTTCCCAGATATCGGTGTATAAACATATTGCCTGAAGTACAGAAACAAGCTTAGTTCGCCCGAGGTAGGGCAATCATATTGGGGATTGGTTCGCTGAGTACATTGAAATCTTTTTATGACCATTTGTGTAACATTTGCTATCATACATTCGAAAAAGTAAGGAAATCCTTTCAAATTTTAAGATATCACTTGGGATAAACCGTCTATTATATTTGTGATGTTACATGTATTGAGGTGATATACATACATAAAAAAAGAATATGGTATTATTGCAATTAAACACTTTCAATATAGAAAGCCAATTTTTTGGAAGATGCTGAAATGTTGCTTGAAATAGTTTATATGATCTGATCTTACAACTTATTCTACAAATCAATCAATTGTGCTTATGTAGCGCGGCTTATCCCCTGTGAGGGTATCCAGGCACTGGGCAGAGGGTCTCGGTTGAAGTACCAGTTCTTGAATCCCTTCCCGAAGTCTGCCAATGATGGTGATGTTTCAAGGTGGAGGAGAAGGGTATTGCAGGATTTGGTGGCGAGGTGGGAGAAGGATTGTCCTCCGGTGAGGCAACAGTGGTTGTGCGGTGTCTGTGCAAGGGTGAGGTGAGCAGAGAAGAGCGGAGGTTTCTGGGTGGCTGGTGAAACTTTGGTCAATGGTTATATATATGCTGTTCTCGGTAGTGGAGGGTTTTGTAAGCGTGGGCCAGAAGCTTGGAATGGCATTTCTTCTGGATGAGGAGCCAGTGGAGGTCTCTCATGTGCTGGGAGATGTTGATCCCTTAGAAAGTTGAGGATTAGTCTAGCTGAAATGTTCTGGATCGGCTGGAGACTTCTTATGAGTTCGCCAGTTGTGCCTTCATAGAGTGCGTTGCCGTAGTCCAGACAGCTGGTGATGAGGGTCTGCGTGACTGGTTTTCTGGTACCAGTGGGTAACCATTTGAAAATTCTGCAGAGCATGTGGAAGCATGCTGAGGAGACGGCGTTGACCTGTCGTTTTACAGAGAGTTTGTTGTCCAGGATGATGCCGAGATTGCGGGCGTGATCTTTTGGAGCGGGGGTGGGTTTGAGTTCCGATGGCCACCAGGAGTCGCTCTAGAGGGAGGTGTGGCTGTCGAAGATCAGTACTTCACTTTTCTATGTGTTGAGTTTCAGGCAGTTGTTTTCATCCAGGCTGAGGTGTTCTTTATGCAGTTGTGAAAGTATTTTTTTGTCATAGTGGGGTCTGCTGAGAGTGAGAGGACGAGCTGGGTGTTGCTGGCGTAGGGTTTGATGTTGATGTCGTGGGTTCTGAGGATGTCTGCTAGTGGCATAATGTAGATGTTGAAGAGGGTGGGACCGATAGACGAGCCTTGCGGGACACCGCACATGGTGTGCTATGTCTGTGTGCTAACGGAAGGGAGACGGATCTTCTGTGTGCGCCCGAGAGGAAGGATGCTGTCCATCAAAGGGCGACGGCTTTGATTTATGCTCTGGTGCAGTCGGTTGATGGGGGTGTGGTGGGAGATGGTGTCGAAGGCAGCGGAGAGGTCGAGAAGGATCAGGGCGGCTGATTCCCCTCTGTCAAGTAGGGTGCGGATGTTATCTGTCACGGCGATCAGTGCCGTTTCGGTGCTGTGGTTGGCTCTAAATCCTGATTGGGAGGGGTCTAGAAGGTTGTTTCTCTTTAGGTGTTCAGTGAATTGGAGGTTGATGGACTTCTCCAGGACTTTGGGGGGAAATGGGAGCAGCGAGGTTTGGCGATAGTTCTAGAGGTCGATGAGGTCTGCAGAGGATTTCCTGAGGAGGGGTACAACCTCTTAGTTTTTCCAGGCATTGGAGAAGGTGGCTGTGGTGATGGATGTGTTGAGGATGGTGGTGAGCCGGTGTCTGATCTCATCGCTTCCTAGGTTGAAGAGTTGATGGGGGCATGGGTCGGTGAGGGATCCTGCGTGGATGGAGTTAATTAGGGCCTTGGTGTTCGCTGTGTTGAGTTATTCCCATGTGATGAGCAAGTGACCGGCAGCTGTCTTTGCAGGAGTGGGGATGCTGAGGAGGTTGGTGGCTTGAGGATCAAATTTTCTGTATATGGTGGCCATCTAGTTGTAGGTGTGGTTTGCAAGAGCGTCGCAGAGTTCCTGAGAGGGAGGGATTTTGTTTTCTGTGGCTGATGGGCTAGTAAACTCTCTAATGATGGCGAAGAGTTCCTTGTTCTGGTTGGTGCTGAATCAAGGTCTTCTTTTTCGCAGCTTTGAAGGGGTGGTGGTAGTTGTTGAGGGCAGACTTGAAGATGGCTTGATCACTGTAGTTTCTGCTGGAGCTCCATTTTCTTTCCAGTTGTTTGCAACAGTGTTTTAACATGCTGAGTTTTGGGGTGTACCAGCTGGCTTGTTTGGTGGGTTTGTTCAGTCTGGCTAGTTTGGTGGGGGCGACTCAGTCGGCACCGTGGGTGATCCAGACGTTGAGGTTTTCTACTAGTTGGTTTAGGTTGGTGAAGGCAGCGGGCTGGAAGAGGCTGAGGGCATCGGTACATTGGTGTTGAGTGACCTTGGTCCAGCTGTGAAAAAGGGTGCAGTGGCAGTTGGGGGTGGTGTGAGGGGTTCCAGTGATGATAAAGTGTACAATGGAATGATAGGACCAGGTGAGTTCTGTGGTGTGGATGTATCTGATTCTGTTGTTGGATGTGAAGATGGGGTCCAGAGTGTGTCCAGCTCTGTGAGTGGGGTCTGAGATCAACTATGTGAGGCTGATGTTGTCCATACGTTACAGGACGGTCAGTGGAGTTGAAATGGGTAAGGTCGTGCAGGTAAAAATTGCGGTCTCCCAGGAAGAGGAAGTGTTTGGATTTGAAGGTGAGCTGAGTGACAAATTCTGTGATGGCATCACAGAGGCCGGTTTGTGGTCCGGGGGGTCGGCATGCAAGGGTGCCTCTGATGGTGGTTTTCTCATCGGTATGGAGCTGAAATTTCATGTGTTCCATGAATGGCGTGGCTACGTCTTCGGTGGTCGTACAGATGCTTGCTTCCCTGTGCACAATGGCAATGCTGCCTCTGCGTCTGTTGGTGTGGTTGCGGTGTTTCACCTTGTAGCCGCTGGGTGTTGCGGTGGCGGTGTCAGTGGCTGATGCGGGATGAGCCAGGTCTCTGTGATGAAGGTCACATCAGAGGCAAGGGTGGAAATGGTGTTCCAGACTTCAGTGATGTGGCGTTGATCAGGAGGTATTTGAGTTGGTCCAGTGGGGTCTCAGCCAGCGGGCACGGTGTAGCGCAGGATCCTCCAAAGGCGGTCAGTCCTGGAATGGATGTGAAACAGCAGCGGAGACAGATGAACGGATTGCTGTGGAGCGGGAAGATGCAAGTCAGCAGTTGTTGTTGCATTCAGTGTCTAGGGCACAAGTATCAGCAGCGGAGCACCTGTGGGAGTCCAGAGTGTCACAGTTCTTGGCACTGGGCATGGTTGAGGTACGGGCAGGTGCAGATGGCCTCTGGCATGCCGGCAGCGCAGCCTCATTGCGGCATCCATTACGTCTGTCCTGGAAGGGGTGCTCGAGAGGCGGGCGGGTGGAAGGGCAGGAAAAACAGCAATCTGGGATGGCAGGAAAAACGGGTGGCAAGGCTCTTGAGGGCACTGGAGTCTTTGAGGGGATAGCGGCGCTGGGCCTGAAGGGCTCTTTTACCAACACTAACTGCTTGCTGGCTGTAAAGGCAGGAGTCCGGCTGCTGGCAGAAGACAGAAGGAGGTGCCTAACCTGAGAGGAGCTGGTCTCTACAAAGTCATATGGTACAGTCAATTACAGGGTACTGCCATGGGTTGACCAGGTTGGTCCCTCCTGTGCCAATGTTTGTATAAGTTGGTGTGAGAGAATGCATGCATGAGGCTATGGTGCCAAACAGTGGACTGATTATATCTACTTTTTGTGTTTAGATATAGATGATATCATTTTGATATGCACAGGGACACACCAACACATGACTGATTATTTTTCTTATTTGAATGACAAACTGTTCAATAAAAGCATATCCATGAATTTGAATATGAACAACATAGAATTCGTAGATTTAGAATTCTAGGTGACAGATGATAAACCCAAAGTAATATTTACTGCAGCGTCACTGATAGTGAGAAGATGAGAAAAACCCACCCAACATCAGTAATTGATAGTATTGCATAAGGGTGACTAAATTGCACTCAAGATAATGTGTTTGAATCAAACATCATGTGCTTGAAAAATCGCTGCAGGTCAGCGGTATCAATAGGTCAGTTATGAAGAAAGCAACGACTTGGATCACACTCTTAAAATATCTGAAATGTTATTGGGGCCTAGGTAACAAAAATATATACCTGATTTGGCCTTCATTATCAAGAATAATGCACTAAGCAGCCAAATATATAGGATACTGAACAAACATGGGTTACTCCTGAAGGATGTTACAGGATTGACAGAATCAATTGCACAAAGAACAAGAGTAACATATTGCAGTAGGTCAACTATCAGAAATCTCTTCAGTCCTAGTTATGTGCCAGCTGTAGAGCCTATCAACAATTGGTTTTCTGATACACCTAGGTATTCTTTACATGCAATGGATGCAGTGCCTGTACTTTGGGTATGATCAAAACTACTAAGGTCAGTTACAATACTGTCTCCAAATATAAAATTAACCAGTGTATTGTTTGAAACAGCACTTATATTGTTTAAGTGTTACTTTGTTTTGTTAACTAATCTATGTTGGTAGCACCACCAGGCATTTTAAAATCTGGATACAAGAACATATCAGATATATTTAAAAAAAGAACGGCCCAAAATATACTTAGACAACTCACTATATGGAATTTCATAACAGAAAGGACTTCAGAATCTTAAACTTCATGGCATTGATCAAGTCCTGGAGTACAGGGGCCCTATTTATGAAAAGTGACGCATCGCTGCGTGAAAACAGCGATGCGTCACTTTTCATTGCGCCCTGCTTGCGACACCAATGATGCGTCATATTTACAGTATGACGCATCATTGCGCAAGGAGTTACAGATACGTCAGTATTTCTGACGTATCTGTATGGCGCAAAAGTGACGCATTGCTGGAGTGTGTCATAAAAGTGACGCAACTCCAGCAATGTGTCCTTTCACATGGGGCAAGCCCCATGTGAAAGGGCCTGCGTCAGTCTTACGCCTGCTGTGAGGCAGCCGTAAGAAATTGACGCATTTGCGTCCTAGAAGTGACGCAGTGTAATCTCATAGATTTCACTGCGTCACTTCTACGGACCTTTCTTGCGTCAATACGCCCCCCTTGCTTACATTATACCTGGCGCAGGAATAATGTGGCGCAGGGGTTTACAAAGTGACGCATCTCCCTAGATGCGTCACTTTGTAAATATGGCGCAGTAAGGAACATTTTTTACGCCACTGGTGCGTCACAAAAAGTGATGCACCGGCGGCGTAAAAGTGAGGCACAGCCTCATAAATGAGGCCCCAAGAGAGGTGGCAAAATAGAATGATATCAGAGACAGATGGAGACAAAGTGGATTAACCACCTTTGAGCAGCTGAAAAGGGCCATAACACAGACCATTGAAACCATTACTTTCTAGATGAAAACCACAGAGGTAATAGATTGATCCGAGTTACCAAATTTGTGCTATGTGGTCTATTTACTATTATCAAAAAATGAAATTAAGGCATCATTGTAAAGCCCTGAAGGAATGATTTTTCTTTAATCCCTTCATTTATTATGGACAAATGTTTCAAGTTAAATTATTTAATTGGTACTTCTATAGATCACTGTCCTGGTACTATGTTTTCAATATCAACTTATGATCACCTCGATGTTATATACTGTGATATGTCTGAACACAATGTACACAACAGGTGACAATATGGAGCATATACTTGCCACTGCACTGTATCTACAGTTTTACTGTATTAGAGTTTTTCAAAATATTGACCCTGAACTCTTCTATAACTTCTTTTATGCAAATATTTTAGCAACCTCACTACTAATAATTCATCCCGCTAACTATATGAATACAATGTTCAAATGATATCTATGACACAAATGTAGACCCATCATTCTTCTTTGAAAGTGGTGGGGTTTTATGTGGTTGCTGATAATAAAAACATAAGTTACAACATGCCAATTGAGTAATTTTCTTTTTTTTAAATCTTGTCATGAAGCAGCATTTCATCATAACACACTCAAATATGAAATATGCTTGAGATTTTAAAAAGGTACTAAGTAAGAATGCCCTTCTGAACGTGCATGTTATTTATCTGTGGGGCATAGATGTTTGGCATTGCCGACTTCAACCTTGATAAACTATTATTAATATTAGAACTAGTTCCTATATTATACCCACCATCTTTTTAATTTTCGCGAGCTTGGGCAGAAGTATTGCGTCGTGATGCATTAACATGGCCATTTGAGATTCCAATATGATGCTTAGCAAGGATGGCATCATTCAAGTGTGTTAGATAAATAAAAGAGGGTTTTTTTTGCAAATATGTATAATCTAAAAGATGCAAGTGACATTGCAAAAGTTGTTGAGAAGTCTGAATACTGTATGAGAGAAATATCTAAAAGGATGGTGTGAGTGTTAATGGTGGTGTAAAATGACAGATGATAACAATGTAAGTTTAGTGCTAAAAGGGGTCAGTAAGACTCAAAAGGGGATATTAACAAACCAAAAGGCAGGTTAAGTCAGAGGAGTAGGAGTCGTTTTCATGGGGGGATTCAAATTCTTTCTTTGCCATTAACAAAGATTGCAGGAAGTATGGGCATAAAAGTCATTTTGCACGTATGTGCAGAGAAAGTAGCAGAGCAAAAGAAACAGTGATGGAGGAATTAAGTGGGGGTAAACGTTCTGATACCTTTTGAGTTTAGATCAGCATGATAGTTAAAAGAGGAGCAAGTCGAGGCCAAAAGTAACCTTTCATGTACAAGTTAGAGATATGAATCTTATTGTTGATTCAGGGTCAATGTATACAACTGTACTCAAGAATGTGTTTATAATGGAATCGTCTGATATAGACTTATCTCCTAAAGACATCTGTCCAGGGGGGTATCAAGAAGAAGAAACCAATATTTTAGGGTACTTCCTTACTACCATAAAGTTCATGACTAGATATGATGAGGACAGGGTGTATGTTGCACTGGAAGGACCAGTGATACTTGCAGGCAGCAGTACGACTTGCATAATGTTATAAATCCGAGAGCTCCCAACAAGGTGATGGTGGCAGATGAAGTTAGCATTGAAGACATAATCAGAGGAGCAACAAATGTGTTCAAGGGGCAACTGGGTTGGTTGTGAGGTTATCTACATAAGATCATGGTGAAAACTGATGCTATCCTTAGTAGGCATAAGCTGCGATGAGTTCCTGTGACAGTCATGGAAGTAAAAAAAAATGTTGGAAGAGATGGTCGTGGATGGAAGTATTGAACCGTGTTGTAGCTTCTGTTTGGGATTCTTCTGTGGTAATAACTGAAATGGTAGATGGGCAGTTAAGATTCTGTGTAGACCTTCAAAATATCTTATATATTCACCCTACAATTGTGTCTTTGAAGTCTGCCACCACAGAAAGACTGGGCATAGATTATGAAGCATATAGGGTAAGGTTCAAACAAGTAAGATAAGGTAGGAGATGCCCGAAGATCACGTTCCTCTGCAGTAAGCCCACTGAAGCCCCTTCAAGGCTCAACTGTGTTTTTGGAGTTGGGCACTGCGAAGGCACATGCCGAGCAGTGGGGGCAGGAGCACCCGGCTATTGGATTGGATATCATCTGACGCACTGACATAAGAATATTTTCCTGTGCTGTCTCGCAACATTTTCGGAAAGACTCCAACGAGGGCATTTGGAAGGCACACTGAGGTAAAAACGTGAATGTGAAATTGGAGACTGAAATGTTGCATTTTAACTTTCAGGAGGTTTCCCACTTGGTTTAATTAAGGCCATGAGTCATGCGACTGTGAGGCGGCACAGCTGTACATTACAGCCGTTGTTTAGTGCGTTTAACAAAGACTTTGATTAAATCAGACTCATCCTGTGCAGCTCGTGACAATCGAGGCTGGGTTTCATAAATGTTATTTTGATGTGTGTTGGAACTTTTCTAAAACAGCTGACTAGATGAATAGTGCTCAGAGGAAGAGGTTAAAAATTGTCTATAGCAACCCATTAGGGATTTATACGAACTGTCAATTTTTTAACTGAGATGCTGCAGCAATATTTTGCACTAATGTTTAAAGGATTCATGTTTCACTCACAATTATTACTTGTAATAACAAAACGATGTAAATTGGTATGAACTGCTGTAGATATGAAGTGCATTGTCTATGTTTACTGTTTACTGACGCACTGACATGAGAATATTTTTCTGTGCTGCTACTTATTTTTGGAAAGCCTCCTAGCCTGACATTTGAAACGTACACTGAAGTAAAAACCTGAATGTGAAATTGGAGACGGAAATGTGGCATCTTAACTTTCCGGAGGTTTCCCACTTCAGAGGGCTCCATATGTCCTTGGGCCTGGATGTCAAGGGTTGGGTTGTTGGAAACAGCTCACAATTTGTGTTGGAATAAATTAGGTTATGTAGCCAGGCTTTTGTAGTGGGAATGACCTTCTTGGCCCAGTGTAGCGCTATTTCACGTTTGGTGAGCAGTAACACAATAGAAATGAATCGGTGCAACTGTTTAGGGAAGTTGCGTACATACCCCAGCAGGACCACCTCTGATAGAGGATGGAGGTCAAGGTGAGTCATATGTGAAAAGATTGTGTAGCCTCCTATTTTAACACAGTTCCAGGTCATGTGAGCAAAGTCCGCATGATGCGCCCCACATTTAGGGCACGTGTGTGGCCAAGAGGGGTCTATAGAGTTGAGTTTAGCAGGGGTCATGTATGTCCTCCATAGGTATTTGAAGTGGTTCAATTTGTGCCGACTATTCAGGGAAACTTCATTAGTCTGGGTGCAGCTGAATGACCAATGGGAGTTCTCTATAGGGTGTCTCAGGTCCCGCTCCCAGGTCTCACGGACCTTGGCATCTTTACTGGGGATTAGTGTCATGCAGGCTTTGTACAGTTTTAAAATTAGGTGGTCCCCCCCTGTGTTTGTGATCAACAATGTCAGTGTTAAAAATGACTCCGGTTCCAACGGGAACTCAGCGATCTGTGCTCTTAGTACACTGCAAAGCCTACTAAGGATGAAGTGGTCCATAATGGATACTTCACTGACCCTCCCATCCTCAGAGCTAGAGAAAATGTGTCCTCCCAGAAATAGATCTCCAATTGTATCTAAGGAGTATGTAATATAAGTGTTTTCTTCCGTGATGGGCAACCATGGGTTGTTGACTAACAGCAACGCAGAGGAGTATAATGTATGACTACCACTCACCCAGGTTAGTTTCTTCCAGGTCCAGCAAGTGGTGGACATGGTCTGGTATGTCTCGGGGATCTCTGGGAAATCCCTCTGGCAAAACCGTTTTAAGCAGAGGAGGATGCATTAGGTCAGCTTCTAGCTTGGAATAGGGAATACGTGCGTCAGGATGGTACCAGGAGTGTGCAAAACTGCTTTGTGCAACTGGATAATAAATCCAGAAATTTTGGACCCCCAGTCCTCCCCTTTCATATGGCAGGGTCAGAGTATCCCAACTGACCCTGGCTCTACTCCCTTTCCCATGTCAGTCTGATGCGATGTGAGCGAAGCGTTCGAAAAAACTTTGGGTAATGGGATGGGAATGTTCTGAAATAAATACAAGATTTTGAGGAGCACGACCATTTTAAGGATTGCTACTCTCCCGGAGAGGGAGAGGGGGATCTTTATCCAATGTTCAGCCTGCTGCTCTAATGCTTGTAGATCTGGGCCATAACTTAACAGAACAATCTGTTCCGCCTCTATTTGAATTTGTATCCCCAAATACTTAGTGGAGTCGGTACACCATGTCAGCGGGAATTCACACTCTCACCTAGAAGTGCAGGGCGTCAATAGAAAGATTACTGACTTACCCCAGTTTATGCCCAACCCCGAGTAAACACCAAACCAGATAACCTCCCTAACAAGAGGGTCCAAATTATCTTGAGGGTGTCGAACATACAATATGATGTTGTCTGTAAAGCGTGAGATCAAAAGAGGACCCGTTTTAAATTGAAGTCCACTATGCATGTACAGCTCTTGCAATTGCCTAACCAGGGGGTCTAGTGCTATAGTAAAAAGTAACGGTGAGAGTGGGTGTGAGAAGTTGGCCTGATATATGATGTTCAATATTCTAGTGAGCACCTTGTATCAGTCCAAACAACCCTTATGGTGGTGGTTGTAAGTCAACCTGATAGACAAGCTATCCTAGGGGTAGCATAGGCCTAAGCAGTCTTAGGCTTAACTCAAGAGGGCATGTGAAGCCAGCTGTTTTACCATATGCAATCCTGTAATATCAAATAAAAGGACACCACACAAGTTATATATTATAATAATATATGTATTTATTACTAGAATAATCCTCTGTACTCTTTATGAGTGCAGAGGCACACGCGTTTAAACAAAAGCACAGTTAAACATACAAAAGTTGCACAATTATGGATAGGCCCGGTGGCCACTCAAACCATATATTAAATAAGTGGTATAAGAAACGCTTTACGAACAATGGTAAGGCCTAGGGCCTTGGGAATCGCTGGGACTACACTGGACTAACTGTAGTTAGGACGGGAGTAGCCCGCGGGATTCGGGTGCAGCGCTAAAAGCACACGCATGCACCAATGAAAAGTCAATGATGTGTAAAAGTTATAAAGTTACTGCTTTGGAAGTCTTCCGACTGGACTAGAACTTAGCCACTTAATACTAGGACACTAGAGTTGTAAACCACTACATGAGCACCGGTGTATCGTTACCTCACCCACAGGAAGCGGGTGCATAGGTGCCAAAGTGTGTCGGGTTTCGCCTGGGAGATCTATGGAGCCTGGAGATTATAATGCTGCAGGCGGCCAGGAGAGAAGAGTCCGGTCGGATCCAAGGGTGGATCTAAGATGTAGAGTACCTGAAAGCAGAGGGGACAGAGTCTGGGTCACTAGCCAGTGACCAGGATGGAACCAGGAAGGAACCAGGCGATGTCGGGCGCAATCAGGTGGTTGTCGAGAAGCTTGTCTCCGCTGCCACGTGGACTTTGGGGCATCAAAGATGACCAGGAGTGGATCACGAGCTGTCTCACAAAGGCTCTCGCTGACGGCAGTGTCGGCTTCTGGATCGGAGTCAACAGGCCTTGGCAAATGCAACCCATGCAGGAATTGAAGATCGCTTCTTACTCGAACCAGCAAGGACAGAGAGGTTGCTCCTTTTCAGGGAAGCGAGGGCCAGTCTGGAGCAACCAGACTAGCAGAGTAGTTTTAAAGAATCGTTGTCTTAGAGGCCACTAGCCAACGGGCAAGTGACCGGACAGACGCGTCGAGCAGGAAAATGCAAAAGGGCCCCACGCAGCACTCGGTGAGTGTGGAGGGGTGATCTTCGGTGCACGAGCTGCTCGGGCTGGGGCTTCTCAAACCCCAATGCACAGCTTCGAGTGTGCCTCGGGAGCTGCACGGTCAGCACTTCACAGTCTTTTCAAGATGGCCGGTCCCACGTCTCACGCCGCCTCCACGCTGCTGTGGCTGTGGATCGGGCTGTTGGATGTCTGGGAATCTGGTTCTTGTCGATCTCTGTTGCTCGAGCTCCAGCTGGAGCTGCAACAAAGCAAACCGTTGGGCGCTGGATGGTGCCTGTTTGCACAGGGTGGTCACTCCTTGACCACAAGGGAGATTCTTCAGTCTTCCATGTCGAGTAGGATGTCGAAGGGTCCAGAGTTTCGTTTCAAAGTTTCAGTCAGGATTATCTAAAGTCTATGGGCACAGCTCCTACCTTTATTCCAAATCAAGGGGCTGGATAACCTGCTAGGTCCCTCCTATGGGTGGGACCCAGGAAGGGGGTGGTTACACCCCTTTCCGTTTGTCCAGTTTCGCGCCAGAGCTGGGGCTGCAGTGCCCCAGCACCGGTTTGAACTGGGCTATGCATGAGGAGCCTTGTGCCCCCCAGGCAGTGTCTAGTTTCACTCGCCCTGCCTGCCTCAATCCACTATCTCCTGTCTGGGGTGGTGTAACACCTCCCTGTGACAGGAAACCTTTTGTCCAGGCCTCCCCTGCCGGAGTTTCGATCAGCAGCAGGAGGCCAGACCCGTGTCTGTGGCAACAGCATCCATTTTGTGATGCTGAGGCTCTGGTTAGATTTAACCGTGTTTAAGTAAAGTAACATGTCTTCTCCCCCTAGAAGGGTGGAATGCTACCCCCGTCGCCAGAACTGGCAAAGGGGTAGTATTCCAAAGTGTATGACACCTTACACGACATGTTTTGATAAAGCCAAACCAAAGTTAGCAATAACCGCGAGGATTATAATGCACTTAAGAGTATATGGTATGGCAATACCCTGGAACAGCTATAAGGAAATGGTTCCGAAAGCTGCAGACAGGCTCAGCTCATGCTAGAGCACCATCTCACATAAAACCAAGCACTCTGCCTCCAGGATTGTTAACCTCATCCGCGCTAAGCGTTTTTCCGCCGTGCGCTGAGTTTTTCGAAAACCCGCGGTTCATGACGAGCTCAGCTTGTCATGAGCATACGAGAAGCGTAACTCATGACGAGCTGAGCTCGTCATGAGCGTCGAAGGGGTTAAGGCCTGCCATAGGAGTTACTTATAGGTGCATATGTGTCCAGATATAGGTATACTATATCTAAGCAAGGGGTTATTACACGACCTTGCCCCAGCTAAGTGATCAGGCAGTTGTGTCTGTTTGGATGGCCAGCCAGGGGTGGCAAAAGATATGCTGCAGCCCCTGGTAGGCCTTGGTTGCACCTATGCCCTGGGTACCTATAGTACACTGTACAGGGGCTGATAAGGTGACCCAATAACAAATTGGTGATGTACCTAAAGTACATGTTTGTGAATTTAGAGAGAGAACAGCAGGCTGTGGGTCTGATTAGCAGGCCCACAGCCACATTAAGTCAAAAACCAGTGAAGCAAAAAGCAAAAATTGGGGTGACCATAGGAAAGCAGACCCTACTCTCCTACAGTAGGCAATCCTGCCTGGTGCCGCGGGTAAGTTGAAACTGGGGGGATAGCGTACCATTCAGCCTGAGTCGAGCAGTGGGCGAGGTGTAGAGCAAGGCAGTGAACTCAATTAAACCCTTCTGCATTCCCATCTTACTCATGACCACTAGAAAAAGGACCACTCCAGAGAGTCAAAGCCTTTTCCATATCAAGTAGATAGGCGGCTGCTGAAACTTCAGGGTCTATCCTGTTAATAGCAGCAAAGAGCGTGCAGAGGTTCAGGGCTGTGGACCTGTGTGGGACAAAGACCGACTGGGCAGGTGAAATTATCCAATCAAGTAACAGAGCCTGTCGCCATGCTATCGTTTTTTCCAGAATCTTATAATCAAGATTTAATAATAATAGTGACCTATATGACCCACAGAGGAGCTGGTCTTTGCCTGGCTTAGGGAGCAAAATGAGCACAGCCTCCCACAGCGTGAGGGGTGGCTCTCGCCGTTCGGGAGCTTCATTGTAGACCTCAAGCTGATATGGAGCTAGTAGGGTCTTGTAGGCCCCAGTGAACTGATAAAGGTCTGGTGCAGTCAAGCCATTCATGGCGTCAGTGGCGCTAATGATTTCATCCAAGGTGAATGGCTCAGCCAAAAATTGTTGCATAGCTTTGTCAACCCACATTAGTGCAATTTTAGCTAAATATGTACTGCGATCGTCCTCACTGTGTGTTACGCATGTCGAATATAACTGAGAGTAGGAGCCTAGGAACTGGTCCCGAATGTCAGGAGTGCCGGTCAGAATCTGCCCCTGGGAGTTGCGGAGATAGGCGATATATATGAACGCCCCACGGGGGGTCTTGTGAGTCACTCCAGGGTGCGGCCAGGCCTCTCACATTCCCCATACCGACATCTGGTAGTATATTTACTTAAAAAATGTGCCTCACATTCCGCTGTTTCCCTGAATTCCGTCAAGAGTGTCAAGCGGCGGCCATGCTGAGCCGGTCCGGGTCGTTCCACCTATTCCTGATCTAATAAACTCAGTTGCTGCTCAATGTGTGACAGTGTAAGTCTCAAGTCTCGCAAGACTCCAGCATGCTTGGAGATTCATACCCCTCTTAGATACGCCTTAAATACCTCCCAAAGAGTGTCCCAGGATTGAACCGATCCATTGTTTAGGTCAAAATATTCAATAATAGCGTCATGGAGCTCAGAATGGAAAACTTCGTCCAGCAAGGCCTGGCTAGGAAACCTCCACTGCCTCTCACTTCCCTCCGGCTGTGCGACCCTGAGCATCAGTACTACTAGGGAGTGGTCAGAGAGGGTTCTGGGTAGATGTTGGGATGTCTTATACCAAGCAGCCAAATTGGAGGATGCAAGACAAAAAACCAACTGTGTTCAAGTGTAATGGGGTGCGGAATATAGTGAGTGTCTGCTGAGTCCCCAGGAAGACAGTGTTGCCACACATCCATGAGGCCCAGTGTGTCGCACAGATCTAGCAAGGCGCGCTGTGCTCGAGGCTTTGTGTCGGGGGAGTCTAAAATGCTGGTGCGTATAGGTTCTATTAGGAGATTAAAGTCCCCGCCCATGCAAATGTAATCCACATCTAACTGAAAGAGTTGTGTGTCTAAAGCATGACAAAAGTCTGGGTCATCTACATTAGGCGCATAGATGCAGACAAATTCCATTGTAAACAAAAACTCCTTCTCCTGATTTTGACAACAAGACTTATAATGCTATCCTATCCTAGGCAGAGATTGCACAAGTCGGGAAATCAGTCTAGGCGTGGGTTACCAAATTTACAACTTAATCAATTGCAGATCAGTATTGACATGAACAAATATTGCAAACACAAAGTTAAAAATGTCATTCATTTATTAAAAAAATGTTGTTAAAAACACTAATACATTATATCATATGTATTCTGCAGACAATTCTATGCATATTACTATAAAATGTTTTTCAACTCTATTAAAAACCAATTCCTAAATACTGCTACTAAGCATTGTTGCATAAATGTCAATATACTTCAAATTTCTCAAACATACAGAGCTAACTATCTCATTCCATCACTGTACAACTTGTTTATTACACATAGAGAACAAACTGTCGACGCTGCGTTTCGGTGCCTCACACAATCTTGCACCTTCTTCAGGACTTGTTCATTAACATGGTATCTACAAAAAACATGTCACAATATATTCCAATTAGGTCCAATATTAGATCTGACAATTGCACATTTCCCGACTTGTGCAATCTCTGCCTAGGATAGGATAGCATTATAAGTCTTGTTGTCAAAATCAGGAGAAGGAGTTTTTGTTTATGATTGTTGGCCCAATCCTTTTCCTGACAAAAGGGTAGCTCCCTCCTCATTTATTGACAAATTCCATTGAGCATCCCATAAGGTGCCCCACTACCATAGTGTACCGGCCCTCACTGTCGGTGCGAATCCTTGAGAATTGGAAAGGCAAGCGCTTATGTATGAGGACAGCTGTACCTCTAGCATACGTGCTGAAATTCGCAAAGTATATGTGGGGGACAAAGGAAAAAGCAAAGTGTGTTGTTGTTGTTTTTGGCAAGTGCGCTTCTTGCAGAAATGTGATATCTACCTGGTGCCTCTGAAGGTAATTCAACACCTGCTTCCATTTCCTTGCGTTAATTAAGCCCCTAACATTCCAAGTGAGCAACTTTAAGTCAGAAAAAGCAGACAAGTTACCCCATGCAGCATTTACTAGGTTTGGAAATGAGACTGTGCACATTATTTGCATTACATCATACCAGCTACATTGAGCAAGTAGAAATAGAAGCAATGGTATATAAAAACAACAAACAACCCCCCCCCCCCGCCATCCCCAGCCCATCCCTGCATACCCAACCGCAGAGAAACACCCCTTTGCCTAATACATGGAATGTAATAGAAACAACCCTAAATAATGGGGATTGGAAAAAAGTGTCATACATTCTAAACAGTATATCCGATCTAATGTGATACACACTTGGAGGGAGGCCACGCCTCGCCATCTTACCCAACTTTGTAAAGGAGTAGAGAACAAATACAAACAATCACTTGCCCTTTAAAGGAAGGTTCAGGGTAAGTCTGAACATACATGCATAGTTCAACAGGTCGGATCACTCAGAGGAGAAGAGTTCAACACTGGTCACCGATCCGCTATGCAGGGGAGAAACTCTGAGAGGGTGTTTTCCTTGGGTGCCACTAGCACCTTCAAATTCACGGCAAAACTCCTGGACCGCTGTGGGTGTGTCAAACACTCGAGACCTCCTCGCAATGTCCACTCGCAGGCGAGCTCGATAGAACATGCCGTACCTAAGACCTAGATTTCGAAGCGTGGCCTTCACTCTGGTATACTTCCTCCTTGCCTCCTGAACCATGACTGTGAAATCTGTGAATAGTGTAATCGTGGATCCCTGCTAGGACAATGTGCCAGTTTCTCGTGCCAACTACAATGCAGTGTCCCTATCATGAAATTTCAAGAGGTGGGCTTTAATCGGTCTCGGTGGAGCACCCGGATTAGGTTGAGGCACTTGCGTGAGGTGCACTCGCTCGATCGGGAACGTAGTAGTAAAGGACGCTTTGCCAAATAAATCTGTGAGTAAGGTTTCTACAAAGAGATCAATATGGCCAGTATTGGTGGACTCAGGGACGTCAAGAATGTGCACATTGTAGCACCTACTTCTTGCCTCCAAATCTACATTCTTCATGGCCACATACTTCACAATTTTCTACACCCGGTCCAATCGCTTGGTGGATTGTGCAGCCCAATCTTCCAGATCGGGTACCCTGCCTTCCGCAGTGTCCCTCTAGTCTGGCCCCCATAGTGTCCAGGTGCTTCTCCAGGGAGCCAAAGTGGCCGTCCAGGGCCTTGAACCCTGCTGGCAGTTCTATCCATCAGGGTGTCCGAGCGAGAAGGGGCATTCTCTGGCCGGGCAGCTTCTACACCCCCTTCTGCCATGTTGGGGCCAGGCTCCACTGATGCGCCACTCGGCTTTGTAAATTGCAGTACCCTTTGTTTGGAGTCTTTCCGCACCATAATGCTGTCCGTACCCCGGCGGTGATGACTAGCGGCCAAGGATGGCACAGAGTTGTGTAACGTGAAGGATTGTAGTTAACACACATTTGGACCTTAAAGCTAACTAGGATAGGCTGAATCAGCAGAGGCGCAATGCCTCAATAAATGTCTGGGCCCCTAGTTCTTCAGCCCAGCCAAAGTCATTGAATCAAGTATTACAGGTATAAAAACCAAGTACAGGTCGCCAGGTTCAGGCAGATATTGTGACCCAGCTTAGACAGAAGCACAGGTAAGTGCCTTAGGGGGTAGGATATAGTGCAGGCCACATCGTGAAAA
The DNA here is from genome assembly GCF_964261635.1 of Lissotriton helveticus. Taxonomy (NCBI): domain Eukaryota; kingdom Metazoa; phylum Chordata; class Amphibia; order Caudata; family Salamandridae; genus Lissotriton; species Lissotriton helveticus. The sequence goes on along the minus strand of NC_136061.1, from coordinate 846,862,914 downwards.
TTACCGGGCTATCCCTCGGGGTCAATAAGGTGCAACAGGGGTCAGCCAAAGTCCCTTTCAGTGTGGAGTGTAGGTGATGCCAGAAGCTTAACTTCGCAGCGTTGGGGCCCGCAGCACATCATTCCCTCCAGCACCCACGCCGATCGCCCCGTCCAGCCGGATGGATGGACCCCAGGCTCACCCGCGGCACCTGAGGCTGCTGGGCTTCCGGGTGGGATGTAGGCCGGCTTACCTGTGAGGCCAGGGCTGGCTGCGATGGACAGGAGTTCTCTCCTGATGGCCTATGATTGCTGCGTTTCACCTTCCAGGCAGCTCCGCACTTCAGAGCTGCGAGGCAGGCCCTATGAGAGCCTCCCTCTTGCAGGCTCCGGCCTCCCAGTCTAGGCCGCATCGATCACCGATCTCCCCAGATGGCGCACCACTGCGTCCCAGGATGGTGGAGCACCCCAGATCTGGGGAGAGGGGGGCACAAGAATCTGTCGTCCGCTGCTCGGATGATGGCGTCTCCACTCTCCGGGCAGCGCCGCTTCTTCCGGAGTGCGTGCCTCCAGCGCGAGCCCATGCCAAATGACGATCGCTCTAATTCAAGCGCTGTTGCTTCTCCGGTTGTTGGAGTGTCCTGAATCTTGGGAGGGGGCACTCTGCGGCACTAGATTCCGTCGTCCGTGATAAGGATGGCACAGTGTTTTGCTTGGATGAGGCAAGGATGTCGGGTCGGATGGCGAAGCTATAGTGCTACGCTGCCATCTTGGTCGGTAGTTTGGCCACGCCCCCAATGATGGGAGGGTGTTAAGATGATTTCTATCATGTCAACCATTTAAGTTCCAAACCTTTCACAGACAAGGCAAAGATCAAGGCAATATACATTTCCTGTCACGATACCCTATGACAAGGATTTTTCCCAATGGAAAGACTGTAAGGAGATAGAAATGTAAGAGGAAGGATGAGCATGAGGGGAAGGGAAAGGAAGGCACTTACTTGGAAGAGTGTTGCCCTGGTAGGCAAAGCATGCCAAAAGTCCAAAAGGCCTCAAAAAGAAAAGAGCACAATGTTCCAAGGGAATGGGAAGTTAAGGAGAACAAAGAAAACAGACACAGACAAAAAGAAGGACTAAAGCAAGAGACCTTTTGTGGGCACGAAGGGGAAGACACAGGGGGGATAAAGGTAAAAGACCATAACCCTGAAGATGAAAGAGAGAGGCACAGAGGCAGTGGAATCCTCCAGCAGCAACCCAAATGGATTGCCCTTGCTATGTATGTGTCTGGGTGATCAAAAGTGTGAGTATGATGAGTCTGGGAAGCATACTAGATGGTCTGTGAGGAAATTACCCCTCTGCCTGATGGAATAACTGATCATGGGATATGTTTTGCCTGTTTCTAAAAAAAAACGTGTAAGGACTTAACCCCTGCGTGCTTCTGTCGGGCAACGGCCGTCGTCCGCACTCCCTTCGTAGTGCTGCGCTTATCCATTGGCCGACGTGGCACTACCCACTCATTAAACCTGCCGCACCGCGGCAGAATTCAAGCCGCAGTAAACGGGTTAAGACAAACCGATGGTCCTGTTTACAATTGCTGACTTCCCAGGTCATAACCCCTATTTGGGCATGTCACTCAAGCCGATCCTAATTTAGTGGTGACCATGTTTTTTTTTATTGTTTATGTTTACTTCATGGTGCCCAGGATGTGGTTTTATATTCTCTATATGCAAACTGTGCCTCCTGATACCCTGGTCCGCTAGCTAGCAGGTTTTAAATCTGGGGAAGAACTACTGGCATCGAAACTGTTATTAAGAGGAGGAAGTCATTCTGCCAAGACAGACATGATTTATTTAAGAAGTAATTTTACCATAATATGTTAAACATGTCCATTACATATAGATGTACATGCTAGGAAAACTTTAGTTTCAAATATGTACATTTTTGGGGTAGGGAGTTACACTTGTTAAGAACACTTTGATTTGTAGGCGATAATTGAAATTAAGATTGAATTGTTCCATCAATATAGCAATGTAATGCATAATATTCTGCAACCCCTGTATAAAAACTTGTCCAAATGCAACTGTAATAAATAATTACAATTAAGATCCTAGAGGAGAAAGGCAGGAGAGGTCACGTTGCATAATTAAAGCAGCTGTTTAACCCGTTCCGTGCTCCCGTCGGCCACTACCTCACGGGTGCTGCCGTTGGCCGACGGAGTCCGCCCACTCTGTAGAACGCCTGCACCGCGTTAAAAAACAAAACTAAAATATTGTTTTTCTTTCTTCTCCTCTGTTTTTTTAGCTGTGCATTGACAAGAAGAAATTTGTTATTTTTTGCACTCTAATTATAGAAAAGTTAGAATCTTTCTGCATGTATCTACTGTACCTTTATAAATTGTATTAAACTGTTGACCTTTTTAGAACAAATATTTAACAGCTTTCTTGAACTGTTTACATTTGTACTAGAAGTTTTATTTTTATTCTTCATGTTTGCAAACATGCTCTCTCTCATATGAATTGCCCCTGCCATACATGCTATAGATATTGCAATTCACCTTTGAATTCTATAACTTTATAAAGGAGCTCGGCCTGCCGCATTGTTCCTCTGTATGGTCATGGAACTCCTTGATGACTTACAATTTCCTTATAATGTACAGCAGGGGCAGTTTATCCCATATATAGTCAAATATTTTGTCAAGGATAATAATGGAATTGGTCACATTATTATTTTGCTTAACTTGGGGTTTAATTGTTATACCGATTGGATTTTTACAATCACAGATCAATATAGATCACTAACATGGAAACCTATAGAAAATATTTTGGAACTGTACTTCTGTGCACTAAAGAAATATTAGTATGTGATCTAGACTTACTTGCCATTGTATATTGAAAGAAATATCATAGTGAAAACATTTTGTCGAATATTTTAAATAATGTTGTTTATGCTGATACACTGAACAGATATTGAACAATGCAGATGGTGTAGAAATAGGTACGGTAGCTCCTCTGTACACCAAAATGCATTTTAGTACACAAGCAGAATTTGCTACAAAATTGCACTTATATATGCCATACTGAGTTTTTAGTGGCACATAACAGAATAAATTCGAATAGAAATATGCACTAATGCTGTGTATTCGCTTAAACATTGAACATCTGCAATACGACAAAAAGTTCAACGAAACCAAATATCGGATCTTTAATTTTCTTGTAATTATGTGTTTTTAATTGTATATACAGATATCATATTGTATACATGATGTACAGCCCTGGAGAAATCCCTAGCATAATTGAATAAAATGCATTGCCAGAGGCTGAGTTGCGACGTTTTTCATAAAAATAAAGAAATTAGAGAATTGTCCTGCAAAAATATATTGCTGAGGAACTTTGATTAGTGCATTACAGGATATAGATTGCAACTTTATTTGTGTTTTTGGAGCAGTATGGACAGGGCCATTTTGTGTAAACTAATATATATGTGGACTCAAAACTGCACTTAATATTAAATCTCATTTGCAGCTGGGCTCTAGGAGTAAGGAGCTTACAGGTCATGCGTTACTTTATTAAACTGGTTTTGTAGTGCAGTGTGAATGCCCACAGCTGCTTTTTGTAAATAGCAAATTGTGAAAAAATATAACCACAGTGAAAGTAAGAATTGACCACAATGCTCAAGGAAATTATTTTAATTACTTACCTGAACATTTCTTTCACTTTTTACCTTCGGACGAGAGAGAAGTATTCATTGAAGACATTAGAATATATGACGACAATTTATGGTTGTGTGCCCACAGAGGAGGGCACCAAAGTGAAACATGTGCTATGCTAACCTGACCTAAATGTAGGCCTGAAATGTATTTCTAATTTGCTTCCCCGACTAGCTTTTATCTTTGCATTTTGTTTGCACTGTGAAATGTTGCATGTATTTTGTGTTCCCACTGCAGGTGCACAAGGCATTGTTAGTTCAGAAAAGGATCTATCGTTTAGCAGCTAGAGACGCCTGGGAGGAAATGTGGCTACGAAGGAGAGATGAGTTCTCATGGGAGACGGAGATGGCATCAAGGACATGTGGGATGTTTAACTGTTTGAAGCAAAAGGCGGAAAAGGAGTTAAAGAAGAACGCTGGGATAATGGAAAGTTACCCAAAGTTTGTAGGAGATGTCTGTATTTGGTGACTGCTTTTGTACTAACGAAGTTATGGACAGCTGACACTTCTCTTGGAGACACCTTGATGTACAGAACTCACTTGGTGACTGTGGCTTTATGCTTCATGCTCCTAGTTGGAGTTTTACTTTACCTATTATGCTTTCCTTCAGAACTTTGCCTAGACTAGAGTTACCCTTTGCACAGTGTAAGGCTATATAGGGGTTTCTGTTGAAGGAGCCCAGTGCAACCAAGTTTTACATTTTTGTCTTCTAATAACCTACATGGCCCTATCTGAGCTACTACTCTTCTTTCTGCTATATAGGATGAATCGGTTCTGAAGATTTGGCTTCTTTTAACGTTCATATTTTTATACTAATAGGCTAAGACCGATATACCTAAATCTATTTCAAGATCTAAAATAAACAGACTTACCTGAACCTATTCGTGGACCTCAGTTTGTCAAAATTTTCAGTCTTGGTGTTAATGAATTGTTGAGTTCCTTCTTTCTCAAGCTGCTGAATAAGAACCAGCGACAAAAATTTGAGGAGACAAATTTCCGCGCTAGAGGTGGGAGCTACGGAGGATGGTTCTGCACTTGAAGGAAGGAACCAGGCTTAGACTAGCTCTAGAGCAATCCCTCTATTATGTGCGAGGATCCTGAATGCGAAATTGGAGAACGAGTGGAGTTCCGGCGGTGTACGGAGAAACCAGTGGTGGAGGAGAAGTGAGTATTAATAGGTTGATGTGTGTGACAGTTATGTTAGATTGTAGTGAAGAATTGATTGAGTAGTGATTGGCGGAGATGTTGTGAGAGTTGTGTAAATGCGGTGCTGAGTTGTTGTTGAGGTTGTTATCGGGTCCAACGTGACCTGAGATCTTGGGATATATAATAAGGTGCAGATGTCACTCTGTTGTATTTGTCTGCTGAAGTTTTGTGGGGGTTTGTCATGAGATGTCGTTGACTGCCCTAATTGAGATAGGGAACTTTGTGTGAATGGAACAATTGTGAATAGTGTAGTAGACCTTTTTATGCACAAGGGAAACTATACAGATTCGGTTGATTCCCCGCTGGTTGAGGTTCATGATGAGAGAGCGTTCTTTAGGTGACTGAATTCTATTGATTCTTTTAGCAGACAACTGTTCTTTAAGGAACCATGTGCGTGAGTGCAAAGAGATTGTGAAGGAGGGTAAGCTGCTGCGAAGAGTGATAGTGATGCCACAGTGTGCAGCGCTGGGATCGGTCGGATGGTGTAATGTCATGCTGTTATTGGTACGATTCGGCGCATTGCTGTTGGAGGTTGTACTGTTGTGGCGCTTGGAAAAATGTTTAACTCAGTAAAATTGTGTTTATCTAAAGAGGCAGCAAAATCAGATGTTTTAAAGAGATTACAGAACGGTTAGAGGAGATGTGCCAGTTCTGACTAAAATGGGGGAAGAGGCCCCCCAGAGGATACACCCCCTCATTATATGGCAATTAATTTATTGCTTCATACTATTATTTGGCTTAAAAATTGGCACAAGATCACTGAAAAAGAGGGCACATTGACGTTTCCACATTACGGTACCTTTAATTTTAGAATAATTGACCATTTCAGGGAAATGTTGTATGCAATGAAAACATTACCTAGACCCACATAATTTGAAGCACTCGATGCATGGATGCATGCTTCAAATGGGATGTATGACAAAATATAGAAAGACAAAATTTTGACCTACAAAAATATTGGAGCAATAATATCGATGTCAACAATATCGACATCCTATCTACAACAAGCTAAGTACAAAATATCGGGAAAAAATATCGATGTCAAAAATATTGTTTTTTTTAAAATATAATTTTTTAAATTAAAAAAATATGTAAAATTAATTAAAAAATACTTAAAAATATAAACATAGTACAAAATATATTATATTATTTAAAATTAATAGGTAATATACATAATGTAATAAAAAACAATTAAACATATGCATATAATATGTAAGATATATACTTAATAATCAGTTGTAATATTTATTGTAATAACTTATAAATAATAAAAAATATATATTACAAATTCATCTATACACATAAAATATTAACATAAATAAAAATTACATAATTATACAAAACAAATAAAAAAATATATATTTTTTAATTCATTATATACTACATTAAATAAAACAATACAAAAAAATATTAAGTAACAGAGGGAATAAAATACTATTCCAACTCCCAAAAAAACAACAGTAAGGAAAATGTTGGATAGCGTAGGGGTAAAAATTACTATTACTATTCTCACTCCAGAGAGTGCAGCAGTAGGGAATGTGTTGGAAGGGTAGGGGTAAAAATTACTATTCTCACTCCAGAGAGTGCAACAGTAGGGAAAGTGTTGGATAGCGTAGTTGTAAAAATTACTATTCCAACTCCATTTAGTGCAACAGTAGGGAAAGTGTTGGATAGCGTAGGGGTAAAAATTACTATTCCCACTCCAGAGAGTGCAACAGTATGGAAAGTGTTGGATAGCGTAAGGGTAACAATTATTATTCTCCTTCCAGAGAGTGCAACAGTAGGGAAAGTGTTGGATACCGTAGGGGTAAAAATTACTATTCCAACTCCATTTAGTGCAACAGTAGGGAAAGTGTTGGATAGCGTAGGGGTAAAAATTACTATTCCCACTCCAGAGAGTGCAACAGTAGGGAAAGTGTAGGATACCGTAGGGGTAAAAATTACTATTCCCACTCCAGAGAGTGCAACAGTAGGGAACGTGTTGGATAGCATGGAAGTAAAAAATAACATACTTATAAATAAACTAATATTTTAAAATATTTAAAAAATATTTATTAAATTAATCTAAACTATTTTCAAATACCATTAATTAATTATTAATAATTAATATCCAATAAATTAATTATCAATACCCAACTATAAATGTAATACCTACTTAATTACATATCAATGACTTCACACACTATAAACGCACAACAAACACCAATTATAAAATAATACACTTAACATAATTATCAATTAATCAATTAATTACAATTAATTACCAATGAATGAAAATTAATTAACAATAATTAGCAAAAACGATTAATGAAAATAAATTATTACTTAGTTACATTTATATTACTTCCCACCCTTTTCCCCTATAAACCCACAACCCGCTACAGAACATAATTATCAATTAATCAATTAATTAAAATAAATTACCAATTAATTACCAATTAATTAAAATGAATTTATAATTCTTAAAAAATGTAAAAATAATTTAGAATAATTAAATTACTTCCCACCCTATTCCCCTATGAACCCACAACCCGCTGCAGAACATAAATATCAATTAATTAAAATAAATTACCAATTAATAAAAATTAATTACCAATTAATTAAAATGAATTTATAATTCCTAAAAAATAAAAAAATAATTTACTATAATTCAATTACTTCTCACCCTATTCCCCTATAAACCCGCTACGGTACTAAAATACAACATTTACTTAAATTACATTTTAAAAATTAATACATATTAAATACATAATAATATACATAAAAATCGATATTATTAATATCGATATTACTTACATCGATATTAACAAAATCAATATTACTTACCTTCGAAATTCTGTCCCTTCGATATTAAAAAAATCGATATTACTTACCTTCTATATTCTGTCCCTTCGATATTAAAACATCGATATTATGGTAGGTCGATATTAATAAATCGATATTTTGTCTGCCAACCCTTCACATGCTATGCAGAGAGAGTGCTATCAGGCAAAGATGAAAAAGTGATGCACGCGTATCAGGAAGCAAAATGGGATAAGAAGGAAAGGAGGTGGAGCGTAGACATGATAGAGGTAGTGAGATTGTACCCTGTGTTGGTGGCTAATGAGACCAAATTGGGGGAAGACGGAGAAAGAGAGCATAGCAGTAAAGAGGAGGAGGAGAGTGACAGCGATGTTGGAGATAGTTTGTTGGATGGGTTGTTTGCAGAGTGCCCACCACCATATAGCTTATCATACCCCGGGAGCAGGGGGAGTTCTACCATCACCAATGACCCTGCAAGTGCCTCGGCACCAGTGGCTACCAACCCGAATGTTGTAGGGATTCTCTCAACAGGAAAGTCCCAAGCTGTGGGACTGGAGGAGCACAGACGGGAGTACAGAAAGCATCCAGGCATGGTGATCCCGGATTCTCTGACCGTACTAGTCACTGGCTCCACCTGTCCCGTATACGACCCGAATCTCATTGTGAAAGGAGGTCAAAGGATACCCACAGTTATGGAGAAGGGAGCAATGCAGGAAAGAGTGGAGAGCCTTCACACAGGATTCATCCCTTTGACACCGATGAATATGAGCACTCCTTGTGCCGCGACTGCGGGTTAATCCATAGTCCAAGTTGGGCCAGGAACTGTTAGGCCTATTTCAGAGTTGACAGGGTTGGATTTGCTTGCATGGGAAATGCTACCCAAAGCACATAATAGCAGCCTAGAGAGCAAGTTCAAGTATGGAAGACACCTGAGAGCCAAAGGTGGTTTGAAATTCTAGATTCGGAGAAATGACTGAAAGAACATAGTCACACTAACAAGAGTCAGAGCACGGACGCAAATACAGGGACTCTTAAGTCAGTGGTAAAGTTAAATTTGGTGGATGTCCTTAAGCTGAAAACAGAATTAGATGCAATGATAAGTGGAGTTTTAGAGCTTTATCGAATAAACACATACAAGCAGAATGAATTATTGTTAATGAGTAAGGATGTTACTAGAAGGGTGAGAGGTGCATGGAAAATTGTCTGAACTGGCTACTAAATTTGAAGTCGATATAGAGCGAACAAAGGTGCTGCAGAAAAATCACTACCATGAGTATAGTGATTAAGACCTGGAGAATCTGGGGACACCAGGGCTTAAAACCCAAATTCACAGCTCATACAATGCATCCGAGTTTGGAGTTCAGTTGAGAAGTGGGGGGAAAGATATGCGAAAAGGAAGGCTACATAGGATGGAGGAGGAAGAGTTCTGGTATTCCCTTTACGAGAGGTGCCAAGCTGTGGACACATACATGTGCCCTGGAGCAGGGGCGATTTAGCCGCCTTTACAAATGATTTCCCCAGATTAAGAGAGAAGCCTTTGGAGTTTTATAAACAGGTCAATCGTTTTGTTAAAATATCGAAGGTTTTGGGGGTCAATCTTAACACGCTGTTTGAAATTGAGGTTCCGAGCGACCTGTGGTCAGCATGTAAAATAGGTATAGAATGGCCTGATGGTGAACCCAGATAAAATCTGGTGACTCATGGTCCGTCACCTGTGATGATGAAGAAATATGATCAGGTGATCACATGGTTGAAAGCTAAAGTGGCTCAACAAGATGTGGACTGGGTTAAGATAGACAGCACTACCCAGGAACCTAAAGAGACAGTGCATGCCTACTATGAGAGGTTGTTGCAGGCTTTTCAACAGTACAGTGGAATTGATTCGCTGGAACCAAAGGACATGGAACAGTTTGTGTCTAAATTTGTAACTGGGTTGTGAACTGAAATCAGTTTAATGATCCAGCAGCATTTGATATGTTGGCAGAACAAGTCTATTGATGAGATTCTGCGCTATGCCAATTTTTGTAACAACAAAATTGAAGAGAGACATAAGAAGATGAAGGAGAAGTTGATGTTGGTACAAACAAAGCCTGTGCAGAGGGGAGGTCAAGGTCAGACATATAGAGGGAACATGGCCCCTATGTCAGGAACTTACCCACAACAAGTACAGGTGCCGCAGGGAGAAGGAATGCAGGGCCAGGGAAGAGGCAGGAGTGGCCCAATAAACCTTAAAACAGGAATAGATATCGCGACCCTCAAGAAAACCAGTCTGTGTCACTATTGCAATAGGGTGGGGTATTGGGAGCAAGAGTGTCATTTCAATCCTGCAAACCAGGATTTCAGTGGGGATCTAAGCAGCCCCTGGGTAACTTCGTACAACCTCAGCTTATAACCCGGCCAGCATCTCAGAATATGGGAGGATCACAGGGGCCTGTAATGCAGGTGCCCTAACATCCAGTACCACCACAAGATTTCCAGGATGTCTCATATGGGAATGCCACCACCCACTCCAGCTCCCCACCATCCACTTTGGCTCACCTTCCGACCCCTGTCCCCACCACATCTTCAACAAGGCAAGCTCCATCATTGCACCCCAACTCCGAAAGATCATCAACAGCTCCTTCGAGACCACCACCTTCCGAGAGAGCAGGAAACACGCGGAGATCAACTCCCTCCTCAAGAAACACAAGTCGGACCCAAAGGACCTCAAGAACTTCCGACCCATCTCCCTGCTCCGGTTCCCGGCCAAAGTCATCGAGAAGACCGCCAACAGACAACTGAACCTCTTCCTGGAGGAGAACAACGTCCTGGACTTCTCCCAATCCGGCTTCCGCACCAACCACAGCACCAAGACCACCCTCATAGCCGCCACTGACAACATCAGGACCATACTGGACAAGGGCGAAACGGCAGCACTCATCCTCCTGGACCTCTCGGTCGCCTTCGATACCGTCTGCCACCACTCCCTGCGCACGCGCCTCCACGACGCAGGGATCTGTGGAAAAACCCTGGACTGGTTCACCTTCTTACTCACCGGTAGAACCCAAAGAGTCCGCCTCCCCCGTTCCAATCTGAAGCCACCACGATCACCTGGGGCGTACCCCAAGGTTCATCCCTCAGCCCAACCCTTTTCAACATCTACATGGCACCGCTCGCAAACATCGCCAGAGCGCACCACCTCAACATCGTCTCATACGCCGACGACACACAGCTGATCCTCTCCCTCACCAACGACCTGGCCGTCGCCAAATCCACCTCCACTAGGGAATGAAGGCCGTCCCAGACTGGATGAAGACCAGTCGACTAAAACTGAACTCAGACAAGACAGAAGTCCTCGGATCCACCCCCTCTGCATGGGACGACTCCTGGTGGCCCACCTCGTTGGGAGCTGCCCCGACACCCACTAACCACGCACGCAATCTGGGGTTCATTCTAGACTTAACACTCTCTATGACCCAGCAAGTCAATGCCATCTTCTCCTCCTGCTTCAACACCCTCCAAATGCTCCGCAAAGTCTACAGATGGATTCCCACTGAAACCAGGAGAACAGTCACCCAAGCACTTGTCAGCAGCATGCTGAACTACGGCCACGCCCTCTATGCAGGAACCATGACCACACTCCAGAAAAGACTCCAGTGCATACAGAACGCTTCCGCTCGCCTCATCCTCCATCTCCCCCACCACAGCGACATCACCATCCACCTAAGAGATCTTCATTGGCTCCCGATCAACAAGAGGATCACCTTCAAACTCCTCACCCATGCTCACAAAGCACTCCACAACGCCGGACCAGCATACCTCAATGAATGACTGTCCTTCTACACCCCGAACCGGCAGCTCCGCTCCGCCGACCTCGCCCTTGCCACCATTCCACGCATTCGCCGAACGACCACCGGTGGCAGATCCTTCTCCCACCTCGCCACTAAGACATGGAACACCCTCCCTGCCCATCTGCGGCAGACCCAGGACCTGCTGACCTACAGGAGATGTCTTAAGACCTGGCTGTTCGACCAATAGCTACCCCCACCCTTTAGCGCCTTGAGACCCTCACAGGTGAGTAGTGCCCTCTACAAATGCCTTGATTGATTGATTGATCAGTCCAACAGTATCCTATGTTTGAAGCCTTTGATGGCTCAGGCACAAATCAGTCTTTATGACGGTGTTTGAGAGGGAAGGAAGATTGTACACTTGGCGCAGTCTTGGTGGTGGACCATATTGGACTCTATGTCGATGCCAATGTAGATGGTCACAATGGTACCTTTCTGATTGACATTGGTGCTACCCACTCTACTGTGAAAACAGCAGAAGCTCCTAACCTCCCCCTCTCAGGAAAAACAATCCAAGTTGTAGGCATGGCCAATAAGAGAATGTCAAATCCTTTGACCAAGGAGGTCCCTGTGAGAATAGGGACCTTCAAGGACCATCATCAGTCTGTAGTGTGTGCCCCAACTCTTGAGAGCTTGTTGGGACGGAATTTGTTGTGCAAGCTCAATAGCACTATATACTGTACCCCAGAGGGCTTTGAGATGAAAAACAAAGATGAGGATGTAGCATTCAAATAGACAAATCAGAAAGTGGGGGGTTTGTTGTTACCTTTGTTAACCATAGAGGAGTTACCACTGGATCTCAGAGAGACAGTGTGGAAGGTAGTCTGGGACTTCACAGAAAAGGATATTGGACTCATTAAAGGAGTCGGGCCTGTTCGCATACAAATTAAGCCCAATTCAGAGTATCCCAGAAAGCCACCAATCAATCTGACTCTGGAAACAATTGCTGGGATCACGCCAGTGATCGAATCCATGATTGAGCAGGGGATTTTGAAGGAGATTCTGGGGAGCCCATGTAACTCTCCTATATTCGGCTTGAAGCCCAACGGCGAGTACCACATTGTGAAGGATCTCAGAAAAATCAACAATGTTGTGGGTCCTTGTCCCATGGTACTGAATCCTTCTGTGATACTATTTCAGAATCCATGTGAGACTGAATGCTTCACTGTTATCAATCTCTGTTAGGCATTATTCTCGGTCCCATTACATGAAACCAGCCATTTTATTCATATTTAAGCTCGGGAACCGAGTCTTAACGTGGTGTCATGTCCCTCAAGGTACACGGAAAGTCCTTCTATCTCCAAATGGATTTTGAAGAAAATTCTCGAATCCCTCACTATGCGTTGTCCTGATTCAGTGCATTGACGACATTTTGGTTGCGTTGAATACTCTGGACGCATGAAGGACGGTAGAACAGTTGCCTACTTTTTTGTTACTTAAGATCTAGTCAAATCTGCGTTGCTCCGATGTCTCAAGTCCGCTGCGGCAACAGGTGTCAGCTTGTAAAGGTGTGAAAGCATTGTGATGGGTCATCTGCTCCCGGTGTACGTCCTTCACTCAGTAGAGTAGTTCCTTACTAGGACACACACGCAAAATCTCATGAACAGTAGACTTACTCGTCACAAGCAGGTCATACTGGCTCCTGAGAATGTCACCCTGAAGCGCTGTTCTATACTAAATCCTGCTACCTCTTTGCCATTGCCTGAGGGTGAAGTAGGTGACACCGAAGGATATCATGACTGTCTGGATGGAGTTATGCCCCAAGCTCCGTCCTGACTTTACTAACCAACCCCTACCTGAGGCTGACCAAACCCTGTTCGTGGATGGTTCATGCTTAAGAGATCATGAAGAGAATCTGAGGGCTGCCTACGCTGTCTGTACAGTCAAGAGGATGGTGGAGGCTGCCTGTCCACAAGGAGTATTTTCCTCACAGGTAGCTAAACTTATTGCCTTAACACATGCATGCTGTGTTTCCAACCAACTGAGGGTGACTATATTCACTGACAGCCAGTATGGCTTCGGTGTGGTGCATGACTTCGGACACTTATGGTTTCAAAGGGGTTTCATGACCTCGCCGGGATCACCTATTAGGAACGGGGAAGTGGTGAGAAGATTGTTAGAGGCTCTTAAATGGCCTTCAGAAGTGGCTGTGGTTAAGTGTTCTGCTCATTGTAAAGGGAATTACTTTGTTATCATCGGAAACAGATATTTCGACAAGGTTGCATGCTACTGTGCTCTGAATGCCTGTACCTTCAATGGGGAATATGTAAATGAACAAATTGCTGAGACCGATCTCAACCTGTTGTTGACAGTTACTGATACCTGGGATAAGGTGAAAGGGTTGCAAGAGGAAGTTCCTGAGGAAGAACAAGCTGGATGGGTCAGGGCTGGATGTGCGAAAAGGGAAGATGATGTATGGGTTTCGGGTAATGGAAGACCAGTGTTGCCAAACATCTTGTTACACCCAATGGTGAGGCAAATCCATGGGTCAACCCATGTGGGAAGGGATGCAATGGTGAGAATGTTCAGGCAGACATGGTTTAATCCCACATTTGGAGTGGTTGCTGAAGCACTGTGCCACAGGTGTATGACCTATCAGCACATAAATGTTGGGAAAGGAACAGCAATTACCTTGAGTCATATTGGAAGGTCTTGGAGATCCTTTAATCGAATGCAGCTGGATTCTGTGGAAATACCTGCATGTAAGGGGCTAAGATACAATCTGGTGGTGGTGTGCATCTTTTCTCGTAGGATGGAGGCTTATCTTACTAGCAAATGTGACAGTCTGACAGTGGTAAAGTTGTTATTGAGGGAGCTCATGCCGAGATTCAGGTTTCCAACTACTTTGGATTCAGACCGAGGATCTCATTTTAATGAGATAACTAAATTACTGTTTGCAGGCCCTGGTCAGAATACTGCTCTTCCTCTGGCGCAGCTCCACCGCAGAGTGACTGCTCCTTGCACTGCAAGGTTGGTGTTCGAGGCTTTGGTGCCTCCTTCTGCTCGTCTCCACTTCTGTGCCTGATTCTATTCTCATTATTCTTGCCTTTTCCATTTTCTTGCCTTTTCCTCTTTTTTTGCCTTTTCCTTGTTCCTACAATTTTTGCCTTTTCCCTTTCTTTTTTCCCACATTTTCTGTTGTCCGCCACTGCTGCTCCAGCAGCCCCTCCTTTGTGTTCCTGCTTCTACTTCCCAGCTGTCCCGCCCTCCCCCGAACCCCTAACTAATGGCGGCTGCTGCATGACAGGATGAGCAAGACCTCTGACCTCCTGGTCAGAAAAATGCTCTTCCCCTCACACAGTTCCACCATAGAGTACCTGCCCCCAGTGCTGCAAGGTTGGCATCCTTATTCTTGCCTTTTCCATTGTCCATTTTCTTGCCTTTTCCTCTTTTTTTGCCATTTCCTTGTTACTTCTCTTTTTGCCTTCTCTCCTGCTTTTTCTGCCACTGCTGCTCCCGCAGCCCCTACCGCGTGTTCCTGATCCCAACTCTCAGCTGTCCCGCCCTCCCCGACCCCTACTTGATGGGGGCCGCCCCTCTGTGCCCATCTGTGACCAGCACCAGGGACACAGGCCAAGACAACACCTGCAAGCGTTCGTCACCCATCGACACTAATGGACCTTTCACCTCCCGCCACTGCCACCACTCCTTCAACTTTAACAAGCCCAGGACCCACCTCAACCTTCCCGCCACAACTCCACCATACTGTAAACCCTGCAATGCATCTGCCTCAACGTCCGCACCCTCCTCAGACATGCCGCAGAAATCTGAGACATCCTCGACAGCACTTTCCCCGACGTCGCCTTCTTCACAGAAACCCCGACGAATGCCGCCTCGGGAATTGACATTGTGATTATCATTCCCGAAGGTTACAATATCTCCCAGAAGAACCGCCCCAACCAGCCCAGAGGAGGTATCGCCATCGCACACAAATCCAACCTCTGCTTGAGCACCCACACCAACGGCCCCACAGACCTAACGGAACACCTTCACTTCAAGATACAGACCAACCCGACCAACACCCTCCGAGGCACCCTCATCTACAGACCCCTCTGGACCTGCGCACCTTTCACCGACATCATCACCCCACAAGCCATCATCGCCACCAACTACACTCTGCTGGAAGACCTCAACATCCACCTTGACAACCTCCAAGACCCCAAATCCACCTCCCTCCTGGATAACCTCCTCAACATCGGACTCAGACAAATCATATCATAACCCATGCACTCAGCAGGACAAATCCTTGACCCCATCTTCACAGCCGGAAACTCGGTCACCTTCTGCCACACCTCCGAACTCCCATGGTTGGACCACTGCTGCATCCACTTCACCTTCAAAACTACCACCACCCGCAAACCTCCACTCCAGCCCCCACGCAGGAACGAGAGCAAGATCTCTGATGACCAGCTCATCACCTCCCTCAGCAGCACCACTACAGCCGCCATAGATGATGACCCAACCACCGCAGCCATACCCTGCACAATTGGATCACCGACTGCGGCAACACCATCGCCCCCTCAAGAAAACTACCAATACACACGCCAAGAAAACCAGCTGGCTCTCCACCGAACTCTGAGAATCCAGACGAACCTGCAGACACCTCAAAAAGATATGGAGGAACTCCAAAACTACAGCTTACCGTGGCAACTTCAATGCAGCCACCACTGCCCACCACAAGCTCATCAGAACCACAAGGACAAAAACTCTCAGGACTAAATCTCCACCCAGGCACACAACAGCACAGAACTCCTCAACATCATCAAAGTGTTTGCCCAACCCAACAGTGAGACAACCAAAATCCCCTCTCCCAGGACCTCTGTGACAAACTCAGCTCCTTTCTCCACCACAAAATCAAGGCCATCTATGACAACTTCGATGATGACAACCAACATTCAGAACCTACTTCACCCACTCCCGACACCCAGCAGCTTACACTTGACAGCCGGACCACCCTCACCATCGAAGACACCCTGAAGACCATGAAGTCAACCCACTCTGGGGCCCGCACTGACCCCTGTCCCCACCACATCTACCACAGAGCCACCAACATCATCCTCCGAGCTGCAACGAATCGTCAACCGCTCCTTCAAGATCGCCTCCTTCCCTGATGACTAGAAACATGCTGAGATCAAGCCGGTGCTGAAAAAACCCTCGGCGGGCCCCACCGACCTCAAAACCTTCAGTCCCATTTCCTTACCATATTCGTGTCAGGCTAAAGCCATCGAAAAAGCTGTCAACAGCCAGCTCACAGCCTTCATTGAAGAAAACAACATACTCGACACCTCCCAATCAGGCTTCAAGAAAAACCACAGCATCAAAACCGCCCTCCTCGCCGCAACTCACAACATCCACTCCTGGCCCTCTCCGCAGCCTTCGACACAGTCTCTCACCGCACCCTTGCCCGCAGACTCCACGATGCAAGGATCCAGAACAAGGCGCTCGTCTGGATCTGCTCATTCCTCTCTGGCAGAACGCAGCGGGTCAGACTCCCACCGTTCCTTTCGGACCCCACTCCGACCACCTGCGGAGTTCCCCAAAAATCCTCCATCACCCCACCCTGTTCAATGTCTACATGGCCCGCTCGCACCCATCGTTAGATTCCACACCCAACTCATTCTCTCCCTGTCCAACGAACCCGTCTCTAAATACAGCTTTCAAGAAGGAAGAGAAGCTGTCGCCAGCTGGATGAAGAACAGCTGCCTACAACTCAACACAGAGAAAACTGAAGTACTCATCATTGACCCACACCCCGACACCCGGTGGCCCCCCGCCCTCAGGAAGCCGCCCTCCCCCACAGACCACGCAGGAATCCTCAGAATCATCCTGGACTCAGAACTCAAAATGGACAGCCAAATCAGCGCTGTCTCATCCTCCTATTTCCACACCCTCCAACTCCTATGCAAAACCTTCAATTGGATTCCCCTCAAACACAGGAAAGCCGTCACCCACGCCCTCATCAGCAGCAGACTCACCTACGGCAAAGTGCTCTACACCGGAATCAACAAGAACCTCACTCGTAAACTCCAGAACATCCAGAACGCCTCCGCCAAACTAGTCCTCAACCTACCACGTCACTGCCACATCACCCAACACCTGCAAACACTTCATTGGTTCCCCATCGAGAAGAGAATCACCTTCAAGCTTCTCACCCATGCCCACAAAGCCCTCCACAACATCCGACCTGCCTACTTGAACCACTGAGTCTCGTTCCACGCACCCCAGCTCTTTGAGACCCTTTCGGGTGAGTAGGTCCGCTTAACAAGTCTATGATTGATTGAAGTGGAGCAGAGGTTACATTGCAGTTACCGGCCAGAGGCTTCTGGCTTTGTGGAGCAGATTAACGGTACCCTGAAATCCAGGCTAGCTAATGTGTGTGCTTCAATATCTCTAAGATGACCGGATGCTTTGCCGCTTGTATTGATAAGCCACTGTAGCATTCCAGTCAGGAAGACTGGCCTTTCGCCGCATGAGATCCTCATGCGGCGAGCTATGAGGTTACCTGCTGTGCCTTCCAACATACTTGTAAATATCTCTGTGAATCTAGTGCTCAACTGCTACAAGGGATTAGCTGATGTGGTTTGTTCTGTGCCCCACCAGGTCAAAGCAGCAGTTGCACCTCCTAATCAGGAGCAATCTCACAATCTTACCAACAGGGACAGGGTGATCACGAAGAAGTATGTGAGAAAGAGCTGTCTCGAGCCTTGCTGGCGCAGCCCGTTCCAGGTGATTCGGGTGACAACAACAGCTGTGAAGTGTGGCAGTCTTCTGAACTGGGTGCATGCGTCACACACCCACCAGGTTCCATTTCCCTTCGATGAAACAGCTCCTCTCCCAGAAAAAAGTCAGCAGTGGTTAAGAGACTGCAGGAGAGGGTTACTCAAGCAGTGAGTGTGCTCACTGGATCTGAGGAGGCACCAGAGCAAACCGAGGAGGCACCAAAAAGACAAGGTGTGGTGAATTGCTCGGGCAAGCAGGTACCGAGGCCATGCACGAACCAGGTCATACCCCTGAGCAAGAAACTGGTGCTGTGGGCCGACAGGAGGAGGTGGAAGAAGGCTGGCTGGAGAAGCTGCAAAGGAGAGAGGAGTCTGTGGTTGTCCCCTGATGCATAACTTGCCTCTGTGAAAGAGACGTCCAAATCTGAGTGAAATTAAAACGAAGTAGAAGAATCTGGTTGCAGAGGTCCAAAAGACTGAGGATGCCTTGTCGGACGTATGCTTCTCCTGAGCAGACCTACCTAGCTACCAATGCCGAGGAGTATGAGCTCTGCAACATCAGTGCTGTTCATTGATGTTTTGCTGAAGATTCAGGAGGCTGATTTGAACATTCTTCTCTCATTTGCCATTTCTTATCGCCAAGGTTCAGTGACTTGCGAAACCTAATATTGAATGACACTATTTTTCCTCATTTGAACCCAGAACTATCCCCAGAGGAGGTTGTGGAATTAAGAGCTGATTTGTTGCAGTTGCTCATACATGAGTTAGAGTCTATACTTATAAGAGATGATGAACGAACTTTAACTTGAGTTTTGAAGAAAATACCGAGGCTTGAGTGGAAGAAGAAAATTTTAGGGAACTCATCATTTAGAAAAACACAGAGTAGGGTTAGGGATGTCTCACAAAGAAGTGTACATGCATTTGTATGAACTGAACTTTGAACATGGGACTGTTTTGCTTTTGCAAAGGTGGAGTATCACAGAGAAGATCCTGTAGCTGCTACTTCTCTACTGAACTTGGTCTGAGTCTAAAGTAACATGGACACTAATCATCCTAGTTGTAGGTGTAAATGCATATTGTGTACCTGCATATCGCTAATAGTCATTGGATTAATAGTGCTAGTTGTAGTACTGTGTCTTCGGCCTGCAGGTAGTCTAAGTGAAACATGTTTTTGAAACTACGCCATCACCGAAGCCCAAAGAAGAGTTGGTAATGTTAGGAGGGAAAACGTACACACTGATCTTTCTAGGGGAGATTTTTCACTAAACACTTATGCTAGGCTACTTTATTAGTATGTGGACACGATGGAGGCTAGGGATTGTTATGTCTGCATGCAGCTGTCCGCTTCAGGTGTGGAGGGTATCACATCCCATCACTTTCCATTAGCCTATGGCATTAGTTGTAATTTTCTTTTTAGTATATTTTATAGAAAGGGTAATTTTTTTGAAAACATATTTTATTGAAAAAAAGGGTCATTTTGAGTATTATTTTTCTAATTATGATTTGGTGCTTTCTGAGGTGCTGATGTTTAAGCACCTGAATAGGCATTCAAATGCCAAAACGGCTGAGGTGGCTGGACAATACTTAATTTTCTCCTGAACACTGAACATCGCCTATGCGCACCTACATAATTTACCATGTGCACTAACAGAATTGAAAAGAACTACATTGATCAAGTAGAAGATAGGTTTGGAGAAGTAGCTGCTGACGCAGACATATGATTCCGCGTTCAGAAGTGGACACAAGAGGAAAAGAATGACCAAACCACAGGAGAGACAGGAGCATTGTCCCTAGGCTGGCAACATAAAGGGAGATTGTGTATATACCACAAACAGACTGACTATAGTTCTATATTTGTAGGGATGAGTGAATGTGATCACTTCTTTGAAACAGTGGATCGTGGAAGTTGTTTGTCGATGAAACAGACCCAGTGATTCCTGGAGTTTATTTTATATGTAGGAAAAATACCTACTTTAAGCTACCCAGGAAATGGTATGGCACTTGCTATCTAGGCACATTGTTCCCAAGGATCTATCATTTGGAAGATTTT
Source organism: Lissotriton helveticus (assembly GCF_964261635.1). Taxonomy (NCBI): domain Eukaryota; kingdom Metazoa; phylum Chordata; class Amphibia; order Caudata; family Salamandridae; genus Lissotriton; species Lissotriton helveticus. The sequence goes on along the minus strand of NC_136061.1, from coordinate 846,842,628 downwards.
GATCATCCTGTGTGGGACGCAAAGTCACGGCCCAAATGTGGATTGAGTGCTAGAGAAATTGTGGGAGAAATTTTTGGAGCCATTATACCCAATGTTAGGGTGATACTGAATGACAATAAGATAAGAAAACTCTCTACAATAGTTGACAAGTTCGCGACTAGCATAGCTGGATCACTATTACTAGTAAATACAGAAATGGGTGCCATTAGGGCAATGGTTTTGCAGAACCGTCTTGCTTTGCATGTTCTACTCGCCAAAGAGGGCGGGGTCTGCCGGATGTTAAAGGTACAGCAGTGCTGCATGTACATCCTAGATAAGAGTAGGGACTTGAAGAAATACATGAAGAACATTACAGATATTCAGAAGGATGTGAGTAAATTGGCTGCTGAATGGGTTTGGGATTCCGATGGAAATGGATTCAGTGCTGAGGGCAGATGGTTTGAAAATTTGGGAAGTGCCTTGGTTGGATTTATTCTAAAAACCGCTGTTCATAGTTAGCAGCTATGTGTTTACCTTGGTTATTTTGGTTAAAGTGTACAGGAGGTATCGAGAGAGGAAAGGAAATAGTAAGTGAACTGCAGTTAGAGAACGCAAGAGATTAGTATTATCATGACTTTAAGAAATTGGAAGATTTAAATAGAAAATGACATACAACCATAGATTGGTTTATCTGAAAGCACATCTGATGAGATGTGGACATTATTTATGGCTTGATACGTCATCAGGGGGGGGATTGGAGGAGTGTAATTTTATGTTTAATATTTTTCCTTCATTTCTAAATTTTTGTAGAAGTGCACCATAATCCTGAGTAGGCCGCACTCACATGCATTTTGTGTGACTAATGTAGGACTAAAATGACTAAGGTTTCGAGATGTTTAAGTAAACCCCTTGGTAAAACAAATCTTCCATGTGTATTAGAAATTTAACTAACTGAATATAGAATGTCCTACTAACACTCAGGTGGAAATTGACATGTAAATTTGTTTGAAATGATTTAATGTGTCATTGTAATAATAACACGATAGGGTTTATTCGTCGAAGATATTAGAATATATGACAACAAAGTATGGTTGTATGCATGAAGAGGAGGGCACCAAAGTGAAACGTGTGGTTGCTAACTCGGCCTAACTGTGGGCCTGAAAGGTATTTCTAATTTGTTTCCCTGACTAGCATTTAACATTGAATTTTGTTTGTATTGTGAAATGTTGCCTGTATTTTGTGTTCCCACTGCAGATGGACAAGGCATCATTAGTTTAGAGAAGGGCCTATTGTTTAGCAGATAGAGAGGCCTGGGAAGGAATGCGATATCGAAGGAGAGATTAGTTCTGTTGGGAGACAGAGATGGCACCAAGGACATGTGGGATGTTTTATTGTGTGAAGCAGGAGGTGGAGAAGGACATTGGGGTAATGGAAAGTCAATCAAAGTTTGTAGGAGGTGTCTGTTTTTGGTGACTGTTAATGCATTAACGAGGTTCGGGACAGCTGACACTTCTCTTGGGGACACCTTGAGGTACAGATCTCAGTTGGTCATTGTGGCTTTATGCTGCATGACCGTAGTTGGAGTTTTACTCAGGGAGACTCCACCGCTGACACCTATTATTCTTTCCTTTAGAACTTTGCCTAGCCTAGATTTACCCTTTGCGCAGTGTAGGGATATATAGGGAACTTTGAGGGGGGTTTCTTTTGAAGGTGCCTGATGCAATTAAATTTACATTTTTGTCTTCTAATAACTTACGTGGCCATAACGGAACTAGTAGTCTTACTTCTGCTATATAGGGTGAATTGGTTGCGAAGATTAGGCTTCTTCTTATTCTCAATGTATTTTTAGACTTTTATGCTAAGACTGATATACCTAAATCTGTTTCAAAATCTGAAATAAACAGTCTAACCCAAATCTAGTCGTGGACCTGAGTTTGTCGAAATTTTCATTCTTGATGTTAATGAGTTGTTGAGTTCCTTACCTCTCATGCTGCTTAGAAAGAACCATCAACTATAATTTGAGGAGACAAATGTCCGCAGTAGCATGGTCATGTCTCTAGAAAGCTGTCCTGAGGCTCTTATTCCATGTGGCCCATTTGAATTCCAGTATGTGTGGTAATTCCTCTCACCTCATCTTATTGCCCAAGGCCCTCATTTCCAATATTGTATAGTATGGTACACATCAAAATCCATGTGTTTTCCAAAAATCTTATAATAGGTGATAAATATTGCACCCAATAAAATCCAACACCAGGGTGTACTGAATTTATCAAGTGCAATACTTATTGCCTATTTCATGTGTTTGGGGAGTGAAATGCAGATTTTGGTGCTCAATGCACCACAATCCACATGTTCTAGGACTTACTGGGCATTTCCTCCTGCCCTGTAAATTGTGGCAGGTTTGACCTACAGAAATTTACCTGTGAAAAATTGTGGGATTGGTGGTTCTTGCAAAACTCATAATTGTGGTATGTGCGGCAACAGGTTCATTATGCTCTATGGATTTATCTGGGCAGAGTATGTTACCAGTGAAATATTTTCACTGTTATGTGCCAGACATTACTGCAAGTGGGCACCAGTGAGGACACAACAGATACACCCAAAGCAGTGGTGTCTAAGGTAGGTGTAAAAGGCCACAACCATGCCATATTTTCAGGATATCTACCTAAGATAAAACACTGAACCTAATTCAAAATCATTATTGACTTGATTTATATCTTGGTGGGCCGCCTGATTTTTCTTCCAGGGCAATGGTGTAAATTACTCTTTCGTGCTGACGGAGGTGCCACCTGCCAAATTTAGAAATGTCGGCTTGCCCGGCAGACATTTCTAGCATTGGCAGGAACCACCGTCACGGCAATTCCTGCCAATGCATTGTAAGTTTGACGGACTTCTCCGTCAAATTAACGGAGCTGTCCAACAAACTTACAATGTTTTTTATATTTTCAAAAAGAAAATCCCAAAGTGGGATTTTCTTTTTATAAATAAAAAAAGAATGCCCCACACTGCCATCAGAGCTCCTCCCAGGTCAAGGGTGGTACTGAGCACTTTTCAATGCCCCCTATTGCCATGCTTTTCCTGGCGGTTATGAGGACTGAACATTGGATGTATGTCCTCCTGTTTAAATTAGGTGGCAGACATTCAGTCAAACCTCCAACAGCCCTTACTCCATCTGGCTGTCGGGGTTTTGATTGCGGTGGAGATGGAGTCTCTGCCATTGTCAAACCTATGTTGCGCACGATTCCAAATCGGGGGAATGGCCCATAATGTTGGTGGGAAAGGAACTCTAATGCGACGGACTTCCCTTTCTGTCAAAATTTAAATCAGGCCCTTAGTTGCTAATTATCCTAAACACTTGCTCTGAACCAGCCTCCTGGATCTACGTTTGACACAAATGACATAAGAAATTCACAGACAAATGTTCTGCTTTTCACAATGTTGGAGTTGTCTACTGTGAAATTTTAGATATTGCTCGCAAACCAGTACTTCTAAAAGGCTGTAGCAAAGGGATGTATGTCACTACCACGCACACTGTTACAACGCGTACCATTACCACGCGGTTGTAACAACGCAAGTCGTTACAACGACTTGCGTTGGGGGGGCGCAAATTTAAAAAATATAATTTACTATTCCAACACCAGTCCCCGTGGATAGTAGGGAAGGTGTTGGGATAGTAAATTAAATGATTTTTTATCCTTGAGCGCCCCCCAGCGCAATGCGTTGTAACAACTTTCGTTGTTATAACCGCGTGGTAATGGTACTTCGTTGTAACGCGCGCGTTGTAAACGTTGTATACCGTAGCAAAGGCGCGCAGCAGCGGCTGCACAAGATGGCCGCCACCTGAAGAGCTCTGCAACACCGAGCCGCCCTCGGTTATAAAGTGACCTCTCCGAGGCAACACTGCTTCACTCTGTCAACAGATCTTGGCGTCGTAATATACAGGGGCAATTATGGCAAAATTCAGACCAAGGCATGTTTTCATTATCTGTTTATTTGAGCCGATGTACTTTTCCCCGCAGTGGCCACCATTTTGAAGGCTTTTTCTTCTGCGCTGCATGTTTTCCTCATGCGATGCCGTTGAGCACACAGCCCCCTCCTAAACTTCTTTTTCGTCTAAAACAACCTTAGGGCCTTTTTTATGGAGCATAGGTGGGATATTTACTGCTTTTTCATAGTCTGTGATACAAGCTTTGCCTCACACAACGTTTTGGAGTTCCGACGCTAACAAATTACTTTCAGCAGTTCTCATTCACGCGGTTGTTGTTCCAACGTTATCCATATATTAATTTTTCAGCGTCTACTTTCTGTCAACCCTCAAGGTTTTGTTTTTTTTGGTTTGTTTTTTTAAACAAAGAGGAAAAAAGAGAAGAAAAGAGGAAAGGGGAAAAAAGGGGGGAAAGAAAGGGAAGGATAGAAGAAAAAAAAGAAAAAACGTATTTTGCTGGTTCCTTGCGATTCCCCTTTGGTTTCTTCAGTGACTTTAATCTGTGCAATTCATTTTCTTCACACCAGTGTTGTCTTGATAACTGCCTCTTTCCTCCGATGTTTGCTTACTACATATACTATCTCAGCCTTTCAGTGGTCATGGATCATTCACACAAAGCTCAAGGATCCGCGTCAGGGGGGCAAAAGGATTAAAATGCTGGAGCTGGTAAACGCATTAAAAAAGACCCACCCTCTCCCTCCAAATCACTGCTTCCCCTCACGTTGGAGGATTTAATGGAGGAATTGCGCCTTATTAGGCCATTCATGTCTGATACTGCTGCTACCCTTCAACGGATTGAGGATAAATGGTCGGGTCTTGATTCCAGGCTTACAGACGTCGAGCAGAAGGTCAGTGACGCTCAAGACGTTATAGCCATAGTTGAAAGTCTCACCAGAGAAATAACTCAACTTTAAAAAAAACTCAGAAGACTTTTGAAAATCACAATAGACGCAATAATCTGCGTATTTATGGTATTCCTGGGTGTTCTGAAGGCTCGGACGTGATTACTTTCTTGAAAACCCAAGTCCTTCAAATTGTTGGCCTTCCAAAATCCACGGACTTCAACATTCAAAGAGCTTATAGGCTGGGTCCTCAGATTGCATCTTCCACTTCAAAACCAAGGGGTATAATCGCATACTTCCTATTATATTCTTAACGCTGCAAAACAACACAAGCAGTTGCTATAGTCTGGTCACAGAATCTTCTTTAGCCAAGATGTCTCCAAGTCAACAGCCAACTGATGGAAGGAGTTCCTTGACCTTCGACCCGCCTTGCGATCCATGAATGCGCGATACAGACTAATTCACCCCTGCTTCTTCAAAGTCACTTATAAAGACAGAACTTTGAGTTTCGACGACCCAGCTGACCTTCGAAAGTTTATTCACTCTCACAAAGGAGAACTTATGGAACTGAGCAAACCATGACTGTTTTGCTACTGTTTTCTCTGATGTGCTTTGCTTAAGGTCTGCCATGTTTGCTATTAATGTTTAACACTTTCTTGTCTTTTTTTTTCCTTCTTATGTTCCTCAGGTCTACCTTTTCCAGAGTGGTTGTTGATGTTCTCCACCAATGTTGCCCTCGTGTATGTATCATATACTTTATCCGATTCATTTTACCCTGAAGTTTGGTAAGCTCCCTTTATTTTGTCTCACTTTATCTTCCTTGTATTTATATATCTCCTACACGAATGTTCCCTCTCCTATACTTTTATATAGTCCCATGTGATGATCTCTTCCTTCTGTGTGTCCTTCTTTTGTGTTGCTGTCTTGCTCTTCGCCGCCCCCCCTCTCACTTCAATGTCCTTTTCTTTTAATGGTTTTATGGCTAAAGCCTGCGAGATTTTTGTCATCCTCTTCTTGATATCTACTTGGGAGGAGTCCTGTCCTCCTGTTCCTCTTCTTGTATCTATTTCTTCTCTCTTTCTCCCGGTCTTCTTTTTCATTTTCGAGTCCTCACACATCATTCCTCTCTTTAGACTTTTGTTTATTTATTTCTTGTTTAACCTTTGTGCTCCTCTATGTCCCTTCTTTTGTTTCCTTTTATCTAAAGTTCCTATTTTTCTCCTTCCCCGTTCTCTTCCTCTTTGTTTTATGATCCATTCCCTCCCTTGCACTTCCTTATTTGAACATCCTTTTGATTTCATGCTCACACCTTTTATTTACCCACTGCTCTTTATGTCATCCTCACCCAATGCTTTCTTCCAATATAGTTTATTCCTGAATTATTTATCTTTCTATACCTCCTATTCATGAAAGGTCTCCGTATTGTTACTTGGAACGTTAAAGGCTTATGCAATCCTGTCAAGAAACAACGGCTATTATCCCACCTTGCCAGATTGAATTGTCATGTAGCGATGCTGCTAGAATCACACCAAGTTACAAGACCTATCATCTTTACGTAAACAATGGGTGGGCGAAATGTTTTGCTCCCCAGCTTATAATAATTGAATGGTGTGATAATTTTATTTCATAAATCTTTGAATGTTCTTTTACATAATGAGTTTTTAGATACAAATGGTAGATGGTTATATTTAGATGTTAAAGTTAATAATCACCAACTCTCTTTTTGTAATGTTTATGGTCCAAATGGTATCGATCTATCTTTCTGGAGCGACTTCTCCACTTTCCTTTCCTCACATTCCGCTGAACATTTGATTTTGGGTGGGGATTGTAATCAACTTATGGACCCTTTTCTTGATAGGAAATCACAAACCAGATACATTCCAAATAAATGCAGGAAGGATTCCTCAAAGCCATTACCACAAGGGGATTGATAGATACTTGGCGCACCTCTCACCCTGATGTTCTAGAATTTTCTTTCTTCACACCTGTTCATAAATCCCACTCACGGATTGACTACATCTTCCTCACACAACCTTCTTTACAATTTATGAACAAATTTGAAATTGGTTCTATCCTTATTTCTGACCATGCCCCTGTTATTTTGGATATGGATTACCCTTCCCCCTCTCCTACTTCTAGGCGCTTTAACAATTCCCTTCTTTTAGATCCACAACTCTCTGAACAGTTTCCCCTATTTACCCAAGAGTTTTTTCTACACAACCTTTCCTCCGTTTCGCAATTCCATTCGGTTTGGGATGCTTTCAAACCATCTTCTAGGGGTTTTATTATTGATTTTTTGTCTCGAAAAAAAAAGAAAGCCCTTGCACATTCTACTCTGCTTCTAAAACAAATCAAAACTTTAGAACGTACATATTTTACCACTAACTGTTCTGACACCCTCCCCCGTCTTATTAAAGCCAAAATGCAATATAACAAGTTATCTTGGGACTCGGCTTGCAACTTCCATCTCAAATTTAATTTAAAAATGTATGGTGGTCGTAACAAAGCAGGGAGATCATTAGCAAATTATCTTAAAATTAAGAAACAAAAATCTAAAATTGTTGCCATTAAAGATGAATCAGGGACTCTGCATCTTTCAGACTCTAATATACTTGAATGCTTTACTAATTACTATTCCTCCATTTACACTCCTGAAACACACCCTTCTCCAGATCTCATTGATTCCTTTTTTCAGAATATCCCCAAATCCCCTCATAGTTCCCTCAGTCTATTCATCTCTTGACACTCCAATTTCCGAAAAGGAACTTATAGAGGCCATCGCTCTATTAATCAAAGATAAAACACCGGGCCGAATGGCTTTACCGTTCAATTTTTTCTCCACTTCAAATCACTTTTGGTCCCTCATCTTATGTTGCTGATTAATTCCTTTCTTCTAGCTGGTGAGTCACAGGGTTCCTTCACACAAGCAATGCTTTGTTTAATACCCAAGAAAGACAAAGATCCTTCTCTGTGCAAGAATTATAGACCTATTTCCTTAATAAACACTGATTGTAAAATATATGCAAAACTCCTTGCCCTTCGCCTCAACAAAGTTATCCCCAATTTAGTTAATATATATAAATCTGGTTTTGTTAAAGGTCGGTCAATAACGGACAATTCACGCCCCTTTCTTAACATCATACACTTAGCTTCGAAATCCACTTCCCCTGTAGCGGCCATTACCTTGGTCGCCGAAAAAGCATTCAATAGGGTTAACTGGGACTTTATATTTGGTGCTCTGAAATGGCATGGCTTCAGCCCTCTATCATTAAACTTATACAACTCTTATATTTGGCACCAACTACCTCTGTTTGGGTTAATGACTGTCAATCTCGATATTTCCCTCTCCTCAGAGGAACCAGACAGGGTTGTCCTATTTCTCCCCTCCTTTTCATACTTGCCCTTGAACCCTTCTTAGAGACTATTAGACGTTGAGGGGTTCAATTTCAGAACCTAGATATTAAATGTACTGCATTTGCGGATGACATCTTATTATTTACGTCTAACCCTTCTGTCTCCTTACCAGCCTTCTTTTCCCTATTGCACGGCTATTCTAAGGTTTCTGGTTATAAATTGAACGTTGATAAATCAGAAATTCTACCTTTAAATAAATTCTGTCTTTCCTTCATGTTTTCTGATTCTGGTTTTGTTTGGAAATCTTCACATATCAAGTGCCTTGGTGTTCTCTATTCTAACAATATCAAAGAACTTGTTAAACTTAATCATATTGATATCCTTAAGAAACTCTCTACCCTCATTGATGGCTGGTCTCCTCTTTTCCTCTCTTGGTGGGGTAGATTAGCCACTATTAAGATGATGCTTCTTCCAATCATTAACTTCTACCTTTCTATGCTCCCTATCTCTCTTCCTAATACTTTCTCTCGCACCATCAATAGTTCACTGATCAAGTTTCTGTGGAATAATCGGAGACCCAGAATTTCATTGGCTCGTCTTCAACTTTGTAAAGGGTTGGGAGGGGTTAATTTCCCCAATCTCAGACGATACCGCTCAGCCTTCACCTTGAAACAAATTTGGACTTTTTTATTTGTCTCCAATACCCCATCATGTACTGCATGGAGTGCTCTAGAACAAGCTCAATACTCTCCTTTTTCTTTCTTCTCAGCGATTCATGTTACTCTGCCTCCGAAGCGTATGTCCTTTCCTACTCTTATTCACTCCAAAGCCCTTGTGGTTTCCTTACTTAACATGCATCTTTCCTCGGCTGATCGCTCCCTAAACATGCCAATTTGGTATAATAAAAACTTCAAGGTCAATAACCGTGCCTTATTTTAGAAGGAATGGATTGATAAAGGCATTATTACCCTTTCGCAATTGTTGAAAGATGGCTCTTTCATGCCATTCTCTGAACTCCAAACTTTGTATGATATTTCTCCTCAACACACCTCTCATTATAATTCACTTAGGGATGTTCTAACATGCTTTTACTTCCCAGAACGCCCTATCACTACATCTGAACTCCCCTCTCCCTCTCTTGTTTCTATGGATTTTTCCACTCAATTTAAAGCTGCCTCCATCTATAAGTTACTATCGCACTCCCCTGTTATTAGAACCAAATCCACCGTGGAACTATTATAGGAACAAGACCTTGATCTCTCCCTCCACGCATGGGACCTTCTCTGGTGTAGGATATATACTACATCACGCTCAGCTAGTACCACACAGACCCTATACTACTTCTATAACAGACTATTTTTTTACCTGTAATGATCTTTACAGATTTAAAATATTGGAATCTCCAAAATGTTGGTCCTGTCCTCAAGAGAAAGGTGATTTTCTTCATATGTTTTTTCATTGTCCCTTAGTTCAAGCCTTTTGGTCTCGTATTTGGTTGAAGTTAAATGATATTTTATCTTCTAATGTTCCCTTTCACATTACACATGTTTTTTGGGATACTCCTCCCCTTCATGGGCCAATCACAGCAATGTTGGTAATTTCTTAAACCACTTTTTAGCTGTTTCGCTCCAGATCATCACCACTAATTGGAAAGATACCTCAAAAATGTTGTATCAAGCTTGGTGGAATTTATTGTGTCACCATCTTAGAATGTATCAACAAACAAGACTGCCAGGGCTCAAATTCAACTCACAACCGCTTTTTATTTAGCTGGTGTGTACCTTCTTTTCATTGATTCCGAAGGTTTATTGTTTTCATTTCAACATTTTCAAAATTCAAAATTATTCACATATAAATTATGCTACAGAGGATTAAACTTTCCATCAATAGTCAAAACGATACAGACATGAGTCATAAATAACAATACTTTCAAAAAATGAACAGATCATCACATTCATAAATAGTTGCACTTTCACTATTTAAACAAGAAAACAAACTCAATTTGTATACACCTTGAAGTATTCAGGTACAGGTCCTTGTGACCAAGCAAATTTAATTGTTGGGACCTAACACATTGGGCCATATAATTTCGGTTAAGTCGCCCTATGTTCGTGTGCAAACCCATGGAATTTAGGTTGCCTTTGAGACAGCCGAACAGCCGACGCGTTTCCACACCCTTTGTTCAGTTAATAGGGTTCTTCCTCAGGGCTGAGCTGTGTACCTATGGTGTAAAATTGGGGGACATTTAGTATCTCCTATTCTCAAGTATTTATTTGGCCAGTATTAAGAAAGTAAAGCATGCGAGATTTACCTCTTATTGTATGTTGGTATTCACTGTGATTTTTTGACACAGGGCATCTGGTTCCTTAGTTATCACCCTTTCCTAAACAATAAAATTAAAGGCGGGTGTTCTTGTGAGTTTTTGTCTTAGAATGTATCTATATACATCTCGTGTCCATGTTTACGCTATGCCAGCACTTACTTGTTTCAAGATTTGGTGCGCCCACTTGGTTAAAATACCCGTTGGTGGAAATCTTTAGGAGTTATACAGTATTTTCATCTGCTGGAATAAAGGGTTTGAATCAATACAATATTCCAATGACCGATTTGTTAGTTACCCGGTCTGCAACAGTGGGACTTACATTTTATGGCGAGGAAGTCTCATGTACGGCTCCACTATCTGCTGTGGATCGCGTGTCTATTGGCTTGTTGCTTCCTTTCTTTCTTAACTCGCGGTTCAAGGTTCTGCGGAATCAAAGCAACTATTCAGTGTATTCTGTGGAAGCGGTCATGATTTAGTTAGATACTCCTCCCCTGCATGGGCCAATCACAGCAATGTTGGTAATTTCTTAAACCACTTTTTAGCTGTTTCGCTCCAGATCATCACCACTAATTGGAAAGATACCTCAAAAATGTTGTATCAAGCTTGGTGGAATTTATTGTGTCACCATCTTAGAATGGACAGAGCTTATGCTACCTCTACCTCTTTGTTGATTAAGAGAGACTTATTATGGTTACTATTAACTAATTTTCTTTCTAAAATGTCAAAATTACTTTGGTTGAATTTTATACTGTTGCTTTTTGTACAGTTAATATTGCATTCTAATTGCTTACATTGTATCTTTTTCAGGACTCTTTCTTTTCTCTTTTCTTTCTTCTCCCCTTCCTACCTTCTCTCCTCTTTTTTTTTCGTTTGCCTTTCTTCATCTTAATTTTTTTTTTAATGCAATTACTCTAAGTACAGTTTTTATTATTAGGATACTGCTTGTCTGTGAGCTGGCGTTCTCTCACACGGAAACCTCACCAGAGCCGCAATAAGCTTTTCAGGCGGTTTCTCCAGCTACTGTTTTCCAGCACGATAAGAGCAAGGAAATGCGGGGAATATGATTCCAAATTCTCGGACCGACTGATATGTTTAGACTGGTTACCTGGCTATCATGCTCTGATCCGGCTAGTGTCAATCTGGCGTCTCATCGCGCTGTGTGGCGTTTGGTTTCAACTCTTCAGTGCTCTCGTATCGGCGGCTGTGGCCTTAGAGGTCATCTCTAAGGCTGCGCTAGCAGCAAGAGCGCGTTCCGCGGCAGCTGACGCTGGGGGGTCTTTGAACGGCCGGGAGACACGGAGTGAGTCAGCAAGTGCTTTGAGAGAAGACCGGAGCTGCGAGAAAACAGGAGGAGCAGGCCGTAATAGAACGACGGCAAAAGGAGGTGCAAAAGGAGGCGCGAAGACGGTACCTGCTTTGTTTAGTCAGGTAAATTCTAAGTCTAAAAATCCTGGCGGAGTAGCTCAAGCGTGTGAATTATGCAATTATTTGCTTGGTGACTGTAGCACCAACTGACATAGTGAAAGACTTGCCAGTTTTGCCAATAGTCTTGGCTTATAGACCTCCTAGGTTCTTGTTTGTTATTCATATGTTGTTACTGGGGAAGTGAACCAGTAGTAGGTCTTTAAACTTTTCCCTTTGACCCTTCCCTCCCTGTGTGTTTTTGGGAGTAGCTCAAGCGACTGAGGGTGCATTAAAGGCTACTGAGGAGGAGAGAGGGGGGGTATCGACGATGTCTGAATCTGCATGTGTTGACAATAATGGCAGTACCCCCTTTGTACAGGATAAAGCTGAAAAGATATCTGTAGCCCCTGGACAGGGGACCTCGGAGGATTATTTGGCGCAAAACTCACAAAGAATGGACTCCACTATGAACTTGAGCAACCCGGTGAGCTGCATTCTGGGAAACGTAGTTCAGTTAGGAAGTGAAGAGCCAGTTCTGGAACATACGCCTGTGGCTAGTATAATTGGTGATAAGCTAAGCGATATTACTAGCCAGGCTGTGGATATTACTAATCAGCTCTGTAAAGAGCTCGAAGGCGAAAAGTTTTTCTCTCTCTCAGAGCATACTGGGTCATCTCTGGATAAAGAGGAGATTGATCCTGACTGGACGGATGATGGCAGCGACAATGGGGATTGGCGCCAGAACGATATCTTGAGCAGCGGGCTGGGTTCTCGGCATCCCCGGACAGTTCGAAAGGGGAACGGGCAGAAAAGACGGGGTCCTGTGAGAGAGGACTCGGGGATGCGGGGTCTCTCACTCATAGACAACTCCCTAACCGATGGTGGGGATCCAGAGGAAGGCAGGTTGGTGGTGATAACCGCAACACAGTTTCAGGAACCTCTGAGATCACGCTATCACGTATCTATCAAACAATTATTGCGCGTCAGGAGGAGTCACGCCAAGAGAATGTCCGTACCCATGGAACTGGTCGTAGAGTCCAGAATTCTATCCGGAGAGTAGCAAAAACTTGCACGGAAATAGAAATGAGAATCGCGGAAGCAGAGGAAAGGATTTCCATCCTTGAAGATGCTCTAGCTGCTCAGAAGAATGCAACTGATTTAATAGGGGCACAGAAAGAGGACATATCATGGAAATTAACTGATTTGGAAAATAGGTTGAGAAGAAACAATCTTAGAATTTTAGGGGTTCCGGAGTGCCTTGAAGGGGGGGACGTGAGGCAATTTGTGGTTGAGCTTTTCCAAGAGGCATTTCCGGAAATTCTACAGTGGGACTGGCAGTTTGAAGTCCTCCGTGCCCATCGCTTTCCTTTTAAACAGCGGCAAAAGACTGGGGATAAGCCCCGTGCAATACGGATATGCCTTAATAATTTCTTAGCAAGGGAAAAACGATATGAGTTAGCAAGGCCCGATAGGAAAAAGCGAGGTAAGGGCTGTGATTTTTTTGTCCGGCCAGATTTCTGTCCAGCAACAGTGGAGCGGAGGTGGCAGCTCCGCCAGCTGATTGCACCCTTTCAGGCAAAGGGGGCACAGGCTTTTTTGCTTTTCCCTTCAAAGTTGAAGGTCATTTGGCAAGGGCAGACAACATTTTTTATGTCTGAAATACAGGCTAAGGAATTCCTTTCTACGATATAAATTTGGAATATGGAGTTACCGTTCTGGGGGTATTTCGTGTTTTTCTCAGGTAGAGTAGGAGGACGATGGGGCAAGCGCTAGATGTATGATGGGATTAATAATGTCTATGGTTCTATATGGGCTGTTTTTTTACTTGTCTTTTCTTCTCTCATTATGTCAAATATGTGTATTTTTTATTGTAACTAGTGTTCTTGTCCTTAGCCGTCCCTCGTTTTTTTTTGTGTCATGGGGTGAGGGAACCGTGTGGGAGTGGGCCACCAGCTTTTTCCATCACAAGGACTTCGTCCTGTTGCCACTTAGGGGTGTTGTAAGGGATGGGGGTGAGGGGTGGGTGGGGTTTTTTGGGTGGTAGGGTAGGGGTAGGGGGGGCTGGTGTTGGGGGGGAGAGGCAGGGGTAAGGATTAGTAGGATTACGAAAGTCTCTGCAGAAATGGAAATGTATTTAGATTATATGTTTATTTTTGATGTATTGGAAAAATTGGGAGTTACAAAGCAAGCTGCGTTTTGATTGTTTAGATGGGGCAGGATAAACTTGTTATAGGCACATGGAATGTGTGTGGTCTCAACAATGCTAAGAAGCGGGCTTTACTTGCTAAAATTGTACAGAATATGTATCTTGACATTTTATGTATACAGGAGACACGCATACCTTGGGGGAGGCGGGAGTGTTTGAAGATACCGGGGTTTGATCTTATAGCATGCTCCAAATAATCTTCTATGATAAGAGGAGTGGCTATTCTTATGAAGCGGGGGGTAGAGGTCTGCAAAAGGGTCCGGAAAGATCGAATGGGGAGGTGGGTTAGTGCCGAATTTTCAATCGGTGGTAGACTATTAACGGTATGCACTGTTTATGGTTCTAACATTGACTATCCTGAGGTGATTACGTTTCTAAATGTTGAGTTAGCTATGTGGCCCAGCCCACTCCTGTTATGTGGGGATATGAATATCAATATACCAAGTGATTTTAATCTTGCAAAAGAGGTTAATTATGTTGGTAGGAAGCCTAAAGTGTTTAAAGCGCCCCAGACTCTACTTCAGGAGCATGGAGCTATAGATTTATGGTTTTTGCAGAATAAACTAGATGATGGCTACACATATTATTCGGCTCCCCACAATAAAAACGTTAGGTTAGATTATGTTTTTCTTTCAGAGCAGTTGGCAGCTGTCTCTTCCATTTTCTCTCCTCCCCTTATTTTATCGGACCATAATCCATTGATAGCAGAATGCCCATGGCCACGGATTAGAAAACCTCCACGTGAGTGAACATTTGAAAGAAAGCTGTTATTGGACGAAGCCTATTGTGCTCATATCAGGAAATGGATAGTCGAATTTTTAAATATTAATAGGGGCACTGCTTCAGATCAGACCGTTTGGGACACTTTGAAAGCTGGCCTGCGAGGAGAAACTAAAAGCTTTTCTTCACATAGGTGGAAGACAGAGCAAGAGTTGATTAAGAGTCGTGTGAAGGAGTTAAGGGATGCTGAAGTAGACTCGCTCTTAAAACTAAGCATGGTCACAACATAGAGACTTGTCAACAGGAAGTTGCAATCATGAAAGCCAGACTTTTGGAGTCCTTTGGACAGGACCTTGCCGCAAAATATCTTCAATATCGTACAACGATGTTTGAGTTCGGTGAGAACTCTGGCAGGGTTCTTTCCAAGAGACTCCATCAGCGAAGTGTACAGAGTTGTATTGTAAAAATTCAAGATCAAATGGGGGTAGTCCACGACACTCAAGAGGGTGTAAAGGTAGTGTTTTTAAATTACTATACCAATCTGTATAAGGAGGATATTTCGAGTCCTAGGATAGAGATGGAAGTGGAGGACTTTTTATCAAGTGTTGATACTTCTAAGCTGTCACAAGAGCAGAGTGAACTTTTATCGGCTCCTATTCAATGGGATGAGGTGGAACTTGCGGTGAAGTCCTTAGTTAATGGTAAAGCTTGTGGTCCAGATACTGTGCCTCTTGAGTTCTATAAGATATTTCTGGGGGAGATTCGGTTAGACCTGCTTAATGTCCTTAGAGCTGCACCGAAGGGTATTGTCCCGGAATCTTGGCAAGATACTACTATAGTTCTGTTTAAAAAGAAAGGCAAACTGGAGCTTTTACCATCATCCTTTCGACCTATATTGCTAATTAATAGCGATTCTAAAATTTACTCGAAAATTCTGGCAGCTAGGCTAGCTCGGGTGATCACTCCCTTGGTCTCTATGCGCCAGCATGGATTTATCCCTGGGCGGGACACGTCTGACCATGTCAGACGTGTCATAGCTTTATTAGATTGGGCACAGGTCACGGCCTTTCCCCTCGGGGTGATCCTGTTGGACGCCGAGAAGGCGTTCAACAGGATCTCCTGGGGGTTCTTGTGGGCCGTGCTTCAGTGGAAGGGATTTAGTACTGAATTTGTTCAGGCGATTCAGCCACTGTATTCCTCCCCAAAAGCTGCACTTCGCATCTCCGGTCAACGGACCAGCTCGTTTTCTATACGCAGGGGCACACGGCAAGGGTGTCCGTGCTCACCTTTATTATTCACCCTTTATATCGATCCATTTCTGAGTAAGATAGAGGCGAACCAGGGCATAATACCGATAAGGGTTGGTGGCATGACGTATTGCACCTTAGCGCATGCAGACGATATAGTCGTTTTAACATCCGATGTTCCTTCTGCATTCAACGCACTTAAGATCTCGGCTGAGCAATTTGGTGGAGTGTCAGGGTACAAATTAAATGTATCTAAAACTCAGGTAGTTCAGACACCTGATATGCCATTATCCGATGCTCCAGTTGTCACAGAAGCCATATATCTTGGGGTTCGTATAACTGCCGCAGTTGAAGCTATTCCGGATTTAAACATCCTCCCGGTGGTAGAGGTGGTTAATACTAAATTAGAGCGGTTAGACCACCTTCATCTTTCTCTATACGGTCGATGCAGTGTCCTTAAAATGTTAGTACTCCCGAAGTTTTTATACCTTTTCAGGACGATTCCTTTAGAATTGTCTCAAAGTAGTCTGAGTAAGGCAGATAGGATTTGCTATAGATTTTTGTGGGGGTATAGGCGCTCACGTCGGGCAGCTAAGTGGATGTGCCTGCCCCGGGATCGGGGTAGTTGGTCTGTACCAAATGTATTACTTTATTATTGGGCAGCTATGGCTCAGACACTGGGTGTACCGCTACTTGGAGATAAGGCAGTTGTGCCACTATGTAATCGTCCTACCATCTCTGAGATAGGCTTAGGTGCTGAAGCCAAGGGTATTCTATTGGAGGTGTTAGAACCAAGCTATTATAAAAGAACGAGATTCAAGGTCATAATGGCTATGTTTGTCATCTGGCGGAAACTCAGGCGGAATATACGTATCCCCAATTTGAATATTTATACCCCCTTTAAAGCTGCTCGACTTCTACCTGGCATATTTCAGGATCAAACGATGTTTAGATGGCAAGTGGTTGGAGTTCGGGCGATAGGGGATTTAGTTGGGGATGGTCAATTTCTATCTTATGTTTCTTTAAAGGATAAATTTAAGTTCTTATCACGTGATTTTTTTAAATATCTTTAGATTCAAAGCTTTCTTCATAAATCTCTGAAGGCTGCACCTACCATGTTAGATAAACTCCCTATTATAGAATTAATTAAAAAAAGAAGTAGAATAGGAATGCTGTATCAGCATTTATTATCTATTTTTCCTGATGATTTGTTGGTCCAAAGTGTTAAGTGGGAAGGTAAGCTTGGAAGGACAGGTATTGATTTAAGACCAGCTCTGGAGCTTGCCAGTGAGGTTTTGGTTTCCGGAACCCTTAGAACCCAAAGTTATATGGAAATGATAGACCTATATTACACACCGGCCAAAATCTCAAAATGGGGTAGTAGAAAGGGAGATTCTTGTGCAAGGTGTGGGCTATGTGCAGCGGATATCATTCACATGTTTTACACTTGTCCATCCCTTTCTGGTTTTCTGGCAGACATTGAGCGTTTTATTAATTCTACGCTCAATATTAATTGTAGTCTGTCTCCAGAACTGGTGATATTTGGTGTGGGTGTTGGGATCAATGAAGAAGTCAGAAATTCGCTACATATATCAGCTTTTTTGTTTATAGCTATGTCAAAGATCCGGTTGTGTATAACTTCTCAATGGTTGTCCCCTAAAGCTCCCACCTTCATGAATTGGCGAGCTAGATTATTAGCTATTCATAGGCTCGAAGTGTCAGTCTTTTCTTTAAAGGGCAGGAGGAGGAGGGAGATAGCTTCTAGGATATGGACACCGGTCGAAGACTGGATTAATTGAAATGGAGAATTTGAAATCGTAGGATAAGCTTATTTATTCCACTCATGCTTATGGGTTTTTTACCTGTTTGGGGATCCGCATTTCTGTGTCTCTTTTCTGTTTTTTTTTCCATTACCTGCTCTGATAGCTCATAAGAAATGTTTTCTAAGATTGATCGCTGTAATGAATTTAATGTTCTCTTTTTTTCTGTCTCTTGATGTATTATTGCCATGACTGCACTGTTTTGGATGTAAACTCCTGTCAATAAAATGTAAAAAAAAAAAAAAAAAGGATACTGCTTGTCATTGCTTTTCATTACATGTTCTATTTTATCAAATATCCTATTGATACGTGACTTTGCAATGATGTTATATATGGTTTATAACTTCAATAAAGCATTCTAAACTATAAAAAAAAAACTGTAGCAAGGCCAGGCATCTGACCAACTCTGTCTCAGGCCCTTTGGCCTTCGGAAGGCATTGGCCTGTGAGAATTCATAGTGATTCCCAATGGGTCAGTTCTTCACTAAGTTTTTTGTATATTTACAAATTTTACAACACTGAATTGTTTAAGGGACTCCGATAGCCTCAGTTATATTTCTGCTTGTAACTGTGCAGAGTAGAAAAAAATGCTGTAATCTGATTACCAGGTATTCGTTCCACTTTGCACCCTTATAAATACGTCTCCAGTGCTATTGAAAGAAGTTGTGTTAATACCAGGAACTATCCTGGTAGTGCAGAGGAACCCTGGAAATTCTTAGCCATGTAGTTGGCAGTTTATTTCCTGCCAGCGAAAGATTGTAAAACCTCCACCAAAGCCCAGATCTCAATGTTTCCAGTTCTGTGCTTGAGTAGATCATCCCATCCATATTTTTCCTTTTTATCCTGCGAGTTGTCGTTTTTTTGTCCTATTATAATGTCAGGACTACAAGTCCCAAGATGCATATTAAAAACATAGACTGAGTGAGCTACTCATGCTTGGACCCGAGAAACTTGAGAGCTCATGAGAAGCAGCGCTTCCAACTGATAATACCCAAGTTACTGGGCCCAGAAGTAAATACTAAAGCAGAATATGCTGCTGGCAATCATTAACTGCTCAGAACTTTTGCCACGCCTAACAACCTTGCTCTTTTTCAGTGTGCCATAGGGCTCTAGCTGCATCTAAGGAAGAAGCACTATAGGCCCAAACAGGTCTAGGTTAGTTTGTGGCCCTGCTCAGAGCGTCCCTGGCCTGGCAGTTCAGACTGCGCTGTTCCTATTGGAGCAGGGCCAAGGCTGATTTACATATAGCTGGTTCCTGTCTGCGGTGGCTTGATGGGCAACAAAAGGATGGACAGGATTGAAGTTCAAAGTAATTACCAGTGACTGAGATCAAGTGAAGGAAGTCGCCTATCACTTCTTCGCTTTCCTCGTTTCTTTACTAGGACTGAAGTATCGGGCTTGTGTGACCAGGTCTCCCAGTTTTTCCCAGCTGTCCCGACAGATGACTCATGTCCCGGTTTTTAGAGGGGTTCAACTGGAAACAGTGAGAGGCACCTTTTACAGTGTTCTCCAAAGCTGTACTAGTTAGCAGCAGTTATGAGTAATCAATTTAATTAACAAGTATGACGCTGATTTTAGAAAATAAGAGTTATTTATTTTTGTTGTGCCTCTTCTGTGTTCCTATGTTGATAAGAGCTGTCATTCTGCACCGCTCCATTGATGTAAAATTGTAGTCCTTCGCCTATTTTTTTGAAAAATGCCCGGCTTTTGGTTCTCTGGTCACCTTACTTCAGGCGGTACACAAGTGTTTGCAGAAGGTGCATTAACACACTGAGCAGTCTTTTATGTCCAAGAGAAAAACACCCCAAAACGGCGGCCGATAAACTATTGAGAGAAGAACGTATATTAAGTCCGGCTAGAGCTCGCTCGGAACAGGCGGGCCCCTACCCCGACTGGTGTCTGTAAGTTTCGCGCCTCAGTATCCATCGATCGGGCATTGATATGGTGCTAATCGGGTCCACGCGCGCGACGGCCGGCGGGCGCAGCTCATTTGCGCCGGTGAGGGGCGGTCGATGGAAGTTTCATCTGCG
Organism: Lissotriton helveticus; assembly: GCF_964261635.1. Classification (NCBI taxonomy): domain Eukaryota; kingdom Metazoa; phylum Chordata; class Amphibia; order Caudata; family Salamandridae; genus Lissotriton; species Lissotriton helveticus. The sequence goes on along the minus strand of NC_136061.1, from coordinate 846,822,719 downwards.
CGTGAACGCGGTGCAGAGGAGGCCTGAGAGGCCGCCGCACTATCGACTCCAGCCGCTTCCCTGACAGCGCCGTGTTTTGTCATATGTAAGCACGACTGTTGTAAGGGGGTAACTTCGAAACTGCCACCCGGGGAAGCGGTGTGGACTGTCGATCTAGCTTCTGTCGCTGGTAGTGGTGCAAACCTCCCTGTGTCATTCGTGCGCACCCTGATTCGATTGCTTCCTTCACTGCCGATGGCCTTGTTCGAGGTGCTGCTGTGCAGAACCGGCAGGAGGCAGAGCAGTCTGACAGTCACTTACTTGGCAGAGAGATATTTCTGTAAGACCAGAAGTTCTAAATAGAATCCGTCAGAGGTCTCGGTCTCTATAAAATTGAAAGGGCAAGTTTGCAATATTAGAAAGACTGAGGTCTAGTCAGTAACAGGTGGTCCCTTCTGTGAGATAAGAAGGGCTGGGATCGAATCAGTCACACGACTTGCTTCTGAAAGCCTGGACAGGCGTGGCACAGGCATGCACATTGTAGACACAAGTAAGCCTTCCTATTCAAGGAGGCCTCGTTCAAAGCTGAGACTTCATCTGGTTATTACTGACCAGGGTGCGAGTTAATGGGTCTCCAATGGAAAACTGAATATTATTTTGGGTAGCTTGTTTTTTGGCGTGGTCAAGATTTACCTCACGTGTAGTAGTTTAAGGATTGAGGTAAATCACAAGCAAAGCCCCTGAACGGGGCTTAAAGTCTTTACCCCATCCAGGCCTTGGATTGGGCTGGGGATGCTTGCCCTGTAGCCAAGTCCAATCAAACGTTTTGAAAAATCTCAGAAGTGAGAACTAATTATCAGATTTGATGACATATTAACATTTATGACAACACAAGAAGTGACATCAATAAAATGATTAAAACAATCCAATGTAAAACAAAATAAAATTAAAATTGCACTAAATCAGTCTCATGACTTACAAAGGTAGTGGAGTGGTACAAGGTCCCAAGAGGCTTCTCCTCTCACCTGAAAGAGCCAGCTGAACGGTCCAATTTGTATTGCAGTAGCTTCTTGAATGGCCGCGCTGTGAATAGAGTTGCATTTACAGTTCTTGTTCTAGCTCTCCTCATAGGGTGTGTGATTTAGACTGCTGTGAGTGAGAGCTCGGCCTGACCTCCAAATGTGTGAGACTCACTCACTATGAGTGACACTTGTTGTCTCTCCCAAATTTTCTCGCTGCGTGGATGTAGGAGACACTAATGGCTCTTGCGCCATCGGAACGTCACTTTTTGTGACGTTCCGTGACACCGAAGCCTGCTCCATATTTGGAAGGCAGCACTATGCCACTTTTTTTGGCTTAAAGCTACCTCGTAAGAATTTTCCCCTTTAACACAGTTTTCTGTGTTTAAGGGACGGGCAATGGGTGTTGCTGGGGGCGTTTCTCGCAATATCCATGACATTTTGACACTGCCTCAGATTTACGAGAAATCGTAAATCTGAGACAGCACCAGATTTGTCGCCTCCCTAAGGGAAGCATAAGAGAGGCACAACAAGGAGAAATATCTTTCTTTCTCCTCGTTTTTCTATGTGGGCCGTATACCGTTGAGAGGGTGATAAATCGAGTGTCCATGAGACTCCTGCTTCCTCCTTCCATGAAAGTGCACCCAGTGTTCCATGTTTCCCTTCTGCATCCGGTTCACCCCGTTAGCGACCTATCCTCCCCTCCTGCTCCGATTCCTGTGGACGACCATGTCGAGTATGAGGTGAGGGCCATACTAGGTTCACGTCGCACTCGGGGTAAGCTTTTCTACCTGATAGACTGGAAAGGTTTTGGTCCCGAGGAGAGGTCTGGGAGCCCCTGGCTCATGTCCGCCACGCTGCCCGTTTGGTCCGTGCCTTCCAGGCACGTCACCCCCTGAGCCCTCGGCCGGTCACCCCTGTGTAGGTCTGCTTGTCGGTCGGGGGGTTTGTTTTGGGCGGGGGTGCTGTCATGGTTCCTCGATTCCCCCCCCCTCCTCCCTTCGCTTGCCTGTGTCCGTGTGCATGTGTGGACGCTCGTATGGGTGCAGGTATCCTGACTTCCGGTCTCGGTTGTTAGCAGTTCAGTCGTTGGCCAGAAGCGCAACCACGTCACCGGAGCTTCCGGGGAAGGTCGCATATCAGGCGCGACTCCCCGGAGCTCGGCGCTTCATGTACTTTCTACGGCGTGTTCCTTTTCAGAACGCCGTTTCTCATACCCGGACCCGACCGCGCTGGGAGCGCTTCAATCATCGCGTGGGTGGCGCAGGAGCGCATCCGCATTCTTTCCCTGACAGCGCGAGGAGCGCATGACCTTTGCCCATTTGGAGCGCGAGGAGCGCTTGATATTTCTCTTTTGGAGCGCGAGGAGCGCTTGACATTTGCCTTTTGGAGCGCGAGGAGCGCTAGACATTTGCCTTTGCAGCACTAGGAGCGCTTGGTGCTTCCCTTGTAGCAGCGCAGGAGCGCTTGATTTTCGTTGTACCCACTTCCTGGAGAGCTTGTGGATACCTTCCTTTCCTTTTCCATGATAGCAGCAGGGCAGCTGTATGTATGAGGAGGTAAGCTGTGTCCCATATGAGTGTTGTGGTTGTGCTTGCAAGTTAGAGGACGGTGGTTAATGACTGTTCCCTTGTCTCCCCGTTCAGTTGGTGCTCTGGGATCACTCAAGAGAGGGACTTCCGCCCCACCTACGTACCCAGCATTCCTGCCCAGACCTTTGGATCCCCACCGAGACCAGGAAGACCGTCACCCAGGCCCTCGTCACCAGCCGACTGGACTACGGCAACGCCCTCTACGCCGGTACCACCGCCAAGCTCCAGAAGAGACTCCAGCGGATCCAGAACGCCTCAGCCAGACTCATCCTCGACATCCCACGAACCAGCCACATCACCGGACATCTGAGAGACCTTCACTGGCTCCCCGTCAACAAAAGAATCACCTTCCGCCTCCTCACCCACGCACACAAAGCCCTACACGACCAAGGCCCGAGCTACCTCAACAGCCGGATCAACTTCTACGCTCCCAAACGCCACCTCCGATCAGCCAACCACGCCCTCGCCGCCGTCCCCCGCATCCGAAGAGCGACTACAGGAGGAAGGTCCTTCTCCTACCTGGCCGCCAAGACCTGGAACTCCCTCCCGACCGACCTGCGCCTGACCCAAGACCACCTCTCCTTCAGGAAGAAGCTGAAGACCTGGCTGTTCGAGCAGTAGCGGCACCCCCCCCCCCACCCCCCAGCGCCTTGAGACCCTACGGGTATGTAGCGCGCTCTATAAGTGTCACTGATTGATTGATTGATTGGCTGCCATCCTCACTCGCATCCTACTCCTGGTCTGGTTACCTAATTTAGAGCACGGTAGCGTGTGTGTGGGGTTGGCAGTTCATGTCGTCTCTGCGAGGACCCACCACAAGAAACAGGTACTTGTGGGGGGAACCTACACAGAACACGAAGCCCAAGTTATTTACCTCTCCCGGGCGACATGGGCGATTCCGAGATCACACTACAGGATATAGCGGCGATGCTCGCCACCATGCAGGCAGAAAACCTAAGCTTACGTCAGGACATGAGGACCTTACAGGGCCAGGTAGCAGCGGGGATCCCTAGCCCCTGGGGTACCACTCCTTCCCCCAGGGTACGGCATGAAGGACTGCTCCGTCCTCCTACCTTCACTTATGGAGGTCCTTCATCCATCACATCCCCGGAAAACGCCATTCAGGTGGTCACTCCCCATCCTGTGCAACTAGCTCCCACAGAACGTTTTTACGGCGATAGTAGCAAATATAGTATCTTTCTCCACCAATGCCATCTGCACTTCATGGCCAGTGCCACAGCCTTTCCGGATGACGCCTCCAAAGTGGCGTTTATCCTTTCGTACATGGGTGGTGACGCCGCACAATGGTCCATCTCGCTGGTGGAAAACGACGATCCGATGCTGTACGACCTAACAAGGTTCAAGGAAGCACTGCGCTGTATCTTTGCCCGTCACACCTTCGTCCAAGCAGCAGAGAACGAGCTTCTTAACCTGAAGCAAGGCAACACCGATCTGCTTCATTACGTGACAACCTTCAACAGGCTGGTCATCGAGGCCCAATGGCCCGAAACAAAGAAGATCTCCGTGTTTTACAGGGGCTTACGCGACGACCTGAAGGACCTTATATCACAGATGCCCGACCCACCCGATGAGATAGGACCGTTTATAGACCTGGTGGTCAAGGTCCACTATAGAGTACAAGAGCGAAGGAACGAGAAGGGCAAAGGAAGCGAAAACCGTTTCCTAGCAGTTGAAGAGAAAGCCAAAGAAGAGCCTAGTCCTGGAGAAGCCCCCGAACCCATGCAGATCGGAGGAATAAGAGGTCCGTTATCCAACGAAGAACGCGAGAAAAGGAGAAGACAAAACCAGTGTCTCTATTGCGGAAAGAGCAGACACTTCATCCGCGAATGCCCCGTGAGGCCCTCTCGGGCCAGAGGAAGACGACCATATGCCCTGCCTGTTCTCAAGGTGGATAAACCGGGAAACGGGAAGCCCAGTAGGTAGCGGGGTCTGGCTACTGGGTTCCTCCCTCTGTGAAGAAACGACCCCCACCTCCATCTCTGGTAACCGTCACCTGGGTGTGGAAGTAGTGCTCCGTGCCACAACGGGGCAGGTATGGCAGGTTACTGCCCTTCTGGACTCAGGTGCCACGGGCAATTTCATCGACACCCAATACGTGATGAGGCTGGGTATCGGGACGGTGAACAAACCAAGACCAGAAACCGTTAAGGCAGTAGACGGAACCGACCTCACCTCAGGTCCCATCCTGCATCACACCGAGGTCCTTAGCATGGAATTCAAGAATAGCCACATGGAATCCATCACCTTTGACGTTATTGACGCCCCCCAATTCAAGATCATATTGGGGTTGCCATGGCTGGTGCGTCATAACCCACGAATAGATTGGACATCCGGTGTGCTGGTTCTGGACTCCACCTTCTGCAGCACTGCCTGTTACCCATCCATTGCTTCCTCAGGTACACGCGCAGTACAGGCTCGCACCCTAGCCCTAACAGGTACCTGCATGGCTACACCGGAGGGAGTCCCAACTGAATACCTAGACCTGGCGGCGGTGTTCGATAAAAAAGGGGCAAACACCCTTCCTCCGCACCGTCCGTTCGACTGCAGGATAGACTTGGTTCCTGGTTCAACACTGCCTTGCAGTCGTATCTACTCCCTCACAGAAAAAGAGAACGAGCATCTCCGCTCCTACCTTGACGAGTACCTACAAAATGGTTTCATACGCCATTCCCGGTCCCCTGTGTCCTCTCCTCTTTTTTTTGTGTCTAAGAAGGAAGGGGATCTGAGGAATTGTATTGACTTCCGAGCGATGAATGCTATTACCATCAAAAACAGGTACCCGCTTCCATTAATCTCCAACTTACTAGACCAAGTAAAGGACGCCTCCATTTTCACCAAGCTCGACCTCAGAGGGGTACACCATCTTGTCAGAGTCTGAAAGGGTGACGAATGGAAGACAGCCTTCCAAACCAAATACGGCCTCTACGAGTACCAGGTCATGTCTTTCGGACTCTGCAACGCCCCTGCGGCCTTCCAGTTCTTCATCGACGAGGTGTTACAGGACTTCCTCGATGTATTCTGTATAGTCTATATCAATGATATTTTAATCTTCTCCAAAACCAAGACGGACCATGTCCAGCACGTACGGGCTGTCCTTCAACAACTGCTTTTGAATGGATTGTTTGTTAAGCTGGAAAAGAGCATCTTTCACACCAAGACTGTCGAGTTCCTGGGCCACGTCATCACCCCTACAGTTATCCAGATGGATGGCAAGAAGGTTGAAGCCATCTTGCGGTGGCCATCCCCTACTACGGTCAAGCACATACGGAGGTTTCTTGGCTTCGCCAATTACTATCGTCGTTTCATCGCAGGGTTCTCCAAGATGATGAACCCCATTACACGTCTGTTACAGAAAGGGGTGCCCTTCTGTTGGAGCGATAAGGCTGAACACGCTTTTCAAGAATTGAAACTAAGGTTCACGACTGCCCCAGTGTTGAGACATCCCGACCCCGAGCTTCCGTTCGCCGTGGAGGCTGATGCCTCACAGGACGCCCTGGGTGGGGTGTTGTCGCAAAGAGACGCAGGGACGGGTCTTCTGCAACCAGTGGCGTTCTACTCCAGAAAACTCCTGCCGGCTGAGCACAACTACTCCATCTCAGACCGAGAACTCTTGGCTATAAAAACAGCGTTCGAAGTATGGCGGCACTATCTAAAAGACGCCAAACACCCGTTGACAATATACACAGACCATCGGAACCTCCAGTTCCTTCGTTCGGCCCGTGCCCTCACGTCACGACAACTACGTTGGACCCTATTCTTTAACGAATACGACTTCCGTATCACCTACCGACCAGGAAAAGAGAACGCCAAGGCGGACGCGCTGTCGCGTCTGGAGGACACCGAGGACTCTGTTTGTTCCCCCGAACTCTTGCCCATTATTCCCGAACACCACTTCCAGGGTGCCTTGTTGACTTCCGAGTTTCTCTCCTTTCATCGTGACGATATCACGCAGGTCGATCCTACCGCATCGACAGCTAACGACAAAGGACTTACAGCCAGGGACGGGTTTCTGTTCAAAGGAGATGCCTATTACTTTCCACTGGCTGCCCGACAACAGCAGGCCATACAGTTGTGTCATGACCACGTTCTGTCTAACCATCCAGGAGTGCATAAAACAGTTGATCTTGTGAGAAGACACTTCTGGTGGCCATCGTTAGAGGAGAACACCAGGAAACACGTGGCACGTTGTGTGAAGTGTGCCCAGGGCAAGAACGCACCAGGACCATCGGTCGGACTGTTACATCCGATACCCGTTCCTCCTTATCCATGGCATACCATATCTATGGATTTCGTCGTGGAGCTACCCGTCACCTCATCCGGATTCACCACTATCCTAGCTATAGTGGACCACCTCACGAAAATGGCTCACTTCGTCCCCCTGAAAAAACTGCTTTTGGCTGTCACACTGGCAGAGGTGTTTCTGCAGAACGTGGTACGATTACACGGCATCCCATCTGTGGTAATAAAAGACCGCGGAACCTAGTTCGTGTCCCGTTTCTGGAACAAGGTGTGTGTTGCCATAGACCTGGACGTCCGGTTGTCATCCGCTTACCATCCGCAGACCGACGGTCAAGCAGAAAGGACAAATTACACCATGGAACAATATCTACGGTGTTTGCTCCTATCAATGGAAGACGAGTGGGCTGACGTGTTGTGGATGGTGGAGTTCGCCTATAACAACAGTAAACATTCAGCCATCGGTATGTCTCCGTTCTATTGCCTTCAAGGCAAACACCCCAGGACAATGCCATGGACGGGACCACGGAACAGCCCGTTGCCTACGGTACAAGAGTACCACACGAAACTTTGTACACTCTGGCAACAAGCCAGGTTTGAACTGGCCAAAGCAAAGGAATACTACAAAGAACACGCCGATGCACGCAGGAAACAGGAGCCCTCATACAACAAAGACGACAAGGTGTGGCTTTACATCCACAATCTCAACGTACACGGTCCCAAGAAGCTCTTGCCTCGCTTCGTGAGCCCGTATACCGTTGAGAGGGTGATAAATCGAGTGTCCATGAGACTCCTGCTTCCTCCTTCCATGAAGGTGCACCCAGTGTTCCATGTTTCCCTTCTGTATCTGGTTCACCCCGATAGTGACCTATCCTCCTCTCCTGCTCCGATTCCTGTGGACGACCATGTCGAGTATGAGGTGCGGGCCATACTAGGTTCACGTCGCACTCGGGATAAGCTTTTCTACCTGATAGACTGGAAAGGTTTTGGTCCCGAGGAGAAGTCCTGGGAGCCCCTGGCTCATGTCCGCCATGCTGCCCGTTTGGTCCGTGCCTTCCATGCACGTCACCCCCTGAGCCCTCGGCCGGTCACCCCTGTGTAGGTCTGCTTGTCGGACGGGGGGTTTGTTTTGGGCGGGGGTGCTGTAATGGTTCCTCGATTCCCCCTCCCCCTCCTCCTCCCTTCGCTTGCCTGTGTCCGTGTGCATGTGTGGACGCTCGTATGGGTGCAGGTATCCTCACTTCCGGTCTCGGCTGTTAGCAGTTCAGTCGTCGGCCGGAAGCGCAACCACGTCACCGGAGCTTCCGGGGAAGGTCGCATATTAGGCGCGACTCCCCGGAGCTCGGCGCTTCGTGTACTTTCTACGGCGTGTTCTTTTTCAGAACGCCGTTTCTCATACCCGGACCTGACCACGCTGGGAGCGCTTCAATCATCGTGTGGGTGGCGCAGGAGCGCATCCGCATTCTTTCCCTGACAGCGCGAGGAGCGCTTGACCTTTTCCCTTTTGGAGCGCTTGACATTTCTCTTTTGGAGCGCGAGGAGCGCTTGACATTTGCCTTTTGGAGCGCGAGGAGCGCTAGACATTTGCCTTTCAGCGCTAGGAGCGCTTGGTGCTCCCCTTGTAGCAGCGCAGGAGTGCTTGATTTTCATTGTACCCACTTCCTGGAGAGCTTGTGGATACCTTCCTTTCCTTTTCCATGATGGCAGCAGGGCAGCTGTATGTATGAGGATGTAAGCTGTGTACCATATGAGTCTTGTGGTTGTGCTTGCAAGTTAGAGGACGGTGGTTAATGACTGTTCCCTTGTCTCCCCGTTCAGTTGGTGCTCTGGGATCACTCAAGAGAGAGACTTCCGCCCCACCTACGTACCCAGCATTCCTGCCCAGACCTTTGGCTGCCATCCTCACTCGCATCCTATTCCTGGTCTGGTTACCTAATTTAGGGCACGGTAGCGTGTGTGTGGGGTTGGCAGTTCGTGTCGACTCTGCGAGGAAACAGGTACTTGTGGGGGGAACCTGGACAACACATAGGAAATGGAAAAAACCTTCTTGCACGTAAACAATCATCCCCTCAACACAGGCACCACTGCACCATGGTGCACAGGTGCCTGCGTTGGCGCACAGCAGCACATCGTGCGTCGGCACAGGGGAAAAGGACAGGAATGTGCAACATCTCATAGATGCGGCGCATTGCTGCCCCATACTTTTGCCATAGGGCAGCGCAGCAGGAATGCCTGCGGCGCTGCCCAACGGTAACAAGCATTTGCAATGCAATAGGTCGCGCATCAGGAAAGTTTGAGCTATTGGTATTGTAAATGACACGTTTTTTACTTATGTGTTGGTTTTGAAAATAGCAAAATTAAAAGCTTTGTCATTTACAATGCCAATAGTTTTAACTTTTGCAAATGTGACACCTATAGCATTTGTAATGCAATATGTGTTGTATTTAAGTGACTTACTGTATTGATATTACAAATAACAATGGCTTTTCATTTTTTTAAAATAATTAATACTTAAATAAAAGGTTTTGTAATTTATAATGGCAATAGCTTAATAGCTTAAACTTTTGTAAATAACTTTTGTGAAGATTATGTTCAGTGTATTTTATTGTGACAAATTCCAAGAACAGAAGTGAAATATCAACATCTTTTTATGACATTTGTAATAAAGCTTGAAACATTGAGAGAACATATTTGAATCAGTTGTTGTTGAATGGTTGCACAGATTGATGCTGTGTTGGCTCTGAATGATGTGACAGCGACGAGTGATGCTGTGGCGTTCAGTGATGCTGTGGTAGCGCAAAGTGATGTTGTGGTGCCCCTGAGTGATGCTGTGGTGGTGCCGAGTGATGCTGTGGTGATGCGATAGATAGTGAGGGCGATAGATAGATAGAGGGAGGGTGAAAGATAGATAGAGGGAGGGCGAAAGATAGATAGAGGGAGGGCGAAAGATAGATAGAGGGAGGGCGAGAGATAGATAGAGAGGGGGAGAGAGATAGAGGGAGGGCAAGAGATAGAGGGAGGGCGAGAGATAGAGGGAGGGTGATGGATGGAGTGTGGGCGAGGGATGGAGTGTGGGTGAGGCATGGAGTGTGGGCGAGGGATGGAGTGTGGGGCGAGGGATGGAGTGTGGGGCGAGGGATGGAGTGTGGGGTGAGAGATGGAGTGTGGGGCGAGGGATGGAGTGTGGGGCGAGGGATGGAGTGTGGTGCGAGGGATGGAGTGTCGGGCGAGGGATGCAGTGGGGGATGGATGGATGGATGGAGTGGAGGGGATGGATGGATGGAGTGGGGGGATGGATGGATGGAGTGGGGGTTGGATGGATGGTGGCATGGATGGAGTGGGGGATGTTTGGAGTGGGGGGACGGATGGATGGATGGAGTGGGGGGATGGATGGATGGAGAGGGGGATGGATGGATGGAGTGGGGCGATGGATGGATGGATGGATGGAGTGGGGGGATGGATGGATGGAGGGAGTGGGGGATGAATGGATGGATGGAGTGGGGGGGTGGATGGATGGAGTGGGGGGGATGGATGGAGTGGGGGGGATGGAGTGGGGATGGATGGATGGAGTGGGGGGATGGATGGATGGATGGATGGATGGAGTGGGGGGATGGATAGATGGATGGAGTGGGGGGGATGGAGTGGGGATGGATGGATGGAGTGGGGGGATGGATGGATGGATGGATGGATGGATGGAGTGGGGGGATGGATAGATGGATGAAGTGGGGGGGGTTGGATGGAAACACTACAGAAAACATAAGCTCTTGTGAATTAGAAGGCCAAGATCACTATGGGCAATCAGAGATGCAGGGTAAGGCAGGGCCTTAAGTGGGAATAAAAACAAGCAATGGGACCGTGACAGTGAGAAAGGAACACATAATAGTCCTAGGAAGGTGACACGTGCAAATTTGTATTCCATCAAAACAAAAAGCATTTATTTTACTGTCTTCTTCATGGACATACGTTTGTTTGTTTTTCTTAAATGTGTGATGTTACTACTTTATTGCCCATGAAACGCGTTCTCTTGTAAGAGCCGCCCTTTTCCCCAGGTCTAAAAACGGGTGCTCTGAGAACCTGTTCAACAAACCACAGCAAAGCTCTTCTTGAAGAATTGTATGAGAGGCCCCTTTCTGCCGTTCTCTGTAAACAGTGGACAGCAGAATGAAATCGATAAAACATGTAAGCTCATGGCTTCTGCCTTTCTGGGGGTATTGTCGAGCGTGACCTTTCTCTAGGAATGCAGCCGATGGTCCTGTTTATGACCTTCGGAGCGCCGCTTCAAGAGCCTGGTGGGGGGGGGGGAGCGAGCGAGTGGGAGGGAACTAGCATATGGGGATGGGGTGTGAGCCCAAGCGCGCGCCTGGCGAAGGGTCACGGTTCAGTACACAACATGCATTGGGAGAAATCCGCGAGAAATCCGCTTGTTCAACAGGGTTGTTTACACTGTAATAGTTCAGAGCTATGAATAGCTCGACCTAATAAATGAGGCCCTCAAAGTCTGGTGAGAACAGTGACCGCATTGAGACAGTACCAACACAATTAAATTGCTGGTGATGTACTACCCAAACACTACCCACTAAAGATAAAAAGAAACCTGAACTAAACTAAAAATTAAAAAAAACATACAGTTTTGAATAAAAATAGTGAAAAAGGAAACGAACTGTAAAAGAGTAATTGTTTACAATTATGCATTTGCAACTGAAAAGGAACGGCTGTTAAAGCTTATAGTACTTGAGACCCAAAAAGAGTGAGAAGGCCTTAAAGATGGAGGGGTTCTTCAAGTACTCTCAAAAGGCTTCTTCAAATCTGAAAATTCATGGATTCCTAGAGCACTGAGAATGCATTACTGGGAAAAGCGCCCACTGCCAGAGACCTATGCAACGGAGAAGTAACTCTCTGAGGATTTTGGCACTATCTGCCATTCCACAGCACCGAGACAGTATTTGGGGCAGGGTACACTGCAGAGTCCTCTAGCACCTAGAAGGCACTGTCTGAGCAAGTTCGCACTATCTGGCATCCTACAGCTCCGAAGGAGCATTATTGTGGAAATACCACGCTGTAAGATCACCTAGCACCGTGGTACACATAGTACTGCCCGACAGGCCTTTATTGGCGGCCCGCGGACCTTGCCTTGCTGCAGTTTCTGAGTTTCAAGTAAGGCAGTAAACACAGAAGATGACCGCAGGAGCATACGTTGTGAATACGTATTAAATAGGCATTCCCTACGTATGCTCCTGCTGCCATCTTCTGTGTTTACTGCCGGCCTCTGTGAGGTCATGGCACCGTCGGAAAGCTTCCCAAAAGGCCCTTTAACCCCTTCACTGCGGCGGCTATTCCGCCGCAGTGCTAATCGGGCGGGGCGGCCGCATGCTGGTGACAGAACCGCTCCGTCACCAGCCGCGGTTGCGCTGTGCTCATGACGGAGCGGTTCCGTCACGGCCCCACCCGCTCAATGGAACGCTCAGCACAGGCGCGGAATCCGCGCCGCGCAGGCGCTCCGAGTGGGCCGTGACGGAACCGCTCCGTCATCAGCACAGCGCGACCGCAGCTGATGACGGAGTGGTTCCGTCCCCAGCAGGGGAGGGGTTAAAAGTCAGCTGTAAGCGCTTTCACAGCTGCCTTTTAAAGGGCCTTATGTAAGCATCCTGTTTGGACACAGAGACACAGACACATACAGACAAAGTCACACAGACACACAGACAGAGACACACAGACAGAGACACATACACACAGAGACACACAGACAGAGGCACACAGACAGAGCCACACAGACACACAGAGACACACATACACACAGACAGACACACAGACAGAGACACACAGACACAGAGCCACACAGAGACACACAGACACACAGAGAGAGGCATACAGACACACAGACAGACAGACAGATAGACAGACTGACAGATAGAGACAGACGTGAGTATGCCGGGTCTGGTGGCTCAGTGGACTAATGCGTCCGCTGCTGGTGCCTGTGTTCAACCTCTTTGTCACAGTTCTTTTTATTGCTCTAGCCCAGCCCCACCCCCCCACTGACCCCGCCCCCACCGGTGCGGCCCTTGGCCACAAACCGCACTGTAAATTTGGACACAGAGAGAAAGTTTGTGGGTACCCATGCCCTAGCACTTAGAATTCACTGGCTATAATTGAGGGAATAGCACAGTGCAGGGTGCTCCAGCCCTGGAAATACACTTCTGCTAGAAGGGCAGTCAGCAATATCTGGTATCTTTAGTCAGAGAGAAGGCATTGCTGGAGGAGGGGCCCACTGCATGTGTCCTCCAGCACTGATAAGGAGATGGAAGGTCCCGCTGCAAGAGTCTCCTAGATCTAAGGCTGGGGTAGCTGGTATTGTCTGGAATATTAAAAGCTTTGTGGAGACACCTATTGATGAAGCTTCTATTCTGGAGTGGTACAGCACTGAGAACACACTTCTGGAAGAACCCCACACTGTTAAGTTCCTTAAGTACTGATACAGCACTGATGGGAGAAATAGAATGCGCATACTCCTGGAATCTTCTAGTGCTGAAAAGGCTAGAGCAGCGGTTCTTTACCTTTTGACCTCTGTGGACCTCCACTGAATCATTAATGTGATTAGGGGACCCTGACTGTATTATTATTGGAAGCCAGGGAAGCCCTAAGCAGTTTCTATGATTTCTATGATTTGAGCTTCAAAATAAAACACACAAAAACAAGTATACAACCAACAAATGCTAAAAGACCTTTGTTTTGAACTTACAATCAAATATATAAAACGTTGTCAAATGTTCAATTTTATATCGTCTTTCATATATGGTTTATTCATTTGAATTAATTAATTTTAACATTATTTAATTTTGTAAAGCAGTTGCTGACCCTATTAGTAGGCCTCACGGACCCCCAGAGGTCCTCGGACCACTGGTTAAGAACCATTGAGCTAGAGAATGAAGCTCACACTGTGGAGTCCTGTAACACTCGTAAGGTGCTCTGAATGGTTGAGAACTATGTTAATTGAGATGCATGGCTGCCTCCTTTGTATCAATGGTTTACGATGGTGAAGCTGTGGGAGTGTGTCTGATGCTTCTTGTCCTGACCAGGGTCTATAATCTATAGCGTAACAGAGCATATAACGTGTCCATGCCCATGCTACATATTAAAATGGGACATGGTGATATTTTTTGCTTCTTTGGTTGATTTAATATATGGAGATGCCATATATTCTTAACAAATAGTAGTATAAAATCTACTATCCTCCCTTACACGTACTTTACCCTACAGACGGTTCAGGTATTTTGCTTCAACCCACTTTTGTTCAAGATTGAACCTCATTCTAAGATTAATTTACAATTACTCATTTAACTCCCGACTTCTGGGATTGTGTGTCAGAATGCTGGTGCAAGAAATATAGTCTGACATTAATATTGAATTTGTGTCCTAAGTACCGTCTACAAAAATATTGCCTTTTTGGAAGAAGATTTTGTATTATTAACTGGAACGGGATGATATTTTTGTAAAGTAGATTTATGTCAGACGATATTCTCACAAAGATTTCTGGTGCCACACCCCTTTTGTTCAATATTTGTTTCCAATGTGGAAGAATTTACTATCTAATTTAACCCATAATAACAATAAATCATTTAAATATAATGTATTGTTATGCTAGAAAGTAACACATTATAATCCCCTTTTATAATGTAATGCGTTAACCAAATGCAATACAATGCACACATTTGAATGTATGCACTGTAAAGCAACAAATGAATGTGTTAACTTGTTAACCTAACAAATCTCATGTTCTCTGGTAATCCGGATTCACACCTGTAACTCACAAGGACTTCAGACACTTTACACAGCCTGGAACAAGTGCATCATATGCCACCAAAGCCATCTAATTGGCAAAATGATTGTCAGCCCATCACAATCCTCACTTATACCAATGTCCACATAACAACATTAACAACAGAACAGGCCCACCCAAACCCTCACAAGCATATCATCATACTAACACAGTCTAGTTGGCAAAGCAATGTCGCCCTAAAAGCAGATCCCTGAAATAATTTTTTGAAACAGAACCATCATGAACATGCATGAGACCACAACAGACCTTTAAATACACAGTATCATGCCACTGCAATGCACTGACTTCCAAGTGTGGCGACGACGTAGCTAGGTGGATGCCTATGGCAAACTAGCAGTAGGCGTTCTATTGGATTCTGGCGCCTTTGCGACTTTTCAGCATCTTCCAGGGACACTTCCTGCAATATGGTAGATTTTTTAGTATTTTTTTTTCATACATTTTATTTTTCAACATTTACCTTATTCATTATTCTGCATCTTCATAAGGTACATACCTCGTTTGCCACGTAGGGCATTCTTGCTGCGTTATAGCAGATTAGTGGGGCCTCGGTGCTCCATCCATGGGGTAACATCTCGACTAGACCATACACAGTCTGTGTTTTACAATTACTGTTGACACTGGGGACCACAAGGGAGGCAGTGACTCTTCTCTATGAAGCATTTCTTACTGAATGCAAATCTAACTCACATACTTATGGGACAGATGGTTGCACGGTGAGGGGAGGGGATTAACTGAGAGTGACTGGATTCAATAGTGTGGAAAATAAATCCTCTTGGAATAATGACTTGCACTTACAGCAGTTCAACTTAGCTGCACAGAACATATTTGACCCCAAAGACATTGTCTAAAATGTGCCCCGCTGTGACATCAACTTGCTCTAGATGTGGCATTCCAGAAGTCGATGTTTACCATATGGGATGGGAATGTCCAAGAACTGTTGGATACTGGATAAAGATAAAGGTCTTCCTGCGACTGGAGATGATTGGACTACAGTCTCCATGTTAGAAGAAGACGTTAGGCAGCAGGCTGCTTGACCTGGCCCTGGTGGTGGCCAAGAGATGTACGGTGTAGACCTGATGGTCCCATGAGGATCCTGGGAACAAGCGATGGAATAGAACATTGCAATCCTGGGCCGATCTTGAAGGAGATGTTCTCTGCCTGAAAAGACTCAAGGGGCAGGCAATAGCAAATAATGTAATCTTTTATAAATGGTGATGAACCACCCTGTGCAGTCACTGGAGATGAAAGTGAGCGTTTATACTTCCACTCGAACACTCCCACCTCCCGCCAAATAAACTCGAGCTCCGTTGATAAAACAACTAGATCTCCTGAAACAGAATGAACACTACCTGCTTCCCCTGCTCTAGGTGGCCCTTCCAAAGAGCTTCTGTGTGGCTACCTGTAGAGCCGACAATTACATCAATACCCGCATGCCTGTACACTTGTGTTCACCCACTCTCCTGTTTGTGGTTGAAAGGTTGTAATGCAAGTCAATATATTTGCATTGCCTAAACAATTTGTAATGCATGCAAGACTTGTTGACTTGATTGTACTTATGTGTAGTCTATGAAGCTACTGATTGGATCGCAATGTTATTAGTCAGTCAGCACTACTATATAGATCTCATTGTTTACGTGAAACTCAATAGAATATATTGGCAAAAAATCACGACACTATGATACAACAGGCAACTAACTTGTTCCTCGCCGACAAACAGCACATTTCTCACACTCACCAAAACCACAATAACAGCAGAACACAGTAGGCAACACCCCTGAAACATGGCAGTACCAAACGCTTTGATTTGACCAAACGATCAGTACTAACTTCCTAGGCACATCCTTGACACCTACTAACACCCAAAACAACAGTAGCACACATTAAACCACCCACCAGCACCATCACACACTACACACCGCCAAAGCCATCTAGGTAGCAAAGTCATGCTGCCACAACAGCACATACCACCACAACCAGCTGGCAAAGGACACCTGCTGACCTTGATGAAAAGCATAAACAGCAAAGTCCCCTGACACAAACGATCAGCTATGAAAAATGATTGTTTATTTATACTAAAAAGGAATCACCTCTAACCACATAATTGAACAGATCCATCGTTAGTACTGCTCCCACTAATACAGTGCAGGATAGGACATTGGCATGGAAAGTTGTACAGGTTGTGAGTGCCTCAGGGTGACCTCCACAGTTTTTGTAGCAGACCACGGACCTGATCGGTTTTGTGGAAATGTGTGCAGTAGAGTAAGTGAGAGTGTACCTGTGTGAGGTGAATGTATCAGGTTAAAGGTGTTGTCTGTTTGTAAGCCTGGAGGATCGGACCACATTGCTTATGCACCGGATAAAATGACACCTCGGGGCAAAAGCTCTGGTCAGCATAAAACCGGAGAGCTGTGGTAAACAACAACCGCAGACAGATGAGAGTAGCCGGGGTTTGCTATAGAAATTCATTTAACATATAACCCTCCACCGTCGTCTAACATAACACATACTGCATAAATAGCTCAAAATAACTTGATATAACAAAGCACTGAACAACACCAAAATAAATATGAAGTAACATTCTTTATAAAAATGTCATGCAGCATTGACTAAAACACACAAAATAAATACAAATTAAATACAACATATTAAGCGGGGTTTTTTCAAAATAAAATAAACAATGAGAACTGATTTGCAAAAAAAGATGATTTGCCTGTAGAATTTCTATGTTATTCTTTTGTTTTAATAACCACGTCCCATTTGTCTGCCTTTGCATGTGTCTGCCTGTAGGCATTTGCGTGTTCTTTGTGGGGCTTAGTTGGGCAATAATCAGTTAATTCCAGCAAAAGCTGCTTCTTTTGATTGGCGGGAAATCAGATTTTCCAGTTTAACCCCTGAACATCAATTCTGTTGCAGTGACGTTTGATATTTTATATCGGTTTGTACGGAAAGCCAGAAGAGACACCGCAGAACACCACTATACTTTCATAGTATATTATTTAGAAGGCTTTATATTGCACAGAGCAGGGCTCAGGGATCATGTAGCGCCTAGAAACTATAGGGTTAGTTCAAAGAAAGTGCCCTCAAATTCTATTTTACCAAATTTCTAGAACCTGTTCAACTATATATTGCTGATCTGTTGGATGGTATTAAAACTCACTGCAGACTTTGTAAATCTCTCCTAAAGAAGCAAGATGACATATAATGTCATGTCATCAAGGACTAGGACAGGAATCTTCCCAATATCTGTTGCAAGAAATGAGTAACTAACAATGCCATGCAGTCCTACAAACTTAGCCCACTTACACTAAAACACATTGACTGAGGTTGCACGTGCTACTAATGAGGAAAGTCTATTCCATACAATAACTGCTGAAAAATGTTTTTTTTAAAGCATTGGCAAAGCCAATAGATCTCTCCTATGGGACCTATTGGCTTCGCCAATGGATTTTAGCAATACTGTTCAGAAGGAGTCCTCAGACTGGGGGGGGGCCTTAACGGAGTCCTGGGGGCTCCAAGCAAAGAAGCATCATGCTGATAGTAGTTCTTTGCTTTTGCTGATAACAAATGAATAGCAGTAAGCCATTCTGCAATGGGCCATTACTAACATCTCTTGCCATTTATATCTGGCTGGGAGTATGTGTCAAAAGGGAGGGGACACCAAATATTCTTCAAGCCTCCCCCTATTTCAGATAATCACACTGTGGATACGTGTACACGTTAATAATGCCTAGTTAACCAGAATAGTGTGTTTGACAATCAAGTATTTGATTACATTTTTAAAGGGTTTAACAGAACTGTAATGTTTAAGTAAGTCTAGACATATTTAACATTATAACTGTAATAGAATAGTTGTCAAAAATCCGGGTGGGGCCCAAATATATATTTTTTTATCCTGGGGAGGCGTGGCATTAAAACGTTTGAAGACCACTGCTGTGCAGCATGGTTAAAGAATAAACAAATAAAGGTGCTATGGAGTGTCCACCCTCCTCATTTTTTTGACGGCGCAACATGTACGCCTGCGCATACATACTAAAGCAGACACTTTTTGACATTTCTATTTACTATAAGGAGTTTCTTTTGAAGTAGTGTGAAAGTGTATTTTTTGTTTTTTGAGGCACTGGTAGGGGGAAGCAACACAGAGGGTGCAGGTTGGGGGAAGCAACACAGAGCGCAGATGAGCACGGAAACAATAAGGGGGAAGCAACACAGAGGGTGCAGGTTGGGGGAAGCAACACAGAGCGCAGATGAGCACGGAAACAATAAGGGGGAAGCAACACAGAGGGTGCAGGTTGGGGGAAGCAACACAGAGCGCAGATGAGCACGGAAACAATAAGGGGGAAGCAACACAGAGGGTGCAGGTTGGGGGAAGCAACACAGAGCGCAGATGAGCACGGAAACAATAAGGGGGAAGCAACACAGAGGGCGTGGGTGGGAAAGGAAGCAATACTGGGGCGAAGGAGTACCGGGGCAGGAGCAACACAGAGGGTGGGGGTCAAAACAACATGGAGGGCGTAGTTGTGGGAAACAATACAGGGGGCTCTGGTGGAGAAGCAACACGGACAGCGAGAGGAAGCGACTCATAGACGAGAGAGAGGGGACTCTGGAGTTGAGGAACTAGAGAGAGGACCATGGAGTTGTTGGGGGAGATGCACTCAAGAGCAAGCACAACACGCAGGGGTTGGAGGAGAAGCACATGGGCGAGAGAGAACAACAACAAGCACTGGCGTTGCCAATAGGTTTCGCATTTTGAAAGTTGGAGCTATTTGTTTTGTAAATGACATTTTATATTTATATATTGTTATTGACAATGCCAATAACGATATATAAATATAAAATGTAATTTACAAAACCAATAGCTCCAACTTTCCAAATGCGAAACCAACGCCGAAACAAAACCGAGTGCACACGGTCGGCTTCTGCGTACTCATGCAGACCTCCCGCACCGGCCTGCCTGAGTCATCAATTATTCAGTGCCCTCAGATCCGAAGGCATTCAACCCGAGTGCCGCCGCTGTGGCCGACAGAATGAGAAGTGGCGTGACTGAGCGCGGAGAGACGACTGACTCATTTGATGTTTACCTTTAAAAAGCCAAAACGAAAATTGCTTCCATAATGCTGCAGTTTATTTTAATCAAACTTTACCGGCACGCAGGCGGTCACAAACCTCACATCACGTACTGTAGTGTTTGTAAGAGTGTTGATATGCTGGCAAATGGCCGGAGGGCCGACAGAATGAGAAGTGGCGTGACTGAGCGCGGAGAGACGACTGACTCATTTGATGTTTACGACTGACTCATTTGATGTTTACCTTTAAAAAGCCAAAACGAAAATTGCTTCCATAATGCTGCAGTTTATTTTAATCAAACTTTACCGGCACGCAGGCGGTCACAAACCTCACATCACGTACTGTAGTGTTTGTAAGAGTGTTGATATGCTGGCAAATGGCCGGAGGGCCGACAGAATGAGAAGTGGCGTGACTGAGCGCGGAGAGACGACTGACTCATTTGATGTTTACCTTTAAAAAGCCAAAACGAAAATTGCTTCCATAATGCTGCAGTTTATTTTAATCAAACTTTACCGGCACGCAGGCGGTCACAAACCTCACATCACGTACTGTAGTGTTTGTAAGAGTGTTGATATGCTGGCAAATGGCCGGAGGGCCGACAGAATGAGAAGTGGCGTGACTGAGCGCGGAGAGACGACTGACTCATTTGATGTTTACGACTGACTCATTTGATGTTTACCTTTAAAAAGCCAAAACGAAAATTGCTTCCATAATGCTGCAGTTTTTTTTAATCAAACTTTCCCGGCACGCAGGCGGTCACAAACCTCACATCACGTACTGTAGTGTTTGTAAGAGTGTTGATATGCTGGCAAATGGCCGGAGGGCCGACAGAATGAGAAGTGGCGTGACTGAGCGCGGAGAGACGACTGACTCATTTGATGTTTACCTTTAAAAAGCCAAAACGAAAATTGCTTCCATAATGCTGCAGTTTATTTTAATCAAACTTTACCGGCACGCAGGCGGTCACAAACCTCACATCACGTACTGTAGTGTTTGTGAGAGTGTTGATATGCTGGCAAATGACCGGAGGGCCGACAGAATGAGAAGTAGTGTGACTGAGCGCGGAGAGACGACTGACTCATTTGATGTTTACCTTTAAAAAGCCAAAACGAAAATTGCTTCCATAATGCTGCAGTTTATTTTAATCAAACTTTACCGGCACGCAGGCGGTCACAAACCTCACATCACGTACTGTAGTGTTTGTAAGAGTGTTGATATGCTGGCAAATGGCCGGAATCAAACTTTCCCGGCACGCAGGCGGTCACAAACCTCACATCACGTACTGTAGTGTTTGTAAGAGTGTTGATATGCTGGCAAATGGCCGGAGGGCCGACAGAATGAGAAGTAGCGTGACTGAGCGCGGAGAGACGACTGACTAATTTGATGTTTACCTTTAAAAAGCCAAAACGAAAATTGCTTCCATAATGCTGCAGTTTATTTTAATCAAACTTTACCGGCACGCAGGCGGTCACAAACCTCACATCACGTACTGTAGTGTTTGTAAGAGTGTTGATATGCTGGCAAATGGCCGGAATCAAACTTTCCCGGCACGCAGGCGGTCACAAACCTCACATCACGTACTGTAGTGTTTGTAAGAGTGTTGATATGCTGGCAAATGACCGGAGGGCCGACAGAATGAGAAGTAGTGTGACTGAGCGCGGAGAGACGACTGACTCATTTGATGTTTACCTTTAAAAAGCCAAAACGAAAATTGCTTCCATAATGCTGCAGTTTATTTTAATCAAACTTTACCGGCACGCAGGCGGTCACAAACCTCACATCACGTACTGTAGTGTTTGTAAGAGTGTTGATATGCTGGCAAATGGCCGGAGGGCCGACAGAATGAGAAGTAGCGTGACTGAGCGCG
Organism: Lissotriton helveticus; assembly: GCF_964261635.1. Lineage (NCBI taxonomy): Eukaryota > Metazoa > Chordata > Amphibia > Caudata > Salamandridae > Lissotriton > Lissotriton helveticus. The sequence goes on along the minus strand of NC_136061.1, from coordinate 846,801,107 downwards.
GAGAGACGACTGACTCATTTGATGTTTACCTTTAAAAAGCCAAAACGAAAATTGCTTCCATAATGCTGCAGTTTATTTTAATCAAACTTTACCGGCACGCAGGCGGTCACAAACCTCACATCACGTACTGTAGTGTTTGTAAGAGTGTTGATATGCTGGCAAATGGCCGGAGGGAAGCCGGATGGGGGCGGGAGAGCCTGGTGGGGGGGCGGGAATGCGTGCGAGTGGAGGAGAAGTGTGGCAGGCAGATGGGCGGCCTGGTGGGGGGGGGCGGGAATGCGAGCCTGGTGGGGGCAGGCGGATTAGGGAGATGCTCGTGCTTGTGTGGTCACGTGACCCGCTTTTGTGGTCACGTGACCTCACATGCACTGGGAAGAAACGCCAGTGGTTTCACTAGTCGATCAAGCCCTTGAATTTTCGCCTATTACATTCGCAAGTGAATGATAATAGGCGAAACCTAAAAAGTGTGGAGGAGGGGGGAAGAACAGTACACGAGAGAGACAGCTGGAAAGAACTTGCACTCTCTTTGAGTGCTTAAGCAAAAAGAAAAAACAGTGCTTCAGAGATGAGCAGAGGTTGGACATAAGTAATACATTCATGCTCCTAGAGATGCACAAACACAAGAAGAGGAAATAAAGTGATGAATAACATGCAAGCACATAATAAGAGTGGCAACAAAGTAAATTAATGGTAAACAATGGACAGACTCTAAGTCCGCTGTAATCTGACAATAGGTCTTTTCGCCAAAAGACAGCTTACACTGTCTGGTGGGCAAGTCCTAAAAACTGTAGAGTAAAAGTACTCACACTGCTTTCTTCCAAACTTAATTAATGTCTGCACTTCCTAAGATTATGTGCCTATTCTGGCCCCACTTACATTCATTTATTAAATGCCCTCAATCTGTTTTTTTAATAACATATGGTCAGTTCGGTGCAGTTCTCAAACATGATCCATTAGTATGAGCCAGGCTGAAAAATGTGATCTAACTATTGCTGGCAAAAACAACAGGATGATGGACGGTGTGCTGAAAATTTTTAACTACTCACAACCAGTTAAGAGATCTGGGTCCATCCTGTTTTTTGCTCCCCATGCCACCCCAGTTTGGACCCAGCCACGTTCAACTCAGTCTTGACCCTGCTCCTCATGGGAACAGTCCAGCTCGAACTGCCAGGCCAGATCCTGCCCGGACTGGAATGAAGCATCCTGGGACCAGTTTTGGTGTATCACCACTCATCATTCAGGCTAGCTAGAATCCAGAGGCGCAGTGAGCACGGGACCCATGTCTAGGCATACACTTGGCCACTTAGAGCGAACATAGCAAATACAACAAGATGATGGACGGACTACTGAAACTTTTCAAACACTCACCCTAGTCAAGAGATCTGTGTTGAATCCATTGTTCTTTTGCTCAATACGCCACCCCAGTTTGGACCCAGTCATACGCAAATCAGTCTTGACCCTGTTCCCCAGGGGAACAATCCAGCCCGAACTGCTAGGCCAGGTCCTGCCCAGCCTGGTATCAAGCATCCTCGGGTGGCATAGTGAGCAAAAGAACGTTGGATTGAACCCAGATCTCTTGACTGGGGGTGAGTGGTTGAAAAGTTTGAGAACTCCCTTCATCATCTTGTTGTGCTTGCTATGTTCACCCTAAGTGGGATGGGCATGCCCAGATGTAGGTCTATTGCTCGCTGTGCCACTGGATTCAAGCTAGTCTGCCTAATGAGGGGTTAAACCCCGAAACAGGACCCAGGATGCTTGTTTCTGGTCCAGTGAAGACCTGGCTTTGCAGTTCAGGCTGGACTGTTCCCATAAGGAGCAGGGTCAAGACTGATTTGCTTATGGCTGGATCCAAACTGGACTGTCATAGTGAGCAAAAAAAGCGATGAATGTAACCCAGATCTCTTGACTGGAGGTGAGTGGTTGAAAGGTTTCAGCACACCGTCCATCATTCTGTTTTGCTTGCTATCTAACTATTGCTGTCTCTCTCTCTATGTATCTGTATGTCTTTCTTTTTCTGTTTATTTATCAAACTGTGTACCTATACATCCATCATGTTGGACGAAATAAATAGTATTTTTTTTTAATTTGCCATCTCCACTTAAACAAGATGTGTGATCCTGGGCAAATGAATTTATCTACATGCCCACCAACTGTTTTATCTATCAGATTGGGAGTACGTGGAGTATCCACACAGTTCAAGTGGTATATGAAATATCGCGTCCTTTCTAAATATGTAGCGCGCCTCTTTGCATCTGTTCAGGTTCCGCAATACTGTTTTATTTTCACTTGTTTTGCCCAGCACTGAGCGCATGTGCACTGCTTCATATAAGCCAGTGCATAGGAAACCGCGTGTTTCTGGCACGTGCTCTTGCATGAAGCCTTTGGTGCAGGAATAGGTTTCTTTTGCAAACCAAGGTTAATTGAGCAGGAAGAGGGTCCTGGAACCGAGCGCTGTCCCCCAGCCAAGGCCAGGCCTCGCGCGAAACAACAGCCTTCGGAAAGTTCCTTATTGGGTAACTCCTGGGCCCTGCTCTCAGCGCCTAGTTTCGGAACAGGAGGGGCCATTCAACTTCTTTCCAAGCTCAGACACTTGGAATCTTCTTTGCTGATGGTGAATCCTACGTTTGACAGTTTTCGTGGTAGACAACCGAGAGCATCTGTCCGAGCATGCAGGAAATTAATTTTAAAAGACATCGAGCTTTTCCTTTGAACAAACAAAGCGCATTGATGAGAGGGCGCCCTCCTGCCAGACTCTTGAAAAGTCTGCAAAAGGATGCTTTAATGTAACAGGTCTGAGTTAAAAAGCGCACAGGGAGCAAGACAGAGAGAGAGGGAGCTAGACAGAGAGAGGGAGCTAGACAGAGAGAGGGAGCTAGAGGGAGTAAGAGAGAGAGAGGGAGCTAGAGGGAGGAAGACAGAGTGAGAGGGAGCTAGAGGGAGCAAGACAGAGAGAGGGAGCTAGAGGGAGTAAGACAGAGGGAAAGGGAGCTAGAGGGAGTAAGACAGAGAGAGAGGGAGCTAGAGGGAGTAAGACAGAGAGAGAGGGAACCAGAGAGAGCTAGAGGGAGTAGGACAGCTAGAGGGATCTAGAGGGAGCTAGACAGAGAGAGGGAGCTAGAGGGAGTAAGACAGAGAGAGAGGGAGTAAGACAGAGAGAGGGAGACAGAGGGAGCTAGAGGGAGCAAGACAGAAAGAGAGGGAGCTAGACAGAGAGAGGGAGCTAGAGGGAGTAAGACGGAGAGAGAGTGAGCTAGAGGGCGCTAGACAGAGAGAGGGAGCTAGAGGGAGTAAAAGAGAGAGAGGGAGCTAGAGGGAGCAAGACAGAGTGAGAGGGAGCTAGAGGGAGTAAGAGAGAGAGAGGGAGCTAGAGGGAGTAAGAGAGAGGGGGCTAGAAGGTGTAAGACAGAGAGAGAGGAAGGTAGAGGGAGTAAGACAGAGAGAGGGAGCTAGAGGGAGCAAGACAGAGAGAGAGAGAGAGGGAGCTAGAGGGAGTAAAACAGAGAGAGGGTGCTAGAGGGAGCAAGACAGAGAGAAGGAGCTAGAGGGAGTAATGGAGAGAGAGGGAGCTAGAGGGAGTAAGAGAGAGAGCGGGAGCTAGAGGGAGTAAGAGAGAGAGCGGGAGCTAGAGGGAGTAAGACAGAGAGAGGGAGCTAGAGGGAGTAAGACAGGGAGCTAGAGGGAGTAAGACAGAGAGAGAGGGAGCGAGAAGGAGTAAGAGAGGGAGCTAGAGGGAGCAAGATAGAGAGAGGGAGCTAGAGGGAGTAAGACAGAGGGAGAGGGAGCTAGAGGGAGTAAGACAGAGACAGAGGGAGCTAGAGGGAGTAAGACACAGAGAGAGGGAACCAGAGGGAGCTAGAGGGAGTAAGACAGAGAGAGGGAGCTAGAGGGAGCTAGACAGAGAGAGGGAGCTAGAGGGAGTAAGACAGAGGGAAAGGGAGCTAGAGGGAGTAAGACAGAGAGAGAGGGAGCTAGAGGGAGTAAGACAGAGAGAGAGGGAACCAGAGAGAGCTAGAGGGAGTAGGACAGCTAGAGGGATCTAGAGGGAGCTAGACAGAGAGAGGGAGCTAGAGGGAGTAAGACAGAGAGAGAGGGAGTAAGACAGAGAGAGGGAGACAGAGGGAGCTAGAGGGAGCAAGACAGAAAGAGAGGGAGCTAGACAGAGAGAGGGAGCTAGAGGGAGTAAGACGGAGAGAGAGTGAGCTAGAGGGCGCTAGACAGAGAGAGGGAGCTAGAGGGAGTAAAAGAGAGAGAGGGAGCTAGAGGGAGCAAGACAGAGTGAGAGGGAGCTAGAGGGAGTAAGAGAGAGAGAGGGAGCTAGAGGGAGTAAGAGAGAGGGGGCTAGAAGGTGTAAGACAGAGAGAGAGGAAGGTAGAGGGAGTAAGACAGAGAGAGGGAGCTAGAGGGAGCAAGACAGAGAGAGAGAGAGAGGGAGCTAGAGGGAGTAAAACAGAGAGAGGGTGCTAGAGGGAGCAAGACAGAGAGAAGGAGCTAGAGGGAGTAATGGAGAGAGAGGGAGCTAGAGGGAGTAAGAGAGAGAGCGGGAGCTAGAGGGAGTAAGAGAGAGAGCGGGAGCTAGAGGGAGTAAGACAGAGAGAGGGAGCTAGAGGGAGTAAGACAGGGAGCTAGAGGGAGTAAGACAGAGAGAGAGGGAGCGAGAAGGAGTAAGAGAGGGAGCTAGAGGGAGCAAGATAGAGAGAGGGAGCTAGAGGGAGTAAGACAGAGGGAGAGGGAGCTAGAGGGAGTAAGACAGAGACAGAGGGAGCTAGAGGGAGTAAGACACAGAGAGAGGGAACCAGAGGGAGCTAGAGGGAGTAAGACAGAGAGAGGGAGCTAGAGGGAGCTAGACAGAGAGAGGGAGCTAGAGGGAGTAAGACAGTACTTAGCGCCGTACATTTCCGACAGAGGTGGTCCATGCGGTAAGTCGTGAGGGGGTGACACCATGAGTTACCCGCACCGGGTGACACCAACCCCAGTGACGCCACTGGCGCACACCTGGCAAACCGCCTACAGACGAATCTATTACGTCACTGATACCTGACGTACCCTAGACCACCCTCACCTCAGGTCCTTGTGCTGGAAAGTAGGGGGGTCACACCAGTTCAAGGTTCCGGCAGTTATCTCTGGTCGGCTCTGGAATCCAGCCGGCCCAAGGAAACATGCTGAATTTGTCCTGGTTCCTTTTCCAACAGGACACATTCCAAAAGCGCATGCGCGTTGTCTGCATTTTGTAAGGAGCAGCAATGTGCAGGCGACGAAGGGCCTTTCCTATTTTTTACACTTCCAGCCAGGCAGGTAACAAAGGGCTGATTTAAAGGGCCATCAGCCCTCCTTTTGTTTGAGAATATTACTGGATGAGAGCTATCTGGAGCCTAACATTTAGATACCAAAGCAATGGAAGAAAACAAAGGTGCACAGCCACCTCATAAGTAGTTAAGAGAAGCTTTGACTTGGAGGCAGATGTTTTGTTTTGTTCAACTCCCCTATGCAAGAGATGTGCTTCCACTGTAAGAATGCAAGCTTTCCTGTCTGTATGAGTAATTACAAAAGCAATCTGGCGGTCAATAGAGAGACAAAGAAGAGACAAAACACAACGCCTGGTTAAATGACCCACCACCACGGTATTGCATCTTAAACCAGAGCAAACTCCCAATGTGAGACTAACAACTAAAGCAGAGACTCTTACGAAACAGATTTCCATCAACTGCCAAGAGTGGCCTGTGTCATCATTTGGATATCTTAACTCATTGCCACTTGACCTCTTAAACACAGAGAGAGGTCATGTAGTTCTAGTTTCATAGTAGTCACTGTGACCCCCCAGAACCAGATAAAACTGATGACTGTTAGGGTCAACACTTTTTACTATAAAGGCAATGGATATCCATGGTGATGGATTTTTTTTTTTTACATAAGTGCAGTGCAAGTAAGTGAAATATAAAAAGGATATGGAAGGGAAAAACTTGTTATTATAATATTCCTCCCAAACCTGATAAAAAGAATGCAGAGGCGGCGTTAAACAACTATGCCGCTAATCACAAATTGGTCGACTAGTTTCAGCCAAACAGGCTATTTGCCCAGTCTTTCTTCAGGACCTATGCATAAAAAGCTACTGCATACGTGAGAAACAAACAGTGTTATATTATCATATTACCTCAATACAGGCAGAGTGATTTTCACACCTGAAATAAATAATGACAAAAGACAAAAAACTGTTGTTGTAAGCACTTAAACGAGTGTCGACGTGCTCGTCTACCTTCCTTTGTTGCTTGCCCATCTCAGTGGCATCATTCTCATGACAAAAACAAGTGCACTCACCTGTCCTGTAGAGGTTATAGGCCTCACCTCACCGTAACCACTAGGGTAAATGAGACCCCGCCCTGTAGACAAATATAGAAACAGGGGGTATTCTTTTTACAAATTGCCATTGTAAGGTGGACTGTTCGCTAAAATGTAGTACACTATTGTAATCAGCTTCTTTGGTGATAAAACACATCAGGCACAAAAATCTCCCTCTGTTGTACTGTGTGGATAAACAACTCTGTTCCCACAGCTCTTTAATGCCCACTATTCATATCTTGTATAACTGCACCGCAGTCGTTCTCAGAAGCAATGCGTTCGTGGTTAGCTTTCAAACTCTATCGCATTGCTAAACCTCGTGTTCAGCTCGCGGTTATAAGATTTGCATGACTAGCACCGCAGTTATTCTCAAAAGCACTGCGTTCGTGGTTGGCTTTCAAACTTTATCGTATTACTAAACATCGCGTACAGCTGACGGATACAAGACTGCATTTTAGCGAACAGTCCACCTTACAATGGCAATTTGTAAAAAAAATATCCCCTGTTTCTCTATTGAATCTGGTTATTGGTCAATAAACGATCCCTAAGAACTGTGTCCCTTTGTGGATGTGTATTTAGTGTATGAGTAATTACACAAATGTTGACGTAAATGGCACTTTTTTTTTTAATGTAATTCTGTTATAGTACTACTCATCCCAGTGGAAGATGCCAGAGAGCTTTACATCACAGAGAGAGGCACAATACATCATACACTTGTGTAAATCAAAGTACAGGAAATGCTACATAAGACCACACGGGTTATAATTATAAGGTGTAGGAATCCCATATCATTCATGCGTGTAGACATTATATGTAAAGAGTGAATTGTCCGGAGAAACACAAAGGGGTCCATTAGGATGTCGGGCGGATTTCCTCCGCCAGGCTGGCGGTAGCCTCCGCCAGCATGGCAGAGGAAATACACCCGACATCCACAGCCCAATTCCCCCCCGCCATATTAGTATGGCGGGGGTGACCACGGCGGTGAGAAACACCACCCGCATGTTTTCCGCCCCGGTCACCTTGCGGCCGGGGCGGAAAACGAGTTACATGGTGGCGGAGTCTGTTAGACACCGCCCGCCATATCACAATGGGCTTTCGCCAATGCCTTTCGGAAAGGTATGAGGATACTCCCTGCGGGGGCCCTTTGCGGGCCCCCTGGGAGTCCCTGCACATGGGGGGTACCTATGGTACCCCCCGCATTTCAAAGTGCAACATGGCAGTCACCGCGCGGTGCCTGTCATGTTGAACTTTGAAAAGCACAACATGCACTTTTTACATTGCGGCGGTTGGAGATTTCTGCCCCGCCCGCCGCAATGGCAACCATACAGGATGCGCCCGCCTGTGTGGCGGGTGCATCCTAATGCCCTGATCGGGCCCCCCGCCCTTATGGCGGGCGGTCCCGGGTCCCGATATGATGGCGGGCGGACTAAGTCCGCCCGTCATTATAATGGGCCCCAAAGTCAGGATATAAAACGTAACATAGTGATTGTGGTTTCCTGTACTATTAAGAGTTAGGGCCTTATTATATTGGTCTACCGTAGCCACGGTTACAGTGTAGGCACCGCCGCACCCATGGTCCGACTGTTGCATTACATCTTGGGCGGTCTGACCGAATTGGTACCTCCACAACTGCCAGGGATCAGAGATCACTGGCGATGTTGGGGCGGTCTTGAGGCCGCAATATATACTTGGCGGGGCCGCTGCGACCCTACCAAGCATATTACGAGTTTCTTCAGCACCACACTTTTAATTGGGGTGCGACCACCATGAAAAATGTGGCCGTGAGGAAACAAAGGGGGGCGTAGGGCCCCCTTGTGTCTCTGCACCATGGGGTGCATGCAGGGGAGCACATGTTGTCCCCCCCCCCTGTCTGCATACACTGCCAGTTCCTGCAGGGAATGGACTTGACAGTACATGCCCTGCAGGAACAGCCTTTGACGCTCCCGTTGCGGTGCCCTTTTCAAAGGTACCGCTATCGGATCGCCAAAGAAGAGCCCCCCATAAACTTTAAAAGTTGTACTCTGCCATGCAGCTTTTTATGGCTTTGGCGGTCTGGAAGCGGGGCTGCGGCATGGCGGCCATGCTCCAACACTGCCAAAGTCATAATAAAGCTCTTAATTACTTCACAAAAGAAGCCTACTTCGCAATCTTAGAATAACAACTGATTGAGAAACAAATAAGGCTCTAAACCCATTACTTACAGTTTGCATGCAGCTCCTTGAGGCAGGTAAATAGATCATTGTGCTTTACTAAAACGCTTGCAACTTATGAACTGGAAGTAACAAAATGATCTTAGTGTCAAAAGCAGTTGCATACTTACCTATCTAAATAAAAACAAATCTTCATGTCAAGTACTATATGCCCTGTAGCACGCACATTAACCCTCTATGCTGCTTTATGAGTCAAAAGTGTGACTGGACAAAACACAGAACTCTCACAGAACTGGCTTAACCACTAGATTTACCTTACCACTATTCCAACCCCCCCCCAAATTGATGGGCACACAATGATCTCTGCAGCAGGTGATTTTTTTTAACCGTGTAAGATATTTTAAAATGCAGCCTCTTAGTGGCCAATTGAGTAACCTAGAACATATTTACGGTCACATTTGTCCTTGTTTCTAATTTGTTTGCAGCAGATTATTATTTTTAAATAAATGTATAAATTGACTGTCAGACTCTACTTTTCAAGCTGTGCCCCTCGTTACTCCATCCTCTTTCCTCTGACACAATTCGACCCCCAATTTTTGGGTTCCCGGAGTAAATGTGTTCCAGTTCCTGCACTTCTCACACCCCCATATTCCTTCTTGCTATTCTCCTGTCACAGCCTGCCATCCCAATGACACGTTAATTTGGGAGAAAACTTCCTGGTGGAGTCCCTCAGGAAAAAAACCAGGAATTACATTGGGTATTCAAATAATAAAGAATAAAAAATTATTGAAAACAAAATTTAAAAAAATGGAAAACAAGATTAATCACCCAAGATTAGACTCAAATGATTAATTGACCAGAAATGAACATATGGAAACACTGACCAACCACCCTGAGCCTTCTTTCCACCCCAAGGCCTATTTGTCCTTTTATGTTCTCGCTGCACCCTCTACCCTGCTTTCCGATACCTGGTGATGACGAGTTTAGCAGCTCAAAAAGTACATTCTCTCAGGGCCCTGCAACCCCTGTGGCGAAGGGAGGCCCACAACCCCTCAAGGGACCCACACTTAGCCCCAGGCGAGTACATCCTTGAAATTTGGGATACTCAGGGACCCCTCATGACATTATCCGGGGTGGGCGGGGGGCATCATTTTGCGTTATGCCACTGGCTTCCCTGGTTACCAGGTTGGCTTGTCTGTCTAAGAACAACGGCCAAACCACCAGCAACAACCTTATAAACAACTCCACAGCAAAGTCTTGTTAACTCCCACCGGCGTAACCCACGTGTCACTCCTGCATGGCACATGACACAGCGGGAAACAGTTACATATACAGCAAATACTCTTGCACAAAACTGAAGCAATTCATTGTATCCCGCCCAGTGCAAAAGAATGTCCATTATTTATCTAAAAAAGACATTTCCTCCGTTCGCAACAAAAATGCGCAGTTGCACAGGCAGAAGTGGCCCCTCCCAAAACCAGAAAGGTCCTACAATCACAGAGTCCCAGAGATTATGATGAAAGGAGCAGGCTTATGTTTCAACAACCCAAGGCCGAAAGGCAAGGGCCTGGAGCCCCTGTGGTGCAGGGGGCCCCAACGCTTCAACAGGCCCAATTCAGCAACAGGTCAATGAATGTGAGATATGGGATACTCAGGGACTTTGGACATCATTTAGGGGTCGCTAGGGGTCGTAGCTGCGACCCCTGGCTTGTCCCTTGCTACCCCTGGTACTGCGTTTGAGTACCCTGGCCTCAAAGGTGGCAATGGTACAAAAGGGGGTGGTGATGGACGGAGTATCTGAACCAATCAAACACTCACACCCAGTCAAAAGATCTGGGTTTGATCCATCACCGTTCTTTAGCCCACTCTGCCACCCCAGTTCAGACATGGCTATATGCAAATCAGTCTGACCCTGTGCCTCATGGGAACAGTCCAGCCCGAACTGCCAAGCCATGTCTTCCCTGGACCGGAAACAAGCTTCCGAGGACCGGTTTCTGGCATTCCAGCCGTCTTCAGCCCGGTTTGCTTGAATCCAGTGGCAAAGTGAGCAAGGGACTCACGTCTGAGCATACCCTGTCACACTTATGGCAGCCAAAAGCGGTACGAAAGGGGGTGGTGATGGACGGAGCATCTGAACCAATCAAACACTCACACCCAGTCAAAAGCTCTAGGTTTGATCCATCACCGTTCTTTAGCCCACTCTGCCACCCCAGTTCAGACATGGCTATATGCAAATCAGTCTGACCCTTTGCCTCATGGGAACAGTCCAGCCCGAACTGCCAAGCCATGCCTTCCCTGGACCGGAAACAAGCTTCCGAGGACCGGTTTCTGGCATTCCAGCCGTCTTCAGCCCGGCTTGCTTGAATCCAGTGGCAAAGTGAGCAAGGGACTCACGTCTGAGCATACCCTGCCACACTTATGGCGGCCAAAAGCGGAAGCTTGTTTCCGGTCCAGGGAAGGCATGGCTTGGCAGTTCGGGCTGGATTGTTCCCATGAGGCACAGGGTCAGACTGATTTGCATATAGCCATGTCTGAACTGGGTTGGCAGAGTGGGCTAAAGAACGGGTGATGGGTCAAACCCAGATCTTTTGACTGGGTGTGAGTGTTTGATTTGTTCAGATGCTCCGTCCATCACCACCCCCTTTTGTACCGTCAAAGGTGGCAACATCATTGCCTGGAACACAGGGGCAGCTATTCCTAATGGACGCTGGTTGGAACTCCACATGCCTGGTTTTCTGTCAATTTTTTAATTTTACAAATAGTGAATAATATTATTCACTATTAGTGTCATGAAAAATTGAGTACATAGGTTGGAATATGACCCTATCTGGAAGCTAAGGTAAGTAAAAAAAATGCTGTTAAATGGATGTCGTATGCATGGATGTGGGTGAGAGTCTATGTGACTGAGTATGTGTGAATGTATTAGTATGTGTAAGCATGTGGGTGTGAATCAAAGTAAAGTTCAAAGGGCGGTCGATGTCACTTTCACTAATTCTGGCATTTTGGTGAATTGACGTCCATGTCAGAGACCCTGATCGGATTCTGCAGGGGGCTCCATCATTTTGCGTTATGCCCAAACCCACCCAAGTGACTCCTTGGTGACTGCTGGAGAAACCCCAGGGTGGGGGGCATGTCTGGTTCCACAGGCAATATTCTCTGTGGATTCACTTTAAAATTGGTGGCCCTTTTGTTACCAGCCAAGAATCTTTGACATCAATTGAACAATTTTTTCAGTGGATTTCTGATGTTTATTTAGTGTTACATTAAGTTACGTTCAGTGGTGTAACAAAACTTGAGGGGGTCCCCTGCAAGGTACATGGTGGGGCCCGCGCCAGATTTAAACAGGAGCTTTCAGGCCAGCGTATGGGGCTGCGGGGCCTATGTTAAGCCACTGGTTACGTTATTCGTTAACATCAGGGCTGGACTGGCCATAGCGGGCACCGGGCAATCCCCCGGTGCGCCACAAGGGTGGGGGCCGGTTTTGGGCCCCTGGGGGCCATTTTTGTTACAGTGCAGTTTTTGCAGCATAGCTGCAAAATCAGCCCTGTAGCAAAATCGGCCGAAAACCGGCCCCGGCAAAGAGCTCGGCGCCACCTCCAACGCCCAGCCCCCCAGTGTGGGGGGGGCGTGGCGAAGCACTTTGCCAGGGCCAGTTGTGGTTCCCAGTCCGGCCCTGGTTAACATCTTTGGAGTTTGATGGGTGATACGGCAGAACTATACCATATGGAGACACTCGGCAGACTGCACGGGTTTGTGAGCTTCGGTGTACTGTCCAGTAGAGTGAACTGATATCAGAGAAGGAATGATTCATTCTAGTACTCGTTCTTTGAATCTTTGCCGATGACTACTTTCTTTTATTCTACACAGTGCCCTTCCTGTTATTCCTCGTACCATTACCATCATATTAGAGTGTCCAAGTCAGGGCCGCTTTAGGGCGGTGCGACTAGTGCGGCCGCACTGGGCGCTTACCTGGAGAGGAGGCACTGACCTGGGGGTGGGGGCGCTATGTTGAGCAATCACTTTCCATTGAAATGAACCTGCTGCAGAGTTCCTTGTGCGTCCAGCTTTCAGGCAGCAATAACAATGTCAAGATAACTCTTGTGATTAATGTTCCTGCCACGGAGAGGGGTTGGAGTTTTGTCTAGTGGCATTTTTGGCTCGCCATAAAGTAGCGCTAAGGGTTAATATGCCTGCTGCAAAGAACAAATCTGTATTTTTTGTGGATAACTGAGTAGATTAGTAAAACCAGCCTCTGCCAACACTTTAAAAAAAATGAAATGTGTGTGAGAGAGGGGCTATGGAGAGATGAGGGGCACTTTTGCAGTGTGGTAGTGATGGAATCCAAGGTGAAAGTCATGGCGGGTGCCAAAAAATCTTGTCGGACTGGGCACCACCATCGCTGAAGCTGGCCCTGGTCCAAGTTCAAACACGTCAACTAGCCAGAACTAAAAACGAGACGCCCGAGACATCCCTTGTCGCTAAGCATGCTCGTGCACCCAAAAGAGCAACTAATACCCACTCTTAATAGGGGCAGACAGGCAGGTAAAAGGTTTCTTTGACTGCTATTGCTTTCCAATAACGCCGGCGCACAGCAGCGCTTCCCTCTCAGATTCGTTGACAAGACAAATCAACACCTGATAATCCCACTCGATGGCTCTTCCTGTGCTCCCGCGCGTGTCAAGCAGACATGAGCATCGTTCCAGCCCTGGAAACTGAAGCCAGCCCTTCTTCCAGTACATCACATTACCTGCCACTATGCTACACTGCGCACTCTCTGCCCCTAGGAGCCCGCACTGGTGGCGCGTCTGCTCTGTTGTGCTTGGGGCCCATCTGGGAAGGTCCACAGCCTCGACGTGTTTGCAGGGTGAGCCCGAGTAGACGGTGCACCCAACTAACCACTCAACTCTAGTGAAAAATAGGCACCTAGCTCAGATTTAAAATGCCACGTCCCCATGGTGGACATAAAAAGTGGGCACAGCATACTGCAACCTGCCCCCCGCCCCCACTGATAAAATGTGATTGTTGCCTCAGGTCTGCCAGGAGCACTGAAACCAACATGGATAATGACAGAAGGCCTCTTTGCGTCGTTGGATGGTCACCTCAGCCACCCTTATCAACCTGCCACGATGTATCTAAGGCCTAGGATGCACATGCGCGGGCAGATGGTCCCCGACCACTTGAGTATAATTGCCAGAGATCCCATTAGTCGAACTGAAAAGGGCCTGACTGCCTCTGGAAAAGCATCCCATTGACACCTGTTGTACCCCATCCTCCTCAAAAGAATCATCTGTGGCTTATCCTGTGACCCTCATACAGCAGATAGCCCAGATCGCCCCAACGGTTATTGTTTCTGGGGAGATAATCTTTGGGAGGATACAGGATACTGTCTCCCTAGCTAAAGCATCACACATATATGTATCCTATATTCAATATTACCATTTCACGCCTTCCTGCAAGTGGGGGGGCTGAGGTGTGGAGGAAAAACAACCCAAGGAAAACTGTTCTTGTGTTTTTTCAGATCCTTACCAACTCGATTAGTGGCATACTTTATCATAGCGTCTCACCCTGGCCCCCCAGTTAGGAAAGATCACAAGTACTCCCTGGGACATGGTCGACCGGATCCTGGTGTCTAGGTACCAGACGATGAAGCATGCCACTAACAGAGTTAGTAAGGGGCTGAAAAAACAAGAGTTTCCTTGGGTTGTTTTGCCTTCACCCCTCTCTCTGAGAAGGCACGAGTTGGTAATAAGGGTTATAGGATACCCATAGGTGGGCTATATTATCCTATTGCTCCTCACTTCACCAATCTCGTTTACAGGCAGCCTCTAAGGCAGCTGGAGAGCCAGACATTTGACAATCACACTAAGATTTACACCCACCTGCAAAATGGATCCAAGAAACGTAGAAATGTCACTAAGAGCTATTATTGGATGACAGAATTGCCTGTTTCTAAAGGGGTCCATAACAAAGACCCTGAAGAGTGGGGATGACATCAGGAGCTGCTTACCCTTTGGCTGGCCACAAATTTCAGGAGTGAAATAATCTTGTATTCTATTCTATTCTAATTGGCAATCTCTTTCAGCCCACCAATGAATGCTGTCCTAAACAACACACACGTTCAAGCAGTGATGCTCATGAAAGTCCTTTCACTCCTAGAAAGTGGGACCAGCCATCCTAACCGAATGTCTTATGGGCCACTAAAGAGCAATGTGCTACGGTGCAATGCAGACCAGACGCCTGTTACATTGCCTCAAGAGTGAATCCAAAAGCTCTAAAAATAAAAAACTGAGGGAGATATTTACAATGAAACGGCTCAGCGCGGCGCTGCAAGCAGTTTACCTGCACTGAGCTGTGTCATTTAAAAAAAACGCATGGATGCGCTGTATTAACAAGAATACGTTGCACCCCGTGCTCTCCCCTGCGCCGGCGCTAAAAAACCTGCCTAGTGCCAGTGCAGGCCCCCTTGCACCATGGTGCGATGGTGCCTGTTTTGCAGGGATGTTTGTGTTTGTGCAGGAAGGGACACCTCCTGCACAAAAACAATCATTAATGGCGTTTTACTCCTGCGGCACACATAGAAAGAGCAAAAAAAGAGGAGAAATAAAAGTATTTCTCCTCGTTGTGCCACATTAACAACTTCAGTTTGAAAGGAGTTCGTTTTTGGCGCTGTCTCAGATTTTTAGATCCTTATAAATCTGGGGCAGTGTCAAAAAGTGATGGGTGTTGCATGGGAACGCCCACAGCAACACCCATTGCAAGCCACTTTGCTGCAGAAAACTGCATCGAGGAGGGCCATATTTACAAGGTGGCGTTAAACCACAAAAAGTGGCTTAGCACCACCTTGTAAATTTGGAGCTGGGCACCAAAGCATCAGAAAAAGTGACGCTCCAGTGGCACTATGCCCTTGTAAATATGCCCCTAATTGTCAGACTTAGAATTTCATTGAGTAAAGCCATCCATATTGCACTGGCTTCAAAAGCACTTAACTGGATCACAGTTGTGCAAGAATCAGATTCTAACAGGCACTGGCAAAACCAATATGTGTGACTTGCATTTGGGTTCCTGACTGAACCAATAAAAAAGCCTGCTGCGGGGCGAGGCTTGGACACGGAGCGCAATGGCCGCACTTTGGTGAAGCTCCCAACTTCTGTGGCCTAAAACTGCAGAATCATCCGTACACAGATCCGTATATTGCCCCAACAGTGTAGTGGAGCGTTGCTGCTGCTACCGCTGCAGAGCGGTGACCACTTACGCCACAAGTGAAGAAGCTATCGAAGAGAAGGAGCCATGCACCACCTAGGCCCCAGAAGCCCCGGACTCGAGTCTGAATTGGTCGCCAGAGACTTCCGAGAGTGGCGGCCGATATCAGGAGCACGGCGCGGAAACCTAAAGTCAGGAACTGGACCCCGACAAGCCATACTGTTGAGTACTCCCCCTCCCCCAGTATCATGGTTTGATTAACACCGGGGGCCTGTTAAGTCCGCCCGGACTTGTGGTACCGCGGCCCAGCAGAAGACACCAGTGGCAATCTGCAGAAGCTGATTAAAGGCCTGTCAAGCAAAAACGCACGGAGAAGCTGTCCATGGTAGCAAGTAAGCGTGGCCATGCCGGAACCAGAGGTCTGCGGGGGACTGCGCCTCCATTTTAAATTGTCGTCGAGGGAGACTTGGGCCAAGAAGAGCCGCAGTACCAGCCCCCTCATGGGAGAAAGAGAGGTCAGATAACATTGAGGAGGAGAGCCTCGTAGGGCCTGCTCTGAGAGGTGCCAGCCACAAGTGAGGGCTGAGGGTCTCCCCCTACTCGGAAGTAGACTTTGGCAATCCTCAAGAGAGATAATCCAGCAGTGTGCGACTTTGGCCCGGCATAGGTGGCGGTGTCCTGCATTATACCCACTCCATGAAAAATTGGGTGTCACCCAAGATGCCGGGGCCTTAAAAAGGACCATTGGGAACAGTAGAATCGCTACTTGGTGCGGACAAAGAATCAGATGTGCATGATACTCCGTTCGATCAACGTGGAGTGAGGACCATCACCCAGGAGTAGAACTGTGAGTGTTGCATCTCGGAGATATATCACAAGAGCAAGCAGCGAGTGGCACCCATCGGGACCCCATCCCGACACACTGAAATGTCTGGGGCTAAGGGGCAAAAAAGTATGCTCCAAACCAAATTAGATAATTATGCTACCCAAAAATTGAGTGAAGTGGATGCTGGTAATAAAGGTGAGGTGGACAAGTCGATGGGTCCCACCACAGAGGAGCCCACACTAAAGGATGTTATGGCAGCAATTGTGGGAGTGCACACGTCATTGGAACATAGATTGGACATCATTACTATTGAGATGACGCTGATAAGAACAGATTTACAGAAGACAAGCTAGAAAGTGAAGACAATGGAGGTGGTAACTTCAGAATTCATTGGTGTAGTCCAACAGATGCAAAAGGAGTTCAAAGAACCCCAGGTCACTCAGAAGGGAACAGAAACTCAGTGGGATGATTATGAGGGTTGAGCAAGACGCAATAATGTCAGCATCATGGGGGTCTCGGAGAGAGCAGAGGCACCAGCTGTTAACCTCTTTGCCTAGGACTTAATACTAAACCACCTTCGGTCCAAAATCCTCTCAAAGTATTTCACTATTAAAAGAGCGCATAGGGTATCAGGAGGGAGACCTAAGCCGGGAGCCCCTCCGAGGCCCATTTTAGCGAAACCCCTAAATTTCAGGGACCGCAACATCATTCTACAGACGGCTCGATTGAATCCCCCTCTCACATTCGAGAACATTGAACTATCCTTTTTCCCGGACCTTACAATTGCGATCCAGCAACAAAGAAGAATCGTCCTTGTCATCAAGAAGCAACGAAGTGACAAACGTATTCGGTACGCGATGTTGTTCCATGAAAAACTGCGAGTAGAAGCAGATAGCAAGGCATGGTTCTTTGACACCCCAGAAGCAGTACAGGAGTGGTTGGAGGGCTGAAGGCCAGCAGAAGAACACAACGCACGTTGAGAAAGGGCTCCTTCCCCCAATGAGAGATCGTTTTTGACCTACAATGTGTGTCAGCTGAACAGTCCCGGACCAAAACTTTCTTCCTCCAGCTGCAGCACTGAATAAACACACCTGGCAGATTACGAGGACAATATAAATGCTAAGTGATATTGTTGGAACTGGCTTATGTTTGAATAAACGAAATGGGGACACACAGTAGCAGTCTGACGGCCGAGGGGAGGGTGTCGCCACCCCTGATTTTCTAGATAGTTTAGCATAAGAGGGAGACAGTCACTCTGCACTATTGGGGACATGGGTAGTTCTAGGCCCACAGTGTGGGGGAGCAGGGAGGGGTGAAGTTGGGGGGTAAGAGTTACACTAGTTCAACCAAGTGATAGTCAAGTAAATGTTATGGTCGGAGTTGAGAAGGATGGCACTTGTACAGCAGTAATTGCTGGCCTTGAGGCGCAGTTGATCAGAGGGACAAATAATCACATATGCTCACATATCGGGGCAAGGGAGGAGGTGGTGGGGGGATGGGTGGAAGGTGTGAATAGGCCTGATAGGTGAGAAAAATATCCTGGAATGTAAACGGATTGGGGGATAAATAGAAGAGGGGACTAGTATTACAGTTCATTAAACGGCCTCAGATATAGTGCTGCTCCAGGAGACTACACTTGAGGTTTACTTTGGGTTCCCGGGGTGTTGGTATAATGTTGTGCAAATCCTTCCCTATGTCTATAGACCACTCCAGGACTTACATATAGATATGCAACAGTGTCTGGGAAATGGGAAGGAGCTGGTGTCAGTCTACGTTCCCCCTAGGGCTACAAGCAATAGCGCTAAGAGTTCTGAGAAGCAAAATGATGGAATCTCCAGAAGGGAGACTAATGCTCGGAGGGGAACTCAATTCTGTGATGTGTGGCAGGTGTGATCGCCGTCCCCCTAGAGACCTGGCGCCTGCACAATTGGTCTTACCCACCTTCCTAGATGCGTTTGGATTGGCGTACACATTGCGAATCCATCATCCCACTGTTACCCAGTTCACATTTCAATCTTGGGTTCATAATAGCTTTTCCTGCATCGACTAAATCCTCGGCCAGAGGACGAAGTGGGACACATCACAGAGATAAGACATATGGCATGTGGTATATTGGACCACTCTCCAATATGGGTACAGATGGGAGTAGATGTGGGCTAGGTGGGTAGAGTGGTGCCCATAAACCTGTGGTATCTCCGCAATCCCACCATAAGGTAAAACATCACTCAAGCTATTGAGCATTACTGATAATGAAGGGTCCGTAGACTCTGCGATCACGCTTTGGGAGGTATTCAAGGCAGTGATTTGTGGACATGCGCTCTCCCAGGTCTCTGTGGCAAAAAAAGAGAAGAACGCTATATTAACTAAACTGGAAGAAGTGACATTCAAACTAGAAAGGGAACTGCTGGTGGCCGGGGCACCTGACACAGTGCACAAACTCAATCTAAAGAAGGATGAATATAAGAGTGTAGCAGTAGATAGGGCCAAGTCACTACATAGAGATAAACTTGGTAGAATCTACGAGCTTGGGGATAGAGCAGGCAAATTACTTGCATGGCTGGATCATCGTGACTACGCCCATGGCCTAGTCACAGAACTTACAACAGAGGCAGGAGGAACGATTAGAGACCCACAGACGATAGCAGACAAATTTGCCAAACACTACACTTTGATATACATATCTCACTGCAATCGTCCGATGGAGGAGTCGAAAGCTCTGTTAGCGGACATTTGGCTTCCCATATTGTCAAAAGAGGACTGTGATTTACTTGATAGTTAGCTTACAAACGACGAACTCGCACGTGCCATCAGGGACCTACAATCCGGGAGGCGATGGGCCCCAATGGCCTCGCAATAGAACTGTATACATTAAAAGCCAATAAAATTGCCCCCACCTTAGAGCTATGTATGAGGAAAGCCGAGAGATCAGCCGACTCCCCCAGGATCTGCGTATTGCCACAGTGGTGGTCATTCACAAGGATGGTAAACCTAGAAACCAATGCTCCTCCAACGGACCTATTTCATTATTAAATGCTGAGGCGAAGATATTAGCCAAGCTGTTGACGACTCGCCTGATTGGAGTAGTCTCTATCCTGGTCTATCTGGACCAGTCAGGCTTCATGCCTGGGAGAAATACCTCCCTGAATCTCCGACGGCTCCACGGAGTACATGGGAGAGTGCACACATTAAGGGAGGACGTGGTGGTGCTGTCCTTGGACGCTACCATGGCCTTCGACACAATCGAATGGCCTTATCTCTTCGTGGTGCCGGAGAAGTTAGGGTTTGGTCAGGGGTTTATAGGATGGGTGAGACTCAGAGCCACAATCACAGGTGGTAGTGAACAATAAAACGTCTGGGCTCTTTACCCTCGGGAGGGGTTGCCCCCCGTGCCTGTTACTTTTTGCCTTGGTGCTGGAGCCCCTTGCGAGCTGGATCAGTAGGGACTAAGGTTGTGAGGGGTTTGAAGTGGTCGGAGGATTGGGAAGATCACAACTCACTATATGCCGATGATATCCTATTGTACCTAGCGTCACCAAGGGCCTCAATTAACAGAGTCCTCGATATATTCGCCACCTTCAGCAGGTACTCTGGATATGCTATTAACTGGTCCAAATCATGGTTTCACATGCTCAGAGGACAATTTCTGGTACTGCCCAGGGGGTGCAGAGTGACAGAGGCAGTGGATGGTTTCTAATACTTAGGCATCTACATCACCAGAGACCCTAAACTATTCTATGATCATAACTTCCAGCCTCCACTGCGGAGACTTTGAAGCAATGTGGAGCACTGGAAGACTCTCCCAGTTGTGTGCACAGCCTCGACTGCTGCACATCCTCCCGGTCAAACTGAAAGACAGGACCTATGGAAAAGGGCCGCCTTCGTTTTCCGCGAAATGCGGGAGCATTGGAGGGCCGGAGCTCCCGGACTACAATACCCAGACACCTGTGCGGGAGAAGAGGAACGCGCACAGGCAGTGACTCGTCATTGAGCTTCCGGCCGGCTACGCAAGCCGAAGCCGAACGAGGGAAGCTCGCAGATTATTCCGGCATTGCTGCGAGACGCTGACAGACGGGTTTTCGGGCTACTACCATTCCCGGTGGGGTAAGGGTGTCGGTGACACCACCAAGAGTCAATCTTCCGTGATACTGTAATTGCGCTAGCGATTGCTAGCTTGTCCTGGGTGTCGGTGACACCGCCAAGAGTCAATCTCCTGTGATACTTTAATAGCGATAACAAGTGTTAGCATTTACTGAATTTTGCTTGGGTGTAAAAGAATCCTTATTTTACATCATCTCGAGACATTTGGAGTTCAAAAAATTTTCAGGGTCTAAACATTTCCTGGATAACCTGGGACTTTTCTACTGGTATTGTTGCCAGGTGGTATATTCTTTTTCTCTACTACGTGGTACAGCACTTGGGCTGGTTGGGGGGTGGTACCACGAGTCAAATTGGTTAAAGGCTGTTTATTTGTACCGGCAAAGATGTTTCATGTGAAATAAGAGCGTGTGTGTGTTGTGCTTACCTTCTAACAGGGGACGTAGAGAGGTGGCTGTCTCTAAGCATATCCTTCCTCCCTTGTGAGGCCCGCATCCATACACAGACTGGTGGGTACTGTATGTAGTTGTACCCGTTACCTAGGTGCATTGGTTATGTTTCCCGGGTGCACTGTTTATGTTTCCTTGTTCCTTTATATTCCACTGCTTTGCCTGCAGCCACATGTGTCTGCCATAGAACTAAACCAATACAGGGTAGCCAAGAGAAGGTCTTGATGACATGCCAAATCGTCCTTCTTCTTATAGTTACCAGAACTGAGTTATTTTTCTTTACAGGTAGACTTATGGTGGCAAAACATAATCGCTTTAAATTGACCATTGAAGCCGGTAGCCCAGTGTGTCTAAATAACCTTTTTTTATTCACAGGTCTCCCTCCCCGCTGTTCCCATCCTTTCCTTCCCCCGATTGACCCCCTTAATCTTCCATACCATCACGGCAATTCGGAATTGAGGTTGTCAATAGGTGGACCCCATTGAGCAACGAGCCGATCCTGAGGGGCCTCCGAGGGACCACGACAGAATAATCTGCCTAATCTATAATATATCTCTCCTGGTTGGTTCGTTGTTGCTATGGCCACCCTCGAAGATGTGCCAGCTACATTAGTGACGCTTCAACAAGAAATTACCGATTCTAGAACAGAAATAGCTGCCTCTAGGGCAGAGACAGCAGCATTGCAGGATACTGTTAATAGGATGCAGAGAAACCCATTTGACGCACAGTCAGGGCGAGGTGTTGGGGGGAGTCTTTCTCAGTTTAGTTCACCCTCAGTTCCGACACCATTTTCAGTCGAGATGCCGATTCTGTTCCCTTAGCAGACCCGGAGCGATTTTATGGCGAGGCATCCAAAGTCCAGGTCTTTATAACACAGGTGTTACTGCATATTACATGCAAACCAAAGGCCTTTCCCACTAATCAGGCTAGAGTAGCTTTCCTGATCTCCTATTTAACAGGAGATGCTGCTCAGTGGGCTGTACCCCATGTACGCCGTGACGACCCGCTTCTCTATGATTGGGACGAATCTGGAGGGAGTTCGAACTTGTGTTCGATCGTCGAGCTGCCTCCTTTTCGGCAGACAGAGAACTATTAGAACTCAAGCAGGGTAATAAGGATTTGGTGGTGTATATTAACACCTTCCAACGGCTAGTGGCAGAAACACAGTGGCCAGAAGAGAAACGGTCCGCACTGTTTTATCAAGGGCTAAAGGAAGAATTGAAGGATGTGTTAGCCCAAATTGACCCAAAGCCCTCTACTTGTATAGAACTAATCAACCATGTGCTGCGATTTGATTATCGTATGGGCGAACGTAGAGGGGACCGGAAGAGAGTAGAGTGTCAGCCTAAGCGTTTTGATAAAAGCAGGAGTACAGGGGGGGGCTCGTTGCCTCCTGTTGAACCCATGGACAAAGGTACAGTACGAGCTCCACTGACGCAAGCTGAGAGAGAAACAAGAAGAAAGACAGGCCTCTGATTGTACTGCGGAAAAAAGGGGCATTTCATGAAGGATTGCCTGGCCAAACCTAGATCGAGCATAGGGGTCAAAAGACTATCAACTATCAACCCTGAAAGCCCGTCGGAAAACTAATAGACTCAAGTTACTCAGAAGGGAAGTCCTTGGGTGGTATAAACCTCCCTTCCACAAGTAATGACTCTGAGTTTTCTTTCCAACACTTCTTTCTGCCCATTCAACTAAAGACACACAAAGGATGGCAGAGTATTGAAGCCATGATAGATTCTGGAGCTACAGGGATGTTTATGGACTTGGGTACAGCTAGGAATCTATGCCTTGGGTTAATAACTAAAGATAGCCCAGAAGAGGTTCTGGTAGTTGATGGGAAGAAACTAAGTAGAGGTCCTATCATGTTCCATACAGACAACTTAAAAGTAGGCTGTGGGGGAGGGCAAGTTGAATGGTTGAGTTTCAATGTCATCCAGGGGCCCCAAATGGGATAATCCTGGGGCTTCCCTGGTTGAAAATGCACAGCCCTTTCATTAATTGAAGAGAGAAAAGAGTGGAGTTCAGTAGCTCATGGTGTAAGGACCATTGCTTTAATGAGCACCCAGATTCCTTGCTTAAGGTACCCATGTCTCATACTGTAGCAACGGCAGCAGAAACAGATGTCCAGCTTCCTTTATGGTATCAGGAATACCAGAATGTGATTTGTGAGAAATCAGCTGATACCTTGCCCCCTCATAGGCATTATGACTGCCAGATAGATTTAATGCCGGGAGCGGTGATTCCTTGTAGGAGGCTATATGCATTAACAGAAGCAGAAAATACCCATTTACAGGAATACCTTGATAAATACCTGGAAAACGGCTTTATTTGCCCCTCAAGGTCTCCAGCGGCCTCTCCACTATTTTTTATTCCGAAGGCTAATGGAGATAAAAGAGCATGTATAGACTTTAGGGCGTTGAATTCTCATAACGATAAAAAATAGGTATCCTCTACCCTTGATCCAGGTTCTTTTAGAACATGTCAAATCTGCCACCATTTACACACGTCTAGACCTAAAAGGAGCGTACCATTTGGTGCGAGTATGAGAGGGAGACGAGTGGAAGGCGGCTTTCCGCACCAGGTACAAGCTATACGAGTACACGGTAATGCCCTTCGGCCTGTGCAACGCCCCATCGGCATTTCAATACTTTGTTAACAAGGTGCTGCGGGAGTTTTTGGATAGGTTCGTGGTGGCATATATCGATGACATTTTGATATACTCTTCCTCGAATGAGGAGCATCGTTCTCATGTGAGTCAAGTGTTTGATGCGTGAGACAAAACAGACTACATTGCAAACTCAGCAAATGTGAGTTCCGTGTGCACGAGGTAGATTTTCTAGGGATTATGTTGACACCCACCGGTCAAGTAATGTCCGAGCAAAAGATCCTAGCTGTGAAAGAATGGCCGCAACCTACCAACGTTAGAGACATCCAATGTTTCCTTGGGTTTGCAAATTTTTATCGCAGGTTTATCAACCATTTCTCGAATGTGGTGGCTCCCATAACTAAACTGTTGCGAAAGAATGAACCTTTCTGTTGGACCAAGGAAGCAGAAAAGTCCTTTCAGTGCTTAAAGACTGCTTTTGTTTCAGCACCCATTTTGGCTCACCCTGACCCTAACAAAGCCTACATTGTAGAGGCGGACGCCTCCGATGTAGCAATCGGAGTCATAAAATTGGTAAGACATGCAACCACCGGCCAACTTCATCCTTTAGCCTATATGTCGCGAAAACTGAATCAAGCAGAAATACGTTACACCGTGGCTGAGTAGGACCTACTGGCCATAAAAGAAGCCTTTAGTGATTGGTGGCATCTGCTGTTAGGAGCCAAACACGTGGTAACGGTATACACAAACCACCGCAACCTGCAGTTTATGTGGTCCATAAGAATGTTGTCCCCTAGACAGTTACGCTGGATGATTTTTTCTCAGAATTCCATTATCTCGTTACCTACAGACCCGGGGCAGAAAACAAAAAGGCGGATGCCTTATCCCGACAAGAAACACCTTCTGAGAATCTAATTGAACAACAACATTCCATATTGGACCCCACCAAGGTTATAGGAGCACTCCAAGCTGACACATTCCTTCAGAAAGTAACCCAAGGGGTAAAAAACAGATACTGGAGAAACTGGTTAAAAAGTCACCCACAGTGGAGGCTGATCGACGGTCTTCCGATGAAGGGTAAACAACTGTTGATACCCAATCAAGCCTTACGAAAGGGTCACCACACCCACAGCGCAGAGCATTATGGAATTCATAAAACCCTCGACAGGATATATCGCCAGTTCTGGTGGCCTACGGTAGTAGAAGACAACACAGACATGATACAACATTGCGAAATATGTGTAACAGCCAAAACAGAGCATGGAAACCCCCAAGGACTGTTACAACCCCTTCCCATACCATTGATACACTGGGAAACCATTTCTATTGACTTTGTAGTGGGTTTACCAAAGGATCAGAGATGTACCGCCATTATTGTGATTGTGGACAGTCTCACAAAAATGGGCCACTTTATCGCCTGCGCTAAAGAACCCACATCAGGACAAGTGGCGAAACTCCTCATGTTACACGGGGTTAGATTACACAGTCTTCCAGCCAATATCGTTTCTGACAGGGGCCCCCAGTTCACTGCTAGATTTTGGAAGGCTTGGTGTAATGCCTTACACATAAAAACCTCCAAATCCACCAGTTTCTACCCTCAGTCAGATGGACAGACTGAGAGGCTGAACCAGACCCTTAAGCAATACCTAAGGTGTTACGTAGAAAAGAATTCCTATGCTTGGGTAGACTTGTTATGTCTGGCAGAGGTGGCTTACAACAGCGCTAAGCATCAACCAACTCGGTTCACACCATATTACAGCAACTACGGATTCCATCCTCGTTTCATATCTTTGATCCACCCTGCGGTCGCAAAAGAAGTACCCGAGGTACAAGCCCGTACTAAGCATATCCAGCAGACACTAATAGCCACCCGTAGGAATCTAGAGAAAGCCAAAGGAACCTACAAAACCATGGCTGATAAACAACGCAGACCTAACCCCATGTACAAAGTGGGAGATGCAGTATGGTTATCAACCAAGAACATTCGGTTCGGTAAATATAGCGCTTTTAACCCCAAATTCATAAGTCTTTACAAGATACAAAGGGTGATCTCACCATTGGCCATGATGTTAAAGCTTCCAAAAACGCTGAAAATACATCCTGTTTTTCACGTGTCCCTATTGAAAGCCTCCTACACCCCGTCAAGAAGAGACCATCTCCCATCTGGATTAACAATGAACCGGAGTATGAAGTAAGAGCAATCTTGGATTCCAAGATGAGGGATCCAAGTTATGGTATCTGGTATCATGGAAAGGGTACGGGCCAGAGGAAAACTCATGGGAACCTGCGGCAGGGATGAATGGCCCTAGGTGTATTAAAACATTTCATACTCGATACCCCAGCAAACCTGGTTCGTGTCAGCGGCCTTAGGGAGGGGGATGTGCTGTTGCGTGCACAGCCTCGCCCGCTGCACGTCTTCCAGGTCTAACTGAAAGACGGGACCTATGGAAAAGGGCCGCCGTCATTTTCCGTGGAAAGCGGGAGCATTGGAGGGCCGGAGCTCCCGGACTACAATACCCAGACACCTGTGCGGAAGAAGAGGAACGTGCACAGGAAGTGACGCATCACTGAGCTTCCGGCCGGCTATGTAAGCTGAAGTCGAACGAAGGAAGCTCGCAGATTATTCCAGCATTGCTGCGAGAAGCTGACAGACGGATTTTGGGGCTACTACCATTCCCGGTGGGGTAAGGGTGTCGGTGACACCGCCAAGAGTCAATCTTCCGTGATACTGTAATTGCACTAGCGATTGCTAGCTTGTCCTGGGTGTCGGTGACACCGCCAAGAGTCAATCTCCTGTGATACTTTGATTGCGCTAACAAGTGTTATTATTTACTGAATTTTGCTTGGGTGTAAAAGAATCCTTATTTTACACCATCTCGAGACATTTGGAGTTCAAAACATTTTCAGGGTCTAAACATTTCCTGGATAACCCGGGACATTTCTACTGGTATTGTTGCCAGGTGGTATATTCTTTTTCTCTACTGCATGGTACAGCACTTGGGCTGGTTGCGGTGGGTACCACAAGTCAAATTGGTTAAAGGCTGTTTATTTGTACCAGCAAAGATGTTTCATGTGAAATAAGAGCGTGTGTGTGTTGTGCTTACCTTCTAATAGGGGACGTAGAGAGGTAACTGACTCTAAGCATATCCTTCCTCTCTTGTGAGGCCCACATCCATACACAGACTGGTGGGTAATGTATGTAGTTGTACCGGTTACCTAGGTGCATTGGTTATGTTTCCCGGGTGCACTGTTTATGTTTCCTTGTTCCTTTACATTCCACTGCTCTGCCTGCAACCACATGTGTCTGCCATAGGACTAAACCAATACAGGGTAGCCAAGAGAAGGTCTCGATGACTGCCAAATCGTCCTTCTTCTTATAGTTACCAGAACTGAGTTATTTTTTTTCTTTACAGGTAGACTTATGGTGGCAAAACAATATCGTTTTAAATTGACCATTGAAGCCGGTAGCGCAGTGTGTCTAAATAACCTTTTTTTATTCACAGGTCTCCCTCCCCGCTGTTCGCATCCTTTCCTTCCCCCGATTGACCCCCTTAATCTTCTGTGCCAACACGGCAATTCGGAATCGAGGTTGTCAATAGGTGGACCCCATTGAGCAACGAGCCGATCCTGAGAGGCCACCGAGGGACCACGACACTCCCGCTGTCCCTAACGGGTAGGGCGGCACTTTTTAAAATGATGTCCCTGCCCCGCTTTCTGTATGTTCTGCATAACTCGCCAAATCCAATCCCTGCAACCTATTTTACAGCAATAGAGAGTGAGCAGAGAGCCCTCCTCTGGGTGGGGGGAGCGCCTCGAATAGCATTTGCTGGTGCGAGGGTGGTACGATGGGGGAATTGGACTCCCAGATACTAAAAGATATTACTGGGCAGTGCAATTAGCAGCTATTAATCAAGGCATATGCCGGCCACATAATGACCCAGGATACGAAATGGATAGATGGCTCCTACCTGGGGGATCCTATGTTAGGGCTCTATATGCCAAACCGACACGAAGGCAACTGATGGGGCCGACATCGCACTCTGTCCGAATTTGGCATACAACTCATAAAAGTCTGGTCTGGGACAAGAAAATCACACAATCTGGGACTCATACTTGTTGGGGACCCTTCAGAACACCAAGGGCTTTGATAGATGGGATCTAATTGGACTCTCGAAGGTGGGTGACTTTTGGAGAGAGGGAAAAGTGATAGAATGCTCAGTACTGTAGCAAGAGTATGACCTGGCGGACTCAGAAATTTTCAGATACTGCCAAGCCTGGCTTGCCCTGAACTCGTGCCTCCCAAAGGGGGAGGCACTGCCTGAGGAAACGCCTCTAGAGGTCAGACTCCTTGATGGTTATATGCCTACCATGTCCATATCCCTCACCTACTGAAAGATAATCAATCATGCACCCGATCCTCTTGTACAGCTTCGAGTGAAATGGATAGACGACCTGGTGGAACTAAACGATGAAGACAGGATGGAGGCGCTCGCCTCTCCCAGGGAGGTCGCAATCTCAACACGGCTTCAACTAGTACAACTGAAAATTCTGCACAGAACATATTATTCGAGAACGGCCTTGGCCCGGATGGGCTATGGGGACCATTCAAGTTGTAAAAGAAACTGTGAGGAGGAGGGCACTTTTATGCATATATTGTGGGAATGCAGCAACATCCGTAAGTACTGGACGGGTGTGCTTCAGTGTATGGGGAAGTGCTGGTTCAAGATCTAAACCCGGAGGCTAAACGGTGTTTGCTTAATATGTGGGGGCCGACTGACTTGAGTGGCAAGGAGAAGGTATGGGCTACCCTGGGACATATGATAGCCAAGCATAACATCACTAGAATGTGGGGGCGAAGGAGACCCCTGGTCTAAAATCATAGAAAATAGAAACAAGACATGGATTGGTGTATGTATAGAGAAAAAACTGTGTATGTTTCCAGAGGATGTCTGAAAAAATGGCCTCAAATATGGTCTAAATGGAATGAATATCGTGGAACATTTGTACGCCCCCCCTTCTCCCTACCCTTTCCCTCCATGATGAACCTATGCCAGATGATCACTGCGAAAACTAAATGTATATAAATGTAATCGATACTTGTGCCATCCAAAATGTGTTTGTGATAATACTGCAGGACTCAATACCGGCTGATACTGTAACTATATTTTACTTACTGTCTTCAATAAAAAGATATATCAAAATTAAAAAAAGCCTGCTGTAGTGAAAAAATTTAGCAAAAACAAATGATTTCTGTATTTAATGCATGCATGTTTTCATTTTGTACGCATATATATGTGAAAAGGAATGTAATGGGCAATGAGTCAGTGTACTTTTGAGATGTAAAATAGTCCCTCACGCATTCCATACAGGCACTCCTGGTGAAGTAGAATGATATTCCAAACAGCCAATAGCATGAGATGATAGATAAATAATACTAGGCCCACTACTCTATGCATATTTTAAAGAATTGGTAACAATAGGCCTGCTGACAGCTGAAATGTCATGCAAGACATAAAAACTGTGCAGCATCCACAAAATGTAGGCAGTAAGAGACAATAGCACCAATAAACTCTCACTCCACACTACAACTCCACCTAGAACCTATGATTCAACTACACTAGGCCAACCTGTCAGAGGAAAGCCACCAGAAAAAATACAAAGGAAAAGCCATCAAGGGGTCTTTCTCCCGTATCATGAATTTCAAACCCTACTTCAGAAGCCAGCCAGTGTCCCTGTCTTCAAAAATGCTTGAAACAGGTATCTTTAAGGAGGCCTTTTTCATTGGCATCAATTCAATAATATAGCTGGGGTAGAGGAAGTGACGTGACACATCCTTTGATTCCCAATAGCAGGAGGGTTGTCCCATTTTCCCCAAACTTAAATCTGAAATAGCCTCCTAGTTGATGACGAGGGAATATGGGAAGCGCCTGGAGTGGAATGTTCTAATCCCCAACTTCCTGATTTCTGAGACCAGTGGTCACCGGGAAAGTACTAGGGCTACCAAAGGAGAAGTTTCGGGTATTATAACAACTCCTACCCTGGCAACCCCTAATTGACTTTCTTATTACTTTCCCACTTAGCTGTCCGTAGTGGGGTAATTCCCTGGACACCAATCCCTCTGAAGCTCTTCCTGTCTGAACTGGATGAGGACTGTGATACACATTATCAAAATGGGGGACACTTACCTGTGACCTCCCTGGAAGAGGCAAGCCTCTCACTGTGACAGCTAGCTCCACTGCATTGAGGCTGCAGCCTCATATGATGTGGTCAACCAATACACAAACGATTATAAACAGCAAGCTGCAAGGGTGTGGAGGAGATCAGCACTAAACGCTCATTCACTAGCCACCTTACGGAGTTACTTGATACAATCTCAGAAGTTTTTTTTCTGGCCCTGATATTTTTTGCTGAAAATTTGTAATGAATTATTCAAGCTTTGGTTAGTTTAACATTATGTTTGAGTAACTGGGAACACAACCATTTCTACCAATGAGAGCTCAAGTCCCCAGTAGAGATTATCAGATTCAGGGTATCAATTTTGTATGGATAAGCGCCTCCAAGAAAAAAAAAATATTTGTTTTGAACTTAGAGCTCAAACTGTGCTGTATCCAAACCCATTGGGAGATAGGTACAAGGAAGTGGCTCAGCGCGGCGTTAGCCTCCTTGGATTACGTCGCACTTCTGAAACGCATGGCTGCACAATGTTTACAAGAATGTGTTGCAGCCTTACGTTTCCCCCTGCGATGGTGCTATGTTAAGCAACTTAGCGCCAACGCAGGTACGCAAGGGTGACTCCGTGCAGGGGAGGATTTTTTATGTGTTGGAAGGTGTCCCTTCCTGCACGTAAACAATTCTAAAATGCCATTCTGTTACTTTCATGTGTGATGCTGCTTCATGCAGCACACATGAAAGTGACAAAATTGCATTTTCTTAAAAGGTTTGTTTATGTACAGGAAACAACACTAGGTATTTTTGGCGCAGCCTCCTATGTACGCCACCCTTGTACATAGGGGGCAGCGTCAAAATGAGTGGGTGTTGCGGTGGAACTCCCACCGCAACACCCACTGCCCACCCCTTTCACGCTAACCATAGCGTGAAAGGGGGCCTTATGTACAAGGCAGCGTTAAGCCACGTTAAGTGGCTTAACGCTGCACTATACATAAGGCGCAGCCCCTATCGCCACCACAAAATCGGTAAAAGTGAAATTGTGGTGGTGATAGCGGCTTGTAAATATGCCCCATTATGTTATTGGCCTTGCAGCGACGGAGGATGGCATTTATTGCTGACTGATATCAATTTGATCTTTACAAAATTATTTCTGGACTTTCAGTCTGTGGGTCATGTGCATACTGGGTGGATATACTGTGTATTAGACCTCTATAGAGTGACGTTTGGATATACTGTGCATTAACACACCTCTACAGAGTGACTTTTGGATATACTGTGCATTAACACACCTCTACAGAGTGATTCTTGGATGAACTGCGTAATAGCACATCTCTACAGACTGATTTTTAGATATCCTGTGTATTAGCACACCTCTACAGAGTGATACTTGGATATACGGTATATGAGCACACCTCTACAGAGTGACTCTTGGACATACTGTGTATTATTACCACACCTCTACAGAGTGATTCTTGGATATACTGTGCATTATTACCACACCTCTACAGAGTGATTCTTAGATATACTGTGTATTAGCACACCTCTACAGAGTGATTCTTGGATATACTGTGTATTAGCACACCTCTATAGAGTGATTCTTGGATATACTGAATAATAGCACACCACTACAGACTGCTTTTTGGATATCCTGTGTATTAGCACACCTCTACAGAGTGATTAATGGAAATACTGTGTATTAGCACACCTCGATTCTTGGATATACTGAGTATTATCACCACACCTCTACAGATTGATTCTTGGATATACTGCGCAATAGCATACCCCCACAGAGTGATTTTTGGATATCGTGTGTATTAGCACACCTTTACAGAGTGATTCTTGGATATCCTGTGTATTAGCACACCTCTACAGAGTGACTGTTGGACATACTGTATAATAGCACACCTCTACAGAGCGATTCTTGGATATCCTGTTTACTAGCACACCTCTACAGAGTGACTCTTGGACATACTGTATATTAGCACACCTCTACAGAGCGATTCTTGGATATGCTGTGTATTATTAGCACACCTCGATTTTGGAAAAGGTGATGGACAGAGTTTCTGAATGATGCAGAATACTCTTACCAAGTCAATAGATCATGGTTTTAATCCATCACTGTTTTTTTAGCTCACTGCACCATCCCAGCTCAGAACCTGGCTATATGCAAATTAGTCTGTTCCTGTCCCAGTGCATGATGGGAACAGGGCAAACCAAACTACCAAGCCAATTCTTATACTGGGAAGGAAACACGCTTCCGGGGACCGGTTTCTGGCATCACAGCCTTCTTCGGCCCGGCTTGCTTGAATCCTGATGGTGCAATGAGCAAGGGACTCACGTCTGAGTATACCCTCCCACACATAGGGGTCGATTAGGATCGCGGACGGACTTGAGTCCGTCCGCAACCCCTGAGGAGGAGGGAACGTCCGCATGGGCTGCGGCGTTCCCTCCGATCAAATTAGGATGTGACCGCCAGGGTGGCGGTCACATCCTCTATCTCTAACATTGCGGCGGGTGCAGCTTCAAGCTGCACCCGCCGCAATGTAAAAAATCCATGCACAGCATTTGCGTGCACAAAGCGGCAGGCACCGCGCGGTGCCTGCTGCATTGTGCACGCAAATGCAGGGGGGTACCATAGGTACCCCCCATGTGCACCCCCCACCCCACCTTCACCCAGGGGGCCCGCAACGGGCCCCCGAAGTGAAGGTCCGTATGCTTTTCCACGGCGGTAAAGCCGCCGCGGAAAAGCATATATTTTCAGACATCCTAATATGCCTGGCGGTGTCTGATAGACACCACCAGACATGTTAGTGCTTTTCCGCCGCGGTCGCCTTCCGACCGCGGCGGAAAAGCGGCGGACAGATTATCAGACCCACCAGCCATCCTAATTTGGCGGTGGGTCTTTGGAGTCTCCGCCGCGGTTTTTCCGCATCCTCCAGGCCGGCGGACACTTCCGCCGGCCCGGAGGATGCGGAAAAACCGCCATCCTAATCGGCCCCATAGTGTGGATAAAATCGATTTTGGAAAAGGTGATGGACAGAGTTTCTGAATGATGCAGAATACTCTTACCAAGTCAATAGATCATGGTTTTAATCCATCACTGTTTTTTTAGCTCACTGCACCATCCCAGCTCAGAACCTGGCTATATGCAAATTAGTCTGTTCCTGTCCCAGTGCATGATGGGAACAGGGCAAACCAAACTACCAAGCCAATTATTATACTGGGAAGGAAACAAGCTTCCGGGGACCGGTTTCTGGCATCACAGCCTTCTTCGGCCCGGCTTGCTTGAATCCTGATGGTGCAATGAGCAAGGGACTCACGTCTGAGTATACCCTCCCACACATAGTGTGGATAAAATCGATTTTGGAAAAGGTGATGGACAGAGTTTCTGAATGATGCAGAATACTCTTACCAAGTCAATAGATCATGGTTTTAATCCATCACTGTTTTTTTAGCTCACTGCACCATCCCAGCTCAGAACCTGGCTATATGCAAATTAGTCTGTTCCTGTCCCAGTGCATGATGGGAACAGGGCAAACCAAACTACCAAGCCAATTCTTATACTGGGAAGGAAACAAGCTTCCGGGGACCGGTTTCTGGCATCACAGCCTTCTTCGGCCCGGCTTGCTTGAATCCTGATGGTGCAATGAGCAAGGGACTCACGTCTGAGTATACCCTCCCACACATAGTGTGGATAAAATCGATTTTGGAAAAGGTGATGGACAGAGTTTCTGAATGATGCAGAATACTCTTACCAAGTCAATAGATCATGGTTTTAATCCATCACTGTTTTTTTAGCTCACTGCACCATCCCAGCTCAGAACCTGGCTATATGCAAATTAGTCTGTTCCTGTCCCAGTGCATGATGGGAACAGGGCAAACCAAACTACCAAGCCAATTCTTATACTGGGAAGGAAACAAGCTTCCGGGGACCGGTTTCTGGCATCACAGCCTTCTTCGGCCCGGCTTGCTTGAATCCTGATGGTGCAATGAGCAAGGGACTCACGTCTGAGTATACCCTCCCACACATAGTGTGGATAAAATCGATTTTGGAAAAGGTGATGGACAGAGTTTCTGAATGATGCAGAATACTCTTACCAAGTCAATAGATCATGGTTTTAATCCATCACTGTTTTTTTAGCTCACTGCACCATCCCAGCTCAGAACCTGGCTATATGCAAATTAGTCTGTTCCTGTCCCAGTGCATGATGGGAACAGGGAAAACCAAACTACCAAGCCAATTCTTATACTGGGAAGGAAACAAGCTTCCGGGGACCGGTTTCTGGCATCACAGCCTTCTTCGGCCCGGCTTGCTTGAATCCTGATGGTGCAATGAGCAAGGGACTCACGTCTGAGTATACCCTCCCACACATAGTGTGGATAAAATCGATTTTGGAAAAGGTGATGGACAGAGTTTCTGAATGATGCAGAATACTCTTACCAAGTCAATAGATCATGGTTTTAATCCATCACTGTTTTTTTTAGCTCACTGCACCATCCCAGCTCAGAACCTGGCTATATGCAAATTAGTCTGTTCCTGTCCCAGTGCATGATGGGAACAGGGCAAACCAAACTACCAAGCCAATTCTTATACTGGGAAGGAAACAAGCTTCCGGGGACCGGTTTCTGGCATCACAGCCTTCTTCGGCCCGGCTTGCTTGAATCCTGATGGTGCAATGAGCAAGGGACTCACGTCTGAGTATACCCTCCCACACATAGTGTGGATAAAATCGATTTTGGAAAAGGTGATGGACAGAGTTTCTGAATGATGCAGAATACTCTTACCAAGTCAATAGATCATGGTTTTAATCCATCACTGTTTTTTTAGCTCACTGCACCATCCCAGCTCAGAACCTGGCTATATGCAAATTAGTCTGTTCCTGTCCCAGTGCATGATGGGAACAGGGCAAACCAAACTACCAAGCCAATTCTTATACTGGGAAGGAAACAAGCTTCCGGGGACCGGTTTCTGGCATCACAGCCTTCTTCGCCCGGCTTGCTTGAATCCTGATGGTGCAATGAGCAAGGGACTCACGTCTGAGTATACCCTCCCACACATAGTGTGGATAAAATCGATTTTGGAAAAGGTGATGGACAGAGTTTCTGAATGATGCAGAATACTCTTACCAAGTCAATAGATCATGGTTTTAATCCATCACTGTTTTTTTAGCTCACTGCACCATCCCAGCTCAGAACCTGGCTATATGCAAATTAGTCTGTTCCTGTCCCAGTGCATGATGGGAACAGGGCAAACCAAACTACCAAGCCAATTCTTATACTGGGAAGGAAACAAGCTTCCGGGGACCGGTTTCTGGCATCACAGCCTTCTTCGGCCCGGCTTGCTTGAATCCTGATGGTGCAATGAGCAAGGGACTCACGTCTGAGTATACCCTCCCACACATAGTGTGGATAAAATCGATTTTGGAAAAGGTGATGGACAGAGTTTCTGAATGATGCAGAATACTCTTACCAAGTCAATAGATCATGGTTTTAATCCATCACTGTTTTTTTAGCTCACTGCACCATCCCAGCTCAGAACCTGGCTATATGCAAATTAGTCTGTTCCTGTCCCAGTGCATGATGGGAACAGGGCAAACCAAACTACCAAGCCAATTCTTATACTGGGAAGGAAACAAGCTTCCGGGGACCGGTTTCTGGCATCACAGCCTTCTTCGGCCCGGCTTGCTTGAATCCTGATGGTGCAATGAGCAAGGGACTCACGTCTGAGTATACCCTCCCACACATAGTGTGGATAAAATCGATTTTGGAAAAGGTGATGGACAGAGTTTCTGAATGATGCAGAATACTCTTACCAAGTCAATAGATCATGGTTTTAATCCATCACTGTTTTTTTAGCTCACTGCACCATCCCAGCTCAGTACCTGGCTATATGCAAATTAGTCTGTTCCTGTCCCAGTGCATGATGGGAACAGGGCAAACCAAACTACCAAGCCAATTCTTATACTGGGAAGGAAACAAGCTTCCGGGGACCGGTTTCTGGCATCACAGCCTTCTTCGGCCCGGCTTGCTTGAATCCTGATGGTGCAATGAGCAAGGGACTCACGTCTGAGTATACCCTCCCACACATAGTGTGGATAAAATCGATTTTGGAAAAGGTGATGGACAGAGTTTCTGAATGATGCAGAATACTCTTACCAAGTCAATAGATCATGGTTTTAATCCATCACTGCTTTTTTAGCTCACTGCACCATCCCAGCTCAGAACCTGGCTATATGCAAATTAGTCTGTTCCTGTCCCAGTGCATGATGGGAACAGGGCAAACCAAACTACCAAGCCAATTCTTATACTGGGAAGGAAACAAGCTTCCGGGGACCGGTTTCTGGCATCACAGCCTTCTTCGGCCCGGCTTGCTTGAATCCTGATGGTGCAATGAGCAAGGGACTCACGTCTGAGTATACCCTCCCACACATAGTGTGGATAAAATCGATTTTGGAAAAGGTGATGGACAGAGTTTCTGAATGATGCAGAATACTCTTACCAAGTCAATAGATCATGGTTTTAATCCATCACTGTTTTTTTAGCTCACTGCACCATCCCAGCTCAGAACCTGGCTATATGCAAATTAGTCTGTTCCTGTCCCAGTGCATGATGGGAACAGGGCAAACCAAACTACCAAGCCAATTCTTATACTGGGAAGGAAACAAGCTTCCGGGGACCGGTTTCTGGCATCACAGCCTTCTTCGGCCCGGCTTGCTTGAATCCTGATAGTGCAATGAGCAAGGGACTCACGTCTGAGTATACCCTCCCACACATAGTGTGGATAAAATCGATTTTGGAAAAGGTGATGGACAGAGTTTCTGAATGATGCAGAATACTCTTACCAAGTCAATAGATCATGGTTTTAATCCATCACTGTTTTTTTAGCTCACTGCACCATCCCAGCTCAGAACCTGGCTATATGCAAATTAGTCTGTTCCTGTCCCAGTGCATGATGGGAACAGGGCAAACCAAACTACCAAGCCAATTCTTATACTGGGAAGGAAACAAGCTTCCGGGGACCGGTTTCTGGCATCACAGCCTTCTTCGGCCCGGCTTGCTTGAATCCTGATGGTGCAATGAGCAAGGGACTCACGTCTGAGTATACCCTCCCACACATAGTGTGGATAAAATCGATTTTGGAAAAGGTGATGGACAGAGTTTCTGAATGATGCAGAATACTCTTACCAAGTCAATAGATCATGGTTTTAATCCATCACTGTTTTTTTAGCTCACTGCACCATCCCAGCTCAGAACCTGGCTATATGCAAATTAGTCTGTTCCTGTCCCAGTGCATGATGGGAACAGGGCAAACCAAACTACCAAGCCAATTCTTATACTGGGAAGGAAACAAGCTTCCGGGGACCGGTTTCTGGCATCACAGCCTTCTTCGGCCCGGCTTGCTTGAATCCTGATGGTGCAATGAGCAAGGGACTCACGTCTGAGTATACCCTCCCACACATAGTGTGGATAAAATCGATTTTGGAAAAGGTGATGGACAGAGTTTCTGAATGATGTAGAATACTCTTACCAAGTCAATAGATCATGGTTTTAATCCATCACTGTTTTTTTAGCTCACTGCACCATCCCAGCTCAGAACCTGGCTATATGCAAATTAGTCTGTTCCTGTCCCAGTGCATGATGGGAACAGGGCAAACCAAACTACCAAGCCAATTCTTATACTGGGAAGGAAACAAGCTTCCGGGGACCGGTTTCTGGCATCACAGCCTTCTTCGGCCCGGCTTGCTTGAATCCTGATGGTGCAATGAGCAAGGGACTCACGTCTGAGTATACCCTCCCACACATAGTGTGGATAAAATCGATTTTGGAAAAGGTGATGGACAGAGTTTCTGAATGATGTAGAATACTCTTACCAAGTCAATAGATCATGGTTTTAATCCATCACTGTTTTTTTAGCTCACTGCACCATCCCAGCTCAGAACCTGGCTATATGCAAATTAGTCTGTTCCTGTCCCAGTGCATGATGGGAACAGGGCAAACCAAACTACCAAGCCAATTCTTATACTGGGAAGGAAACAAGCTTCCGGGGACCGGTTTCTGGCATCACAGCCTTCTTCGGCCCGGCTTGCTTGAATCCTGATGGTGCAATGAGAAAGGGACTCACTTCTGAGTATACCCTCCCACACATAGTGTGGATAAAATCGATTTTGGAAAAGGTGATGGACAGAGTTTCTGAATGATGCAGAATACTCTTACCAAGTCAATAGATCATGGTTTTAATCCATCACTGTTTTTTTAGCTCACTGCACCATCCCAGCTCAGAACCTGGCTATATGCAAATTAGTCTGTTCCTGTCCCAGTGCATGATGGGAACAGGGCAAACCAAACTACCAAGCCAATTCTTATACTGGGAAGGAAACAAGCTTCCGGGGACCGGTTTCTGGCATCACAGCCTTCTTCGGCCCGGCTTGCTTGAATCCTGATGGTGCAATGAGCAAGGGACTCACGTCTGAGTATACCTGCTTGGTAGTTTGGTTTGCCCTGTTCCCATCATGCACTGGGACAGGAACAGACTAATTTGCATATAGCCAGGTTCTGAGCTGGGATGGTGCAGTGAGCTAAAAAACAGTGATGGATTAAAACCATGATCTATTGACTTGGTAAGAGTATTCTGCATCATTCAGAAACTCTGTCCATCACCTTTTCCAAAATCGATTTTATCCACACTAAGTGTGGGAGGGTATACTCAGACGTGAGTCCCTTGCTCATTGCACCATCAGGATTCAAGCAAGCCGGGCCGAAGAAGGCTGTGATGCCAGAAACCGGTCCCCGGAAGCTTGTTTCCTTCCCAGTATAAGAATTGGCTTGGTAGTTTGGTTTGCCCTGTTCCCATCATGCACTGGGACAGGAACAGACTAATTTGCATATAGCCAGGTTCTGAGCTGGGATGGTGCAGTGAGCTAAAAAACAGTGATGGATTAAAACCATGATCTATTGACTTGGTAAGAGTATTCTGCATCATTCAGAAACTCTGTCCATCACCTTTTCCAAAATCGATTTTATCCACACTAAGTGTGGGAGGGTATACTCAGACGTGAGTCCCTTGCTCATTGCACCATCAGGATTCAAGCAAGCCGGGCTGAAGAAGGCTGTGATGCCAGAAACCGGTCCCCGGAAGCTTGTTTCCTTCCCAGTATAAGAATTGGCTTGGTAGTTTGGTTTGCCCTGTTCCCATCATGCACTGGGACAGGAACAGACTAATTTGCATATAGCCAGGTTCTGAGCTGGGATGGTGCAGTGAGCTAAAAAACAGTGATGGATTAAAACCATGATCTATTGACTTGGTAAGAGTATTCTGCATCATTCAGAAACTCTGTCCATCACCTTTTCCAAAATCAATTTATTAGCACACCTCTGCAGAGTGGTTCTTGGATATACTGTGTATTAGCACACCTCTACAGAGCGACTTTTGGATATACTGTGCATTAACACACCTCTACAGAGTGATTCTTGGATGAACTGCGTAATAGCACATCTCAACAGACTGATTTTTAGATATCCTGTGTATTAGCACACCTCTACAGAGTGATACTTGGCTATACGGTATATGAGCACACCTCTACAGAGTGACTCTTGGACATACTGTGTATTATTACCACACCTCTACAGAGTGATTCTTGGATATACTGTGTATCATTACTACACCTTTACAGAGTGATTCTTAGATATACTGTGTATTAGCACACCTCTACA
This sequence comes from Lissotriton helveticus, assembly GCF_964261635.1. NCBI lineage: Eukaryota > Metazoa > Chordata > Amphibia > Caudata > Salamandridae > Lissotriton > Lissotriton helveticus. The sequence goes on along the minus strand of NC_136061.1, from coordinate 846,761,567 downwards.
GAGTGATTATTGGATATACTGTGTATTAGCACACCTCTACAGGGTGACTCTTGGATATACTGCATAATAGCACACCTCTACACACTGCTTTTTGGATATCCTGTGTATTAGCACACCTCTACTGAGTGATTTTTGGAAATACTGTGTATTAGCACACCTCGATTCTTGGATATACTGAGTATTATTACCACACCTCTACAGGTTGATTCTTGGATATACTGCACAATAGCACACCTCCACAGAGTGATTTTTGGATATTGTGTGTATTAGCACACCTTTACAGAGTGATTCTTGGATATCCTGTGTACTTGCACATCTCCACAGAGTGATTTTTGGAAATACTGTGTATTAGCACACCTCGATTCTTGGATATACTGAGTATTATTACCACACCTCTACAGGTTGATTCTTGGATATACTGCACAATAGCACACCTCCACAGAGTGATTTTTTGATATTGTGTGTATTAGCACACCTTTACAGAGTGATTCTTGGATATCCTGTGTACTTGCACATCTCTACAGAGTGACTCTTGGACATACTGTACATTAGCACACCTCTACAGAGCGATTCTTGGATATACTGTGTATCAGAAAATGAAAAAAGGGACCCCCTGAAATTGGATGACGTTCCTAGGACAGGGCAACAATATTAAAAAAATTAATAATTCCTAGGCAACTAATGAACCCGCCAATTGGCAGGTCAAGCAACACAGTAGATAAAAATGATGAACAACAGTGTACTGAAACAGATGATAACCAATTGATTTAACATAGATATTAAATTTATTATAAAAAATTATACATAAAAGATAAATAAACATTACAATAAACAATCATAAAAATAATGATAATATGTGTCAAACAATGGAAAACATGAAACAATAAAGAAATCCAATACATGTATGATATTAAAATCCAATGTCAGAGACCAACATTATAACCACTGTGTTACATTATAGATCAATTTTTTTTAACTATTGCGTTGTAGCAATTTTACCATTGACATTGGATTTTAATATAATACATGTAATATCTATGTTAAATCAATTGGTTATCATCTGTTTCAGTACACTGTTGTTCATCATTTCTATCTATTGTGTTGCTTGACCTGCCAATTGGCAGGCTCATTAGTTGCCTAGGAATTGTTTATTTTTGAAATATACTGTGTATTAGCACACCTCTACAGAGTGATTCTTGGATATACTGTGTATTAGCACACCTCCACAGAGTGATTCTTGGATATGCTGTGTATTAGCACACCTCTACGGAGTCATTCTTGGATATACTGTAGTTAGAAATGGGGGTCCCTAGTTGGCAATGGTTTGCACCTTTGCCCAAATAGGGGCCCTTCCTTCTAGTCAGGATAAGGGGGATACACTCCTAAAATATCCCCTGCTCATCCCCTTGGTAGCTTGGCACGAGCAGTCAGGCCTATCTCAGAGGCAGTGTGTGAAGCATTTGCACATACCAACAGTAATACAGTGAAAACAATACAAAAGGACTCCACACCAGTTTTAGAAAAATAACCAATATTTATCTGTGCAAACAAGATCAAAACAATGACAAACCAACATACAGTAATCAAAAACAGGCACTTTGCACGTATGGCTTAAATATGCAGTTCCTTGAAGTCGGTAGCTCCCTCCAGTGCGACCGCTGTGCTGAAAACTACAGAATCCAACAGTTCCAGCCGAACACGTCGGTGCAGACCGACGTTAGTGTCAGCAGATTCGCAAACAGTACCTTTGGCTCAGGTCAACCGCGTCGGTGCGGGCCGGTTGTGGCAACGGTCGCGGTTGCAGTGTGAAGCATAGCGTTATGGTGTGCGGTGCCCTCAAGTCACAGTGCATGCAATGGTTCGGTGACAGTGGTCTAGCGGCATCGGTGAAACCAAGGCTGTGGTGCGGAGTGAGGCAGTGCTTGTGACGGTGCTGACAGGTCACAGTGCAAGTGATTGGGGCGGTTGATGAGAGCTGGCATCGGTCAGTCCAGACTGCGGTGTGGGACGGGGTGTTACGTCGTGTAACTTACAAGCGTTGCCCCCCAACCACGGCGTGGTCATGGGTGTCCCGGTCAGCGTGCATCAATGTCGTCGGTGAGACCAGGGTGGAGGAATGAAGTGAAGCGGTGCAGAGTGCAGTCCCACAGGTCGTGGTGCAAGCAGCAGCTCGGTGGCAGAGGCCATCATCGGTGAGACCAGGGTTGCGGTGCGAAGTGTGGTGGTCTCCTCTGGGGTGCCTTCAGGATACAGAGTCTGCAGCGGTGTCTGTGACAGTGTCGGCTGCTTTACCCCTCGGTGGCAACTGAAACCCACGCTTCCAGAGGCGGTACCCAGAGGTAAGTGAAGTCTTTGCTGTCCCTGGGACTTCGTGAACTGGAGGCAAGCTCTGTTTCAAGTCCTTGGAGATACTCAGCAATAAGTGAAGAAAGTTCAGTCTAGTCCTTTCACTGCTCAAGGCAGAAGCAACAACTGCAGGCCAACCCAACCCAACAAAGCAACAACACAGCAAAGGGGCAGTACTCCTCCTGGCAGTTCTTCTAGCTTCCTGGCAGGTTCCTTAGTTCCAGTGAGTTCTAAAGTTCTGGGGTCTAGACCCCAAATTTATACTGCATTTCTCTTTGTTCTCCTGGTCAGATAGTGTCTGTGATTAGTCCAAACCAGTTTGGTCCTCTCTGGCCCAGCTTCCCAGCAGGAGGTGGAGACAGCATTGTCCAAGATAGACCAGGCCCATTCAGGTGCAAGGAAATCTCCTCCCACTACTCTAAATGCAGCCCAGATCTGTTCAGCCCAGCCCTGGCTCATCCAGGAAAGGCAGGACACACCTTGAACCCCCCAGTGGCTGTCTGAAGAGAATGCACATCCCCAGCCCCTGTCATTCCAAAGCCAGCCAGTCAATCCAAAACCCAGGAGAGGCACGCAGGACGGCTAAGCAGGAAACGACCTGCTTTCTAAAAGTGGTATTTTCAAACACAGAACATAAAAATCATCTTTACTAAAAGATGCATTTCTACATCCTCAGTGCACGTATACTAAACTCCATTTTTCTATCTTGTCCCAATGGGAAGATGTACTTCTAAAATGTTACAGAGTATCTCCCATTCTATCCTATGGGACAGATAGCCTTTCAATAGTGAAACACGAAATACACTGTATTTCACTATCAGGACATGTCACACCCACCCTTACATGTCCTACCTTTCACATACACTGCACCCTGCCTACATGGGTACCTTGGGCCTACCTTAGGGGTGTCTTACATGCAAGAAAAGGGAAGGTTAGGACCTGGCAAGTGGGTGCACTTGCCAAGTCCACATGACAGTAAAAACTGCACGCAGACACTGAAGTGGCAGGTCTGAGAACCCTTTTGTGAGGCTGCTCGTGTGGGTGGCACCACCAGTGCTACAGGCCCACTAGCAGCATTTGAGTTACAGGCCATGGCACTCTCAGTGCACTTTACTAGGGACTTACCAGTAAATCAAATATGCCAATCATGGAAACCCCAATCCATAATATAATTTACTACAGGAGCACTTGCACTTTAACACTGAACAGCAGTGAGAAAGTACGCAGAGACACTAAACCAGCAAAAACAGAGTCAAAACATGGAGGTCAGAAAGCAAAAAGACAGGGTAAACACACCAAAAGATGCCAGGTCTAACAACTGTGCATTTGCACACCTCTACAGAGTGATTCTTGGTGGCTATATTGCGTATTACCACACCTTTATAGAGTGATTCTTGGATATATTGTGTATTATCACACCTCTACAGAGTGATTCTTGGATATAATACGTAATAGCACACCTCTACTAAGCGATTCTTGGATATACTGTGTATTACTATGCCTCTACAGAGTGAATTTTCTTTGGGGGCCCATTCACTCACTCACACCAAGCCACCCACAAGAACTCTCTCACACTCTTACACCAACTGACGTTCTTACACAAACTCACTCACACACTAACTTACACTAAGTCGCACAAATTCACTGACACTTTCACATCAACTCATACTCACTCTAATACTCTTAAACCAACTCACATCTGCTCAGTCACTACGCCACAACAAATTACTCTGTAAATCACTCAACACACTCACAATACCTTACACAAACTCACTCACATATTCACACCAATTTATACTCTCACAATCTTAGACCAACTCACGCAAACCTACACTGACATTCAACCACACTCCTACCTGCACTATTCACATTGCACTAAAACACTACTGGCAGAAATGAAATATACACATTTACTAAAATAATGTAACCTCTTACTCGCACAATCTCTCACACTAGCATATACTCACCTTCACATAAGCTCACAGGCGCACTTATAAGGCAGACATAAGACCAAACAGAAAAGCAACATGTGCACAAACACACTTATGCAGAGTAATGGGGTTTAGATCCCTGTGTGCAGCACCCACTGTAGCGTTGTCAGAGAGATGCTAGTGTTTCATGTCAGGTATGAGTAGCTCATCCAGTCCAGTTTTTAGACCTGGCGCTATTATAGACCTTTTGTTTAAAAAAAAAAATCTTTAAGAAATACACACTTACCTATGTAGGGAGTTTTAAAGTGACCCTCTTCATACATTGGTCTGTGTAGTGTTATCCACATTTTTCACTCACCTACCACAGCATACAGTATGGGGCAATGAGCCAGCCATTGTCAGTCATTGACTCCCTTTTGTGTGTTGTCACACACACATAGAAAATAGTTCCCTTCATTGCCAGGGATTTGTAAGCAATGTTTTCTTCAAAAACACACACACACTTTTAACTGTTTTATTTTTGATTTTGAAAGCCCACTCAGCTCCCTAGACACTGCTAATAGGCCCTGGCTGTTGCTTAAAGGTCAACACATCATGCATGGTTACTGCAAGCATTGTCTATCTTTGAGGGGGGGGCTTTACAAAGATGGCAACCTATGTGTACCATGCACCTATCTACACACACGTAGGCGCCCGTCCTTGAATGCTTTTTCCTTTTGTTTAACATTCATAGATGGTTGACCACATGTGTGCATGCTAGGACATGTGCACACGAGAGGCCATCTTTGAAAATTGTTTACCAAAGTAAAAAGCATTTAAAGATGTCTGCCCATGCTCCCCTATAGGCAGTAATCTTTCAATGGTTTTGGTAAAACTTTATAACAAAAAACTATTTCTAGATGATTGCCCATGCATGTGCACACGTGGGCAACTATCTTTAGTGATGTTTGTAAATACGTTTTACAAAGACCCTTTCCAAGGAAAACAAGCCTTGACAAAGCCAAAACGTCTGCAGTCAGTCCAGACATACTTGCTCGCCAATGCTTATTTTCTTTTCATGCTGGAAAATCAAAACTACAAATCCCATCAAGCAAGTTAAAAATAACAGGATAAGCCACTCCAATCTGGCAAGGGACAACTTGGAATCTTAGGAGCCCTTTTTAGGTCGAGCCAAAGGCATTGCTTTAGCAATGCTTGTTGGCAAGATATTATGTAGGGGCTCTCAAAACTGCACCCAAAGGCGGATTGCCTACAGTGCATGTGAGCTGGGCACGTGCACATAGCACACCATGCATCAGACTTCAAAGGAATGCGCTCCCCTGCCCCCCCTGCCACACAATGCCGAGAGCTTGTTTTCCTTCTGCTGCTAATTTACAGTACAAATGAAACTCCAAAATCGGCCCTTCTCTACTATGCTGTGCGTGTGTGGACAGATGGCGATATTAACTTTCCTGTCATTTTTGGTGACTCCAGATAGAGAGAACAGATAAGATTGTTTGCTTTTAGCGAGCCTACCTCACTGACCCTTAAAATGAGTGAAATTCTCACTTGCATCATTTCACCCTGTAGCTGTGTTTTCAGTGTACTACAAGATCCAAACCACAAAGCAAAATTATTTCCCAATACCCATGAATTAGTATAACGTCCTTTTACATTCGTGACCCGTACATGACAATATATGAATTACCGTGGAATTATTAATATTTCCTTGTATTGTAATTGCATGTATACAGCGTTACCACTTAGCTACATCTTTACTAAATCGTTTTCTATTTAACACTTGACAGTGTCCCTTCCGCTGCCACCCAGTAGTTAGTCATCACTATTTACACAAATAATTTACTCCATTCTATTTATTAAATATTTGTCTTCAGTGCAGGGGTTATCTTAACTTCGTGTCCCAAGGCACATATTTTGTTCACTAATCTTTTTCCAACCGTACGTTCTTTTTCGAATGCATGTTTTATGAATTTTCTTGTGCTCTGTAAATAGTAGTACATAAATGTATCTCTTTTATGTTTCACAATAAATTATAATTCCTTTGGTTCTTTGTGAAACTTGAGTGAGTGCAGGTAGGCCCTTTTCTTGGAAACAGCGCTACTGCTTGTTTTTTTAACCCACCACGTCCTTCTCCCTACTCTATTTTACTCAGCCCCCTGCTTCAGCCATGTTCTGCGACCTCACTCGTGTACCTGAAGGCACTGGAGTGATTTACATTAGCACCATGTACATTATACTGACACTTAGATACACTGCACACTCACACACTGCACACTCACACACTGCACACTCACACACTGCGCATTCACACACTGCGCGCTCACACACTGTGCCCTCACACTACTATAGGCCACACACACTGTACACTCACCCACTGCACACTCACACACTGCGCACTCACACTACTTTAGGCCACACACACTGCGCACTCACACACTGTGCCCTCACATTACTTTAGGCCACACACACTGCACACTCACACACTGCACACTCGCACTACTTTAGGCCAGACACACTGAGCCCACACACTACTTTAGGCCACACACACTGTGCCCTCATACTACTTTAGGCCACACACACACTGCACCCTCACACTACTTTAGGCCACACACACTGCACCCTCACACTACTTTAGGCCACACACACTGTGCCCTCACACACTGCGCCCACACACTCTGCACCCTCACACACTCTGCACCCTCACACACTCTGCACCCACTAACACTCTGCACCCTCACACACACTGCACCCTCACACACTCAGTGCCACATAATTATATGCTGCATAATTACCCTGCACTCAATGCAACATACACTCCAAACAATACCACTCAGTGCCACATAATTACATGCCACACAATTACACTCTACTGAATACAACATACACTCCACACAATACCACTCAGTGCCACATAATTATATGTTACATATTTACACTGCGCTCAACGCAACATACACTCCAAATACCACTCAGTGCCACATAATTACACACCACATAATTACACTCTACTGAATGCAACACACACTCCACACAATACAACTCAGTGCCACATAATTATATGCTACATAATCACAATGCAACCTACACTCCAAACAATACCACTCAGTGCCACATAATTACACGCCACACAATTACACTCTACTGAATACAACATACACTCCTCATAATACCACTCAGTGCCATATAATTAAATGCTACATAATTACACTGCGCTCAACGCAACATACGCTCCAAATACCACTCAGTGCCACATAATTACATGCCACATAATTGCACTGCACTCAATGCAACATACACTCCAAATACCACTCAGTACCACATAGTTACACGCCACATAATTACACTGCACTCAATGCAACATACACTCCAAATACCACTCAGTGCCACATAATTACACGCCACATTACACTGCACTCAACGCAACATACACTCCAAATCCCACTCAGTGCCACATAATTACACGCCACATAATTACACAGCTCTCAATGCAACATTCACTCCAAATACCACTCAGTGTCACATAGTTATATGCAACATAATTACACTGCACTCAATGCAACATGCACTCCAAATACCACTCAGTGCCACATAATTACACACCACATAATTACACTACTGAATGCAACACACACTCCACATAATACCACTCAGTGCCACATAATTATATGCTGCATAATTACACTGCACTCAATGCAACATACACTCCAAACAATACCACTCAGTGCCACATAATTACACGCCACACAATTACACTCTACTGAATACAACATACACTACACACAATACCAATCAGTGCCACATAATTATATGCTACATAATTACACTGCGCTCAACGCACATACACTCCAAATACCACTGAGTGCCACATAATTACATGCCACATAATTACACTGCACTCAATGCAACATACACTCCAAATACCACTCAGTGCCACATTACACGCCACATAATGACTCTGCACTCAATGTAACATACACTTCAAATACCACTCAGTGCCACATAATTACACAACACATAATTACACTGCACTTAATGCAACATACACTCCAAATACCACTCAGTGCCACAAAATTACACGCCACATAATTACACTGCACTCAATGTAACATACACTCCAAATATCATTCAGTGCCACATAATTACACGCCACATAATTACACTGCACTCAATGCAACATACACTCCAAATACCACTCAGTGCCACATTACACGCCACATAATGACTCTGCACTCAATGTAACATACACTTCAAATACCACTCAGTGCCACATAATTACACAACACATAATTACACTGCACTTAATGCAACATACACTCCAAATACCACTCAGTGCCACAAAATTACACGCCACATAATTACACTGCACTCAATGTAACATACACTCCAAATATCATTCAGTGCCACATAATTACACGCCACATAATTACACTGCACTCAATGCAACATACACTCCAAATACCACTCAGTGCCACATAATTATATGCTACATATTTACACTGCGCTCAGCGCAACATTTACTCCAAATACCACTCAGTGCCACATTACACGCCACATAATGACAATGCACTCAATGTAACATACACTCCAAATATTACTCAGTGCCACATAATTACCCGCCACATAATTACACTGCACTCAATGCAACATACACACCAAATACCACTCAGTGCCACATAATTACACACCACATAATTACACTGCACTCAATGCAACATACACTCCAAATACCACTCAGTGCCACATAATTATATGCTACATATTTACACTGCGTTCAGCACAACATACATTCCAAATACCATTCAGTGCCACATAATTACACGCCACATAATTACACTATCTATCTATCTATCGCCCTCACTCTATCTATCTATCTATCTATTGCCCTCACTCTATCTATCTATCACCCTCACTCTGTCTGTCTATCTATCTATCTATCTATCTATCTATCTATCTATCTATCTATCTATCTATCTATCTATCTATCTATCTATCTATCTATCTATCGCCCTCACTCTATCTATCTATCTCTCGCCCTCACTCTATCTATCTATCACCCTCACTCTATCTATCTATCGCCCCTCACTCTATCAATCTATTTATCGCCCTCAATCTATCTATCTATCTATCTATCTATCTATCTATCTATCTATCTATCTATCTATCTATCTATCTATCTATCTATCTATCTATCTATCTATCTATCTATCTATTTATCTATCTTTCTATCTATCTATCTATCTATCTATCTATCTATCTATCTATCTATCTATCTATCTATCTATCTATCGCCCTCACTCTATCTATCGCACTCACTCTATCTATAGCATCACCATAGCATCACTCAGCACCAACACAGCATCTCTCAGGGGCACCACAACATCACTATGCGCTACCACAGCATCACTGAACGCCACAGCATTACTCGTCGCCACCACAACATCACTCAGCGCCACAACAGCATCAATCTGTGCAACCGTTCAACAACAGCTGGTTCAAATATGTTCTCTCAATGTTTCAAGCTTTATTACAAATGTCACAAAAAGATGTTGATATTTCACTTCTGTTCTTGGATTTTCGTGACCATATAATATATACTGAACATAATCTTCACAAAAGTTATTTACTAGAGTTTAAGCTATTGTCATTATAAATTACAATAACTTTTATTTAAGTATTAATTATTAAAAAAAAAAAAAGCCATTTTTATTTGTAATATCAATACATCTAAGTCACGTAAATACAACACATATTGCATTACAAATGCTATAGGTGTCACATTTGCGAAAGTTATAACTACTGGCATTGCAAATGACAAAGCTATTAATTTTGCTATTTTCAAAACCAACACATAAATAAAAACTTTGTCATTTAAAATACCAATAGCTCAAACTTTCCTAATGCGAGACCTATTGCATTGCAAACGCTTGTTAGACATTCAGGTATGCACACCCACACAAAAGCTTGCGCATAAACCCAGACACTTTTACTCTCTTGCAAACCTCTTTGATTTAAACCTGATTGTCTTAAGACACTGACAAACATTTTTTAATTAAGGTAAAATGAGGACTGGTTCCTGCGGTTAGTCCTGAGACCTCTTTTTAGAAAGAGAATGAAAGGATGGCTTTGTCTTTGCTGAGCTGGACCCTTTCAGAGGCCCTTTGTTTGAGGCTTTGGGGACTTGCCATTTTCTTCATTGGTGGCAGGCGCTATTTTTATATTTACGAGCTAATATTTAATTTTAAACCGAGAAACCAACAGAGTTTTCCGTGTGAAAATGTACTAGTGTCCTGTTTTAGTCATATCCGCGTTTAGTGTCATGACTTTGGCTGTTAGAGCAAAAAAAAAAATATACAACTTGGGAAAATAACTACATGTAGAGAACCTTGCCACAAATAGGTAATTTTACTCTGGAGGTTTGGCTGCCTGAGGCACAAAATGCCCAAAAGAGCTCCAGAGTTTCACATTGGGGCCCGAAGAAGCTAAAGGTCTCTGCGGTTCTAAGATTCAGCGCCAACAACATTGGGTAGATATTGGGCAGTAAATGTCACAGCCTGCAGTAAGAGCCATCCTCAACCACTCTAGCCAGTTACTATAAACTCTTACTGTCCTACCAACTGAGCTATCCCACGACTTCCATATGTGCCGTCCCCATGGTATTTAAATATAGGGGTATTATGACCATGTTGATTTGGCATGTTGGTCAATGACGTGGGGAGGAATTCTGGAAATGTGACTGAATTCTTCCCACAGGCCACTGGGGCATACAGCAGACCATTTGTCAGACATACAGCTAAGCTACCATAGATGTACACTGTTGATACCCATCAAATACCTTCCAGCAGCACTAGCCAGCAAGGAATGTCACGCACAAACATCCAACAGAAGACCTCTCATACATCTCGGACATCATCACATGTATGTCATATACTTGTCATGACTGTACTTCTAACATAACTTTCCATCAGGATCCGCAACACCTAAACCGCGTAGAAGACAGTTGTCTGAAGACAAAACTCTTGCATTCAATCTCGCATTCACTTCAACCCAGATACCCCAAACAATCTGCTATCTTGGTGCCACAACATTGCTTGTCAACAAGAAACACCACACAAAAACATACAACAGAACACGTTAGAGAGTACAAGTCTCATACAGTGAGCCAAGAGTCTATACACCTCGTAGCCTGATTCCACAACCTTCACAGCAGCACTAACTATCAAAAACACAACAAATAATTTCGTATTTAACTTCAAGCTACAGAAGACATTGGAAAGAATATTTCACACAAATCCAACACACCATAAACCCGCAATGTACTTGGCTGTTGTGCCGCTGTGAAACATCACCCAGCCACAACAAAGCCATCTTCAGCAGAGTATCCCAATGCACTAATTAAATAACAACTCGACATGCAATGTGGGAATACCAATTTAGAAAAAACAACACACACCTGCATTACAAGCACAATGGTACATTAGAAGCACAGAAACACCGGGCCTCATTTATGTGGCCCTACCAGCACTTTTGTGCCACTGGAACGTCACGTTTTGGACATTCCAGAGGCCCAATGTGCCAATGGCATATTTATGAGGCACATAAGGCCAAGTTACGTGGCTTTTAATGGCCTTATAACTATGTGCCCCTTTCACACAAAAAAACTGCATGAAAGGGGCATTCCATGGGTATTGCTGGGGGCATTCCCAGCAACATCAATGGCTTGTTGACACTGTCCCAGATTTACAAAAAATCATAAGTCTGAGGCAGCGCAAAAACATACGTCTCCCCATGGCCTTCTAAGAAGGCACCTGAATGGTTACTTTCGGGCAAGTCCATGACAGAGCACAGTGGTCAGTCCTACTTGGATTTTGGAAGAGTGTTTTTTTCCTGCAGACTGCAGGAGACTAGTATCTCTAGTCCTTGGGAGTCCTGGTGAAGTCTTTGGGCCGCAGAGAGGTTCACCTTCATTTTGGAACTGGTCCTGGACGAGTCGTAGTCCAGCGAATGCAGGGGGCATCCACAGGTGCTGTACTTTACGCCTCTTCTTTGTGGAGTTCTGCCTTGTGCTGACATGTCTCTTCTATGTCCATTTCTTCTTCAGGGCAGATCTGGAAGACTGTTGTCAGGGGTGCCCCTTAAATCCTGGATTTAGTGGGTGTTTAGGGGTGTAAGGGCTAGTTGCCAATAGGCTACTAGTCCTGCGGCTAATCCGCCCCTGAGGTGACCACTTCTGGGGGGTGTATATCACCAAACTACCCAGAACCTACTATTCATGCGGTTTTTCAAGATGGCACAGGCCATCCTCGGTTGTACAGACCTGCTAGCCCACACTAGATATGTGGCTAGCCTTTGAGGCGTGTACACCTCCTGAATACCTCTTTTCCCACCTGTTCACAAACACGAGTGCCTGGGGCGGGGAGAGGGGGGCTTTGTCGCCACTGGGAGACAATTTACTTACATATCAGAGGTGGTGAAGCCTTTGAGGCTCACCACCTTGATGGGTCATTCATTAGCCATCCTGCGAGGGCGGAGGCGTGACCTCCTTCCTGCCCAGGCCTTTTTGTCTCATGTCCTCTTGGAGTGATAGAACTCACCAGGAGGAGGTTAGACTTCTGTCTTGGCTGCAAATGGCTCTATAAGGATGCCACTAGAATGTATGCCAGCTCACCACCAACATGAGACTCATTTAAGGGGTGAAAAAGCTCGGTGTTTGATGCCAAATATGACTAACTTCGGTGGTACCATCGTGTAGTAGGCTGTCTAGATTGTGTCCGGTAGCCAGTCCATGTTAACCTATGGAACACCATTCACTTACAGTGAACTTGAATGGCAATATTACTGTAGAGGTATATATGTTTGTATTTATATATATATATATATATATATATATATATATATATATATATGCCTTCACCATTAAGATAATGCACCCCGCTTCCTGGGCTTTAGGAGGCCAATCTTAGGGATGACTTACATAGTTTAAGGCAGTAAGGTGACTCTGTCACACATGGTGTAGATTTTACTTTTACTCTGGTCACTCAGGGTGGCACTAATAGTGCTGCAGCCCTGGTGACCCCTTTAACACCTTTGCCTTGACTACCACTGGTACCCTATACTAGGGACTTACAAGGGGGGTAACTGGATCTTGCTAATTGGGTGTACCAATTCACATTACCTATTGATGGAGAGAGCACTGGGGGCTGGTTAGCAGGTCCCAGTGCACTTTCAGTTCTAAAACCACAGCATCCAGAGCAAAAAGTGGTGTGTGTGGGGGCAGCTGTGGTGACCATCCAAAAAGGGCACTTTCCCACATGACCCCCCCCCCCCGATGAAAGGTGATGAGCCCTAACCTCCCTCCCAGTTCTCATCATCTAAGTCAAAGAACCTGGAAATACCACCTGCACTGGCATAGTCAGTCCCTGGTCTGTGTTCCACTGCAAAGTCCATTACCTGTAGGGAAATGAACCACCTCAACAACTTGGGTTTTTCTCCTCTCATCTGCAATAACCACTGGAGTGGCCTATGGTCAATTTGAACTTTGAAGTGGGTCCCAAACAGGTATGGTTTCAGCTTCTTCAGGGGCGAGCCTACAGCAAAGGCATCCCTCTCAACGGTACTGCAACACTGCTCTCTGGGGAGGTGTTGCCTTCTAGTATAGGGTACTGACTGATCCTGGCCCTCATCGTTGGTTTGTGACAACACTGCCCCAATCCCATGTTCAGAAGCGTATGTTTGAACAATGAACTGTTTGCCACAGGCTGATACTTTTAAGACAGGTGCTGAGCACATGGCTGCTTTCAGGCTGTCAAAGGCATTTTGATAACCTGTGGTCCAAATTACCTTCTTGGGCTGCTTCTTTGAGGTTAGCTCAGTGAGAGGGGCCACAATGGTACCATACCCCTTCACAAACCTCCTGTAATACCCAGCCAGACCAAGGAATGCCCTGACTACAGGCTGGGTCTTGGGAGGCCCCCAATCCAGAATGGTCTGGAAATTGGGTAGGGGAGGTCTCAGTTGTCCTCCACCTAAATGCACAAGGTGGCCCAAGTAGCCAACAGTACTCTGCTCAATCTGACACTTGATTGTGAAGCCTGCCTTTTGCAGGGCCTGCAAAACTTCTCTCAGGTGGACCAGTTGATCCTCCCAGGTTGAGCTAAAAACACCAATATCGTCCAGATATGCTGCACTAAAGTCATCCAGCCCTGAAAGAACTCAATTAATCAACCTTAGAAAAGTGGCAGGTGCATTCTTTAGTCCAAAAGGCATTACTTTGAATTGAAAGTGTCTCTCTGGGGTGCAGAACGTAGATCTCTCCTTGGCTCCCTGGATCAGACCAATTTGCCAGTATCCTGATGTCAAATCAAAGGTACTGAGACATTTGGCTTAGCCTAGCTTATCAATAGGATCATCCGCTCTTGGTATGGGGTGAGCATCAATCTTGGTTCCTGCATTCAACTACCTGTAATCCGAGGGGGTGAAGCCTAGCCAGGCAGCAAGATGGCCGCTCGGTAGAGAGGTTCTGCCGGCTCCTCCGCTAACGGTCTCATCCAAACTAACTTGCATATTCCCTATATATCCGGCCTTGTTTGCTAGGCTTCCCAAGGGACGAGTTGTGGGCTCCGGTGGGCTCAGGAGCAGCTGTGACGTGACCGGCGGAGGCTGCTTGGCACTGTGTTGCCACTGCAGAGCGATCTGGGTGTCACAACTTAGGTGCTTAGGGGGGAACTACAAGTCCCAGAATGCCTGGTGGGAGTCTGTTTTCTCTTTCCTCTCCTCTGTGGTTTGCCTCACCTATACCTATGCCGCTGTGGAAGCCCTCGGTGCTTGTCACCTGTACTAGCTACCTTCTTGATCCTGGAACCTTGCTTCGCGTTGTGCGCCCGCAGGAGCTGCTGTCAGCTGTATCCCGCTTTTCAGCCGCGCTGTGTCCCGCTCTGGAACCGAGCCACCAGCCGCGCTGATACCCGCTCTGTGAACCCTGCTGGGAGCCGCTGGTAAGAAGATCGTGTCCCGCTTTCAGCCGCGCTGTGTCCCGTTCTGGAACCGAGCCACCAGCCGCGCTGATACCCGCTCTGTGAACCCTGCTGAGAGCCGCTAGTGAGAAGCGCTGTGTCCCTCAGTGTACCCTGTGGGGAGCGCGCTGGACACAAGGACTTTTAGGGCGAGTGGATGATGTTAATCCAGCTCCCCTTTGTGCCTCGCTTGTTTTCTCGTTTTTGTTTTCATGGACACTAGCTAGTGTAGACTAGCATGAGAAAGGACTTTTTTGCGTGTATTTAACCGCTACTTCCTGGTTGTGGATGAATTGAGCTATCGTCATAGCTCGGACTGGATTACCTTTTCCCTTTCCTCAACTGCTGTCTTGGGGTTGGTAGAGTCAAGTTCATGAAGAACCCACTACGCCTCAGATAAGTAGCGAGATAACGACTATTGGTATTCCACAGAGACTTGTTCATCTTTTTCTGTCTAGGGTTCATGGGCAGTACCCTCATACTTTTTGTTACTTTATTTTTCCTACTTTTGCCCTGATGAGTGGAATGCTTGCTGGAGCTTTAACATGTAAGCATAGTAGGTAACCCGCTATATAACAATAGAGAGGTATTGCATATAAAACAGAGAGTGATTCCTGTGTGTTTGTGTCTCCTAACAGGAACCTGTACCCTGACGTAGGTGAGGTGTATCTCCTATTGTCGTGCCTTGTGGATGGTTTATGGCTGCCAGCCTTTTCTATTTTATTTCTCCATTTTTCCCCTTCCCTGGGCGGTGTCCTCTCAGGTGAAGTTCCATTACGACTCACCTGGGGTACACATCCAGAGAGGAGAGAAACTATCTTCACATCGCTCCCGCTGTATCTGAACAAACCAGGTTAGTCAATCTGCATATCGTGACACTGGGAAGGGGTCCATCACCCCTCCTGTGAGGAGCTGCGGAATAGAAGATTACTTGCACCCAGGGCCCCCTGGCCCAGGACGGAGAACTGACATGCGGTGTCTTGGACTGTGGGCCCTGCAGGCTGTGGCGGGGGAGGGGCTGCTGTGGGTCCCATCTAGTGCCGGCTGGGCCCTGTAGTTGCGGAGCAGACTGGATGAACAGATCCTGGAACCGAGGCGGGGAGTGGTTGCCCCACCTAAATGTCCACATGGCTTGCTGGTATTAAGACTGGGGCCCGGGGCCTGCCAGACAGACGAACCGAGGCTAAACACACTGAGGTACATACCCGCTTGCTGACACGGCGAAAAGTGCACAAGGCAACAGTGCTGCTGCGAGGCCCGTACTAAAGGTTACTATGGTAAGGCAGTGAAATGGGCTGCGCTACCTGCCTTGGTGGGCATACTTAGCACGGAACCTCACTGTTGAAGGCAGGCCTCCGCCTAGCTCATGGGACTGTGAGATGAGGTGCTTCGACATTGCTGGGGGTGGTTGATGGGTCTGGTGGTGCGGGTGTGGTCTCTGGGGGAATGCTGGGGGTGGTGGATTGGTTTGGCAGTGGGGGGTGGTGTCTGGGAGAATGTGGGGGTGGTTGTTGGGTCTGGTGGTGCGGGTGTGGTATCCGGGGGAAAGCTGGGATGGTGGATGGGTAAGTGGGTGCAGATATGGTGTCTGGGGGTATGTTGAGGTGGAGGGGGTGACGGGGTTAGTGTCAGGTGAGTTGTTGCATGCTATCATGTTTTCTGGTATTTTTGTTTGCGTGTGCTGCTTGGGGCTGTTGAAGTGTGTGCGTGCATATGAGTGAGTGTGCTTGGAACAGGCATGGGAATTAGGATATTGGATGGGAAAAAGGCAAGAGGTGGGGTGGAAGTTTTGGATGGGTAGAAGGCTGGAGTGAGAAAGGAGGCCAGAGCCTTGAAAAATCTCTGTAGGACAGATATAGCACTGTGGATGCCTTCCAGGTAGGCCGCCATATGCTGCAGATGGCTGCCTTGTCCCTGGATGGGATGCAGTAGTGCCATTTGACCCACAGAGATGTTTCTCAGGAGGTCAATAGCCTCCTGACTCAGGGCAGCGGGGTAACAAGAGAAGGGGTTGAGGTGCCTGGAGCAAAGGCGATGCCTCCCCTCTATGAGGAGTGGGCCCGGCCAACTGGGTGGGGAGCAATTGGGAGGGTGGAGATGGATGAGGGGGTGGCAGACAAGGGTGATGTGGGTATGGGTACTATGTGTTCGCCCACCACTAGGGATTGTCCACTGGAGGTCGACTCTGAAGATAATGACTTTGAGTCTGTGTCCTCCGTGGCACTGCTCTCCGCCAACATCGCTGTGGCAGTTCCAATTGCATGAGTGAAGTTGTCTGATTTCCATCCTCATGTATCTAGTAGGATACTTCATCACCTTGTATAGGATGGTTCTTGCAGTTTACCGTAGTAACCTGATTTCATCAAATAGGATGGCAAGGACAATTCATTCCTACAGATTCCACACAAGGCCCTGCAATCGGCAAATGGTCATATACCTAATACCACATCATGATGAAATGATGATCAACTAATACAGCTATGTTGCCCCAATATGTACAGTAGCAGGAAAAAGGTGACATGTAAATGATCATTTCAAACTTTTGACACTTCCAAATTAAAACTTCCTCATATGTTCACTTTCAGAATAGTCTCATGAAGGCTGTACTTAAGTAGCTTCCCTATGTATCACACATGGCACAGAAAAATAGACTGGAGACAATCTGGTCCAAATAGCTGGAAGATTTGTCTACAAATATCCACAGCATGGTGAATCCGCTAGGCATAGGGACATCCCCAGCCCAGATTGGTACTGGTGAGAACCCATTCTTACATTGGATAGCTAAAAGCCAATTGAACATTGAAGGTAGTTGACGGTCAGGGAATCTCTATTACATGAAGAGGTGGTTTAACCTGTGTCCTAACGGGAAGGCACATCACAGCACCTTTTGGTCTCGCAAACACAAATTCCATTGTACTACTGAGTGTAGACACTCACATATGATCCCTACATTTCTGCATGTCACTCCCCGATGCATGTCACTGGTCAATGAATGAACCTTGACAAATCAACATGTGAAATTCACGTAACTGAATACTCCCACATCAATGGCATGGACATTCACATTGTGAGAAATTACTATAAGTCTACCTGCAATGTCCTTTATTGCCTCACAATTGGACCTGACTAATAACATTGAGTAATTGCTTAGGGTATGTGTGACCAGGGTCACCCAATGTCTACACACATTTGTGTCTGTGGTAATACATGACCTGTATACGTATCACAAATAACTATTTTCAAATACAGATTGTCCTACACACACATTTGTGATGGAATCAGAAATCAACCTATGAAGACACATAGATCATGTATTAAACAGTAGTGCAGATGATATTATAGGGAAATGTACGCATGGCAACATGTAGGCACCCATACTGATGGTACCAGTGATGTTTGGTATCTTATGTTACTGAGCATTCCTCACTTACCAAGGGGAAGTATTGCTCAGTGACTGCATCCAAAGTGCACTGTATGCTATGTCACATGTACGAGGGCCACCATCACATGAGACATAGTAGGGAGGGAGCATGAACTCCTGACACAATGAAGACAAGTGGCCTGTCTGATACAATTGTCACCCACAACATCAAACAACATGAGCTGATTATTCACTTTACTCAGCCATGCATCTGCTCAAGACAGTAAATTGGTAGTGCACTAGACTCTGCTATGTTGCCGGTCAGAAAGACAACAAGAAAAGCACATCAACATACAACTACTACCAGACCTACACAAACAATAACTCTTCTTGTGAGTTGCACATGGGCCACCCCCAATATTGATGGGGAAAGACCTGCATGTAACATACAAAGGTGGCAATGTAATATGTATCACTCTGGCCAGGATTTACCCCCTAGTAGCTTCTGTTCGTTCCTCACCTACCCATCAAGCTCCAGGTAGGCCACAGCCAGTAAATGGGCCATGGGTGGGAGAAGGGGGTGAGTGTCCGGTGTGCACATTGGGAGGACATCTTCAGGTGGGCCTCCATGATCATCCAGGTCCAGCGCCTCAGGTCCTGCCACCTTTTCCTGCAATGGACAGTGTTTCGACAATAGAACCCCACGGTCCGCACCTTATGGGTGATGGCTTTCCAAATGGCTTGCTTCAGATGGGCGTTGACCTGTATGGATGCAATTGATGAGGAAACAGATTATAACTGAAAGATTTAGGATATCTGTTTGGTTGATACACATTTTGTATACACCTAGCACAAGCATTATTTAATAGTTAACACACTACATGTGTAATTCTCACATGCTAAGCACTACAAAGACATGAATACACCCTTTTGTAGTCATCTGCTGACGATCCTCAACTCCTGTCATAACCTTTACTGACTAAGCCAGGGCACTAACATTATTTAGTCCAGAGCCGTCCCACATGTACTGTGATGTGAGCTTCTATGAAATACAACACACAATTGTGACCTTCTGAAGGGTGAATTACTTGTGCATGACTGTAGAGACACCTTTACAGCCAGGCCCATTGACTTGAAGCATACGGTCCATACAGGCTGATACTATAGTATAGACTACATCTTAAAACATAGGTCACAATGAAAGGGCTGGCATGTATGTCACTGAGAACTTCCTCTCTGGGGATGTGTGAACATGTGGACTTCTTAATAGGATATCATACGTCTGATTGAATTGTGTGGTATGTACAGCCATCATAGGACACACCTTTTCCCATATGTGGCACTGTTACAGAGATGACATTCAACATACCATTGTATGTCTTGTTTGATTGGTTGAATGTAACAAAGCTGAAGATTCACATATCAAAATCACTTCAGAAGTAACCAACTATCTGCACTGTTAATGTGGGAGTAAGGGTCCTGTTGTAAGTAAATGTTACCCATTGGCAATTTGGTTCAATGGTAAGAAGTATCAGGTTTGGGGGTTAACTCAGTTACCATTCCAAATGTAGTCCATGTAAAAGCAATTAGGGCTACTATTGGTTCAGAAAACTCATTTTGGGGACATCCCACGATCAGCAGGTCTACAGGGCGATTACTCTGTGCATCAGTTGTATTTCCACAGTGCATCTGTCTCAGCCAGGCCATGGCCCAGACTGAGCACAACTCATTGTCACACCTTGCTCTCTGCAGGCTGAGCATACTGATCCCAAAAAACGAGGCACATTTCCACCACTTCAATACATAAAAGAATATTTTGTGGCAATCCAAAATGTGACCTCAAGGTTATGTGGCACTCCAAAGGGGTCTGTGAGGTAATTGTTAGCTCCAGGCAACAGGTTGACAAGCCCTGATGTGGGCTGATTGATATGTGGGACTGTACACATTGATAACATCATCCTCAACTGTATCTTACAATATACATACTCAGCTCATGCTGTAAAGCATATACATTTCTTAGCAGATTTATCATGATTTGATTGGCAAATATGTCATAGGTACCATGAAATGTATACATGCAACTCAAGTAGGATATAGGGCTTATCACACATCATATGTCACAATAGTGATGTTCAGTTCACAAAGTACAGTGCTCCACAATCCATTACATGATCACCCTATGTAGGGACCACAAAACGTTACAATAGTAATCTGAATTGTCTCGGGGACTCAGAAGCGCACTTTAGTCTGTGGGAATGGAAAGGATGGAGTTGAACAGAGTAAAATATGTATGTGAGACAGTTGCCTGTTCCCTTGGTGAGCCATAGAGCTAGCCATACAGGGGAAGGTCCTCTTCAACCAGTTTCTCCAGCTCCTCTGGAGAGAAGGAAGGGGCCTTCACACTGGCTTGGCCTGGCATGATTGCTCCCAGAAGTGGCAAATAGAAGCTAAAGTATAAGGCTGGGCGGTGAAGTTCGTTCAACGAGCGGATTTCACAGAGTTTTTGCTACTGTGTGCTCCAATTGGAGCTCGAAGTTCGGAAAAAACTCCGCCTACACTTCATGGCAGAGTTTACCAGCAATCACTTCTCAGCTCAGCTCACCCCTACTTTCATGCATCCTGTCGTGTCTGCTCCGCATGTACTCTGCAGCCCCCAAATCACACGCAGGACACAGGTGAGTGTAATTGCATTCCTTTATTCTTCTGCTCATTACAGCTCGGCACACACGTCCATTCCTGTCCTCGTCCTCGTCCTTACTGCCCTCTTCCTGTCCCCTGACCGGATGTGGTGTCTGGTGACCTGGTCACCTCCCTCATGACCCACAGGGTCCTAGTGTCCTTGGTCCCTACTCGTCAGGTCACTACATCTCCCCCCTTGTTGCAAACAAATGTTCATGGTGCTCTTCTCCTTCTTATTGTCGTGGTGAGAAAATGAAACAGATATATAATGAGAGAGAGAGAGAGAGAGAGAGAGAGAGAGAGAGACAGTCTCGTCGACCCTTCTCCCCAGTCTCTTTTTCTACTTTTTCCTACGTATTCTTTTTGTCCCCTTGCACCCCTTCCTTGGTCGTCCTTGTCTGCCGTCATCCTTTCTTCTGCCTTTCTGTTGTCCTCCGTCTGCTCTCTTTTTGTCAGCCTCTCTTTGTGTTGGTCGTTGTTCTCCGCCCTCCGCTTTGCTTCTTGCTCCTCTCTTTCTGCGGCCGCCCTTTGCTGTCTTTTTTTTCTCGCTCATTCTTTTTCCTTCTCCTCCTCTTTTTCTTGTTCCTACCTCTTCTCTTCGCTTGTTATCGGCATGTCCTTTCTCTTTTTCATATGTCATCGTTATGAGGCCCATCTTTTTAGCGGTGCTGTTGCTCATCAAGCATGGTCCAGGGGCATCGCCTTTGAGAACATGAATGTCTTCCTTCTTTGCTTTGTCCTCGTACCTCAGTTCCTCTGTGAATTTTCCCAAATTCGTTATCTCTTTCTTTGCCCCCCAGGTGAACACTTTTACCTTGGACGCTCTCAGTGTCTGCTTTACTTCCATTTTTTCGAACTCTGATACACACATGACGTTGCATGTTGCCCCACTGTCCAATATAAAGTCTGCTTCGTGCTCCCCTACTCTTATCTTTGCATTGTCTGTCTTCCTTCGGATGCTTTTGTCTGCTGGCTCTGTGTGCACTTCCGACATGTGGTATAATCTTTCCACTTTCTCTTCTTCCTCTTCTTCGCTCGACTCTCGTGACATACTTCTCCTTTCATTATCGACATACCTGACGTGTCTTGTCGTCGACTCCCGTTGTCTTCCTGTTCTTTCCTTGTCGCCTCTCACTTGTGCACTGTGGCACATGCTGGCGTAGTGATTTCTTCCACCACATCTCCTGCACGTCTGGCCAAACGCTGGGCATGCGCCTCTGTGAGGAAATCCCATTCCGCACTGGAAACAAGTTTCTTCGTGTGGTCTCCTTTCCTTTCGTTCCCTCCAGTCATTCTTCTCTCGGCCTGGGCGATCTCTGTTTGTCGTGAAGTGTGCGTTTTCTATTTCAACGCTCTTCCCTCTTTCCATTTCCTTGGCATGTTCCGTTGCTCTCGCCTCTGCTCTGGCTAGTGACAGGATGTTCTCCAATGACGTCGGTTCCTTGAGTATTCTTGCCCTGAATCCTGTGTCGCGACAGCCTTCTATGATCCTCAGCCTTATGGCTTGTTCGTTATCAAATTTGTCGAACTCACAATGTGTCACCAGTTTTCTCAACCTTGTCGCGAAGTCATCTAGTGTTTCGCCTGCTCGTTGACACGCAACCGTAAATGTATTTCTTTCGAAGTCAATGTTTCGTTGTGGGTCAAATTTAGCTGTTAGGCATTTCTTTAGGTCTTCATACGTTTTTGTTTCTTCGGTAGGCAGTGTCACTAGAAGTTCTTCGACGTCATCCCCTGCTAAGTTCAGCAGTAGCCCTCGTTTCTTTCCGTCTGCTACATCTGTGTCTTCTACGTATCTTTCAAATCGTCTTATCCACTTCTCCCACCTTATTCCTGCCTGTGGCTCCGATAAGTTGAACGGTAGTGGGCTCCTGTATTGTGCGCTGGGCTTTGGATCTGCCATTTTTGCCTTTTCTTCTTCTGTTATTCTCCTTTTCTTTTAGCCTTTTCTAGGCTTTCCTTGTTCTTACTCTTATCTCTCTTTGGTCTTTGCTCTTTGTTTTCCTCTTTTCTTTCTCCCTTTCCTTTTATCTTTTCTTTCCTCTTTATTTTCTTCTTGTCTCTTTATCTTCTTTCTTCTTCTAGGCTTTCCTTGTTCTTACTCTTATCTCTCTTTGACCTTTGCTCTTTGTTTTCCTCTTTTCTTTCTTCCTTTCCTTTTATCTTTTCTTTCCTCTTTATTTTCTTCTTATCTCTTTATCTTCTTTCTTCTTTTCTTTCCTCTTTATTTTCTTCTTATCTCTTTATCTTCTTTCTTCTTTTCTTGTGCTGTTCTGCACTTTTCTGCCCTTTTTCTTTTCTTTCGCGCTGTGCCTGGCCTCAAAATGGCCGCCGCGCTTGTTCTTTGTCCCTATTGGCTCAGACGCCTGACGCTAAGATGGCCGCCGTCTTCTCGCGGGACTTCGCGACCAATTGCAGTGCCGCCTGACTTTAAGATGGCCGCCGCGCTTCTTCTTCCTTTCTATTGGCTCTCCCGCCTGGCCTCACAATGGCCGCCGAGACTCTCGCGAGAGCTCGCGCTGGCTTTTAGTTCTTCAAACTTTCGCGCTCCTGTTGCTGGCGCTTACCGGCTTTGTTGCTTTTTCTTTTGCGGCGGTCGGGGTGGGCTCCCACGTCGCTGCTGATTCCGGATGGCGCTTCACTCTGCGGTCGGGGTGGGCTCCCACGTCGCTGCTGATTCCGGATGGCGCTTCACTCTTCCCTCTTCCTTTTGGCTACGACGCGATCCAGGGTGGGCTCCTGGTTTCAAATCGCCGTTTCTGCACGCAGGGACCGGATCCGTCCTTTGTCGCCAGTTGTCGTGTCTGCTCCGCATGTACTCTGCAGCCCCCAAATCACACGCAGGACACAGGTGAGTGTAATTGCATTCCTTTATTCTTCTGCTCATTACAGCTCGGCACACACGTCCATTCCTGTCCTCGTCCTCGTCCTTACTGCCCTCTTCCTGTCCCCTGACCGGATGTGGTGTCTGGTGACCTGGTCACCTCCCTCATGACCCACAGGGTCCTAGTGTCCTTGGTCCCTACTCGTCAGGTCACTACACATCCCTTTTCCAACTCTTTCTGCTGCCCGATGTTCCTTTCTCTCATCATACTTGCTTCCTCAGCTTTCAGATAGTTTCTCTATCTCCCCTCCTCTCTAGTTACAAGGGACTGGCAGCAGCTTTCACATTTCTCTGCCCCTCACCCGCTCCATTTTCTGATCACGTCACAAAACGTGTCTCTGAGAGTTGATTCGAGTTTGGCCCCGTGTGCCTGGATCATATGTGTGATCCTGTATTGCAGGGTAGAAAGTGGGGCAGCCAAACTCACTTTGTGATGGAAACAAGACAGTGCAGCAGATTTCACTTATGCTGTTAGAGTAGTGACACTATCGGCCAGGAAGCTACACAGTGCACACCAGAGCTGCTGGGAGTATCCCCTGAGAGAGACGACAAGCATGGAGCAGGGGTGGTTCACAGAATAAGACTACGAACAAGCAGACATAGAAGGGAACCAGAATTCCACTGACCAACCGCCAAGCAGGACGTGACTCCAGAAGCGGGACTGTCACTACACCTTCTGAGCCTTGGAAGTAATGGACACAGAGTGGGCAATCTCTGGACTGTTCAGCAACAGGTACTGCCCGCAGGACCTACTCCACCCCAGGAGTGAGCCAGGGCGAAAGGGGCAGTGGGGAGTGTTTACTTTTTGTTACTGGTGAGTCTGGCACTTTCAACACTATTTATTCACTATCTGTCAGCAGCCTTGCATGTCTCCAGGGAGCAGGAAGACACGGAAAAAAATGTCCACAGCTAGGGCACCTTTCTTAGACAGTGACGTATGGTCCCATTGACTGCTGTTGGGATCGTAAAATGCAGGATTGTCAGGACCTTCCTTGTGCCACTGCAGCTGCTGCAGCAGTGGTAGATAGCTATGCTCTTTTTCTCACTGGTGGGATTGTTCTTTTGTTTTCATTACAGTATTTTGTCTTCAAGAATATAAACATAAATAAATACACACAGCATCAGAGCATACTCCGATTAACCGTTAGCCTGGCATAATTTAGTTTTAAATAATAAAATCTAGTTGAATGATTTGCACACAAAAAAAATTAACTGAATGGTCTTGTCAGAAATCAGAACTTAAGGAAGGAAACGTTGGTCATCTGTTTTTGTGGCATTGCTGGTTGTTTTGAACGAATGGCCTTCCACCACTGGGTGTCGTTCTTTTCCTTTGAAATTTTACCAAAAGCTATTCGCTGGAACGCTATTTCACACGCTACACAACCATGTAGTGTACTTTGTGTGCTTGTTGTTTTTTGTTAAAAATAAAATAATTAGAATGGCTTGTCTGCTAATCTCTTTGCAAAATGTAACCGTATTGTTTGTGGCAGATTTTTTTTTACAAGAATGATCTCATAAGCTCTGTAGTCCTGGAAATAAGGTATATATGGATTTAGCTTTTTACTTTTAATGCTAACTGTAGCACCTCTCTGGTTTGGAAGAGAAAACAGCCTCTATGTCATAAAGCTTTGTGAGGGCCAATTGAGATCCTTTGTTGTTTGCTGGTTGTTGGAGTTCAAATGAATGTCACTTTGATCAGGTGCCTGTTGTACTTGTATCATGGCTTCTTGTATGGTGTTACTACACCCGCTCGCAGAGCTTCTAAGCGGAATTACACAGAGTTTTTTGGTAACTCCATGGAATTCCGTGGAGTCAAACTCCGCGAGCTTCACACAGGCCTACTAAAGGTAGAGGAGGTGTTGATATCAGCAGTGTCAGGAGGCAAGTGAGTTATTTTTCAAACCACAACATACATGTACGCGACATATGCGGTCATCAGTGTAGACAGACACAACCATTGGCCGCAAACGTCACAATCATCAACGTTAGCCTATGACTATATCCGCCTAGGATGAAAGAGTCCACCATGTGGTCGACTTCCGCCGGCGACGGTAGGTTCCGAAAGCCATATATTCAAGGTAGGCATCTGCCCGGTTTAGTAGTGGAAGTACAGGATTGGTGACTGTTAAGTGCGTCACCACCGCTATAATTGTGTTTTACCATGTTTACATATGTATTACTCCATTGCTCTGTACTTTCCTTTACACAAACATCAATGTAGGGCATTAGTGTGCATAAATGCTATATTACCGTGGTGCAGTGTACACCACCGGTGATGGCGTTTTGTGAGATCAATTCAAACTTTGCAATATTAGGGTGCTCATGATACATTTGTGGATATATAATGTGCACATTTCTATACAGACACATGTGAAGACCACAATGGTGATTATAGGTGGATGTTGAACAGTAGACCAATATTATGTGAATTATCTGTAATGCTTTCTGAAGCAGTTATGTTCTGTCACATGACTTTTGGATTACTCTTCATATATGTTGCTGTGGACACTGTGACCAATGCTCAAATTTGTATTCACTCCACACATAGGAACCCTGGGAGAGGGAGGAGATGGCAGCCTCCAATGTAATGCTTATTTTCATACCCTTAGACCATAGAAGAAAGGGATGTCATCATGAAGTTTCATTTGAATAGGCAAACAATACAGGATTTATGTCAGCAGTTGGAGTCTGATCTCCTTCCACAAAAACACTGATCCCACATACATCCCACCTATTGTGAGACTTATGGCAGTATTGCAATTTCTGGACACAGGATCCTTTCAATGCACTGTGGCTATATTTGGTGGTATGTCACAGCCAATGTTCAGTGGTGCACTACAAGACATGCTTTCATCAATGATGAGTTTCATTGACAACTACATACAGTTCCCAAGGCGTGAAGATTTAGCCAATGTGAAGGTTGAATTCTATGGTTTTGGTCGCATCACACTTGTTTTTGGAGCCATTGATGGCACCCATGTTGCCTTAGTGCAATCGCAAGTCAGGGAACTAGTTTACCGTAACAGGAAGCACTTCTATTCCATCAACGTCCATGTTGCCTGCTTAAGGGATATGTACATCTCAAACATATGTGCCAGGTTCCCAGGATCAGCCCATGATTCCTTCATACAGCGGAACAGCACCATACCCCATCCGATGTCACAACTATTAATGAAGAGGGCCTGGCTTATTGATAAGTTTGATCTGTCCTAACTTTATGTGGGTGACGTCAGGTAGCAAGATCGTAAAGTGTGTAACTTATTGTTGCAACTATCTCTGTCTTCTATTCAGGAGACTCAGCGTATTCCAATTATGGATGGTTGCTGGCACTGCTGAGGAATCCAAATATGCCAGGGGAAGTTTGTTTAAATGAGGCCCAGGAAGAACACAGCGGCTATTGGAGCGGATGTTTGGGCTCCCGAATGCCAGATTCAGGTGTCTGGAAAAGACTTGGGGAGCCCTCCTCTGCTCACCCTGCCATGGAACATCCCTTATATCTCAGACGATGGAGACCATGAAGTGCCACTGGGTGAGGATCCTGAAATGCCAAGTGATGAATATAGTGGTGAAGAGAAAGGAGCTGACTTGCGTCAAGATCTCATCGACAACTTCTTCTCATAAGTGTATGTATTTTGTGAGATGTCACGACATTGACCATTAAAGCAACTCTTCTTGTGATGACGTGAGGACTATGTTTTGGGAAAATATTAGGAAGCTAAAGCTCCGGCAAAATCTGGTGAAAGCTGTTTATGGAGGGAGGTTTTGACACATAATTGTATTGTTAGTTTTGCTTTGCTGATCTTAGATGTTTGTAATGGATTGTGTTCTTCAGAAGTTGACTATGTGAATTGTGTCATGTATATGGTTTCCTAGCAGTGTCTTTGTTTTGGTCTATTTTAGGTACCTTCACCATGACATCTTCATTTGAACATGTCAGAGTTGTGCCATTAACAGGTATATGATGCTGTTTGGATGTACAAAGGGCATATGGATTGTTCCTGGGAATGACAGTCACAGACTTTGGGTGTACAGAACCTGTACCAAGACAGCTTGTACAGCAATTGGATGGAAGTTAAGAGGAATCCATTGGACTTGTCCTTTGTCGTGTAGTTGTCCTAATGCAATATGTGTGCCATCATGTGCTCCAACAAAATGTTGTTGTGGGGCCAAATCATGCTAGTCTCCCTTCACATTGGCTAAGTTCTCATTGTGTTCAAAGTGTACATAGCTGTTGACATGTCTCCTCATTGTAGGCCAAAGTGCTTGTGGCACATCACTGGCACATGTTTGTGACATTCCACCAGATACAGCAACACTGGATTGGAATGACCCTGTGATCAGAAACTGCTGTACTGTCATGTGTCTGTTTATTGGTTCAAATGATGTGGGATTTCTTTTGTTAGATAGGCAATATGGATCCATATGATGACAGACCAATTTTATTTAGCCTATTCTATAGGAAATTGTCTGATGTACCCCCTCCTTCCATGGTGTTAAGGTCTACACCTGAAAATGTGACCACTGACACAGAATATTTGAGTCATGTTTGATTTGCTTTGTTTCGGACATCATGTCAGCCTATGATTGGAACAATGGAATAAATATGTTATAAAGCAAGACACTTGTGTGTTTTGTACACATGCAACATATCCTGCCTACACTAGTAGCTTGTTTGGGCATTGTAAAGTACACATGGGAGTACAAGTATACATTGCTAGATGTGAGATTTACTATAGCAGAACATTTGTTTGTGACATGTATTTATTAAAGTGATGAAGGTAAAGTGATACACTGTGCAAAAACAAACATAACAAAAAAAGTAAAGCAGTCAGTCATGTCTCATGAAGCCATAGTTGTAGATGCCAAATTATCTGAAGTCCAAAGTACTATCCCCATCAGAAAGGGAAAATTGTCTAGAAATAGTCCACAGAGTGAATGTTTTACACACAGTGGAGAAATTAAGGTTGAGGTTTCTTGCTGGCAATGGTGGGCGTCTTGCCATCTACACCTACTGCATTTTTACATGGATGTCCCAACTTGTGAACGCGGTGGGGATCCACTGGTGTAGACACAGGGGTGTCTGCAGGCGTGTCTTCCTCTGACAGGACCTCCCTTCCTGTGGCTGCCGCAGATGTATTTAAAAACTTTTTTTTTTTAACTTATTTATTGAGTTTTATATAGCGCTGGCTGGATCCAGAGGTATCAGAGGGCTTTACATGAGGAAGAAGAATTGTTTCAGAACATGGTTACAAAGTTACATCAGTTACTGGAGCGTAGTTGCAGGAATTCCAAGAGCACAAAAGCATAGCATAAACATGATTACAAAAATAGGCAAGGGGAGAGAAGATTAGGGGAGAGAGGGAAGGAATAGGGAAGGTAGACGGAGAATAATGGAGGAAAGAAGAGGGGGAGGGGGTAGGAGGCACACCGGGGAGACGAGGAAAAACAGTGTCCGACGTCCGGCTGGGTAGGTGATGGCCGAGGGGTGAATCAGAGCCAAACTCCTCTAAAGCTGCTTGGGACAGCTCCAGCGGTCATCAGCCAATGGTTGCTCGGGCTCCGCAGTACATACAGAAAGGTTATAGTTTCCGCCTAGGGGGGGCATAGTCAAAAGTTCTACTGAGTGCGCCGGTCAGAGTGTATGGTGCTGCGCTCCCAGTGGTAATGGGATTAAAAAAAACAAGCCTCCCCTGTGTGAGACTGCTACAGCGGAACTCCAAAAATAAATTCTAAATCAGCATTACCGTTTCCCTGAAACCTCCGAACACACATTTATTCTCCAGTGGGGCCCATAACACTGCACACTTTTCTCTGCTCATTTAATTCGACTTGAGAGATAGGTGAAATAACAAGGAGTAATGCTGTAACATTGGCGGAGTGTCTAAACCTATTTAACTAGTCATTTATTTAATCTATAGTTTTAGGCAATTTACCATGGTTTTAACAAACATGAATTTTATTCAGACACACCACCATAGTGGCAATGGATCTGCTAGAAAGAAAATCAGGCGTAGGAAAAATTACAAGACCAGCTTTAATATTCCATTTTCCTAATTTTATTAAAAGCAAACTTTTAGTATGTCTGACATTTAGGCATGAATTAATTCTTTATTCAGTAAAAATCTTAAACTTTAATTCAGAATAATCATTTTATTTAGAGCTCAGAAAATAGTCATTTATTTTATAAATCAGTTGAAAGTTTTAGCAAAGAATAGATAGTTCCAAATTCATTCTCACCTAACATCCCTAGCTAACGCCCTCATCTTATGCTTTAGTCCTGCAAAGAAAACAAGAAATAAATCAAAGTATCTTACATCCAGGAATCGATCTGCAATCCGACAGCACTTCGAGATGAAATCAAAAGAGCGACCCTCTCTAAGCAAAATCAGGGGTTTCTATACACTAATTTCCTAACTTAATCTATCTAAAAAGTATCTAACATCACCAACTCGGGTTCTGATTGGACACATTTGGGATGGGTGAGCATGTCCTCACCATTACAACATCATATTCACGGTGAATCAGCAAATTAATAAAAGGGTATTGTTTAGGACAGTCTTTGGCCTAGTCACTTCCTTGACTGGCAACTTCACGTTTCTTTCCCACATTATGAACACTCCAATGTCCATGCTTTGGCAACCATCCTGACTTCCAGGGCACAGTGGCCTTGAACTTCCCATCCAAGCACAGGCAGTTCACTCTCACTTGCAGGCTTTGGGTGCGCATGCGCAGACCGACACTTGCTCGCAGTTTACCAGAGCAGCCATATTTTCACTAGGCCTCAGAGGCCACTTTTGGAACTATCATAGAAACAAACACAAATTCATGTTAAATATGAAACTAAAGCCCTTCTGTTTACCTCCCACCGTACTAATGTTTCCCCATTAGTTATTACCTAGCAAGTAGGCCACATAAATGCGTTTCATACTTACATATCCGACGACTTTCTGGCACAATAGCATGTACAATAAGCACATCCATGCTGCGTTTATTTATATTTAAGCTGTGCATTAATTCACATCACAATAACAATACAAATTAGTTCATTATATTGCTTCATGCAGGAAAAATTAGTATTCCCACGTGTGCATTTGTGTGCATTTTATACTATTGTTGATTATTTCACCACAACACACCATTAGTAAATGTTAACGTTATGGAACATTGACTTTACAAGGGGTACACAAAATTATGTTTTGCCACCTTGCTCCATCAATTCCCTCATCTGGTGATTTTATCACCAAACATCTTTCAAAATTTTGAAATATTTAGCAGAACATGTTTCGAATTCTTCATATTAGTACTATCTACACTCTAGTATCTTTCTCCTTTGTTTCTTTAAAAATCTTCTCTCTAATTTCTTCCATTTCTATTTCATTCTTTTCTCTTTCCCTTGCATTTCATTCTTGAATTGTCTTCTTTATTGCTTTTCTAAAATCTCCCCTACCTTTGCATATACAGTATAATCTTATCAGGAAAATCACTATCACTAAAATAGTTAATGGAATTAGTATTTTACCTATAATTGAACTACCTATTTCTTGGAACCAATGCTTAATTGCTGAAAAACTTTTACCCAATTTTTCAAGAACACCTTCAACCTCCAGTGGTTCAATTTCTCTATGTAAATCTGTAATATTTGTTATATACTTCTCAAGATTTTGACTTTTATCTGGAATATAAGTACAACAATGTTGCACTTTTAAAATTCCACAGACTCCTCCCTCTTTTGCTAAAATTATATCAAGGGCAAGTCGATTTTGCATTACCATAGCTCTCATAGCAACCATTTCAGTATCAACCATCAGGAATCCTCCTGCGATGTCTGTTGATCAACTATTGTGGACAATTTTCGGATTCTATTTGCATTAAACGGAATTCCCACAGTGCTCCGAAGACATCACCTATTATTTCCATTACACTCTCTCTTCTTTTTCGACTTAAGACTTTGCCTATCTCATGCTTTCCATTAGTACCTCTATCTACATGAAAATTTTTAGGAAAGACCAAGCCCACATAACAGGTCCCATACCAATGGTCTGGTAACCTATAGTAAGCTCTATTCCCACAGATGAAATATATACCCGGAAAAACAGGAGCATCTCCTCCTTTAAATCCCCAACCCCCTATAATTCTATAGGTGTCTTTACATTGACTTGCACCCACAAAATAATTATCGTACATAGTATTTTCTCTTCTAATACAAAATTTCCCTAACATTGGAGTATCTATGTTTATACCCACATTCACATTTCTATCATCAAGATTTTCATCATTAAATGTCCAATATTTAGATTTTGCATGTTTTATTTTCTCACTTCATTTATAAGCAACCCTTCTTTCTTCAACCATATTCAAAAATGTTTTCTCTTCAACTCTCATTTTACATGTCAAATTATTATTAAAAGCATATTCATGTGTCAACTCATCTAATTCTAAGAAATACTCTCCCATCTCTTTTGCAGGTTTCCCTTTGTTCAATGCACTGTCAATTTTTAATTTTGAAAAAATGTCATCTACATTGGAATAATGATATTCTAATTTCCCAGTCTGATAAAACAGGCTTGCAATTACACTACAAGTTACTCCATATGTGAGATGAAGGTGGTGATAGGTCACCCCTTCTGACACTGATGCTGGCAATTTTACACAAACATAACAATCATCAACATTCTTAGTTTTAATGTACTCAAGTAATAACTTTGCAAATGTATTCTTTGTATAGTGACTGATTGATTTATCCTGATGTACCTCTGGTTTGTACACATGAATCTCATGAACTTTTTCTTTCTCACTTGGCTTATTTAAACTCACATTTGGTTTCAATTTTGTTAAACTATCTTGGAAAGGAATAACAATAGCTAAAATTACCCATAATATTATCAACAATCCCATGCATATAGAGCAGCATCTACACCATTTTCTAAAAATAGAACATTTTGTTTTATGATTACTGATAGCCATTTTTCTCTAACATGATTTCTTCGACCTAGCGTTCCCTATGAGATATACACCACTCAATTTACTAACAGGTTTTCTTCGACCTTATGTCAATTCTATTCTAAATTATACTATGGTTAGTTTTTCTAACAGGTTTTCTTTGACCTTATGTCAACTCCGACCTCTTCTATATTTACAATATCCGTCTCACAGGACTTCAGAATTTTTACTTATTATCGTATACTTTGAGCACCTATCTCTTTTCCCTAAGTTGACTTCTTTACTCACTTTTCCCAATCATCTTTGGCTAGTACAGGTTTTCTTGGCTGCTATTAACTTCAACAATGGGTGGTAGGACAATATATGTACACTCAGGTGATTTATACTTCTGGTTCGGTCGTCTTACTCTTTTTGGTCTTTGAACAATTTCTATTTTCTTTCCCAGTATTTCTTTCTGGCTAGTGATTTCATTCACTTGCTCTTCTGGCTCTTTTGCTCTGTTCACTAGTTTCAATTTCAATCCACCAGTTTCTTTAGGCCAATTATCTCCTTTACAGATTTTCTTAGTGGCTCTACTGTGTTATGCTCCACTCTCCAAGCTCTTTTCCTTGGGCTTTTTCTTAATGCAGTTTCATCTGCACTGTCATCGGTTTCACTTTCAGTATCCTCAACTGTATCATTGATTATAATTTTCACAATGATCTCATCCTTATCGTGAGTTACTTCCTCTTCCCCAGTCTCAGGATTTCCGTTCCTGCTTTCAGAGTTTTCAAATTGCTCTTCAGTTTTCTCTTCTTCAACAACTTTGTCTTCACTTCCTTTTGCGTCTTTACTGGTGTCTGTCTTTACCAATTCTCGATCTTCAGATTGATCTTCAGAATCTGGTATCTCCACAACCTCCCTTTCACCTTCACCTTCAGAGGCAGAACTGGCTTCTGATACTTCCAGATGTTGACGTTCCTGTCGATCTTCAGTATCTGGAGTTCTTTCTGGTTCAGCTTCAGAATCAGAGTCAGTTGTACTTTCACCGTCGTACGGGTATTCAGGTGCAGGCACACAAACTGTATGGCTCGCATGCACCCACCTCTTCAGTCCAGCACACTTGACTGCAGTAGTACTGACCAAGATAACCTGGCGTGGGTTCTGCCACCGAGGTACCAAGCAATTTCTCCTGCGATGCACTTTCACTCGAACCCAGTCTCCAGGGACTAGATCATGAGCTGAATTTTTCTCTTTGGAATTTGACTCAGTTCCCACCTGGT
The DNA here is from genome assembly GCF_964261635.1 of Lissotriton helveticus. Lineage (NCBI taxonomy): Eukaryota > Metazoa > Chordata > Amphibia > Caudata > Salamandridae > Lissotriton > Lissotriton helveticus. Next base: position 846,727,155 of record NC_136061.1, on the reverse strand, counting down.
GGAGCACAGAAGTTACCACATCGGATAGATTTTTGCAGTAATCCAGTATGATGTCATCCTTAATTGTCAACAACTTATCAACAGGTACATAGGCCTGCCTCATCACCCTGCCCATCAAAACCTCATGTGGACTTAGTCCAGTTTTCTTGTCAGGAATACTTCTTAATGTCATCAGGACAAGCGGCAAAGCATCTGGCCACTTAAGTCCTGTTGCCAAACACATTTTTGCAATTCTGTTTTTAATTGTTCCATTCACCTGCTCCACTACCCCTGAAGCCTCAGGTCTGTAAGCACAATGTAGCTTCTGGCGCATGTCCAGAGCTTCACAGATCATTTGCATGAGCTCGTTTTGGGAATGAGGTCCACGATCTGACTCAATTGTCACTGGGAAACCGAAACGTGGTATTATCTCACGTAAAAACAGTTTAGCAACAGTCAACCCATCGTTCCTCCTCGTGGGGAAAGCTTCCACCCATCGGGAGAACAAACAAATTATTACAAGAGTATACCTAAGCCTGTTACATGGGGGTAACTCCATATAATCCATCTGGACCCTTGTAAATGGACCACCCTTCCGTCCTATGGTTCCCAAACTTACAACAGTTCTCCTGTTTGGATTGAATTGCTGGCATACTAAACACCTTTGGCACAAGCTTTCAGCAATCATCCTGAACTTGGGATTATACCAAGTCTGCCTAAAGAGACGAATCATAGCATCTCTACCAATGTGGTCCTGACCATAGTACATTCGGGCCACGTCTGAGATCATGCTATTGGGCATTACTGGTCTTTCATCTTTGTAAACCCAAATTACATCTTCCTCTCTTTGTCTACATCCTGCTTTTAGACAAATATCTTTTTCTTCTGCTTCTGCCTCTTCCTGTATCTGTTTCACTTCCTGCCAAGTCTCAACTACAGTGGTTAGCATTAAAGGACTCGGAACATGTTCTTTAAGCTTTTCTTGATTGATTGAAATTTGATTTTTTGCACAATGCTTTGCAATTGCATCCACATAATTATTTCCACGGGTAATGTAATCCTCACTCTTTTTATGGGCTGAACATTTTACAACAGCTATTTTCTCAGGCAAATGAATTACATCTATTAGTGTTTTTACAAATTCAGCATTCCGGATAGGTGTCCCTGCAGAAGTTAAATAACCTCTTTGGGACGAAAGCTGTCCATAATCATGAACAACTCCGTAACCATATTGACTATCAGTCACTATAGTTACCTTCACCTCTTTTCCCAATTCGCATTCTCGTATCAAAGCAAACAGCTCCGCTACTTGAACAGAATGAATTCCTTTCAAACAAGATGCTTCCAACACTTCTGCCACAGTACAAACGGCATAAGCAGCACTTTGAATACCACTCTCCGTTCTCAAGCATGATCCATCCACAAACATCACGAAATCTGATTCAGGCAAAGGTTCATCTCTGATATCTGGTCTGGGTTTTGTGCAATATTCAAGAACATCCAAACATTTGTGATCAAGCTCACCTTTCACTTCTGCCTCAATGGTGTCAGGTAGCAATGTAGAGGGGTTAACGTTTACACACCTGGTAATTGTTAAATTTTCAGCTCCCAAAATTATTTTCTCATATCGGGTCATTCTGCTGTTGGCCATATACTGTGTTTTGGCCCTAGTGAGGAGAATCTCCACAGAATGAGGTACATACACCCTCACAGGAAATCCCATCACTATTCCTTCACTTTGCTCCAAACTTACACTAGTAGCTGCTACTGCTTTCAGACAACCTGGCATAGCTTTTGCAACAGGGTCTAAAACAGCTGAGAAATACGCAATTGTTTTTCTCAATTTTCCATGTCTCTGAACAAACACTGACAATGCACATCCTTCTCCTCACTGCAGTACAGTTCAAATTCCTTCTCATAATCAGGCATTCCTAAAGCTGGTGCTTCACACAGTTTCGTTTTCAGCTGTTCAAAGGCTTCCATCTCTGTTTTGGTCAAAACAATGGGGTCTCTGATATCTGCTTTTGTCAGTCTCTGTAATGGTTTTGAAATCAATGAGAATCCACTAATCCACTGTCTACAATAACCTACCATTCCCAAGAACATTCTCACCTGTCTTTGAGTTTTAGGTGGCTGCATTCCTTGGATCATTTTGATTCTTTCTATTGTGACTTGTCTGATTCCTTTAGCAATCTTGTGACCTAAATATTGTACTTCATTTTGACAAAACTGCAATTTTGATGGAGACACTTTATGTCCCTCCTCTGCCAAATGATTCAACAATGCTACAGTGTCAGTTACACATGCATCCTTTGTTTTCGATGCAACCAAAAGATCATCAATGTATTGTACTAACACAGACTCTCCAGGCATGCTCAAGTTTTCTAATGATTCCTTTAGTAGCTGATTAAAATTCGATGGACTCTCAGTGTACCTTTGTGGAATTCTACACCATGCCAAGATATGATTCTGGAATCGGAACGCAAAAATTGGTTGGCTTTCTGGGTGCAATGGAACACTAAAGAACGCATTGCACAAGTCAATCACAGTGTACCATTCTGCATCATGGGGAATTTGGTACAGAATCACTGCTGGATTCGGAACAATCGGGCAACATGGAACAACAATTTTATTAACCTTTCTAAGGTCTTGCACAATTCTAAATGTTCCGTTAGGCTTTTTCAATCCCATGATTGATTGGTGAATTACAAGGACTGCTTTCTATTTCTCTCAGTATTCCCTGCTCAATCATTTTGTCAATCACTGGAGTTATTCCTTCAATTACTTCTGCAGTCATTTTATACTGAGGAATATTTGGGTAACTTTCACCTTCCTTTACTGTGACCTTTACAGGATCAACACCTTTCATCAATCCTATATCTTTTCCAGTGAAATCCCATACTCCTTCTTTCACTACCTCTTTCAGTTCAACAGGAATCTTTTCCCGGTCAAAAACAGGAAATAGCTTGTTTTGCTCTGCCTCAATCATGAGCATTGTCATTTTATACAAACTATCCTCAATTCTATGCCATCCGGTGAACAATATATGGCACAATTCATCTTACACAAAATATCCCTTCCTAACAAATTAACAGTACTACTATCGCACACCACAAATCTGATCTAACAGTAGAACGGGTAGCACCAGTGTCCACTAGGAAAGTTATTTCTACATCATTCACCTTTCCGCTCACAAATGGACCAGACTAATCTACCTCAAGAGTGTCTCCAAGCACACACTCTTCTTCCTCTCTCAGGCACCATCAGAAACTTTCATCCAACTCACTGCCACCCTCCTCTTGTAACCAATACTGAGGACACGCATTCACTCTTTGCGGTCTTTTTACCTGCTCACCTCCGCTGAATCTTGTCTCTGCACTGTATCTCTGCTGGTTTACACTGTATGGCAGTGGTGGTTTTACCCTTAAAATGTCCTTGATTCCCTGCATTCTTACTCTCCATTTGTGCCACTTGTTGTTCCGCTACCTTCACTTGTGCCCACATGGCCTTTTCTTTAAACTTTTTCTGATTTGCATCAATTTCTTCACTGCAATATTTCGCCTGTCTCAATACTTTGTCTACTGAGCTCGACTGCCATCCTATCATGCTGTGTCTAATCATGTATGAAATTTCTGGTCTCAAACCATATACAAATCTATATATAAAATGGCTCATATCCTTTTCATTTAGTTCTTCATAACCGCTATACTGTTTAAAAACTAACAGCAATCTTTCATAAAATGAATGTACAGTTTCTTTTAGTTCTTGTGTGGTCCTGTCTATTTTTACCCAATCAGTTTCTTTTGAAGGTATCTTATTTTTCAGCCATACTATCACTTGTTCGTACTTTCGCATTATATCTGGTGATGGAGCTCCTGTTACTTTATCTCTGGGATACTCTTCCCTTGGCCAATCTACAGCTATTTTGCATTCTGTCCATAAGTCTGCAGGCACCACTATGTCAAACAATCCATCCAAATCGACCCATAAAACTTTTGACACTTTTACAAATCTGTGTACCTGTCAATACCATTCCACTGGTTTCTCTCTCAGCCTAGGAAAATCATTAGTAAATGACAATATATCTTGTCTGCTCCAAGGAACATGTACATATGGTGAACAACCTTTACAACGAAACTTTTACAACGCACTACCTTTACAACGCAACTTTTACAACGCAAACTATTACAACGCATTGCTCTGGGGGGCGCTCTAGGATAGGTAATAGGTTAATTTACTATCCAATAACCTTCCCTAGTGTCCACGGGGACTGGAGTTGGAATAGTAAATTAAACTATTCACTATCCAGCACCCCAAAGCACTATGCGTTGTAATGGACTGCGTTGTAATACTTACGTTGTAAAGGCATGCGATGTAAATGCATGTGTTGTAATGTCATATATCCATACATATCCTCCTCCAGGTATCTCTCTCATGGGAAACTCAGTTGTCACTGTCTCCTTTTCCCTAATTGGAAAAGCCAATGTGGATTTATCACTATTTTCTTCTTTCTTATTTGCCCACTTAACCCTCCATTTACTCACATCTCCCCATTTTCGCATCAGTACAATCAGCTCTTTTATTTGTGCTAACCTCCCAGCAGTATTCATGTTCTCAATGTCTTTTCTACTCTATATGATTTCTGCAATGATTTACTTTTTGAAAATTCTATTCCAAATTCACTTGCCAATTCTTCCAACTGATCATACACCGTTTTGGCCTTCCATGTTATGCTTTTGCACATAAACATAAGCTCATCATCCTGGTACGTTTTTAGTCTGTCTGTTCCAATAGTTCTGATAATTAATTCTTCCATATCTACTTTTAGTTTTGCCACATCCAACACTTTTGATTCATGCTCTTTTAATTTTAATGTTTTAATCCAGTCACTCTATCTGATGGCCCTACAGGTGTTTGCGTTAAATCTATTTTATCTACACTTTTCTCTGGTGTTGCAGAGTCAGATTCTGCTCCAGTCGGGTATCTGTATGACAAATTTTGATTAAATGTCAATTCAGGTGGATTCACATTGGTATTTCGCTTTATTTCTGACAAATCAGGATAAATATTTTCTTTTACTTTCTGTAAACTCTGTTGCAATGGAATTGTCAAGCTTGGCTTTTATTCTTTGATTCCCAAACACTGGTATTACAGGCCCTATTGTTACCGGGACAGTTACTGCTTCCATGTTTTTCATAAGATTTTGGATCAATTCATGTGCAGAACGTTCATAATCAGAAATATCTGGTTGTACATTATTTTGTTTTTCAGTACTTAACACAGTTTTGTGCGAGTCATTTATTTGTACAGGAGTACCTGTAATTCTAACCTCCCCAATAGGTGTACTTGGAATATATCTTGTTTCTACTCTTTCAGGCAACTCTCGGAAATTTGATGGTTGTCTCGGAGTTTCACTAATTCTCTCATCTGCTATAGGAGCATTCGGAGTAGTCCATAAAGAACCTGGTTGATATGGTGGTGGCCTTCTATTTAATATTTCCTCCAATACAGCATCCTCTGGTTCACTTTCACCATAACTTTGGTTCCCTATCTTCACATTCTTTTTCTTTTCTGTACATTTCCGTCCCTCATATTCATCCACTAGCAGCCCGTCCCGACGTTGTCCGGGTATGAATTGCTGCCGGCCAGTAGTATATTGTTTTGTAGGATTTCGTTTTGCTAGCATTTCTTATCTGTGACAGGCCTGTGAAATGCTCCACTACACAGTGCACTGCTGATGCACTTAAGAGTGCGCGTTCAGTAGTGTGTGAACTCGAGTTTTCCTACTTTATTTTTCCTTGCAATATTATATAGCACGTACTCGACAACATGGCATGAGCACAATTTACATTACAGAAGAACACATTCATTTGTGGTAGGCACGGGGAGACAAAGCGATTTGCCTGGAATCACATGATGTTGAGCTGATGCCGAGATTCGAACGTAGCTCCCCAGCTCTAAAGTTCGCAATTCTAGAACTTGTGGCGGGAGGTGTGTCTAAAAGTATATGTCGGTGCTGGCCATCAATGAGAGAGACCTGTGCATTTTTCAAATGGGTGGTAAAAAATATGAGTATGTTGCTGGAGATGTGGGCTGCTGTGCCACCAATGTACTTACCGGGGGAGGGTAAACACCCATTATTCCGCAACTTTCTTTCCGTATACCATCACTCCGCATACTTTCATTACGAAAGTACCATGACTCGACTCAGCCGTGCCATTATAACGCATGGCATTAAATTTTATATGCTTTTACCACGCATACATTTACAACGAAATTTGTTGTAAATGCATGAATGGTAAAAGCATGGTTTTTTTTAATGTTTGGATAAGGTAAGTATGGGTATAGGGGTATATGTTTTGGGGTAGTGAGGTATATGTTATGGGGTGTTTGGGTATTTTAAGGGTTCAGATATAGTTTTGGGTAATGGGGTACAGGGGTAGTTTTAGGGTTTAGAGATAGGTATGGGTTTTGGGGTACAGGGGTATTTTTAGGGTTCAGGGCTAGGTTTGGGTTTTGGGGTATAGGGGTATTTTTAGGGTTCAAGGGTAGGTTTGGGTTTTGGGGTACAGGGGTATTTTAAGGGTTCAGGGCTAGGTTTGGGTTTTGAGGTACAGGGGTATTTTTAGGGTTCAGGGCTAGGTGTGGGTTTTGGGTTACTGGGGTATTTTAGGGTTCAGGGTAGGTTTGGGTTTTGGGGTACAGGGTTATTTTTAGGGTTCAGGGCTAGGTTTGGGTTTTGGGGTACAGGGGTATTTTTAGAGTTCAGGGGTAGGTTTGGGTTTTGGGGTACAGGGGTATTTTAAGGGTTCAGGGCTAGGTTTTGGTTTTGGGGTTCAGGGGTATTTTAGGGTTTAGGGGTGGTTTGGGGGTACAGTGGTATTTTTAGGGTCAGGGCTAGGTTTGGGTTTTGGGGTACAGGGGTATTTTTAGGGTTCAGGGGTAGGTTTGGGTTTTGAGGTACAGGGGTATTTATAGGGTTCAGGGCTCGGTTTGGGTTTTGGGTTACAGGGGTATTTTAGGGTTCAGGGTAGGTTTGGGTTTTGGGGTACAGGGTTATTTTTAGGGTTCAGGGCTAAGTTTGGGTTTTGGGGTACAGGGGTATTTTTAGGGTTCAGGGGTAGGTTTGGGTTTTTGGGTACAGGGGTATTTTAAGGGTTCAGGGCTAGGTTTTGGTTTTGGGGTTCAGGGGTATTTTCGGGTTCAGGGGTGGTTTTGGGGTACAGTGGTATTTTTAGGGTCAGGGCTAGGTTTGGGTTTTGGGGTACAGGGGTATTTTTAGGGTTCAGGGGTAGGTTTGGGTTTTGAGGTACAGGGTATTTATAGGGTTCAGGGCTTGGTTTGGGTTTTGGGGTACAGGGGTATTTTTAGGGTTTAGGGATAGATTTGGGTTTTGGGGTACAGGGTTATTTTTAGGGTTCAGGGCTACGTTTGGGTTTTGGGGTACAGGGGTATTTTTAGGGTTCAGGGGTAGGTTTGGGTTTTGGGGTACAGGGGTATTTTAAGGATTCAGGGCTAGGTTTTGTTTTTGGGGTTCAGGGGTATTTTAGGGTTCAGGGGTGGTTTTGGGGTACACTGGTATTTTTAGGGGCAGGGCTAGGTTTGGGTTTTGGGGTACAGGGGTATTTTTAGGGTTCAGGGGTAGGTTTGGGTTTTGAGGTACAGGGTATTTATAGGGTTCAGGGCTAGGTTTGGGTTTTGGGGTACAGGGGTATTTTTAGGGTTTAGGGATAGGTTTGGGTTTTGGGGTACAGGGTATATTTATAGGGTTAAGATGGGTTAGTGTTTAAGGGTGTTGGGATATTTTAAGGAGTAAGGGTGGGTTATGATTATGGGGTGCAGGGGTATTTAAAGGGAGCTGGGTGGGATTAGCACACAATATGAGACATGGCATGAAGGGAGGAACGTACCACACGCCCCCAGCGTTTGTCACGCCCCCAGCACACGCCCACAGCAGAACGCAGACACGCCCACAAGGGACTACTTTGCTGGCACGGTTATTTTACCTTTTAAATGTATATGGTGGGCGTCTGCATAGCCTATGTCCTTCAGCTGCAACTGCCCTTTCCAACGCTGTATTGGGTGTTGTGATTGGTGCTGTGGTTCCTGAGATTACCCGCCTCAAAGGTTTGGGCTCTCTCTTTATTATATTAGTATAGATTAATCTAACTGGATACATGCCATCACACATGTTACCGTTTCTCCATCTACGCATTCTACTCTCATGTGTTTCTCCCCATATATCTCGACCTCTGTCTCTTGGTCTGATATGCCTGCTTAACCTCTCGCTCTGCATTTCATGCATCTCAACTTCCCATTCAACCAGTGCCTCAAATTGAGTCGGTCTAGGTCTCGGTTCAAGCCTCATCATTTTGTCTCTCAAATTTCTCAAAACTGCCAAGTCAAAAGATCCTCCTTCTGGGAAAAGCTAACACACCATCATCCTTGGTATACCGTACCCAATTCTCCAACCAAACACACGTAGGGTAACCATAATTTGACAACATATAAGAAGCAGGCGTCTTTGGCGAAGGAAGTATTTTTCCCTCTCTCGTAACTACTTCTATGTCCTTCACAAACATATTTTTCAACTTTTTAAACCATGAAGGTTTCTTCTTGTCTTCTTCGTAATAGTAAGACATTTTCCTTCACTTCTCTGTCTCTCAAAAGATCATGCACTTCCCTGTTTGCTATTCCGTGACACCAACCTATCACAGCGCGGTTCACACTAACGCACCAATTAGAACAAGATACGTTTTCCTAGTGCTCAACCAATAGCTTCTGCTGCTTTTCGTGATGCACCTATCAGCTCCTACTCCGTCTTGGTCACGAGGACCAATTCCAGCGTGACACTTTTGACGTCACCGGCGCTCCGGCTTCTGCAGCGCTGACTGACCCTTCCTTTACAGGATTTTTTCAAGAAGCCGTATTTACAAGATATTTTACAAAATCAGTTAGTAACTTACAAAAATAATAGCATTCGTCTGTTTTGCTAATAAAGTGATAACATTTTCTCAATCACACAAGTATTCTGTATGTGGAGTAGACAACGCTTACCTCCACAGAATTTTAGACTTGTCGATAAAGTAACACTACCCTCTACCTTACCCTTCTATCAGGCAATAATGAACTTGTTTCTCCAGGAAAGCACCTACAGAGATCTTTTTCACCTCCTTAGAAACAATCCCAGAGTTTCACCAGAACGCGTATTGCAATTTCATTTACACGCGTTCATGCAGAAATCCCTACTCATATACACATGAACTCTGTATCTCCAGTAGGCAGCGCTTACCTCTAGCCCACCACAGAATTCCTCTATCGTTAGTGAAGTAGGCGCAACTCCTTTACCCTTCTATCAAGCTCGGGTTGAGTCCTACTACTCTCCCAGCAGTAAGTTTTAATCAGGATACGCAATGATCCCTATACTTGAAGGCTAAGATTTTATAGACTGTCCTCGTTATACATTTATCCTTTCACACCTAATGTCCCTAAACAGTGATATGCGACAATACCACCGCAGTATACGACGATACTACTTTTTTTAAACAGACCAATGCATTGTGCGACTTTACTTGCCACACTTCCTCTACCTGCAGACAGAGGCACTAGCTTCACGCAACACTTGGAAGCCTTTTCAGGACTACATATAACATAATAAGAACTTAACAGATGTTAGTTCATAATTCTGTACATTAAATTCTATATAGTACTTTATACATAACCCTAGCTAATTTCCTTAGCAACCACTACTCTGCTACCAAGATATAACTGCTACAGCGGAACTCCAAAAATAAATTCTAAATCAGCATCACCATTTCCCTCAAATCTCCGAACACACATTTATTCTCCAGTGGGGCCCATAACACTGCACACATTCTCTGCTCATTTAATTCGACTTCAGGGATAGGTGAAATATCAAGGAGTAATGCTGTAACATTGGCGGAGTGTCTAAAGCTATTTAACTAGTCATTTATTTACATCTATAGTTTTAAGCAATTTACCATGGTTTTAACAAACATGAATTTTATTCAGACACACCACCATAGTGGCAATGGATCTGCTAGAAAGAAAATCAGGCGTAGGAAAAATTACAAGACCAGCTTTAATATTCCATTTTCCTAATTTTCTTAAAAGCAAACTTTTAGTATGTCTGACATTTAGGCATGAATTCATTCTTTATTCAGTAAAAATCTTAAACTTTAATTCAGAATAATCATTTTATTTAGAGCTCAGAAAATAGTCATTTATTTTATAAATCAGTTGAAAGTTTTAGCAAAGAATAGATAGTTCCAAATTCATTCTCACCTAACATCCCTAACTAACGCCCTCATCTTATCCTTCAGACCTGCAAAGAAAACAAGAAATAAATCAAAGTATCTTACATCCAAGAATCGATCTGCAATCCGACAGCACTTCGAGATGAAATCAAAAGAGCTACCCTCTCTAAGCAAAATCAGGGGTTTCTATACACTAATTTCCTAACTTAATCTATCTAAAAAGTATCTAACATCACCAACTCGGGTTCTGATTGGACACATTTGGGATGGGTGAGCATCTCCTCACCATTACAACATCATATTCACGGTGAATCAGCAAATTAATAAAAGGGTATTGTTTAGGACAGTCTTTGGCCTAGTCACTTCCTTGACTGGCAACTTCACGTTTCTTTCCCACATTCAGAACACTTGAATGTCCATGTTTTGGCAACCATCCTGACTTCCAGGGCACAGTAGCCTTGAACTTCCCATCCAAGCACAGGCAGTTCACTCTCACTTGCAGGCTTTGGGTGCGCATGCGCAGTCCGACACTTGCTCGCAGTTTACCAGAGCAGCCATATTTTCACTAGGCCTCAGAGGCCACTTTTGAAACTATCATAGAAACAAACACAAATTCATGTTAAATATAGAACTAAAGCCCTTCTGTTTACCTCCCACCGTACTAATGTTTCCCCATTAGTTATTACCTAGCAAGTAAGCCACATAAATGCGTTTCATACTTACATATCCGACGACTTTCTGGCACAATAACATATACAATAAGCACATCCATGCTGCGTTTATTTATATTTAAGCTGTGCATTAATTCACATCACAATAACAATACAAATTAGTTAATTATGTTGCTTCATGCAGGCAAAATTAGTATTCCCACGTGTGCATTTGTGTGCATCTTATACTATTGTTGATTATTTCACCACAACACACCATTAGTAAATGTTAACATTATAGAACATTGACTTTACAATGGGTACATAAAATGTTGTTTTGCCACCTTGCTCCGTCAAGACTCCCTTGTCACTGTGTACTCTCTCAGAGGGGTCTCTGAGGCTCCAGGTTATAAATGCTGGATCCCTCCCCAACAAGGGGAGAAGGAGTGCTTTGGAAAGGGGCCCACTCATGGTGGCCATTATTAGAAAATTGGTGTCAGATGTCCCCTGAGGTGGCCATCTTAGGGTCTGGCACCAATGCGCAAGTAAAAGGGCTCTGTGTTCTACTGGCGTGATCCCTGGGCCCGTGTACCCTGGGCGGGGGTCTTTCCTCTGCTTTGTATATTGGTTACTTTTATCGGCGAGCTCTGGGCCCTGCTCTTCGACTTCATCAGCGCTGCATGTGTCACTGGTTAACTGCTTTCTGTTCTTCCTGCAGATAGGTACTGGCCCTTTCGCCTATTCACTTATGGCCCCCCTAGGCATGGTTTCCTCCGTTACTTGCCGGCACATCGACCCTTGCGCCTCACTGCCTGGTGCCGAGCCCTATGGCACCTGAGTGTTGCGGGGGATGGCGGGGTGCGTTGGATTCCTTGGCTGCCTCTGACAATCTAGTGCCGTCTGTTCACTGTCAGAGGGTTTTTCCTTTTTATTTTGGCTTTAGTTTTCCCCCCTTTTTTGTCCTTTAACACCCGTCCTGATATGGGCTCCTACTGAGTATGTTTCTTCAGTCTGCCCCCACTTTGGGTCGATTGGTTGCCCTGCGTTCTTTTATACCCCTCCCCCCCGTTGCTGGCGCCGACTGGGCTCTCACCTCATATTTTGTCTGGTTGTGCTCGGGGGCAGCTGGGGGGGTTCTCCGCTGTTCCCTGTCTATCTATGGGTGCTGCCTTGGTGCTGTGTTCACTATTCTGGATCACGCCTAGCCGGCACCATTGTTCACTCTCTGGGCGCAGCCATGTTGTGAGAAGTCTCCGTCCCGCCCGATCTCCTAGCGGTGGTCTGTTTGGGGGATCTGCCGAGGTTTCCCCGCACTCTTCGACTTGTAGCCTGATTTTCAAACAATAGGAAGTTTTCAGAAAAATAAGTGGCATCTCACCGTTGAATTCGAGGTATCATGTCACGAGGCGCCGCCATCTTAGAGTCAGGCATCCAGGGTTATGTGACGGTGTCTCGTCGTTGCAGAGTCCAGCATTTCTGGGGTGAATGTAGATGGCCTGAGTGTAGTTGGACCACAGGAAGAGGTAGATGGTGGTGGAAAAGCCCTGCACAAAATTGTATTGATGTCCTGCAGCACACCAATGAGCTGCCCCATGTTGGTGTAGGGGGTGGCCAGCTCCTCCTGTATGTCGCTCTGCAGCTGCTTCATCTCCCGGATTTCCGTCAATAGATTGCTCATCATGCCTTGGGATTCCTGATAGACCCCCAAGACTTGGTCAACATTGGCCTGGGAGTGAGTGTCCCCAGAGGCCTCACTCAGCAGGCCCACACTACCCCTCCCATGAGGCCTGTGCCCTTGGCCAGGGTGCACTCTCCCAATGGTACCTGGTTTCTCTTTGACAGGGCTTAGAATTGTCACTTCAGAATCCAGGACTTGGGAGCACAAGATGGTAGTGACTGTGCTAGGTACACAGGTTGGGGGGAATTGGGGTTGGTTGGGGTGTTGCAGCTGGGGTGGGAGGTGTTGGTGTGGGCACAGTGAGACTCACTGTTGCCGTCTGACCAGGCTGACCAGATATGCCGGAACCGTCATCCACGTCCACATGTCCAGGAGTGTTGTCATCACTGAGGGCTTCATCTGGGGGTGGAGTGGGAGTCTGTCCAGTAGCCTAGTTCTGCCCAGGAGGTGCTGTGCTAGATCGACCTGTTGTGAAATAAAGAATATTGTTATTGGTGGAAGTGTGGTATCTAAATCCAAATGTTTTGTGTCAAAGTAAGTGGAGACCTAGGGAAAACAAAATAGGTAGAGCTTAATATTGTGATATATGTCCGTGGTATTGAACTTGTTAACAAGACATTTGAAAACATCAATGCATGTACTAGAATTGAGCAGCTTATAAGATGTGTTGATATGTTGCGTTTTGGGTTAAGGAATGAACATGACATCTCCCAAACATTTACGGTAACACAGTGGAGAGGTAAGATGTGTATTTGACCATTCCAAGGCATAGTAATGTACAGTACAGGCGATCACACAACATAGTTGTATATTTATCATTAGTCATCATGTGAGCAATGCAGAGTCAATGGGTCACCTGCCGCTTCTAATCAGCTGACTTAGCTTAATGCCTTTTAGATATTTGAGGTACACACTTGGTATGGTGTCACTTATGCCATCAATAGTTTTAGTTGCGGAGACCAAGGCAACATCATGCTAAGCAGACAGAAATGTCTCTGAAAAGAGCATTGTTTGTAGATTGCTCAGTCCATGAGGAATTAACATACATTGTAACATGTCAGACAAGTGAGAATGGGCAAAATCACTATTGTATCTTGTTTTGCATTACAGAAACAGGGCCTCATAGCAGTTGTAGTCATTTCAATCTCTACTTCCCAACACTTGAGAAATGGTTAACTCCATTAAGAAGTGAACATCAGTTGTATATACTGACACATATCATGGGTTCTGGGAAGATGATTTAATAGTAATACACTTACAGACAGCATTCCAACCCGTTGCATGTAGTGGAGATTGATACATGTGATCTTATATGCAACAATACACATGTTATACTGTTATGTTATACTGTTTTATAGAGCATGAAGCTACTCAGCAGAGTGTCCCGGCGCTAGGCAATGGGAGACCAACCAGTGCACCTGGATTAACTGTTATAGAGCCAGGTTTTTAGTTTCCTCTCAAAGATATCCAGGTTGTGTGCTCGACAAAGGTGTTATGGAAGTTTATTCCAATTGGGTAGGCCCATGTGGAAAAAGGATCTCCCACCTATTCTGAGGCCCTTGATAGGGGGCACTCTTGCAAGGTGCGCAGAGGAGGAGCGAAGGAAGCGAGCTGGAGTGTAGATGCTGATCCTCTCACTGAGATAGTACGCGCCTGCCTCGTGCATGGCCTTGTGAATTAGGACCATAGCCTTAAAGACCACCCTCTTTTTTATCAGGAGCCAATGAAGGGCCCTCAGGTGAGGGGTCATGTGAGACCTTGGTGGGAGTCTGAGTAGCAGTCTCGACGCCGAGTTCTGCACCACCTGTAGTCTGTTGAGAAGATAGTCTGGGAGACTGAAGTACAGAGCATTCCCATAATCGAGTATTGACGTGATCAGGGCCTGCACTACCTTTTTGACTCTGACGATCAAACATCTCTGATACTTTGAGTATTGCATGGTAGGAAAGTAGATAGACAACACAATAGCAAAAGTTGAGATGAGAGCATACAGGACATTAAAGTGTTGTGACAGTTAGTGAAGTGTAACTTACCAGACTGCACAGCCCCAGCTATTCCTGTGTAGCTCTCAGAATGGAGGATGCCCAATACCTTCTCCACCCAGGGAAAAAGTTGTAATGGGATGCTGGGAGGACCACTGCCAGTCCTCTGGGCCTCCAGGTGTTGCTTGGAGGCCAGGGAACGCACCTTCTGCCTCAAGATGTTCCACCTCTTACTAATTTCTTCATTTGTGCGCAGGGTGGTAACTACAGCATTCACTATGTTGACTATGTACTACAATTCCCTTTTCCTACTGAGAGGAGTATGTTGGACTTGGGTTCCAAACAATTGTGGCTCTACCCTTATGATGTGATCCACAATGACTGACAACTCAGCCTCTGAAAATCGTGGATTTTTTTGAGGTAACATAATTGTAAGTGAGTGGTAATGAAAAAACACAAAGGGATAACAGAAAAAATGCACCAAAAGTGTGTAGAGAGTGCTAAATGAAATAGGGAAAACGAGTTGCCTTATCTGAACAAAAAAGTGTGGTGTCTGTCTTGCTCTGCTTGCAGTGGAGAGGCAAAGGATCACAGTCTGGGATGGGGTGTGTTTTATAGTGTGATTTGCTGGAATGTCTACTTGGCCAATGGATATCAGCTGTGCTGTTTTGTATCCATCCATTGACCACTGTTATGGGTCTTTGCTGAGAGCATACCACAATGGCCTACTGCCGTCGAGGAACTATTGCAAGAGGACTGCCAGTACAACTGTGTCTTTGTAATCTGCTCGACAGGAAGCTGCAACCTTGACAGCGATGGAGTACACATTGCCAACATTGTGGTCTGGCGCTCCGCTGGCGGGAACCACTCCGTGGCCGGCGGTCAGCGGTTCAGGCTGCATACGGCGGGCAGAAGACCGCCGGCTCAGTTGTCTTCTTGGGACCGCTAGTGCAGAGGAATGGAGGTGAGACCACCAAACACGTTATCAGCCCCTAAGTATTAGAACACAATACACATATAATTTTTTTAACTTTAAATTGGAAAAAAACCATTGCAAAACTTTGAAATATATTTATTACAAAAAATAGTCAATTTTTATGTTGATATATGACATATTTTAATAGTTGTTAAACAAATGTAGAAAACAATGTTTTTGAATCCGTTTTCAATATTATAAATTTTCATATTTTTTCACATTGCACATTTTTTAAATCAAGGTTTCACATAAATTTTATATACATTTTCTTAGTGTTATTCAGTATAAATATTATATATTAAATAATTGTATATGTTATAATATTATTTAATACATAACTTACAATTGTTGTATTAAGTATTTGAATATTGTTGTAATTGTGTAATTTTTAAATGTTTTACAAATATTTTATTAAATATTTTTACAACATATTTTCTATTTTTACAATTCATTCCCATTGGGAGATAGTATTTATTTTTACTTATATTAGGCAGTCATTTTTTTCTACCGCTAACTAAATAGTCTATTGGTGTTATTTTGGGTCATTTTTGGAAGGAAAAGGTAGCTTTTTTGCTCGCTGCTGTTCATAAGTATAGGTAAGTTAACTGTTAACTATTGTTAAGGTGTTTGTAAGGTTGGGGGGATGTAGGAAGGTTATGTATATGATGTGCGTGTTATTATTGATAGGTTTATTTATTATGTGTTTAATTGTTTTTTAATGGTATTTTGCGTTATAGTATGTGTATTGGGAAGTAAAGTGTTTTAGTATGCAAGTTATGTGTAGTGTATGTATTGTAATTATTTTTTAGTAGTTTAATATTATGTATGTATTTGGGACTGTAGTGTTTTGTACAGCAGGGTGTTTTATATATTTGTTGCAGGGTTGTATTTCTGGATGTTTTTAAGGGAAGTCGGATGTCCCGTTCTTTTAAAAGAAATCTGAAATAGATATTTTTATCAACTAATTTTTTTAATCTATATTTCCTTGCTTTTCACGATTCCTGGAGTGGTTCTTTTAAATATATATATTTTTGGAGTTCTTTATGGATCCTGCAGGCTGTGGATTGCTTTGAGGGGTTGCTTTTTAACCAATATTTTTACATTTTTGGGGGGCTTTTTACTATCATTGTAACTATGTTTTGGTTGATTACTAATTTTAATTATGTGGATTCGGACAGAGATATGCAGCAACCAAATCGTTAGTTTATTTTATTTATTTACTGTGAGTAAGAAATTAGATATTTAAAAAAGAAATTATGTTGATATATTTATTATGTTGTTTTGTTTAAAGTATGTGATATAGTTATTTAATTAAATGTAGTTAGTACGTTTTATTTGTTTAATAACTAATTATCTATTTAAATGCTAGTTTTAATATTTGTATCATATCAGTGAGTAAGGCTTATTATAGTATTATTTATTCACTGATATAATAATAATAGTTTATTAGTATTTAAAAAAATAGATTTACATTTTTTGGTGCACTATGTTGTAGGTTCTAAGGTGTCGGGTATATTTTATATATCGTTTAGATGATAGATTTGTCTGTTACTTCTATGCACTAGTCCTTTGTTATTTATAAATAGTCTTGTAGCATCTCATACATTTTTTGTTTAGGGCAGATTTCTGTAACTGATTGGTTCTTGGTGGCTTTGCTCTTCTTGCAAAGCTTCTACTAATTTGTATGGCGGTGGTTGAGTTCTGTCTTTTGTGAATTGAAAGGCATTATGCCTTCCTTTCACTGTGTTGTTTGTTTTTGCTTCCTGTGCCAAGGTGCTGTGGTATACATTCCACCATGTATCTGGAATATTGGTTAGCATCTTTGTCCTGACCTATGCAGTCTGCCAACCCAGGTATCCTCGAAGTAGTCCATTAGAGGAGTACGTTTGTCTTCACTTTTTTGGTAATAGAGACTTTCTATTAGGGTGTTATAATGGTTGGCTACTTCTGTGACAGGGACGTAGGCTAGTGCAATCATTTTTTTAACCTCAAAATCAAATTGGCTGTTGGTGGCACATTCCGCACTTAGTGCAGGTTTCTGTAGGTAACGCCATATACTTTGGTAATAGCATACATGTATGGCTGTGTGATGGTATATTTTTTAGGATAGATTGGATCATACCTTGTTCAAAGTCAATTATAATTTTAGGGGGATAGTAGTTGTTTGTTTGTTGCTCAATGTGGGTTAGCAGTTCCAAGCAGGTACTGCCTTGTTTGTTTGGAAGTAATGCATTCACAAAAAGGTACATTTGTTTTCTAATTCACCATGTATGGTGTATGTTTGATGGAATGGTTTGGGATGGATTTTCATCCATCATCCATGTTTAAAATTGGGCTAGTTTGAGCTAGTTTGAGTAAGTTGTTAGGGATAGCAAAGATTAGTATATGTTTGTCATTACTTTTATTATCATATAATAGGAACTGTTCCTCTCTATGGGTTATTGTAAGGTGTGTTGGGATGTCTATATCCTTGTATGTTTTAGGAGCAGGGTGGTGGGTCACTGGTGGCTATTTTAGTGCCTATTATGAGTCATTTTAAGGCAGGTATTGATGGTAACTAGCCTGTTATATGTTCAGGTATTTGGGGTACAATATTTTTCAGTATTTGTGTTTTGGGTTCTTCGGTACAGGTGCTTGCTTCTTTTATATTCTCTAAGACTTCACTAACTTCTATCTTGGTTACATTGTGAGGGTGGTTATGCTCTTATACATTAATTACTACAGTTTCTTTAGTAGTTGCCCTCCCATAACATGCATTAGAATAATATTTTGTACACTTCCAATTAATGTGTTGAGTAGAAGCATTTTCTTTACTGCTTGACTGTTGGTGTATTCCATGTAGCACAGTAATAGTTTACACTTCTGTGATGGTATAAATGTTGCACCTTCTGTCAATATGTCTTAATTTAATGTAATAATATAAATATAAACATTTAGTTATTTACTATATGTTGTTCATTACATATACAGATTCTATTTTTTCAAAACTGACTTGTATGTTGTTCAGAGAAGTTTTTGTGTTGTTGGAAATGTTTCTTTCAGCAAGCTTCTTTGTGAAACAGGTGTTTTTTGTGTTGGAAGAGAAAAAGTAATTTTATTTATCGCATATGATATATTTTTCATGTTTAACAATGTTTAAGACATTAGGAGTTTTGTTTTGATAAACAAGATTTTATTGAGTTTTGACCTTTAGCACTGGTGAAACAGTAGAGCAAGGCACACACAGTACAACATTGTAAAAGGTAAGTAGTCCGTACAGGGCAATACATCTAGTAATTGTTAGACAGAACATATCTGTAAACCCCCTCCAGCATAAAGATGCAACCAATTAAGCAAGCTGTCCAAGCCATTTCCCCCACACCCTGGCATGTTTACGAGGGTAGCCATGTGCCTCAAAGACCATCCGCTCCTGCTGTGCACACCAATCGACACCCCTTCTCCACTTTGGCAGAGCAGATGGTCTACAGGCCATTCATTTAGAAGCAATATCATGCTTCACCACTAGGTGAGCTGTACCTAGGAAAGACCTTGCAGCTCTTGTACCCCCGGAGCCCTCGAACATCCGAGAAAAACCAGTAGGGGGGACAAGGGAACCTCCCATCCCAGAGCCTCTTACAAATCCCAGGTTACCTCTGGCCAGTACTGGATCACTGCGTCCCAGGTCCACACCATGTGATAAAAATCTGCATGGTCCGTTCCACATAGAGGGCATGTGGAGGTGTGTCGTAGGCCTGCTCAGTGCAAGCAGAGTGGAGAAAGATATAAAGAGTAAAGGTAATTAATTTGAATAAGATGCAATTTAGCGGAGGTGGTGAGTTCCCGTGGGGCCATCAGTTCGTCTCTCCAGTCCACATCTTCCACGGATGCTATCCAACCCTCCCACCAGGTCCTAAGGTGGTCCAGCGAATTGGGGTCATTGATAATGAGTGTGCGATAAATAGGAGAACTCCTGCCCCTGCCCATGTGCCCCATTATTAACTTGACTTCCAGGGGGTTAAACTCCAGAAGGGTATCCATTAGGAGGGAGTGGGTTTGAATGTCATGTCTGAGTTGGAGGTATTTATAAAACTGAGCATGTGTAAGGTTGTAACTGTTAAAGATCGTGAAAGGACCACATATGCATCCCCGACCATATGTCCCCCAGCCTATGACGTCCCAGGAGCAGAAACCGGTAAGAGACGCTGTTTCCTTTAACCAAGTGCCATGCCAAAGCGGTGTCTGTTGCGTAAGTTTAGTCTTCCATTGCTCATGTTGCAGGGCCGCCCTCCATGCAAGAACACCGCCCGGGTCACCAGGGGTAATGAGAGAGAAACTGGCGCCCTGTAGTGCATGGCTTGAAGTCCGGAGAACTCTAAAAAGAAGAGTTCTACCCGTTAGGCGGGATCCGCCCCACCCCCATTGAACCCGCCATGAATGACAAGCATGTGAGAGGATAGATAGTAGAGATAGAGATTGGACATACCCAATCCTCAGTCGTAGGGACCCCATTGACAGTGCTCAAGGGCGATGAGCGGCCCAGAACCCCGCCACAAAAAATGGGTTTGCTGCTCTGTTAGAGGCAGAGAACCAAGTGTGTGGTAAGTGAAGTGGTAACGTTTGACAAAAATAAAGGAAGCGCATGAGAATCATCATTTTGTAGAGGGCAATGCAAATGTTGAGGGGGAGAGTATGCCACCTAGTGAGGTCTGACTTTGTTTTCCATACCAGAGGTTGGAGATTAAGGGCCCAGGGGAGCTTGGGTTGTAAGGTGATCCCTATCCTCAAGTATTTAAACCTAAGCTGACGCAGGGGGATCGTCACCTGCCCGTCAAAACAGTCCCTCGTCGCTAACAACGGAACCAACATGGTCTTAGAGGGGTTCACCCGCAGATCGAATGTCTGCTCGAACTGCTCAAGCAGCAGGAGACATTTAGGCCCACTCACAGTCGGTTTGGCCAGGTACAGCAAGACATCATCTGCGTATAACGCAATGCGGTCCTCGCGGCTTATACCCCACCTCCAGCCAATGAAGTGGAGAGGGGATCCAGATGAGTGCAGCTAGAGGCTCTATTGCCAGACAAAAAGGAGGGGGACAGGGAGAAACCCTGTCTGGTCCCTCGCACTATGGGGAATGGCATTGGGGAGAACTCAATATACCCGAACCAGGGCGGTGGGATTAGCGTAAAGAGCTCAGACTATGCCCTGAAATCTGGGCCTGAGGCCTGCACGGGTTAGCGCAGACTAGAGATAGCTCTAGTCCACCGGGTCGAAGGCCTTCTTGAAATCAATAAGAAGTAATGCTAAGTCTGGGGGCAGTCAATGACAGTGGGCCAGGGCCACATGCAACCTTCGGATATAGTGTCTCGTGCTCTGGAATGGCATGAAGCAGCATTAGTCCCGGTGCACCAGTCCTGCGATGACTCGCCTAAGCCGGTTCGCCACAATCGCTGCAAAAATGTAACTTTGCAGTTAAGGAGTGATATCGGGCGGTATTCCGCACACGAGGTGTAGGGGGCTGCATCTTAGGTATCACCACTACAGTTGCTGAGTCCACCTCAGCTGGAAAGGACCCAACTTGAGCGGCCTCTTGGTAGAGCTGCAAAAGGTAGGGGGTGTGAGTTTCCCAGAATGCATTAGAGTATTCCATGGGAAAACCATCAGGGCCCGGAGTTTTGCCCGGCACCCTACCAGACATCGCCTCTCCATTTTCTTCAGCAGTAAGGGGCTCATCCAGTGAACGGGCCTCGTGGGGGGGATAGGCAGGGATGGGGAAGTGAGTCAAGGAAGGCCTGCGATACCGTCACATCCCTGACCACGGGTCTAGCATATAGTTTTTGGTAGTCATGAGCGAAGGTCTGAGCTATCTCTGGGAGGGAATGCCGAGTCTGACTGTGTGTATCAAGCACTTCTGGGACAATCCTGTTGGCCATCTGATGGGAGACCAGCCAGTAGAGTAGCTTCGCATTTTTGTTGCCCCAACCATAAATTCTGACCGTAGTAGCCCTCCAGAGGTGTTTGGCCGCTTCTAGGCAGTGTAAAGAAATGCCTTCCCTGATGAGGCTCAACTTGCGAGCGGCACTCGCTCGAGAGTCAGTCTTCAGCTGGAGAGTCTGCGCCTCCAGTTGAGCAATAAGAGCCAGCGTTGGTCGCAAAAAAGGACTGGTGCTCAGACCGGAGGGGTTGTGTAAACTCTTTGTCCTGGAAGTACCAGGCATTTATGCGCCAAATAGGTCAGTGGCCGACCATAGGGTGATCCAGGTGCAGAAGTAAAGGGCCACGGGCCAGAATCTAGATCTGGGTCAGCATTTGGCAATTGGGGGTGGGTAAGAAGGCCAGGTCTATCCGGGAATGGATGTGGTAAGCCACTGAGGTGTGCGTAAATTGCTGAAGTTGGGGTGCCAAAATCACCAAGCGTCACAAAGCCCCAAAGTCGTGGCCCAGTCGATGAGACAATGGGTGCCAATCCAGCAGGAAGCCGTGGGGGCACCTGAGCTATCTGCATCAGGGTCAGGTACAGCATTAAATTCACCTTCTATCACTGTGAGTCCTTGCGGGAGATGGGTTAGGAGACGGGAGAGCTCCCAGAGGCCGTAGGCCAGAGACGCAGGTATTACATGGACGCCCATCAGTAGGACCACCTGATTCTCTAACATGCCCTCCAGGTGATATAGCACCACTGCGGGTTGCGAATTACATTTTTTACCACCATGGGAAGGAGCGGTGCAGCAAGATGGCAACCCCCCTAACCTCCCTGGAGAACTATGCGTGGAAGTCTCTGGTGTAACCCTATGGGACCAGGAAGGGGCATAGGTTCCCCAAAAGATGGCTCTCCTGCAGCAACAGGACTTCTGGGCGGTGTCAGTGAGCGAAGGCGAATAAGGGCTGCATGCTTCACCAGGTCCAGCAGGCCATTAACATTCCATGTCATAACTCAGAAGGTCATATGGGTGTGAGTTTTGGGTTAGTGTGGAGGACGTGCATCAGTTTACCCCTATAGTGAGGGTTCCGAGGGTCCTGTGAAACCCTGCAAGGTGTGAAAGTGGAGTGTGGCAGAGGAATGTTACCTCAGGACTGCGCATAAAAATACAGCGTGTGAGTGTGCCAAAAACTAAGGAGAAAAAGAACAGATTAATCAAAAGAGCAACTAACAGTGTGCAAACATAACCCACCCCCAATCTCCACCCCTACCCATACTTTTAACCCAGAAGCATCTGTCACCCTGTAGAAAAGGTAAACAATAAAAAACTATTTGCATAGTAACATTCTGTACAGACTAATAGATTTCAAAGTGTACAGTATTGAACATAGCAATCACTACCTATTATGCCTAATGCTGGCAGGAACTCTCTTTAGGATCTGGATTTCTGATATGGGCACTATGCCAATACAACCACTGCTCAGGTCAAAACCAGTGCTCTGGGAAATAAAGGGGGCAGTGGGTTGAACCAGGTGTGGGGTAATAAAGGCAAATAAAATGATACAATATATAACTAAATAAATGAGAAGACCAATTACAACATATCTCCCTCCTATAAAAAGAAATAATTCACACACCACAAAGCAATGTAGATAACATTCCTTGAAATTATTTATTTATTTGTTGTACTTGTAGTGCGCAACGGCTACCCAAAGAGGGTTTCCCGGCGCATCTCAGCCGCTCCTGTATGGATAAAGTATCTTATTTATCAAACAACCAGGATTTTAGCAACTTGCGAAAACTGGAGTAGTTTGGCTCGTTTCTCAGTGCGATGGGGAGAGAATTCCAATGAAACGGGCCCAGGTAGGCAAAGGATTTGCCTCCAATGCGTGCACGCTTGAATTTAGGGATCATAAAACGGCCCTGAGTGGCCAATCTGAGGTTTCTGGACGGGATATATGTTTTTGACAGGGCGCAGAGGTACTTAGGGGCTGTGTTGGCTTTAATTTTGTACATATAGATGAGTGCTTTAAATTTCACTCGGTTTTCTACATTTAGCCAATGTAGCTTGCGTCGGAATGCAGAAACTGATTCCCTTTTTGGTACTTTGCATAATAATCTAACTGCCGCATTTTGGGCCATCCGTAAACGGTGGAGGATAGTTTTATTTGATCCTAGATAAAGAACATTACTGTAGTCTAAACGGGACGTGATCAAGGCATTGACTACCGTTTTTTTAGTTGTCTCTGGGAGCATCCAGCAGATTTTTCTCAGCCACCAAATGATGGAAAAGCAGGTGGCTGCAACTTTAACTGATTGTGCATGCATGCTCAAAGTCTCATCAAGGAGTATACCAAGATTACGTACTTGTGATACTGGGATCAGGAGATTGCCCATTTTTTCTGGCCAGTGTTGTCGGCTCCATAGGTGCTTCTGTTTCTGTAAAATTACTACCTCCGTTTTTTCTCCGTTGAGTTTTAGGAAATTTGCCTTCATCCAAGTTGCGATGTTATTTAATCCTATTTTAAGCATCGAGATGTCATTTGCATTTTGAGTCGCAAGTGAGAAAATAACTTGAGAATCATCTGCTTAGGAATAGATCGTGAGTCCCGACTCCTCAGCCAACTCCGCCAAAGGCTTTACATAAAGGTTGAAGAGAAGCGGACTCAAGATGATCCCTGCGGTACGCCATGGCTAAATGAGTGTGTTTCAGAGCAGGCGTTTTGGGAGAAAACTTGGAATGTTCAATTGGAAAGAAAGTCCTGAATCCACTTGAGAGCATCTCCGCCAATTCCTATGTTGCTCAGTGTGTTTAAGAGCACTTTATGTGAGATAGTATCAAAAGCAGCGCTCAGATCCAAAAGGATGAGCACTACTGTTTCCTCTTGATCTAATTTCTGGCGGATTGTCTCTGTCACACCTAAGAGTGTGGTTTCTGTTGAAAAACCTGCCCTGAAACCAGACTGTGACGGGTGAAATAGTAGGTGAGTATTGACATATTGTGTCAGATGTATGTGGATATGTTTTTCCAAGATTTTAGACAGAATTGGGAGTAGAGAAATAGGTCGATAGTTTTTTGTATCGGATGTGTCTGCATTCGGTTTTTTCAATAGAGGGTGAATCATAGCGTGCTTCCAAAGGGTTGGAACTTTGGCACCTTTAATTGATGCATTGAGTGCATGGGTTATGATCGACATCACTGAGTGATCAAGTTGTTTAAGAATGTTAGCTGAGATAGGGTCCCTCGGTGATCCTGATTTGATTGAATTTAATAAATCTCCCACGGTATTGGTTGTCAGTAGGGGCCAATCTTTTAACGTATGGTCGGTCTTTACTAGGTTGTGTTCATGCACCCAATCAGATGTGGAAACCTCAGGTCTAGGGGCCTCATCTTTTTGTGAAACGATTTCTTGATAGATACCTTCCACTTTGTCTATGAAGAAAGTCGCTAGTTCTTCACATTTGGATTGAGACAGAGAAGATGGTTTGGCTATTACATCTGAGCCTGTCAGAATTTTCACTGTGTTAAATAGTGTTTTTGCACAGTTAGAAGCTTTGGAGATGGTTAAGTTCACAAAGGCGGCACGTGTCTGCCTGCATTCTTTGTGATATTTACTCAGGGCTGCTTTATAGGCTAGTTTATCTATGAGATCATAGTTTCTCCTCCATTTTTTCTTTAAGACTATACAACTAGATTTAGAATTCTTCAAAGAATCATTATACCAGGGTGCTGGGGGGTGATGTGTGATTTTTTTTTGTTCAGAGGTAGGGAGGCATAAGTCAGCTGCTTCCGTAAACCAGCTTTGTACTGCATTTGCTAGGGGTCTATCTCTTGCTCCATAGGTGGTATGTGCTCCTCTAGACATTTGTTACATTTTGTTATGTCTAGCCTCTTCCAGTTTCTATGTAGATTCTCCGTGCTATTTATTATGCCATTCTGGAGCCACGCGGGACCTAGTACTCCAAAGACTTGTACCTGACTGGAAGTCTACCCCCATGTACTCTCTGGGCTAGTTGTTGTTGTTGATCAAGGAAGCAGGGTAAGAAGTAAGTCTATCTTTACTCCATGATCTACCATCTTCCAGGGTGACCACATTTTTCCCACCTCTTCGGAGTGGTATAGGAAGCTTAACCAAATCAAAATCACCCACCTTCCACCTGCCCTCTTTTGAACCATGTTTTAGGTCGTATCTCACCTTATCATTCTTTTGATGAAGCTCCCTTAGTCTACTCATTTCATCACAATACACCCATTTCGGTCCACCACCACCCAACCAGTTGGGCGACAGTTTCTTTTTGGTCAATCTCCCTTTTAACGCCAGAAATGGGGAAACGTTGGTTACAAGATTAGTTACTGTGTGGTAGGACCCAAGCATGTTTTGGAGAGCACATTCCGCCGGGCTAACCAACACATGAGCTAATTGTAAACACTCTTTTATCATTCAGTTGACTCTCTCCATGAACCTGTTAGTCCTGGGACAGTACAATGCCATTTTAAGATGACAAATAGTATTCATAAAGTTAAGCATTTCTTCTGAGGTAAACTGCACCCCATGATCTGTAATAAGAGTGCCAGGAACACCTTCTGTCATGAATGCTTCACTGAGGAAATTTATGAGGGTTCTATTGTTGACACAATTCACCACTTTAACCATTATCCAATGAGAATGTTAGTCCATCAACACAAACATGAATTTCCCTTCCCACATAGTTAACTTGAGAGGACCAATGATATATAAAACCCATTTATCCCACGCTTTAGACGGGACGGTAACTGGAGATAGTGGTGCACTTCTGGTAGTTCTGGTTTTACTCAGAGCACATGTTAGACAATCCTTCACCTTACCCGCCACTATCATGTCCATTTTGGGAAGCCAATATGTGGCCCTAACCTTAGTATTAGTAATATTCCTACCCAATTGTCCCTAATGGGCTTAATCAGCAATTTCATTCCCACAACACAGACTGGTACAACTTCAGGAGGTACCAGTCTGTCCCCTCTCATTATTTTATTGTCAGTTATACTCAGCTCATGACGTACAGACCAATAATTCTCCAAGCCTTCACCTAGATTGCTCTGGGATTAAACATCTTTTACTAAGACGGTGAAACAATCTACAGTTGCCACAAAAGCTGTTACTCAGCTTCCAACTGTCAACCAACTTCAAGAGGAACGTTGGCCTAAACCAGTGCCCAGGGAAATAACAGGGGTAGTGGTTGAACCATGTGCGAGGTAATAAAGGCAAATAACACAATACAATATAGTCTGCCATTTGCCGAGAATTACATCTAGTATACCAGTGCCATTATTTTACAGTGAGTGCTCATTATGCCAAGAATTACCTCCAGTATGAAAGCAGCTGCATTCTTCAGTGAGTACCCCAAACCAAAAATTATCTCCAGTATGCCAGTGCCAACCTTTTGTCACAGAGGTCCCATAAGTGAGGTGTTACCCTTAGTATGTCAGTGCCAGTATTTTGTCACAGTTCCCAGTTTTGTTTAGAATTGGCTCCAGCATGCCTGCACCAGTATTTTACCACAGGTGCCTCTATTGATCATAGATCACCTTCGGTATGCCACAGCCAAAGGTCGACTCGCAAGCATAATACCACTCACTTGCTCTCACTCATTCACACTCACTCTCACTCATTGTGACACTCATTCACTCATACTTACTCACACTGACTTACACTCCCCATTACTCTCACTCCCTCTCCCACATTCTCATTCTCATTTAATCTGACTCACTCATACTCACTTACTGACATTCAGTCTTATTTATTTTAACTCACTACCTGTCCCCTGGCTGTCACTTTCGCTCCCCCACACATGTTCACATACAAACATACATGCTTACACCTAAACACTTCCTCTGTCCCACAAACACTCTCCCACCAGCAATAATGTAGACAACGTACATTTAAAACATTTTTACTTACCTCAGCTGAAAGTGAAGGCCCCATGTCAGTTCCTGATGCTCTGTTTTCCATTACACTAATAGCGAATAATATACAATTAATCACTGTCAGCATAATGCAAAATGGGCCAAAGAGAAGGATAGAGCAGCCCCTTTATTCTTGGCACTGATTTTACGACCTCTGAGGCCAGGGGGTCACATAGGCAGTACCAGGGATATCAAGGGGCAAGCTAGGGGTCGCAGTTGTGACCCTTAAATGACGTCCATGGGTCTCTATCACTTTCACAGGAGATGCAGTATTATGTCTCAGTACATCTTTTTATAAATGTATTTCATGCTTTGTGAATCACAAAATAGAATTTGAAATTATAAACTTAGCTATACCAATACATTGGAGAATCTAACCCTATGCAAGTTCTTGCATTTCTATTCAGCCATCATAGTGCAGATAAAATATTCATGGAATGCACTCATATAGTTCAAGAGGACTATCCTACATTTCCAGCTGTTCTGGATTGCAGTCAGCTTATATTGAGGGGGTTATTTTCCCTTGTGTCTTGGCCTCAGTGAATCTGCCCATTTCACTAGTACCTAACTCTTCTGGACGTAATATATTTATTTGTGTGACTACACATTTATCTACAACGTTATTTTCTTCAACATTATAATCAATATTAAAGGCCTTATTTATGTTTTTCATGGATGGAAAGTATATCAAACACCAGCGTTCCTCCTGATGCACCAACCAGCGTTTTCCCCATTCTATTCAGATATGGGGAACTACTGCGTTAACCAATGGTTATCCCTGATCTGATGGCTTTTTCACAACAGGACTGCTGGGCACCTTCAATCATTTTCCCAGCAGGTGTCCGTCATGCAATGAATAATGGGCCTGGGTACAGTAAAGGTTGAATGGCCCTCACATGCAGGATAAAAGTGTCCCACATGTATGAGGCATTTGGTCAGGAGAAAATAAATCGGGCTTTGGGGGCATGTTTTCTTGGAACACAAATACTTTGCCCAGCTGGCACTTTAAACATGGGGCCCATTCAGCAAACTTTGCTGCTGTGAAGGGAGCAGCCATTATGTAGGCATCTTTTATAGCACAGCCGTCCCCACCAGGCAGGCAATGTTAACAGTCAGGGAGATGGGGAAGTCTCAATATAGCTGACGGTCAACTGCCATGGTGGCAGAGGTACTACCCTCCATCAACCTGGCAGAATGGTAGGATACCCACTGAGGTATCAATAAGACGGTAAATGTACAAATCCAAACCTGTGAGACAAAGAACTTTTGATGTATTATGTTATGCACATTTGTATGGAGCCTACTGATATTATTATAGCAACATGTTCTTGAGTCATAATTGCCGTTCACTGTTTAAGCATAAACGTGAAATTTTCGATTTATTAACCGATGAAGCCCCTGACGCACTCTTTATTACTGAATCTTGGCTTCACGACAGTTCCGGCCCGGATATTGCCGAAGCTTTGCCTGTCGAGTATGCCATTGTCAGGAGTGACCGTCTTAAAAAAGTAGGGGGTGGTGTGGCAATTATATTTAAGAAAAAGTATCAATGTCAGGCTGATCCGGTCATTATAGGTAGCTGCGAAGCATTGCATTTCAAGCTTGCTCTTAACCCTAAAAACACCCTCACGGGACTACTAGTGTATCGTCCTCCGGGCACTGTAAATTCCTGGCAGTCACAATTTCTAGAATATATTGCATCCGTTCTTACATCGTCCAGTAATTTTTTAATTGTTGGCGATTTGAATTTGCATTTTGAAGACCCTACTGATAGCGTGGCTGGTAACTTTACTGCAGACCTAGCTTCTATGAATCTAATCTTACATAATAAGGGTCCCACGCATAATGGTGGGCATCTCTTAGATCCTATCATTTCAAATATCATTCAACTAGTCTGTTTTCCGGCTCTGCCAGTTTCTTGGTCTGACCATTACCTCATTAAGTTTATTATGACGAGTAATGAAGCACAGTCCAATCACAACCCTTCTGTGAATATCAGAAAGAGAGACTGTAAGAATCTTGATATTGTTGCTTTTAACAAAGCCTTGCTTGATCTGGCGCCTAACAATCTACCAGGCTTGGATGACATGGAAGCGGTGGCCAGCTCTGCGAACTCCTGGCTTTTTTAAGCTATTAATATCTGTCTCCCCCTTGCTCTAAAGAAAAAAACTATTCATAAATCACCTGCCCTTTGGTACAACGAGACACTTCATCTTCATAAATCCCGATGCAAAAAATTGGAACGTTCCTGGAGAAGGATTACTCCATCTCAGCCGGTCTTATTTATAAAACAGAACTAAAGAAATATCACAAGGCTTGTGGCCACACTAGAGCCACTTATGCTAACAAAATAATCACCGAAGCATTAAATAAATCCAAAGTATTGTTTAATGTGGTTAGAGATCTTGCTGGCTCACAGACTACTGCACCCCCCCCCCTTTATCTAGCTGCAAATGTGATGAACTTGCCCAGTATTTTATCTCTAAAATCGAGATATTTACCAGGATATTGCAGCCCGAGATGACAGCAATGCCTTGATGAGTTCACCTTCTATTGCGGGGAATGGCGCAGACCCCTTGCCGCTACCCACAGCCTTGTGTCCACCTTCGGCCTCACTTTTGACCTGGCCTGATCTCTGTCCCCCTACTTTACTGGAGCTCTTGAACAATATTAAATCAGGCTCTCCAATTGATCCTTTACCCATTCCGATTTTACGTATGTTGGAGCTCCCTCAACTTACTATGATTTGCACTTTACTTACCTTTTCACTTAGCTCGGTCACTGTCCCTAGTTGTTGGAAGCACGCAATGGTCACCCCACTATTAAAAAAAACGACCGCGGATCCAAATGTTGCTTCTAACTTTCGCCCTATTTCGTTATTGCCTGCATTCTCTAAAATCCTTGAGAGGCATATTCATTTGCATTTATCACAATTTGTGGCAACTAACAATCTTCTCCATCCCTCCCAGTCTGGTTTTCGTCCGGGTTTCTCTACGGAAACTACTCTTCTGGGAGTGACTGAGAATCTTCGCCTGCTACTGGATCGAGGTGAAATGGCTGCACTGATATTACTTGATCTCAGTGCAGCCTTCAATACTGTATCACACAGTATCCTTCTTAGCAACCTAGCTTCCTTTGGCATTGGCGATAAAGCCTTGAAATGGCTTACGTCTTTTCTCACGGATCGGACTTTCCAAATTTTCTCCCACACGTCCACTTCTAATACTTATGTATCCCCACATGGTGTGCCCCAGGGTTCTATTCTTAGTCCCCTTCTTTTTAATCTTTATGTTATTCCTCTGGCCCATATTGCACATCGTTCTGGTTTAAATTTATTTACTTATGCTGATGATTCTCAAATAGTTTTTTCCCTATCCCAAGCTGAGTCTACTTCCTCTTCTTCTCTGCAAACGGGTCTCAGCGAAATATCCTGTTGGATGAATCGCAACTTTCTTAAATTGAACAGTGAAAAGACTGAGGTATTAGTCTTTGGAAACAAACCTGATCTTTGGAGCCCGAGACACTGGCCATCGGCCTTGGGTTCCTTGCCCACTCCATCAGAATGAGTACGTAATCTTGGGGTCATTATCGACAAGGGTTTATCTATGAAAGATCAGGCCAACAAAGTTGCAGCCACCTGCTTTACCATCTTACGGTGGCTGAGAAAAATCTTCTGGATATTACCTTCTAAAACCCAGAGCTCCGTGATGACGGCCTTGGTGACTTCCAGATTGGACTACGGCAACGTGCTCTATCTGGGGTCTACCAAGGCAGTCATACGCCGTCTCCAATTGTTTCACAATGCTGCTGCACGGCTTCTCTGTGGTTGCCGAAAACGGGATCACATCACTGAGAGACTGAGGGAGCTTCATTGGCTCAGTCTTGACAACCGAGTAAAATTCAAGGCATTGTGGTTTTTGCACAAGATCAAGATTGGAGTTGCCCCCTCTTATCTTCAGTCCCTCGTTACACCTTATATCCCTGCCCGTTCACTTCATTCTTCTTCCCAACACTTATTCTGTATTCCTAAGTTCAGACTTTCGAGAATGGGCGGCAGCTCCTTCGCAACCTTGGGACCAAAACTTTGGAACTCACTTCCTTTGGTTCTGCGGATGGAAAACGGCCACATCCGCTTCCGTAGAGCCATGAAGACCTGGCTTTTTGTCCAATAATTTCTCCTAGGATTGTATTTTGCTGCAATTGTCTCTCAGCGCCGGGAAACCCTTACGGGTAGCTGTCGCGCTATACAAACTTAATAAGTAAATAAAATAAATAAATAAATTATAGCATGGTAGTGCCCTTCTCTGGGCTCCTTTTTGAGCTGACATGGAAATTCCATCAATTATTTGTGTCTACTGAAAATTGGTGTCTGTATGTGTAAGGTTAGAAGAGAGTTTGTTCAATGTTCAATGTAGAAATGTTTTGTGGGAGACTTTCTTTTGTGTTTTATATGTACAGATTGGTGCACTGCAAGGTTTGTCCATTTTCAGATTGGATGGTCAATTGTCAATTTTCTGGGTGTTCTAAGGTGCTTTCCATAAATACAACACAATCCAGTGTCCAGTGAATGTTAGCGTTTTGAAGACGGTGCTGTCGGTTGGGTAGCGCTTTGCCAACTATGGCACTGATTGCAAAGTAAGGAAATTTATGTTAAGGATAAAGTGTGGCTGGAAATAATGTTTTCAAAGTTATCACTGCACAAACATTATTTGGCTATTACAAATTAATCCTTTTTCCAAAAAGGAACAAATGGATTAACCCAGTTTTTTTGGGGTAAAACTTTGGGGTCAATTAGAATGTCGGGCGGATCGACACCGACCGCATGGCGGTGGTGATCCACCCGACATTCTCTTCCGCCCGCATGGCATTTCCCCCCACCATATTACTATGGCTGGGGGGACCCCGGCAGACGGAAAGACCGTCCGCCGGTTTTCCGCCCGGTCAATGAGTCGCCCGTGTGGAAAAGGTTTTAATATGGGGGCGGTGTCTGTGAAACACCGCCATCCATATCACGATACATGCGGGGTTTTGCCTTGGCCATGGAAAGGCAAGCGGTCCTTGACATTGGGGCCCGTAGCGGGCCCCGGCAATTTTGGGGGGTGCACACGGGGGGATACATATGGTACCGCCCTGCATTTGCATGCACAACATGGCAGGCACCGCGCGGTGCCTGCCACGTTGTGCATGCAAATGCACAACATGCATTGCCGCAATGTTGAGAATGCAGGATGCGCCCGCCTGTGTGGCGGGCGCATCCTAATCACCCCCACGGGACCGCCGCACTTATGGTGGGCGGTCCCTTTTTACGTCGGCTGCCCATCAACCTAATGATACCCTTTGTTTGAGATTCGCCATTGTGTGGATTAACACTCTCTTTTAGCATCTGCTTTTGGCAGATGGTAAATGAGAGTGGAAGTAAATGCAGGTGGGGTATGCAGGTAGGTGGATGTGAAAAGTGGCAGAGGGAGAGGGAGGATGTGTATCAGCAGGGGAGCCTTACATGGCCCAGTGTCACACAAAGAGGTCATGTACAGGAAAAAAAGGGCCACCCTACTCACACAGAAACAGGGTATCTATTATATAACAAGGAACAATGGTTCCTGTGGACAGTGTGTATAATATATGATAATAGTTTAGCTCAATTGTTAGATCCTGAAGAGACTCCCCATTGATGGTGGGGTCAAAACGCCGTTGACACGCATTTAAAACTACCATTTTCCAACCCCTACTATTGTGTTAGAAGGCTGCTAATAACTATTGTATACTAATGCTATGGTCATTTTTGTATAATTTGAAACCTATTTTATGTCACAAATTGTCACCTTTGATATGTAGGTTCTATGCTCACTTGGGACACAGGGCACCTTTTTTGATTAACTTGATTACGTCTTTACATAAATAGCAAACATCCTTTTGCTATCGATGCAGAGTTGTAAAATGACAAAAGTATTTTACCACTCCAGGCACAGTATTACAGTTTTGAATTGGTAAAATACCAACCAAGTCAACCTGGAAAGAATAAAAGCAACCCCTGGCACGTGTTTCGCTCTCATTAGAACTCTTCAGAGAGGTATATCTTTGTCCAGACACAAGGGACCCCCCAGTATAAGTCAAACAAATACCCTTTCAGGCATAGAGTGACACATAAATTATGCAAAAAAGAAGCAGAGAACTCTGTGTAGTTCTCAAGATTAGGTGAAAAGCATCTCTTGTATAGAGCACCCTCAACACCAGCGACACTCTAGATCAGCTCACCTCAAATGTCTGCAGTTCAGCATGGATAGCACTGTGCTAATCCTATGCTTAAAACTTTGCTGTGAAAATGGCAAAAGACTGTGACCCTTTCTGTATCAGCATGGATTGCACTGTGCTAATCCTATGCTTAAAAACTTTGATAGAAAAGCAGACATTTGAGGTGAGCAGATCTAGAGTGTCGCTGGTGTTGATGGTGCTATATACAAGAGATGCTTTCCACCTAAACTTGAGCAGTACCCAGAGTTCTCTGCTTCTTTTTTGCAAAATGTATGCGTCACTCTATGCCTGAAAGGGTATTTGTTTCATATATATAAATATATAGAAACCAACGCCCACTCCAACAGATTGAGCCCGACATATGCTGACTTCCCACCAGGATTTATTGTGCAAAAAAAAAAGATAAAGCACAGTCCAGGAAACGCCAGGCAGATGCGTTTCTAGCGAGTTTGTTAGCTTTCTTCAGTGCCGGTTCCTGTTTCCTCTCAGAGCCTCGCACCTGGGGATACTTGCAGTGTCCTGAGCAGTCTCTGGCCACGCTTTTTTAAAATGGTGATTACTCCCCGCCTCCGCTCACAGCTGCAGTGCCTTCTGTGAAGGTGTTGAGACCAGGAGCACGCTGGTACATTGAGTCCATTGTGACAGCCCATACAGTGAAAGGCTGGCAAACGCCCAGTGGCTTGTCTCGATGTCACCGCATCCTTCCAATTCATCCACAGGGTTATTTTTCACAATACCTGGCGGGGGCCCCTGCAGACACGCTGCAGCCTCCTTCCCCGAAATAGTGTGTCACAGCCAAATACCGTAAGACCACTCGGGGGGAGTGAAGCGCTTGTAGTTTAATACAAAATCCAAAGGTTGCTGCCTTTGCGCTTCACACCAGATCAGGAGGGCATGCCGGTTGACCAGTAAACAGCAAACTGGTCTTTAATATAGAAACCAACACCCACTCCAACAGATTGAGCCCGACATATGCTGACTTCCCACCAGGATATATTGTGCAAAAAATAAAAGATAAAGCACAGTCCAGGAAACGCCAGGCAGACGCGTTTCTATACATATATTTATATATTTACGTACCCCATGGGGCTGTACTCAAAACAGGACTGCACTCACCAATAGCCTTCAGCTGTGTCAGCTGTGAGTTTCAAGTGAAACCAGACTCAGTAGCCCTGTCAATGTGGTCCATCTCTGTGGGTGGGTGCCAGACAAAACCAGAACCTGGCGAAGAAGGGTTCAATTATGAAATGGCTCTGGAAAAAGAAATGTTGTGAAAATTCATCACACAGTGCAAAACATATTAGCAATTTATCACTTTTTTGCCCCCCACTTCAAACTGGGCTGTGCTTTAATGATATGCACAAATTGAAAGATACCAATAGTAATCTGAACATATTATGTCTCTGCCAAATTTCAAGCAAAATCGTCAAATGGAATCAAAGTTGCAGGTAAATTAGCAAATGACTTGTCAACTGACAAGATATACAAAAGTCTTAAGCCTTTGCATTCTCGCAGGCTCCTTTTTTAAATACAAATGTCTCAAAAACGGCTAAACGAATTCATACCAGATTGAAGAAAATCACGATTTCTGTTTAAATTTCTACTTTAATGCCAAGTTTAGTGTAAATCCACTCAAATCCATTTAGGGGTTTTTGCTCTATCTTAATTCAAAATTTCCTGTAGGAGTTAAAATCTCACCGTCCCTTAACTTTTTTTCCCTATGGATTGTTGTTCGCAATACTTGGTGTGTCGAAATTTAGCTGACTGACTTAGTGGATTGGCAAGTTTTGTGCAAATCCATCCATGGGGTCCAAAGTTATAAGCAATACTACCTTTGTGATGGAAAACAACTGACACTGTTGTGGCCGTACATGTGGCTGTACTCAAAATAGGACTGCACTCACCAATAGCCTTCAGTTGTGTCAGCTGTGAGTTTCAAGTGAAATCCGACTCATGAGCCCTGCCAGTGCATTCTGGTCAATGTAGTCCATCTCTGTGGGAGGGATTGAGACAAAACCAGAACCTAGGGAAGAAGGGTTCAATAATGAGATTGCTCTAAAAAAGAGCCAGAAACTCAGCTGCAATACCATCTTTGACTTCACCTCATTCCATTTTTGTGATTGAAAGATTCAGTTGCATGAAAAATGCCAAGCACTATTGCATACTGAGATATTTCAGCCCATACTTATAAAGTAGAACTACAAATCTCAGAATACAATGACCTGCTGTCTAAAATGGCAGGACGGGCTTCAGGTGGCACACAAGACACATGCATTCTAGTGAGCTTGCTTCTGTACATTATGTATACCCTGTACCAAAATGTTGCCCAATTTGGATGCCAAAATGCAACTAATTTTAATACTAAACTTTGCACATATAACGGTCATGTAGCATTAGCAAGCCTGATAAGGGCCTCAGTTCTAGTAGATGCGGGGAGATTTGGCAGACACAGATATATAACTCACCAGGACATTTGTTGTATAATTCAGAACATCTGATCTTGCACAGGTAGGCATCATCCGGGCATCACTCCTTAGGTCCCATGTTCATGGTGCATGCCTCTGTGTAAGTTGCACTGCTGACTGTGTTAGCATTGCTGATCATTAATCTCTGCAACATAATAATCGTGAAATGAGTACTCCACAATGACATCACCGAAATATCAACCAATAGTTCTCCAAAAGGTGACGCAAACAGCAACGGTGGCTTTGTACCATGTTTTGTGAATTTGTAGTGTGACAAGATGTATTTTTCGGTGTTAATGAGCGTGTTGTCTGCTGACCCCTCTTGTATATAGTTCCACTTTTATGTGAAACTCCATTCCTTTAGTTTGTCAAGTGCTTGTGTTTCTGCAGCACATATGTAACAAATACGTGGTACTAAAAAGTGTGCATGTGTTTGTGTGTGTGTCTGTCTGTCTGTGTGTGTGCATGTGTGTGTGAGGCTGGGTATGTGTGGGTGTATGTGTGAGAGTCTGAAGAATGAGGCCAATGGGATCCATTTTGGGTGCCAATGGTTAAGCATGGCACAAGATCACAAGATGGAGGATGAGGACAGCTTCCCACAGAGAGTGAAAGTGTATTGCATGCATTCCTATGGCTGTAAGGTGGCGACACTAATGTGAGGAGGCTGGAGATATGGCTAACTTAAACAATTCCATAAAGGCCTTGCTAGTACAGGCCAGCTGATTAGTTCTGCCTGAGCACTGCCATTTGATAGATGGTAGGGCTGAGGGGTGGGACTGCAGTTTCTCTTGTTCAAGGTAAGTACGTTTCTAAGTAGGACCTGCCATGTCGGTTTCGGATTACTGCTTCACGAAGGTGATGGCAACCAGATGCAGAGGGCATACAACTCATTGTGCCCATGTTCTGTATACTGCTGTTTGAGCCAGTCCCATTGCTACCAACTATGAGAACCATCAATTTGCAAAAAGGATGTATCTGAGTACAGCCTGAAAATTGACCTTGAAAGAGAAACAGCACAAACCAGTTCTGAAACCTTTGACAGTAGATCCATACCCACTATGTGGAAGATAGGTATAAAGGTTGGATCCAAACCACCCCATATTGTTCCACCTCCAAGTTCTTCATGACCAAAGAAGGGAGCGCTCTGCACGATATTCAAGGGACTGCTGTATGATCAGGGCTGGTGTCTGATGACAGTCAGTCTCCCAGACGTAAGCGGGCATCGCCTGAAGCCTGACATTTCTGCTGGAGGAGGTAAGGCTCTGCCTAATGCCTACAAGTATGCATACCTGGATGGAAGGAGAGTGCTTGAACCTGCAGGAGGAGACAATGTCCAGGAAGAGATATCCTATGTTGTCCAGTCGTGAGGAACAGCCAGAGAAAGCAGACTGCCCTGGAGAACAAAGCCAGGAGTCACCCGTACCATGAGGGGGCCTCCTGGACTCTAAGCAATGGCTGTTGTGAACTGCAGTAACACTTTAGAAATCACAAGTTTCATTGTCTTAGCCGGCAGCCACAATGGGCACGCAAGCTGGTGCTGCCACCACTGCTAATGCTGGGAAAGAGAACTGGCATCACTGCTGAGGTGGAGCTCAACCACTGACAAAGACACATCACAGCTGACAAAATGTCCTGAGGTCCTCAACCCTTGCCTGGATCCCCATCTGCACTCGGTTGGGAGGGCTGCAGTTGCTGAGGATGTGGGCTGCTATGCAAGAAGTGCCAAGCTAAACTTATCCAGCGATTCCTGTCAAGAAGGGCACCTGACGCGAACCCACAGCAAGCAGCTACCACTGTGGCCGCACCACATGGTCTGCAACACCAGCTAGCAGGTAAAAGGGAGTTAGCCTGCGATTGGAATGGGGAACATTTGTGTGCCAAGCTATCTGAAGCGAGGACTTGAGACTTTTTTGCCGGAGTTTAAACCTGTTGTGGGAGTTAAACTGTTGAAATGACTTGCACATTAACACTGGGGGTAAACGTGAAGGAATTTGCACCTGTGACTAATTCATGCCTATACCCACAGTATACCAGAGACTTTAACAATTAGAAACACCAGATTAGGGAGAGAGTTTTGAAAGGGTGGGCGGGCTTTACTCTTACTGGGAGTGTAACCAGGGTTACAACCCTGAACATATGGGCAGCAAAGAAGGTGTACTTTTCAGAATACATCATATCTGTCCACAACTTGTCCCAAGACCTATTTCACATCACAGATGAACTCCATGCTTATTTCTAATGGGGAAATTCTTCAGCCTGAGAACCTCGATCTAAAGTGACTTCCCAGTGTCCCCCTTGTTCACTCTTCATCTTTGAACACATCAAAGAAACACATGAGGATTTCGCAAACCCATACTTCTGGCTCTCCAAATGATGTATGCCCTGCAAATCGGATGAAACATTGTGGTCATGATTTAATAGATGATCTTTAGTTTCACTTTAACCACTCTTTTACATTCAGTGTAGTGCTGATTGACTAGAAACAAGCAGTTGTCAAGCCTTTACAAAAAAAGCTTCTGACAATGTAGATGACCCTTGTATTTTTAGCCCTATTTCCCTAATACCATACTTAGGCAAGTTGGTTGCAGAAGTAGTCTTTAATCAACTGAAGAATCTTTTTTCTGATGGTAACATGATGCCTGATCCTTTCCAGGCAGATTTTATACATATCACGGTAGTGAGGATGTTGTGCTTTGTGGTGGACTGTGATGATGTTGCTATGCTTAGCTGTATTTGACACAATCAACCACACATTCTCATGCAAATTCTCATAGAAAAGGGAATTTCTTGGCTAGTGTTTTACTACTTTTCAGACAGCTAAGGCACAGTCTGGATCACTTTCCCATTTTATGTCAAAACCAAGGCCACTAAACTGTAAAGTCCGGAGGGTTCTTTTTCATACTTCCCTGATTATTTAATCTAGACACGTGTCTCCTCGCTATATTACTTTATCAGCAAGTGACCTGATTTTACATGTAAGCTGATGATATGCTATGTTGTTTCTTTCTACAGGATTGCATCCTCAGATTCTATTCTATCGCAAAAAGACTCCTATATTCCTAAAACCGTGCAATGAAAAATTGACCTTCACTTAAAACGTCTGATCGATACTGCTCATTCTTATTTTGAATGACCCTTTCCTCACGTTTTATCCTCTGTGTACCTCCTCTGTCTCAGCATGACATTCTCTGGATCACAGGCATGTTTGTCTTACTCTATATTATTATCATTAAATAGTTGCCCTCAACTCACTTCAAAGACCACAAACTCTCCTTCTTTGAAAGTCATACCACTGCAAACTAACAATACAAAATCTCATCTAATTCATCTATTAATCCCACTAACCATCTGCGTGAACTCACATATCCCCCCAATGATCATGCCTAACTCCTATTAATTAAATCCACAGCACACAAACTGGTGTAAACATGAGCAACAGTTTCCTTGAGTGCACATGACTAATCTCACAAACCAAAAATACCCAACAGTGGATTCACCACTAAACTTGGGTTCCGTAGCAGTGTGCTTCAATGCCTCGCCAGGGGTAGTAAGCACTATATAAAAGCAATTGCAATACAATTCAAGCTATTTCAAGTGGACTGTTCAGTATTGAACTGGGTTGTGTGATTAAATTACTTTTTTTTCCATCAAACGTAAGCACTGGGATGTACATTATACTTTCATGTCTGTTGGCTGACTGTTGTGTTTTGAGCTCTTGTCTGCCACACTACCTCCCTGAGATGCCTATGACTGCTTGCCCTAGTCATCCTGGGAGTAAAATGCAAAAAGGTTTATAAAGGAATCGGGGTTCTGACAATACGTTACCACACATACCCCTTTAGTGGGAACGTTTTGTCTAACATGTGTTTGTTTGGTGCACAGAACTGGAAGATTTGCCTCTTCAACTTCCAGACAGAGATAAGACTCCTTAACCTGTACGGCAGATTGATATGAGGGATGTCAACACACCACCAACG
Organism: Lissotriton helveticus; assembly: GCF_964261635.1. Taxonomy (NCBI): domain Eukaryota; kingdom Metazoa; phylum Chordata; class Amphibia; order Caudata; family Salamandridae; genus Lissotriton; species Lissotriton helveticus. The sequence goes on along the minus strand of NC_136061.1, from coordinate 846,687,079 downwards.
CTATAAAATATTTACATCAAGTCTCGTTTGGAAAGACTTGGTAGAAAGGCATGGGAATTATATTTGATTTGCATGCTTGCAATCCTTTTATTATAAAATAAGCCACCCTCCACTCATTTCTGATTAAGCCTAAGAACATAAAAAATAGGAGATCCAGCAAATGCTTTGAAGTAGGTCAGGTAAAGGTGTTGTGACTCATGATCGACACAGACGGTATACATACGTAAAAGATGATATTCTATTGAAATTAAATGAAGGAATATCGGTTTATAGTTCAGCACAAGAAAAGTCTTAATGTTTAATAGAAATTGACAATCACAATGCGATTGATATATGTAACAGAGTTTCTTATAATAACGTGGTATATAATTTATTTATTTATTTTGACTTTTTTTATATAGCGCGAACAAGATCTTTGCAGATATCAGAGCACTTTACAAATACAGGTGGTATGGAAACAGGAAACATGGGAGTGATTAACAAACTTTTGAGCAAAGAATAGTTGTAGGTAAAAAACTGAAAAGCAAAATAGGGTAGGTACATGGGGGAGCATAATAATTGACTAAAACCAATGATACAAATCGACAATCAGACAAACAATAGTGCAGATAGGTGTAGAGTCTCAAATAGATCCAAAGTACAAGTTTAGGTGAATTTAGTCATGAGGATAGCTTTTACTTCTTTTTTAAAGAATGCAGAGGAGGAGATAAGTCTGGTTTCAGGAGGGAGTGAGTTCCAGATCCTGGGTGCCATTCCTGAAAAAGAGCGTTTATATGTTTTTTCCTTCCGGAATCTACGAGGTTTCAGGAGAAGATTCTTTGTGCTTCTAGTGGTTCTTGAGCCACCAGATATTGTCAGTTTCTGAGTGAGGTAGCCGGGTGAGTTGTGGTGTACAGCTCTGTGCGTCATGCAGGCAATTTTCAGACGTATTCTGGCTTCAAAAGGCAGCCAGTTCAGGGATTTTAAGTCAGGGGAAATATGCGAGTGTTTTTTTGATCCAGTGATGAGTCTTGCTGCAGCGTTCAAAGATGCTCTTAGGGGTGCAGTTGTAGATAGAGGGAGTCCGCAAAGGGCGACGCTACCGTAGTCTAAGCGAGGAATGACTAGGGCTTGTACTGCAGTTTGGAAGACCTTGGCAGGGAGGAAGGGTTTAAGTTTACTCAGGGTATTGATTTGGAAATTAGCTCCCTTAGTTGCCTTGCTGATATGCTGCTGCATGTTGAGATTGGTGTCAAGTGTAATGCCTAAGGATTTCGCTGAGTCCACGATGGTAGGTTGGACATTGAGTGCAGTTAGGTGCTTAAGCCAAGTTTGAGTGGTGGAGATTTTCGCGGGAGGTGAGATCAGAAGGAACTTAGTTTTCAGAGCATTGAGTTTGAGGTGATTATCGGCAAGCCATGATTGGGTGTTTCTGAGCGTTGAGTTCAGAAGTTTGATGTCTTTGGGGGATTGTAATTTGAGATATAGTTGGGTGTCGTCGGCGTACATGTGAAAGTGTACATTAGATGCTTGTAACAAGGTGGTGAGAGGTTCCATGACCAGATTGAACAATGTTGGGGATAAAGAAGATCCTTGTGGGACGCCTAAAGTTACAGGCACTGGTGGGGACATCAAATTGTTGCTCTTGAATTTCTGAGCCCTGTTATGCAGAAAGGAGGTGAACCATTTGAGAACAGTCCCAGATAGACCCATTCGGGTTTTCACAGCTCGAGTAAGTTCTCGTGTTTGACAGAGTCAAATGCTGAGGAGAGATCAAGAAGGATGAGGAGGCAGGTATCGTTTTGATCTAGGATTTGGAGTGCGTCATCAATTATGTGTGTCATAGCAGTTTCAGTACTGTGCCCTGCTCGGAAGCCTGATTGATGAGGGTTGAGGAGGTCAAACTGATCAATGTGTTTTGTCAATTGGAGTTGTACGTATTTTTCCAACAGTTTTGCAAGTGTGGGAATATTGGTAATAGTAGGACAGTAATTGTTTAGGTCAGTAGGGTCCGCTGTTGGTTTCTTGAGTATAGGTGTAACTTGTCCAATTTTGAGTGAGTCGGGGATGAGTCCTTGTTGAAGTGAACTGTTAATAATTTTGGTCCAGAATGGGAGGAGTAATGGGATGAAGTCTTTTACAGCATTGGCAGGAAGAGGGTCTGTGAGGTGATTAGAGGGTTTCAATGTGCTGAGCAGTTTGGCAATTGTTTCTTCTGAGTAGGTATCAAAGTATGACCATGCAGCATTGTTTTTTGGTTCAGTGGGTGTTATGCTGTGGAGGTTAGAGTAAAGGATTACGTGATTGCGTAGATCACTCCTTATGTTATCAGTCTTTAGATTGAAGAAAGCAGAGAAGTCTTCACATGATGGTATATCACCTATTGTGCTATGTGAATGTTGGGGTTGTTCCTTGGATTGTATTTTGATTAGTTCAAATAGTTTTCTTGGCCGTTTTTTTGCTTGATCGAGCTGAAGGCTGAAGAAATCTGATTTTGTGCGCTTGATTTTCCTGAAGTAGGCGTTTCTCTTTTTCTTCAGAGTTTTAAGGTGCAGTGCCTAAGGGGCTGATCTCCAGGTGTGCTCTGCCATTTGCATGGCTTGTCTGTCTTCGTTGAGTCTACCATCGTACCATGGTTCGGAGTTCTTAGTGGAGACTCTTTTCAATTGCAAGGGGGCGGCCTCATTGATTATTGAGGTCATAGAGTTGAGGTAGTGGTCGGTCAAAGATTGAACGTCAAGAGCGCCGGTAGGGGGAAGGAGGAGATTGCAGCTGTGGGAAGGTAAAGAATTTAGGTTGAGTTTCTTCAGGTCCCTTTTCCAGACCTTGGGTTTAGTGGCTTGAACCGGGTTAAGTTTAACTTTTTCATTGATGAAGAATGTGATAATGTGGTGGTCTGACCAGTCACAGGGTTGGATTGACTCAAGCTGGGTAGAGTTTTCTTTGGAGATGATAAGGTCAAGGATAGAGCCTTTATCGTGGGTCGGGCTGTTGCAGATTTGGGTGAGGTCAAGAGCATTGAGGTAGTTTTTGAGACTATTAACCACTGCGTCATTGTGATCGTTCCAATGGAGATTGAAGTCACCAAGGAAAATTTGAGTGTTTTGCCGTCCGGAATAGGTTGATATTGTGTCCATGAGTTGTTGGGTGAAGATGAGGTTGTCTCCAGGTGGGTGGTAGATGACGTGTAGAGAGCATACAGGTTTGTTCTCGCTGATGACATCGAGGCAGATGTATTCGCAGGAGGTAAGTGGGGGGGTGGTGATTCTAGTAATTGAGAGGTTGCTCCTATAAATACATGCGATTCCACCGCCTGTCTTGCTGGACCTGTCAAGTCTAATGATGAGGTAGTTGGGTGGAACTAGAATATCCATGATAGGTGTAGAAGATTCAGTTAACCAAGTTTCAGTCAGAATGGTTAGATCAAGGTCCAGTGTTTTGATGAGATCGGCGATGTCGGAGGAGTGTCTAGGGGCCAATCTGCAGTTGAGAAGTATGCATTTGAGTCTGGGGGTGTAGAGGGTGGTGGAGGGTTCTAGAGTGAGGGGGACTTTTTTAAGGTTATTTGGGACGGAGCCTCTGTTGTTGTTTTGTGTGGAGTGCCTAAGGGGATTAGAGTGAATCGTGGGGATGGAAAGGTGTGTGGTGGCTAAGTGGTTTTGGGGAACTGGGTCATAAGAGCGGAGGAGGGTGCGTATGTCGTGGTCCGAGAGTGGATTGATGGTGCGTCGGGAGCGGTTGGTGGGATTGCGAGCGGGGATAGAGGTCCAGTGTGGGGAGTTCTGTGTGAGAGGGTGAGTAGGAAGGGTGGGGGATTTGTTAGGAGGGGGAGTGGTGATGGGTAAGGGGTGTCTGGATTGTGTGAGGAGTAACTCTTTGAGGGTGTGTAGATCTTCTTTGACTTGGAGGAGGGTGGACATAATCATGTCCAGCGTGGGATTGGGAAAGGGGTTGAGGATGGGCACTAAAGGTGAGTAAGAGACTAGTTTACTGTAGTGGAGTGGGAGGGGAGTGGTGTTATTGCAGGGGTTGGTGATATTAATGGGTAGGTTGTTGTTCGGGAGGATAGGGAGGTTGGGGGGGAAGGGTGTCGTTGAGTTAGGGTTGGGGAGGAGGTTAGTGGTATAGGTGAGGGTGTTGGTGGTAGAAGGGGAAGGAAAGTTGGAGGGAAGTGGTGTGAGAGGATTAGTAAGGGGGTTGGTGTTATTGGGCCAGGAGTAATTGGTAGGAGGGGGAGAGACGTTGAGGGATGAGTGTAGGCTGGGGGTTGCGGGGGTGCAGGTGAGGTAGTGAGGACTGAGAGTGGGGGGGATAGGTTGAGGGATGAATGAGAGCTAGGGGTGTCCAGGATGCAGGTGGAGTAGTGGGGATTGAGAATGGGGGGGAGAAGTTGATGGATGATTGAGGGCTAGGGGTGGCGGGGGTGCAGGTGAGGTAGTGGGGACTGGGAATGGGGGGAGGTGGAATGAGAGAAGGACCTGTTGTGGGGAGGGGGAGTGCAGTTAAGGGAGGTAGGGTGTTCTGAGCATCTAATTGGAAGTGGGAGGGGAGGGTTGTGTTGGGGTGTAGAGGGGGTGGGCGTGGGGAGGATGTAAGAAGAGGAGTGATCTACGCCTGTGATTGAGGGATGTGAGGTGACAGTAGTGGGTGGGTGATGGAGTAGAGTACTGGGGGGATGGGGGTGGTGTGTGTTAGTGGTAGGAGGCGCTGTGGAGTCAAGGTTGTTAGGGTCGGATGCCAGATGGATTTGAGTCTGAGGGTTGGAGATATAGTCTTTGAAAGTGGGGAACAGGTTGTCGAATAGGTCAAGGTTCCTGTCTGTGGATTGAATTAAGATAGTGCCATTGTTGTAGATGGTGATGGTTGCTCTAGCTGGGAAGAGTTGGGATGGAGTGGTGGACAGTGTTAAGCCATGGGCGGATTTCCTGGTGGCGGAGATAGTGAGTAAGGTGAGGAGTGCTTTTCTCCATTGTGCTCTACGTGTTGTGTAAAAGATGACATCGGTGCTCTTGGCTCCATTGTTTAGAGAGAGGTAGGTGTCTGCAAAGGGGGTTTCAGGGTGGGACTTCAGGAAGTTGTGTTTAAAAAGTTTGGCGTTTTTTTAGAGAGCTCGGGGGGGGGGGTAATTAATTTTATATGTGTGCTTGCCCGTGCGTTCCATGTTGGGAGTAGAGGTGTAGGTAGGTGTAGGAGGTTGTGTGGGTAGGTGTAAAAAAGGGCTATGGTAAGTGCGAGTAAGGTGGCTAGTCTAAAAAGTGGGCATGCAGGAGTAGAGGATGTGATTAGTTTAAAATGGCGGCTTCCTTAGGCATGGTAAAGTAAAGAGGAATGACTAGTCTAAGATGGCCACCAAGAAGGGGAGATAGAGACAAGTCTTGTAGTCCTTTTTTGATATTGATCTTTGAGACCAGTTTCACTTTCTAATCCAGGACTGAGGAAGTCCAGTTTCTAGCTTGCTGAGTGGGGAGAGGGGAGTCCTATGTCTATTTTGAGGATCACAGTGCCAGGCAATCTCCTCCTTCCCCCTACCGGCGCTCTTGACGTTCAATCTTTGACCGACCACTACCTCAACTCTATGACCTCAATAATCAATGAGGCCGCCCCCTTGCAATTGAAAAGAGTCTCCACTAAGAACTCCGAACCATGGCACGATGGTAGACTCAGTGTGGCATAAGGGAAATAGACCGCCTAAAGCAAATTGTCAACTGGGTGCATATAATATACAACTGTTTTCTTCCCTCAAGCATGTTTTACTATTTTTAAAATTAGAAATTTTGAATGTTTTATTAAAAAAAATGATTTGTATTTTCCAAAAATGATTTATATTTATGTGCATTCTGTAGTCCTGAAGCCCTGAAGAAGTCCATGAGGATGAAACGTGTTGGCTACTGTTTTGAGGAGACTTTAGAAGAAGAATATGAATAAAGAATTTGCTTCGAATTATATTCACTGTATTCTCTGGATTTCATATAAAGTGTGTGTAGACTGATATAATACTTGAAACATTATTGTTAAAAAGTCTTTTGTGCTGAACTACCTTGAACTAAAAATGATATGTATTGTTGATCATTGGTGCTGAACAATTTGCATTAAAATGCAAAAGAGCTTAGTTTACAGAGCCCTAGAAGAATGGGACCCATGACATCAGTGACAAACAACCTCAATCACCAAAGTTAGGGCCCAGTAGCCCCTGTCTACCCTGTGGCCGTCTGAAACTCCATGTACCACAAAACTCACACATAACTGACGACATTCCCACCTCCATGCATGACTAGTAAGGCCAGTCTAATTTCTTTTCTTGGAATTCTGGAATTTGCAGTCTTATTTAACCCAGTATAAAACTAGGACTACAAGTCCCATAATTCTAAGAATAAACAAGGACTGGGCAAAGCATTCTTGCATGGAAATGTCCCAATTAATTAACGGTTATATTCATTACTATTAGTCCTTCCGTCCATCAAAGTCATGACAAAATGAGGTGGTTACACCACCCAGATAGAAAAAATGAAGATGAATACTATGTAAGCCCTACCTACCATCTAGCTGCCCGGCAGGCCCTCCTTGGCTGCCTGCGGACCTTGCAGGTAATGTACCCATGCCCCCCACACAGAGTGAGAGAAAGTGAAGGGATGGAGAGAGAGAGAGGAGAGAGGGAGAGGAGAGAGAGAGAGTGGAGAGAGAATGGAGACAGTGAGAGTGGAGAGAGAGAGTGAAGAGAGAGAGAGTGGAGAGCGAGAGTGGAGAGAGAGAGTGGAGAGGGAGAGTAGAGAGTGGAGAGAGTGGAGAGAGTAGAGAGAGACTGACTGACTGAGAGACTGACTGACAGAGAGACTGACTTACAGAGAGAGACTGACTGACCGAGAGAGACTGACTGACTGACCGAGAGATAGAGACTGACGGAGAGAAAGAGAGAGACTGACTGACAGAGAGAGAGACTGACCAAGAGAGAGACTCACTGAGAGAGAGACTGACAGAGAGAGACTGACAGAGGGAGACTGACAGAGAGAGAGAGAGAGAGAGAGAGAGAGAGAGAGAGAGAGAGAGAGAGAGACTGACTGACTGAGGGAGAGAGAGACTGACTGAGAGAAAGACTGACTGACGGAGATAGAGACTGACTGAGAGAGAGACTGACTGACAGAGAGAGACTGACACAGTGAGAGACTGACAGAGAGAGAGAGACTGACTGACAGAGAGAGACTGACTGATTGACAGAGAGAGACTGACTGAAAGAGAGAGTGACTGACAGCGAGAGACTGACTGACTGAGAGACTGACAGAGAGAGAGACTGACTGACTGAGAGAGAGAAAGACTGACCGACTAAGGGAGAGAGAGACTGACTGACAGGGAGCGAGAGAGAGACTGACTGACAGAGAGAGAGAGAGAGAGAGAGAGAGAGAGAGAGAGAGAGACGGACTGAGAGAGAGATTGACAGAGAGAGAGAGAGAGACTGGGAGAGAGAGATTGACGGACTTAAAGAGAGAGACTGACTGACTGGGAGAGAGACTGACAGAGAGAGAGAGACAGACTGACAGAAAGAGACTGACTGACTTGGAGAGAGAGGCTGACTGACTGAGACTCAGAGAGAGAGACTGACTGAGAGAGACTGACTGAGGGAGAGACTGACAGAGAGAGACTGGCTGACAGAGAGACTGACTGACTGACAGAGAAAGACTGATTGACAGAGAGAGAGACTGTATGACAGAGAGAGATAGACTAACTGAGAGAGAGACTGACTGATTGAAACTGACTAAGAGAGAGAGAGAGAGAGAGAGAGAGAGAGAGACTGACTGAGGGAGAGAGACTTACTGACTAAGGGAGAGAGAGACTTACTGACAGAGAGAGAGAGACTAACTGAGAGAGAGACTGACTGACAGAAACTGACCAAGAGAGAGAGAGAGAGAGAGAGAGAGAGACTGACTGAGGGAGAGGGACTGACTGACTGAGGGAGAGAGAGACTGACTGGCTGAGAGAGAGAGACATTGACTGACTGACTAAGAGAGAGAGAGAAAGAGAGAGAGACAGACTGAGAGAGAGAGACAAAGAGAGACTGACATAGTGAGACTGACTGACTGAGAGAGAGACTGACTGACTGAGAGACTGACTGACTAAGAGAGAGAGAGAGATTGACTGACTAAGAGAGAGAGAGACTGACTGACTAGGAGAGAGAGAGAGAGAGACTGACAGGGAGAGAGAGAGAGAGAGACTGATAGGGGAGAGAGAGAGAGAGACTGACTGGGGAGAGAGAGAGAGAGGCTGACAGGGAGAAAGAGAGAGAGAGAGAGACTTACTGAAAGAGTGACTGACTGACTGAGAGAGAGACTGACTGAGAGAGAGACTGACTAATGGTGATAGAGACTGACTGAGAGAGAGACTGACTGACAGAGAGAGACTGACACAGTGGGAGACTGATAGAGAGAGAGAGAGACTGACTGATAGAGAGAGACTGACTGGCTGACAGAGAGAGACTGACTAACTGACAGAGATAGACTGACTGACAGAGCGACAGACAGCGAGAGACAAAGACTGACTGACTAAGGGAGAGAGAGAGCCTGGCTGACAGGGAGAGAGAGCGACTGACTGAGAGAGGGAGAGAGATGGACTGAGAGAGAGAGAGAGATTGACAGAGAGAGAGAGACTGACTGACTGAGAGAGAGAAAGACTGACCGACTAAGGGAGAGAGAGACTGACTGACTGGGAGCGAGAGAGAGACTGACTGACAGAGAGAGAGAGAGAGAGAGAGAGAGAGAGAGAGAGAGAGAGACGGACTGAGAGAGAGATTGACAGAGAGAGAGAGAGACTGGGAGAGAGAGATTGACGGACTTAGAGAGAGAGACTGACTGACTGGGAGAGAGACTGACAGAGAGAGAGAGACAGACTGACAGAAAGAGACTGACTGACAGAAAGAGACTGACTGACTTGGAGAGAGAGGCTGACTGACTGAGACTCAGAGAGAGAGACTGACTGAGAGAGACTGACTGAGGGAGAGACTGACAGAGAGAGACTGGCTGACAGAGAGACTGACTGACTGACAGAGAAAGACTGACTGACAGAGAGAGAGAGAGACTGTATGACAGAGAGAGATAGACTAACTGAGAGAGAGACTGGCTGATTGAAACTGACTAAGAGAGAGAGAGAGAGAGAGAGAGAGAGACTGACTGAGGGAGAGAGACTTACTGACTAAGGGAGAGAGAGACGTACTGACAGAGAGAGAGAGAGACTAACTGAGAGAGAGACTGACTGACAGAAACTGACCAAGAGAGAGAGAGAGAGAGAGACTGACTGAGGGATAGAGACTGACTGACTGAGGGAGAGAGAGACTGACTGGCTGAGAGAGAGAGAGACATTGACTGACTGCCTAAGAGAGAGAGAGAAAGAGAGAGAGACAGACTGAGAGAGAGAGACAAAGAGAGACTGACATAGTGAGACTGACTGACTGAGAGAGAGACTGACTGACTGAGAGACTGACTGACTAAGAGAGAGAGAGAGATTGACTGACTAAGAGAGAGAGAGACTGACTGACTAGGAGAGAGAGAGAGAGAGACTGACATGGAGAGAGAGAGAGAGAGAGAGAGAGAGACTGATAGGGGAGAGAGAGAGACTGACTGGGGAGAGAGAGAGAGAGGCTGACAGGGAGAGAGAGAGAGAGAGAGAGAGAGACTGACTGAAAGAGTGACTGACTGACTGAGAGAGAGACTGACTGAGAGAGAGACTGACTAATGGTGATAGAGACTGACTGAGAGAGAGACTGACTGACAGAGAGAGACTGACACAGTGGGAGACTGACAGAGAGAGAGAGAGAGACTGACTGATAGAGAGAGACTGACTGACTGACAGAGAGAGACTGACTAACTGACAGAGATAGACTGACTGACAGAGCGACAGACAGCGAGAGACTGACTGACAGAGAGAGACTGACAGAGAGAGATAAAGACTGACTGACTAAGGGAGAGAGAGAGCCTGGCTGACAGGGAGAGAGAGCGACTGACTGAGAGAGGGAGAGAGATGGACTGAGAGAGAGAGATTGACAGAGAGAGAGAGACTGACTGACAGAAAGAGACTGACTGACAGAAAGAGAGAGACTGAGAGAGAGAGAGACTGACTGACTTAGAGCGAGAGAGACTGACTGACTGGGAGAGAGACTGACAGAGCGCGAGACTGACAGAGAGAGAAAGAGACTGACAGAGAGAGAGACTGACTGACAGAAAGAGACTGACTGACAGAAAGATAGAGACTGACAGAGAGAGACTGACTGACTTAGAGAGAGAGAGACTGACTGACTGAGACTCAGAGAGAGAGAGACTGACTGAGAGAGACTGACTGAGGAAGAGACTGACTTAAAGAGAGACTGACAGAGAGAGAGGCGCTGACAGAGAGACTGACTGACTGACAGAGAAAGACTGACTGACAGAGAGAGAGACTGACTGTGAGAGAGAGCGACTGAGAGAGAGAGACTGAGAGAGAGACTGATGATTGAGAGAGAGACTCACTGACAGAAACTAACTGAGAGAGAGAGAGCGAGAGAGAGAGACTGACTGAGGGAGAAGAGAGACTGACTAAGGGAGAGAGAGACTGACTGGCTGAGAGAGAGAGAGAGAGAGATTGACTGACTGACTGAGAGAGAGCGAGAGAGAGAGAGAGAGACAGACTGAGAGAGAGACAGAGCGAGATTGACATAGTGAGCCTGACTGACTGAGAGAGAGACTGACTAGGGGAGAGAGACCGACTAAGAGAGAAAGAGACTGACAGGGAGAGAGAGAGAGAGACTGACAGTGGGAAAGAGAGAGAGACTGACTGGGGAGAGAGACAGAGAGAGAGAGGCAGGCCCTCCTTGGCTGCCTGTGGACCTTGCAGGTAATGTACCCATGCCCCCCGCAAAGAGTGAGAGATAGTGGAGGAAGGGAGAGAGAGAGAGGAGAGAGGGAGATGAGAGAGAGAGAGTGAGGAGAGAGAGTGGAGAGAGAGTGGAGAGAGAGAGAGTGGAGAGAGAGAGTGGAGAGAGAGTGGAGAGAGAGAGTGGAGAGAGAGAGTGGAGAGTGAGAGTAGAGAGTGGGGAGAGTGGAGAGAGAGAGTGGAGAGAGTAGAGAGAGAGAGTGACTGACTGAGAGACTGACAGACAGACTGACTTAGAGAGAGAGACTGACTGACCGAGAGAGACTGACTGACCGAGAGAGAGAGACTGACTGAGAGAGAGAGAGACTGACTAAGAGAGAGACTGACTGACAGAGAGAGAGACTGAGTGACTGAAGGACAGAGAGACTGACTGACTAAGGGAGAGAGAGACTGACTGGCAGAGAGAGAGAGAGACTGACTGACAGACAGAGAGAGAGAGAGAGAGAGAGGTTGACACAGAGAGAGAGACTGACTGACAGAAAGAGACTGACTGACAGAAAGAGAGACTGAGCGTGAGAGACTGACTGGCTGAGAGAGAGTGAGAGAGACTGACTGAGAGAGAGAGACTGACTGGCGGAGAGACGGACTGAGAGAGAGAGACTGGCAAAGAGAGACTGACTGACACAGAGAGAGACTGACTGACAGAGGGAGAGAGACTGACTGACAGAGAGATAGACTGACTGAGAGAGAGACTAACCGAGAGAGAGAGACTGGCTGACTGAGAGAGAGAGAGACTGACTGACTGACTGACTGAGGGAGAGAGAGACTGACTGGCTGAGAGAGAGAGAGATTGACTGACTGACTCAGAGAGAGAGAGACAGACTGAGAGAGAGAGACAGAGAGAGACTGGCAGAGCGATACTGACTGACTGAGAGAGAGACTGACTGAGAGACTGACTGACTAAGAGAGAGAGGCTGACTGAGAGAGAGAGAAAGAGATTGACTGACTAAGAGGGATTGACTGACTAAGAGAGAGATGGACTGACTGACTGACTAAGAGAGAATGACAGGGAGAGAGAGATACTGACAGGGAGAGAGAGAGAGAGAGAGAGAGAGAGAGAGAGAGATTGATAGGGAGAGAGAGAGACTGACTGGAGAGAGAGAGGGAGAGAGAGACAGACTGAAAGAGAGACTGACTAAGAGAGATACTAACTGACTAAGACTGACTAAGAGAGAAACTGACTGACGGAGAGACTGGCTGAGAGAGAGACTGACTCCTGGAGATAGAGACTGACTGAGAGAGAGACTGACTGACAGAGAGAGACTGACGCAGTGAGAGACTGACAGAAAGAGAAAGAGACTGACTGACAGAGAGTGACTTACTGACCGAGAGAGACTGAATGACAGAGAGAGTGACTGACAGAGAGAAACTGACTGACTGAGATACTGACAGAGAGAGACTGACAGAGAGTTAGAGAGAGAGACTGACTGACTAAGGGAGAGAGAGACTGACTGACAGGGAGAGAGAGACTGACTGACAGGGAGAGAGACTGACCGAGAGAGAGAGACTGGCTGATTGAGGGAGAGAGACTGACTGACTGACTGAGGGAGAGAGAGACTGACTGGCTGAGAGAGAGAGAGAGAGAGAGAGAGAAAGATTGACTGACTGACTGAGAGAGAGAGAGACTGACTGAGAGAGAGACAGAGGGAGACTGACAGAGAGAGACTGACTGACTGAGAGACTGACTGACTAAGAGGGAGAGACTGACTGAGAGAGAGAGAGAGAGAGAGAGAGAGAGAGAGAGAGACTGACTGACTAAGAGAGAGAGAGAGATTGACTGACTAAGAGAGAGAAACGGACTGACTAAGAGTGAGAGAGACTGATAAGGAGAGAGAGAGAGAGAGAGAGACTGATAGGGGAGAGAGAGAGAGACACTGACTGGGGAGAGAGAGAGAGAGGCTGACAGGGAGAGAGAGAGAGACTGACTGAAAGAGAGACTGACTGAAAGAGAGACTGACTGACTAAGACTGATTGAGAAATAGACTGACTGACTACGACTGACTGAGAGAGAGACTGACTGACGGAGAGAGAGACTGACTGAGAGAGAGACTGACTGACGGAGGTAGAGACTGACTGAAAGAGAGACTGACTGAAAGAGAGACTGACTGACTAAGACTGATTGAGAAAGAGACTGACTGACTACGACTGACTGAGAGAGAGACTGACTGACGGAGAGAGAGACTGACTGACGGAGGTAGAGACTGACTGAGAGAGAGAATGACTGACAGTGAGAGACTGACAGAGAGAGAGAGACTGACTGACAGAAAGAGACTGACTGACAGAAGAGACTGACTGACTGACAGAGAGAGACTGACTGACAGAGAGAGAGACTGACAGCGAGATACTGACTGACTGAGAGACTGACAGAGAGAGAGAGACTGACTGACTGAGAGAGAGAAAGACTGACTTGACTAAGGGAGAGAGAGACTGACTGACAGGGAGAGAGAGAGAGAATGACTGACAGAGAGAGAGAGGGGAGAGAGAGACGGACTGAGAGAGAGAGAGATTGACAGAGAGAGAGAGACTGACTGACTTAGAGAGAGAGACTGACTGACTGTGAAAGAGACTGACAGAGCGAGAGACTGAGAGAGAGAGACTGACAGAGAGAGAGACTGACTGACAGAAAGAGACTGACTGACAGAAAGAGAGACTGACTGACTGAGACTCAGAGAGAGAGACTGACTGAGAGAGACTGACTGAGGGAGAGACTGACAGAGAGAGACTGGCTGACAGAGAGACTGACTGACTGACAGTGAAAGAGAGACTGACCGAGAGAGAGACTGACTGATTGAGAGAGAAAGAGACTGACTGACAGAAACTAACTGAGAGAGAGAGAGACTGACTGAGGGAGAGAGACTGACTGACTGATGGAGAGAGAGACTGACTGGCTGAGAGAGGAGAGATTGACTGACTGACTAAGAGAGAGAGAGAGAGAGAGAGACAGACTGAGAGAGAGATACAGACTGAGAGAGAGAGACGGAGAGAGACTGACATAGTGAGACTGACTGAGAGAGAGACTGGCTGACTGAGAAACTGACTGACTAAGAGAGAGAGAGAGATTGACTGACTAAGAGAAAGAGAGACTGACTGACTAAGAGAGAGAGAGAGGCTGACAGGGAGAGAAAGAGAGACTGATAGGGGGAGAGAGAGAGAGACTGACTGGGGAGAGAGAGAGAGGCTGACAGAGAGGGAGAGAGAGAGAGAGAGAGACTGACTGAAAGAGAGACTGACTGACTAAGACAGACTGAGAGAGAGACTGACTGACTAAGACTGACAGAGAGAGACTGACTGACGGAGAGAGAGACTGACTAAGAGAGAGACTGACTGACGGAGAGAGAGACTCACTGACCGAGAGAGAGAGACTGACTGAGAGGGAGAGAGACTGACTGACAGAGAGAGACTGACTGAGGGAGAGAGAGACTGACTGACTAAGGGAGAGCGAGACTGACTGGCAGGGAGAGAGAGACTGACTGACAGAGAGAGAGAGAGAGACGGACTGAGAGAGAGAGAGGTTGACACAGAGAGAGACTGACTGACAGTGTGAGAGACTGTCTGACTGAGAGAGAGAGAGAGAGAGAGAGAGAGAGAGAGAGAGAGAGAGACAGACTGACCGAGAGAGAGAGACTGGCTGAGGGAGAGACGGACTGAGAGAGAGATTGGCAAAGAGAGACTGACTGACACAGAGAGAGACTGGCTGAAAGAGAGAGAGAGAGAGAGAGAGAGAGAGAGACTGACTGACAGAGAGATAGACTCACAGAGAGAGACTGGCTGACTGAGGGAGAGAGACTGACTGACTGACTGAGGGAGAGAGAGACTGACTGGCTGAGAGAGAGAGAGAGATTGACTGACTGACTGAGAGAGAGAGAGCCGGACTGAGAAAGAGAGAGAGACAGAAACAGAGAGAGACTGACAGAGAGATACTGACTGACTGACTGAGAGAGAGACTGACTGACTGAGAGACTGACTGACTAAGAGAGAGAGACTGACTGAGAGAGAGAGACTGACTGACTAAGAGAGAGATAGAGAGAATGACTGACTGACTAAGAGAGAATGACAGGGAGAGAGAGATACTGACAGGGAGAGAGAGAGAGAGATTGATAGGGAGAGAGAGACTGACTGGAGAGAGAGAGAGGCTGACAGGGAGAGAGAGAGAGGGAGAGAGAGAGACTGACTGAGAGAGAGACTGGCAAAGAGGGACTGGCTGACACAGAGAGAGACTGACTGAGAGAGAGAGAGAGAGACTGACTGACAGAGAGAGAGATCGACTCACTGAGAGAGAGAGTGAGAGACTGGCTGACTGAGGGAGAGAGACTGACTGACTGACTGAGGGAGAGAGAGACTGACTGGCTGATTGAGAGAGAGAATTTGACTGACTGACTGAGAGAGAGAGAGCCGGACTGAGAGAGAGAGACAGAGAGAGACTGACAGAGAGATACTGACTGACTGACTTAGAGAGAGACTGACTGACTGACTGGGGAGACTGACTGACTAAGAGAGAGAGACTGACTGAGAGAGAGAGACTGACTGACTAAGAGAGAGAGAGATTGACTGATTAAGAGAGAGAGAGAAAGACTGACTGATTGACTAAGAGAGAATGACAGGGAGAGATAGATACTGAAAGGGAGAGATAGAGAGAGATTGATAGGGAGAGAGAGAGAGACTGACTGGAGAGAGAGAGAGAGAGAGAGAGAGAGAGAGGCTGACAGGGAGAGAGAGAGAGGGAGAGAGAGAGACTGACTGAGAGAGAGACTGGCAAAGAGGGACTGACTGACACAGAGAGAGACTGACTGAGAGAGAGAGAGACTGACTGACAGAGAGAGAGATAGACTCACTGAGAGAGAGAGTGAGAGACTGGCTGACTGAGGGAGAGAGACTGACTGACTGACTGAGGGAGAGAGAGACTGACTGGCTGAGAGAGAGAGAGATATTGACTGACTGACTGAGAGAGAGAGAGAGAGCCGGACTGAGAGAGAGAGAGACAGAGAGAGACTGACAGAGAGATACTGACTGACTGACTTAGCGAGAGACTGACTGACTGACTGGGGAGACTGACTGACTAAGAGAGAGAGACTGACTGACTAAGAGAGAGAGAGATTGACTGACTAAGAGAGAGAGAGAAAGACTGACTGATTGACTAAGAGAGAATAACAGGGAGAGAGAGATAATGACAGGGAGAGAGAGAGAGATTGATAGGGAGAGAGAGAGAGAGACTGACTGGAGAGAGAGAGAGAGAGAGAGAGAGAGAGAGAGAGAGAAGCTGACAGGGAGAGGGAGAGAGAGAGAGGGAGAGAGAGAGACTGAGAGACTGACTGACTAAGAGAGAGACTGACTGACTGAGACTGACTAAGAGAGAGACTGACTGATGGAGAGATAGACTGACTGAGAGAGAGACTGACTGGGGAGAGAGAGAGAGGCTGACAGAGAGGGAGAGAGAGACTGACTGAAAGAGAGACTGACTGACTAAGACAGACTGAGAGAGAGACTGACTGACTAAGACTGACAGAGAGAGACTGACTGACGGAGAGAGAGACTGACTAAGAGAGAGACTGACTGACGGAGAGAGAGACTCACTGACCGAGAGAGAGAGACTGACTGAGAGGGAGAGAGACTGACTGACAGAGAGAGACTGACTGAGGGAGAGAGAGACTGACTGACTAAGGGAGAGCGAGACTGACTGGCAGGGAGAGAGAGACTGACTGACAGAGAGAGAGAGAGAGACGGACTGAGAGAGAGAGGGGTTGACACAGAGAGAGACTGACTGACAGTGTGAGAGACTGTCTGACTGAGAGAGAGAGAGAGAGAGAGAGAGAGAGAGAGAGAGAGAGAGAGAGAGAGAGAGACTGACCGAGAGAGAGAGACTGGCTGAGGGAGAGACGGACTGAGAGAGAGATTGGCAAAGAGAGACTGACTGACACAGAGAGAGACTGGCTGAAAGAGAGAGAGAGAGAGAGAGAGAGAGAGACTGACTGACAGAGAGATAGACTCACAGAGAGAGAGAGAGAGAGAGAGAGAGACTGGCTGACTGAGGGAGAGAGACTGACTGACTGACTGACTGAGGGAGAGAGAGACTGACTGGCTGAGAGAGAGAGAGAGATTGACGACTGACTGAGAGAGAGAGAGCCGGACTGAGAAAGAGAGAGAGACAGAAACAGAGAGAGACTGACAGAGAGATACTGACTGACTGACTGAGAGAGAGACTGACTGACTGAGAGACTGACTGACTAAGAGAGAGAGACTGACTGAGAGAGAGAGACTGACTGACTAAGAGAGAGATAGAGAGAATGACTGACTGACTAAGAGAGAATGACAGGGAGAGAGAGATACTGACAGGGAGAGAGAGAGAGAGATTGATAGGGAGAGAGAGAGACTGACTGGAGAGAGAGAGAGGCTGACAGGGAGAGAGAGAGAGGGAGAGAGAGAAACTGACTGAGAGAGAGACTGGCAAAGAGGGACTGACTGACACAGAGAGAGACTGACTGAGAGAGAGAGAGAGAGACTGACTGACAGAGAGAGAGATCGACTCACTGAGAGAGAGAGTGAGAGACTGGCTGACTGAGGGAGAGAGACTGACTGACTGACTGAGGGAGAGAGAGACTGACTGGCTGATTGAGAGAGAGAATTTGACTGACTGACTGAGAGAGAGAGAGCCGGACTGAGAGAGAGAGACAGAGAGAGACTGACAGAGAGATACTGACTGACTGACTTAGAGAGAGACTGACTGACTGACTGGGGAGACTGACTGACTAAGAGAGAGAGACTGACTGAGAGAGAGAGACTGACTGACTAAGAGAGAGAGAGATTGACTGATTAAGAGAGAGAGAGAAAGACTGACTGATTGACTAAGAGAGAATGACAGGGAGAGATAGATACTGAAAGGGAGAGAGAGAGAGAGATTGATAGGGAGAGAGAGAGAGACTGACTGGAGAGAGAGAGAGAGAGAGAGAGAGGCTGACAGGGAGAGAGAGAGAGGGAGAGAGAGAGACTGACTGAGAGAGAGACTGGCAAAGAGGGACTGACTGACACAGAGAGAGACTGACTGAGAGAGAGAGAGACTGACTGACAGAGAGAGAGATAGACTCACTGAGAGAGAGAGTGAGAGACTGGCTGACTGAGGGAGAGAGACTGACTGACTGACTGAGGGAGAGAGAGACTGACTGGCTGAGAGAGAGAGAGATATTGACTGACTGACTGAGAGAGAGAGAGCCGGACTGAGAGAGAGAGACAGAGAGAGACTGACAGAGAGATACTGACTGACTGACTTAGCGAGAGACTGACTGACTGACTGGGGAGACTGACTGACTAAGAGAGAGAGACTGACTGACTAAGAGAGAGAGAGATTGACTGACTAAGAGAGAGAGAGAAAGACTGACTGATTGACTAAGAGAGAATAACAGGGAGAGAGAGATAATGACAGGGAGAGAGAGAGAGATTGATAGGGAGAGAGAGAGAGAGACTGACTGGAGAGAGAGAGAGAGAGAGAGAGAGAGAGAGAGAGAAGCTGACAGGGAGAGGGAGAGAGAGAGAGGGAGAGAGAGAGAGACTGACTGAGAGACTGACTGACTAAGACTGACTAAGAGAGAGACTGACTGACTGAGACTGACTAAGAGAGAGACTGACTGATGGAGAGATAGACTGACTGAGAGAGAGAGACTGACTGATGGTGATAGAGACTAACTGAGAGAGAGACTGACTGACAGAGAGAGATTGACACAGTGAGAGACTGACAGAGAGAGAGAGAGACTGACTGAAAGAGAGAGACTGACAGAGAGAGAGAGAGACTGACTGACTGAGGGAGGGAGAGACTGACTGACTAAGGGAGAGAGAGACTGACTGACAGGGAGAGAGAGACTGACTGACAGAGAGCGAGAGAGAGATAGAGAGAGGAAGAGAGAGAGAGACGGACTGAGAGAGAGAGAGATTGACAGAGAGAGAGACTGACTGACAGAAAGAGACTGACTGACAGAAAGAGAGAGACTGAGAGAGAGACTGATTGACTTAGAGAGAGAGACTGACTGACTGGGAGAGAGACTGACAGAGCGAGAGACTGACAGAGCGAGAGACTGACAGAGAGAGAGAGACTGACAGAGAGAGAGACTGACTAACAGAAAGAGAGAGACTGACAGAGAGAGACTGACTGACTTAGAGAGAGAGAGAGAGAGAGAGACTGACTGACTGACTGAAACTCAGAGAGAGAGACTGACTGAGGGAGAGACTGACTAAGAGAGAGACTGACAGATAGAGACCGGCTGACAGAGAGACTCACTGACTGACAGAGAGAGACTGACTGACAGAGAGAGAGAGACTGACTGGCTGATTGAGAGAGAGAATTTGACTGACTGACTGAGAGAGAGAGAGCCGGACTGAGAGAGAGAGACAGAGAGAGACTGACAGAGAGATACTGACTGACTGACTTAGAGAGAGACTGACTGACTGACTGGGGAGACTGGCTGACTAAGAGAGAGAGACTGACTGAGAGAGAGAGACTGACTGACTAAGAGAGAGAGAGATTGACTGATTAAGAGAGAGAGAGAAAGACTGACTGATTGACTAAGAGAGAATGACAGGGAGAGATAGATACTGAAAGGGAGAGAGAGAGAGAGATTGATAGGGAGAGAGAGAGAGACTGACTGGAGAGAGAGAGAGAGAGAGAGAGAGAGAGAGGCTGACAGGGAGAGAGAGAGAGGGAGAGAGAGAGACTGACTGAGAGAGAGACTGGCAAAGAGGGACTGACTGACACAGAGAGAGACTGACTGAGAGAGAGAGAGACTGACTGACAGAGAGAGAGATAGACTCACTGAGAGAGAATGAGAGACTGGCTGACTGAGGGAGAGAGACTGACTGACTGACTGAGGGAGAGAGAGACTGACTGGCTGAGAGAGAGAGAGATATTGACTGACTGACTGAGAGAGAGAGAGCCGGACTGAGAGAGAGAGACAGAGAGAGACTGACAGAGAGATACTGACTGACTGACTTAGCGAGAGACTGACTGACTGACTGGGGAGACTGACTGACTAAGAGAGAGAGACTGACTGACTAAGAGAGAGAGAGATTGACTGACTAAGAGAGAGAGAGAAAGACTGACTGATTGACTAAGAGAGAATAACAGGGAGAGAGAGATAATGACAGGGAGAGAGAGAGAGATTGATAGGGAGAGAGAGAGAGAGACTGACTGGAGAGAGAGAGAGAGAGAGAGAGAGAGAGAGAGAGAGAAGCTGACAGGGAGAGGGAGAGAGAGAGAGGGAGAGAGAGAGAGACTGACTGAGAGACTGACTGACTAAGACTGACTAAGAGAGAGACTGACTGACTGAGACTGACTAAGAGAGAGACTGACTGATGGAGAGATAGACTGACTGAGAGAGAGACTGACTGATGGTGATAGAGACTAACTGAGAGAGAGACTGACTGACAGAGAGAGATTGACACAGTGAGAGACTGACAGAGAGAGAGAGAGACTGACTGAAAGAGAGAGACTGACAGAGAGAGAGAGAGACTGACTGAGGGAGGGAGAGACTGACTGACTAAGGGAGAGAGAGACTGACTGACAGGGAGAGAGAGACTGACTGACAGAGAGCGAGAGAGAGATAGAGAGAGGAAGAGAGAGAGAGACGGACTGAGAGAGAGAGAGATTGACAGAGAGAGAGACTGACTGACAGAAAGAGACTGACTGACAGAAAGAGAGAGACTGAGAGAGAGACTGATTGACTTAGAGAGAGAGACTGACTGACTGGGAGAGAGCCTGACAGAGCGAGAGACTGACAGAGCGAGAGACTGACAGAGAGAGAGAGACTGACAGAGAGAGAGACTGACTAACAGAAAGAGAGAGACTGACAGAGAGAGACTGACTGACTTAGAGAGAGAGAGAGAGAGAGAGAGACTGACTGACTGAAACTCAGAGAGAGAGACTGACTGAGGGAGAGACTGACTAAGAGAGAGACTGACAGATAGAGACCGGCTGACAGAGAGACTCACTGACTGACAGAGAGAGACTGACTGACAGAGAGAGAGAGACTGACTGAGAGAGAGTGACTGACTGCGAGAGTGAGAGACTGACTGACAGAAACTGACTGAGAGAGAGAGACTGACTAGGGGGAGAGAGACTGACTGACTGAGGGAGAGAGAGGCTGACTGGCTGAGAGAGAGAGAGAAATTAACTGACTGACTAAGAGAGAGAGATTGACTGACTGACTGAGGGAGAGAGAGAGACGGACTGAGAGAGAGACAGAGATAGACTGACTTAGTGAGACTGACTGACTGACTGAGAGACTGACTAAGAGAGAGAGACTGACTAAGAGAGATGGAGACTGACTGAGAGAGAGAGACTGATTGACTAAGAGAGAGAGATTGACTGACTAAGAGAGCGAGAGAGACTGACTGACTAAGAGAGAGGGAGACTGACAGGGAGAGCGAGAGAGAGACTGATTGGGGAGAGAGAGAGAGGCTGACATGGAGAGAGAGAGAGAGAGACTGGCTGAAAGAGAGACTGACTGACTGAGAGAGAGACTGACTGACGGAGAGAGCGACTGACTGAGAGAGAGAGGCTGACTGACAGAGAGAGACTGACACAGTGAGAGACTGACAGAGACAGAGACTGACTGACAGAGAGAAACTGACTGACTGACAGAGAGAGACTGACTGAAACAGAGAGAGGGACTGACAGCGAGAGACTGACTGACAGAGAGACTGACAGAGAGAGAGAGTGAGAGACTGACTGACTGAGGGAGAGAGAGACTGACTGACTGAGGGAGAGAGAGACTGACTGACAGGGAGAGAGAGTCTGACTGACAGAAAGAGAGAGACTGAGAGAGAGAGAGAGAGAGAGAGATGGACTAAGAGAGAGAGAGACTGACATAGAGAGACTGACTGAGAGGGAGACTGACTGACTAAGAGAGAGAGACTGACTAAGAGAGAGAGAGACTGAGAGAGAGACTGACTGACTAAGAGAGAGAGAGATTGACTGACTAAGAGAGAGAGACTGACTGACTAAGAGAGAGACTGACAGGGAGAGAGAGATACTGACAGGGGAGAGAGAGAGACTGACGGGGAGATAGAGAGAGACTGACTGGAGAGAGAGAGAGAGAGAGAGAGAGACTGACAGGGAGAGGGAGAGAGAGAGAGAGAGACTGACTGACTAAGAGAGACTGACTGACGGAGAGAGAGACTGACTGAGAGAGAGACTGACTGACGGAGAGAGAGACTGGCTTAGAGAGAGACTGACTGACTGACAGAGAGAGACTGACTGAGAGAGAGAGACTGACACAGAGAGAGACTGATAGAGAGGGAGACTGACAGAGAGAGACTGACTGACAGAGAGAGAGAGAGAGTGACTGACTGACAGCGAGAAACTGACTGCCTGAAAGAGAGAGAGAGAGAGAGAGAGAGACTGTGATGGATTTGGGGTCAAAGTGTGTATGAAGCTATGCAATGCCTCTTAAGATTGCTATTGTCTGCTAATAAAATGTATTATAAAAATGTGCTCTTTGTAGTTACATCTGCTTTTGAAATACAACATTGTCCCATTGTCTAATGTTTTGAAACAGGTTTGTGAGTACCCATGCTCAAGGGTGATGTATAAGGGTAGCTTACCCAGAATCCTCCTGTTATTTCGAAGCACCATCAAAAGCAAGGAGGGCAGGTAAGGCCTGTAATGACTTTGATGAGGAAGAGTAGGATTAAGAATAATGAAGATCACAGGTAAGTAATTGGGACACTACCTCTACCTCCCTCATTCTTGTCCCAGTCATCACAAAATGAGGTATACCAATTCATATGCGTTTGACACAAGAATTTAAAATCATCCACACCAGTAGGCACACCCAATGATTTAATGCATACTAACGTGAGAAACAAACAGAAATAAGATTTAATCAAAACAGACTTCAAAACTCCAACTCCAAAATTAGCATCATAGACAGTCACATTATTCAGTTTATATTGTCTGACAAAGGTAGAGTTTGAGGACCAAGCAACAGCTGCTAAAGACTCAAACGGAAAAGCTTGAAGTGATCTGAGAACCGTAGGGGGGGATCCCAAGAAGGAGTAGAAGACTTTACCACAGGTCTTGAGACTGACAAACACCTGATGACTCTATTGACTAGGAGGTCAATTTCTATGCAAGATTCTGAGAAATCTCTAAAACGCTATGATCGCTAATCACTGTGAATTAAGTGTAGAAAGAGAAGGATTAAGCTACAAGCCTTCCACCAAGACCTGTAAACCATGGAAAAAGGACAGGAGGGTGCTTAAAAGCCATGTACAAAATATAATTTGTCAAATGTGACTCAATGCAGGGAGTAGGCCTTCAAGGTAGAGGGTCTCCTGGAGTTTTGGACCATCTGCACTAATTGAGGAGAAAGACCGTTACTCAATAAGGTCAACCATTCAACCTCCAGACTGACAGAACCATATTCATTGGAGGAGGGTAGATTGACCCGATTGGAGAAGTAACTGGGAGAAGAATGCATGGGGGGAGACTGTCTGCTCAGGGTTGGTAACCATGATCAACATGGCCAATAGCTAACAATTAGAATCACATTCGCTTTGTACTTATGGATTTTTTACAGTGTCCTCATGATCAGGGGAAAGGCATAAAGAAGTTGGTGGGGCCAACTTATCAGCAGAGCGTCCTTTCAGAAAGCACTTTCTCCTAGAACCTTGAACAAAACCTCTGGACTACTGCATTATCTTTTGAGGCAAAGAGGTCCAGAAAGGGGTTTCTGAACCTTTTGCAAAGTTGAATGAAGACTTTCCGGAAAAGGACCAGTTTCATTGCAGAAGGGAGGATTCTGCTGAGATTATCTGCATGAATGTTGTCTTTCCCCTTGTTGTGGATTGCTGACAAACTCAAAAGGTTGGCCCCTGCCCATAGACCTATCAGAATTGGAATCAAATTTAAGGTCCTTGATCTGGTGCTTCCTTGATGATTGATGTAAGCTACAGAGACTGTATTATCAGTCCTTATTAGAACATCATTCTGAAAAATCAGATCCCTGAAAGGGCTCTGTTGATTGTTGTGAGCTCATTTCAGTTGGATGATCTTCTCTGCTCCAAAAGTAACCATTGGTGCTGGAACAAATGAGTTAGCACTGTCGCTCACCTACCACTTTTGCTGGCATCTGAGGTGAGTACTACAGTCTGTTGTGGATGCACATGCATGCCTTTTGAGAAGTTAATTGAGTACATCCACCACTTCAAGTCCTGCTTCATCTGACTGGATAAGGGAATGAGATGATCGATGGGGTGAATCAGTGGAGAATAGAATCTGTGCAAGTACCACTGGAATGGTTGTCTGAATGACTTCCATTTTGAGGATCTGGCGGATTTAGGAGTGTCCTTCTTGAAAGATGAAGGTTGCTTCCGTTCTTTGAAAAGGAGTTAGAGTTTCTCCTCTAATTCTCCTCCAAATAATTTGGAGCCCTTGAAAAACATCTTCAATGTCACAAACCTCTGAGCAGCATCAATAGTCCAGTCATTCAACTATAAATTATGTTTAGCTACAATTGAAGCTTCACTGGATAGAGTGGAAACTTTACCAACCTTAAATGAAATGAAATGAAAAGAAAATTTATAAAGCGCAACTGTCACTCCTAACGGAGTCTCCTGGGATGTCGGATATAAATTATATTACCGCTACATTGTGTAGTGAAGGCAGGGCCCTGCTGCCACACATTGCTATGTTAGCATAGACTTATTAGAAGTTAAACACCATTTTACTGCTTTTGCACACAACACTACATGTAACTGTTGTTGTAAGTTAAACTGCTTAAGTTTCCTTCTCGTGAGAACGGTCTGTTTTGCACATCCCTAGACTAACATCGCGACCTTAGTCTGTACACTGCGTGCAGAAGCCTTCAAGGTAAGCATAACAATGTAGGCTGTTATTCAGGTTGCTCAGCCCACGCTCTAGACACAACACGAACACAGTTGCAGCCAACTGAAATTTGACCAGCTGGAAGCAGTTTTTCCTAATACGACTCCTGTTGAGAAACACAGGATTCTGACAATTAGTTTGCAGAAAGACTTAGTACCAGAGGTAACAGATTGTGAGACCTGGGGTAAAGTATTTGCGGCAGTCTATGCAAAGTGCTTCAGCACAACATCTATAACTGTCCTGCCCTCCGTGATCAAGCGTGTTGAGGATCAACATGGTCCAGAGGCGGCTGTAGGATTGGGAATGAGGCTTGTAGGAGTGTTTGACGTAGTTTCCGATCTCATCCTTGCTAATGTTAAGGGGGTGCTGTAAGCTTTCAGGTGTCTAATGCTTTGCGGAATGTCCCCAACGCAGATAAACCCGGGCAGTTAACGAAAATTATTGTGGAGACGTATAAGACCATTGGCCGCAATAGTTTGGGTGTTAAGCCTTTTGCTAACGTAATAGCTCAACCGCAAACTCAGACGGCTAAGTCTAATAAAGACGACGTCCAATTTTTCCTAAACAAATGTGGAAATCTAAGAAACAGGGGAAGCAGCAAAAGAAACAAGAGTTGCATCCTGCATCACTGATTCCTGTGTCTACTGAGCGCACTTATGATTTGCGCAACAGTGCGCATATTAAGTTACCTGATTGATTTAAGGTTCCTGATCGGGGGTTACGAGTACGGGAAAGACAAGGGGAGGGGAACGGAGTATGTACAAAGAATGCCCCACAGGCAGTAGCCGGTCGGACGAGCTTAACGGTAAGACGAGTCTCCCCACCTCCCAACCCAGCCCGACACACGCTGCCGTACCTGATTGAGCCACACTCCTCCAAGAGTGTGGCTGGGTCGACTCGTGGGGACGGTGGCTTCCTAGCGCAGCAACTCCTTCCAGTCGTGCTTCTCTCGTCTTCTTTTCTTGGCAAGTTCCTTCTCCGCACTCCAAACGATCTCCGCAGCACACCACAAACTCCTCCAGGGTGTCGTCACACGCCATTCTCCCTACTTCCTCCCTTTTGTCCAATGTAGTCGTGCGTGTGTCATCCGGGGGCGGGGCCTCTTCCTCCAGGTACACCCAATTAAAGGAACCTTCTGATGTTTCTTCGCTTTGGTCTTTCCACAGTGGCTGTGAGTCCATATTCCATTGTCTCTGGTTGAGATGGAGAGAGGGGAGGGTAGTAGAGTCAGCGACCCACCATTCTGTATTTGGGGAAAGCCCTTCTCCTTCCCTAGTCTCCCTGCTACACACCTCCCCTCCTGGTTTCTCCCAATCGGGGAGAGGACAAGACCTGGGCAAGAAATCCGCATTACAATTCTCCCTGCCTTTTTTTGTGCCGGATACTAAAGGAAAAGGGTTGTAAAAACAAGAACCACCTGAGAATTCTGGGATTCTGGGATTTGTTTTTGTACATCCACTGTAGTGAAGCATGGTCTGTAAAGAGGACAAAAGCCTGCCCTTCTAAATAATACTTAAGCTTTCCCACCGCCCACCGTATGGCCAGACACTCCCTTTCTATAGTAGGGTACCTCATTTCCCTAGGATGCAACTTCCTACTAATGTAGAGAATGGGGTGTTCGTGCTCACCGGTGCCTATTTGGGATAGTACTGCCCCTATACCCGTATTTGAAGCATCTGTGGCCAGGAAGAAAGGTTTGGTAAAGTTGGGGGATATAAGTACCGGACTAGTGGTTATTGCTGTTTTTAAATCCCTGAACACCTGTCTCGCTTTGTCAGTGGGGTGTTGTAGTTGGGCGGGTCGTGTGTCCTTTTTTAAGAGATCTGTGAGGGGACTAGCAGTTTCCGCAAAATTGGGTAAGAATCTCCTATAATATCCAATCAACCCCAAAAAGGCTCTTAAGTCCCTTTTGGAGGATGGGAAAGGTGTGTTTATTATTGCCTTGATCTTTTCTTCTTGAGGGGCAATCACTCCATCCCCTAACATAAAACCAAGGTATTTGACCTTGGAGAAAGCTGCTCGTGATTTCTTTGCGTTAACGTGCAATCCTGCTGCTTTTAGGGCTGTTAAGATGGTTTGGATGTGGGCTATATGTTCGGTCCATGAGGCACTGAAGATGACAATATCATCCAGATATACTGAACAGAACGGTGTATAAGATCGGAGCACCTCATTCATCAGTCTCTGGAAAGTCGCCGGTGCCCGTGGAGGATGAATGGAAGGACGTTGAATTCAAAAAGTCAATCGTCGGTGGCGAAAGCTGTTTTACATTTATCTTCTTCTCTGAGGGGTACTTGCCAGTAACCCTTCGTTAGGTCTAGCGTGGTGATAAAACGGGCCTCTCCTATCCGCTCGATCAACTCGTCCACCCTGGGTATGGGATACGCATCACAAGAGGATATTGCGTTCAGGGAGCGGAAGTCCATGCAGAACCTGGTTGTTCCGTCTGGTTTTAGTACCATGACAATCGGTGACGACCAACTGCTCCATGACGGACGTATCACCCCTAGTTCGAGCATATCTTGTACCTCTCGTCTGATGTCTTGTCTTCTTGCCGCGGTTATTCTGTAGGGCCTCATTTTGACATGTTTCCCTTGCTCTTTTTCTATTTTATGTTCGATTAAGTTGGTACGCCCAGGAGTGTCTGAGAACATGGTGGCGAACGGCTGTAGGGCTGCAAGGAGTTCACTCTTCATCTCTGGGGACAGTTCCTCATTCATGGGCAACTGTTCTAATGTAGACGTGTTGGATGCTGTGGGTAACCCAAACTGGGAGGTCTTTGGGAGAGGTCCCAACCATTTTTTTAGGAGGTTTATATGGAAACATTGGTGCCGGGAAGGAGAGATCTGTACCCGGTATGTCGTATTACCCAATGTTTCTATGATTGGGTAGGGTCCCATTCATTCACTCTGGAACTTTCGTGTGGATGACGGTAAGAGAACCAAAGCCCAATCACCCACTGACACTTTCCTCCATTTCTTTCCTCGGTAATGTTGTTTTTGACGCCGCTGTTTTTTTTCGATGTTTGAATAAGCCTTAGCCAAGTCCCTCAACTTTCCCAGTTTACTCTTCAGCTGTTGCGTGTAGTCTAGGAGTGATCTTTGTTCGTTCAGATCTTCCTTTTCCCAAGCCTCTTTGGTTATCTCGAGTAGGGACCGGGGCTGCCGTCCGTATAGCATCTCGAAGGCAGAGTACCCTAGACTGCTTTGGACCTGTGCTCTTAGTACATAAAGGGCCAAAGTTAAAAGTTGATCCCAATCTTTGCTTTCTAATGAAAGCATTTTTCTTAGGGTGGTTTTTAGGGTGCGGTTATAGCGTTCCACCACGCCGTCGGTCTGGGGATGGTATGCCAAGGTACGTATCTGTTGTAGGTTCAACATTCTGCACACTTCTCTCATGAGGCGAGACACGAACGGTGTTCCCTGGTCCGTTAATATTTCTTTGGGGAATCCCACCCTCGAGAACAGTTCTAAGAACTTCTCAGCAATGTTTTTAGTTGTGGGGGCTCGAAGAGCAAAGGCCTCGGGGAAGCGTGTGGTGTAATCTACTATTACTAAAGCATAGGTGTTTCTTTTTGATGTCCGGGGGAGGGGCCCAATAATGTCCATCCCCACTCTCTCAAAGGGGTTCCCTATGATGGGAAGGGGTTGTAAGGGCACGGCTGGGGGTTTATAAAAATTCCTTTTTTGACATATTTCACAAATTCTACAGTACTCAGTGGCTTCTTTGTATATGCCTGGCCAGTAAAAACATTTTAATATATTCTGAATGTGTTTTCGACCCTGCATGTCCCGCCGTTAAATGGGTATGGGCATAGAAGAGAATTTGTTCCCTAAAGACCTTTGGTACTAATAATTGACGGGGTTCGTCGGCTCTTCCCTCTCTATACAGTAAATCATTCTCTATGATGAACCTTGGAAACGGGGTGTTGGGGTTGTTTCTGGGCAACGTGGGCCATTTCCCATGCATTAAATAGGTTGGCATCGTTTGCTTGCGCAAATCTAAAATTACGGTCTAATACCCAGGGTTCTGAGGCAATCAGGGCTGGGCTTGGGTTTCTCGTTTCTTTCTCGGCCTCCCTTACCTCTGTTTGGAATAGGGATAAAAAATCAGGGTTATCAATGTGAGAAGTTAGCCTGGCATATGATGTCCACTATTCTAGTGGGCACCTTGCAAGAGTCTAAACAATCCTTATTGATGGTGGTTGTAAAGTCAACCTTATAGACAAGCTATCCTAGTGGTAGCATGGACCAGCAGTCTTAGGCTAAAACCTCAGAGAGCATGTGAAGCAAGCTGTTTTACCAATTATAATCCCTTGAGTACCAAATGAAAGGACACCACACAAGGTATATATCAAATATATATGTATTTATTTCTAACACCACCCCTCTGAACTCTTTATGAGGTCAGAGATCGAAATACATCACAAGTTACTCATTAAGCATACTATAAGTTGCACAAATACAGTTCTGCCCTAGAGGCCTCACAAACCATATACTAAGTAAGTGGTATAAGAACCACTTCAGGAATAGGGAGAATGCCTAGGGCCTAGGGAATCACTGGGGCTACACTAGACAACCAAGGGTTAGGAAGTAGGAGACCCACGGGGGACGCGTGCAGTGTCTAAACACAGTCGCGAGTTACCATTGAATTATAATGGAGAACGAAGAAGTTACAAAGTTACTGATTAAGGACACTTCCGGATGGACTACGGTAAAACCCCTTTAAACTAGGACACTTCGAGAGTCAACACCTACGGGAGCACCGGAGTACTCTAGTTACCTCACCCAGGGAAGCCGGGTTCATAGGTGTCTTTTCATGTCGGGTTTCGTCGATGTTTTCTATGGAGATCTGCAAAGAAGTGCTGCAGGCGACCAGAGGAAAAGTGTCCGGGTGGATCCAAGGGTGGATCGGCGACAAGAAGAACCTGAAAGCAGAGGGGACAGAGTCTGGGTCACTAGCCAGTGACCAGGAAGGAACCAGGAAGGAACCAGGCGATGTTGAGTTGATTTCAGGTGAAGAGGTGAAGCTTGTCTCTGCAGCCAGAGGACCAGGAGGCGTCGACGACAACCAGGAGCTGGATTCGAGCTGTCCCACGAAGGATCTAGTTGACTGCGGTGTCGGTATCCAGACTGGACCCAACAAGTCTTGGTAACCACAAACCACACAGGAAGTGAAGATTGGCTTCAGGTCAGACCAGCAAGGTCTGGGAAGCTTCTCCTTTGGAGGGAAGCTGGGTCAAGCCTGGAGCAACCAGGCCAGCAGTGTAAATTCAAAGTTTTGTCTTCAGAGGGCTCACTAGCCAACAGGCTAGCAACCGGGAAGACGCGTCGAGCTAAAATACAGGAGCAGGCCCCACGCGGCACTCGTGGAGTGTGGAGGGCTGAGCTTCGGTGCAAATGGCGCTCGGGTCTGGGGCTTCTCAAACTCCAATGCACAACTTCAAGGGTGCCTTGGTCGTTGCACTGTTAGCAAAGTGCAGGATGTCCAGGGTGTCCAATCCCACCTCACTCGTGTCCGCCACGGGTCTTGGCTTTGCTGTGGATGTGGATCGGAGTCAGAGAAGTCTGGAAGTCCAGTTGCTGAGTATCTGAGTCTTCGGGTTCCGGCAGGAGCATCGACAAAGCAAACCGGCAAGTTACTGGTGGTACCTGTGTGCACAGGGTGGTCACTCCTTGACCACAAGGGAGATGTCTTCAGTCTTCTAGTTGATATAGAACGTCGACGGTCCAAGAGTTTGTGTCAAAGTTTCTTCCAGGATTAATCTAAAGTCTCTAGACTCAGCTCCTATCTTTATACTGATTTTAGGGGCTGGATTACCTGCTAGGTCCCTCCTATGGGTGGACCCTGAGAAGGGGGTGGTTACACCCCTTTCCCTTTGTCCAGTTTCATGCCAGAACGGGGCTGGAGTGCCCCAGCAACTGGTTTGAACCGGGCTATGCATGGAGCACCTTGTGTGCCCCAGGCAGTGTTTGGAAAAGCATCTTTCCATTCACCCTGCCCCAATACACTACAGGATGTCTGGGGAGGTGCTAGCACCTCCCCTGACAGGAAACCTAATGTCCAGGCCTCCCTTGCCGGAGTTTCGTCCAGCATCAGGAGGTCAGACTCGTGTCTGTGGCAGCAGCATCCATTTTGTGATGCTGAGGCTGTTTAACTTTAACCGGGTAAAGAAGTAACTACATGTCTTTTCCCTCTAGAAGGGTGGAATGCTACCCCCGCCACCAGAACTGGCAGGGGGTAGTATTCCAAAGTGTTTGACACCTTACACGACATGTTTTGAGAAAGCCAAACCAAAGTTAGCATTAACCGCGAGGATTATAATGCACTTAAGAGAATATGGTATGGCTATATCATAGAACAGCTATAAGGAGATGGTTCAGAAAGCTGCAGAAGGGCTCAGCTCGTGCTAGAGCACCCTCTCACATAAAACCAAGCACTCTGCCTTCAGGATTGTCAAGGCCTGCCATAGGAGTGACTTATAGGTATGTATGTGTCTATATATAAGGGTAGATATAGGTATACTATATCTAAGTAAGGGGTGATTACACCACCTTACCCAAGCTGAGTGATCAGCCTGTGGTGTCAGTTTGGATGGCCAGCCAGGGGTGGCATAATACATGTTGCAGCCCCTGGGAGGCCTTGGATGCACCTATGCCTTGGGTACCTATGGTACACTATACAGGGGCCCACAAAGGTGACCCAATTCCCAATCAGGTATGTACCTAAAGTACATGGTATCAATTTAGAGAGAGAACACCTGGGCTGTGGGTCTGATTAGCAGGCCCACAGCCATACTAAAGTTGAAAAACCAGAGAATCACAGCAAAAAGTGGGTGTGACCATAGGAAGCAGACCCTACTCTCCTACAATCAACACCTATGATTAGGTCCTCCGGTAGGGATTCCACTGCTCCCACCTTCACTGTACAAGGGGGTCTTCGCCTAGGATGGAAGGTTACTTGGACCAGGGGATAAGGCTTCACATCACCGTGAACACATCTTATGTGCACTATCGTGTCTCGGAGAACCTGATCTGGTAGTACTAATTTTTTTTTAATAACTGACTGCCTACATCCTGAGTCAAGCAGTGCCCTATACTTTTGCAGTTGACCGTGACATGTACATAGAATGAGGGCCCCATCTCTGCGGTATACATCACAGCCTTCGGGACGTATCTCACCTCCATGGGTTCTTCCGTCATTTTTCTCCTGGGGCATAGCAGGGCGATGGGGACCCATTCCCCACAATCAAAGCATTGGGGACCTTTCATTACGGGTACCTCCATCTTGATGGGTCTAGGTCTTAAGGGTTCAATCCCGGTTTTGGGTCTCTTCTCTAGTTTCGGCACCTGGGTTGTTTTTGGCGCTTTCTCAATGTCCCAGGGAAGAGCCCTCGGTTGGGCACTAGAATAGTTGGCGGCCATTTCGATGGCTTAGGCTGGTGTTAGTCCTGAGTGTTGTCTCAGCCATCTTTGTGTCCCATAAGGGAGAGCCTCCATGAACTGTTCTAAATATATACTGTCCATAATATCCTCCTTGCTACTGCTTTCTGGTCTTAACCATTTGTCGGTGGCAGCTTTAAGCCGAAAAAATAAAGTTTTGGAATTCTCTCCCTGTACCCCCTTCTCCTTCCTGAACCGGACCCTGTAAGCTTCAGCATCCAGCCCGCGGTGGTCCAGTAATATGGCCTTTATGTCTTAGTATGGAGTGTCCCCTGTAGCACTCGCTACTTGGTAGGGCGCCTGGGCTTATCCGGACAATAAAGGGGCTAAAAAGAAAGGCCATTTGTCCTCGGGCCACCCACAGGCCCTCGCGGCTCTCTCGAAATTAGTGAGGAAGGCATCCGGATCATCGCCTGTCACATACTTCTGCAATGATATACTGGATGGGTGAGGCACGGGAGCCCGTCGCTCTACCACTGGAGCTGCCCCGGGGTCTTGTATTGCTTTTTCTAAACCCTCTATCTGGGCGGCCATGCATTCTTGAACACCTCTCTGTCAGCTTGGGCCGAAGACATCTGGCGCTCAATGGCCCACTCCAGCTTCTCTTGCCCTTTTATGAGATGTTGTAAGAGTTGATCCATCGCAGGTGACGGGATGGAAGGGGGGATCCCACTTCTGATACCAGTTGTGGCGGGGTTGTATGAAGGGCTCTGAGACTGGATCTCAGTATATCGGGTTTTATTTTTATAAAGGTTTTCTTTTTCCACAAAGTAAGTCTTTCCCGGGATAGTATAGCTGAGTCCGTTGTTGCAGGTATACTCTGGGGTCTTCTCGGGGTCTTGGCTTCTCTCTCGTGGCCCACTGGAGTCTGCTCTGCCTTGGTTACTCCTACGCAGGACATGCAGAAAAGAAATATAGTGCGGCCGTTAGGTAACAGTCCTTTTTAAACAATGCCCAGGGGGGAAACCAAGGAGTGATGGAGGGGCACCGCTGCACTTGTGTATATATATGGGTTTCCTATATACACGAGGTCAGTGATAGAGTGTGAGGAAAGGGTGTTACGGGTACGGGGAAGACAAGGGGAGCGGAACGGAGTATGTACAAAGAATGCCCCACAGGCAGTAGCTGGTCGGATGAGCTTAACGGTAAGACGACTCTCCCCACCTCCCAACCCAGCCCGACACACGCTGCCGTACCTGATTGAGGAACACTTTTCCGAGAGTGTGGCTGGGCGACTCGTGGGGATGGTGGCCTCCTGGCGCAGCAACTCCTTCCAGTCGTACTTCTCCAGTCTTCTTCTCTTGGCAAGTTCCTTCTCCGCACTCCCAACGATCTCTGCAGCACACCACAAACTCCTCCAGGGTGTCGTCACACGCCGTTCTCCCTACTTCCTCCCTTTGGTCCAATGTAGTTGTGCGTGCGTCATCCGGGGGCGGGGCCTCTTCCTCCAGGTACGCCCAATTAAAGGAACCTTCCATTGTATCTTCGCTTTGGTCTTTCCACAGCGGCTGTGAGTCCATATTCCACTCGCTCTGGTTGAGGTGGAGAGAGGGGAGGGTAGTAGAGTCAGCGACCCACCGTTCTGTATTTGGGGAAAGCCCTTCTCCTTCCCAAGTCTCCTTGATACAGTATGATAAACTTTTGCACAGCCAAAAGATTCCATTGCGGTTGATGCCACAGCCACAACCCCAATATCCCATGTGGCAGGAGGTGAAAGCTCCCGTTAAAGACCTACTTGAACAATTGGAATATTAAGGTGTGATTGAAACATGTGTGTCGCCCATGAATAATCCTTTATTCACTGTAACCAAGCCTGATGGGTCATACCGCCTGGTATTGGATTACCGGCATTTAAACTCTCATTGTCGGACCTGTACAGTACAGAACACTCACAGTTCTGCTCTGGTGGATAGCTTCGTGAAGAAAAGGTTTAAATCCACACTTGACATATCCAATGGCTTTTTTAGCCGTAACCTGTCCTCTCTTAGCAGTCAGTGTAAATGATACCATTGTATCATTTACACTGACGGTTCGGCGCAACCGGTGACAGAATCTAAGCATGCTTATTCAGCTGCCTGCGCAATAGTGATGGGTACCATGGATAATGGCGAGATCAAGTCCGATGTCTTGCACACGCAGACATTAGAGGACTGTACCGCTCAGTTGGCAGAGCTACATGGTCTGGTGCTTGCACTAGAGTTTGCTGATCCTAGTGTGACTACTTTAATTGTAAGTGACTCTTACTACTGTGTTCAGTCTTTCAATGACAATTTATTCTTTTGGACTCAGAATGAATATTGTGATTCCAAAGGTAGCACAATCAAACACAAAATGCTTTGGGTTCAAGTCGCAGAACTTAACGGATGTCTGCCTCCGGTGAATGTAATTCATACTCTTCGTCATCAGCACGTAGGAATACACGCTGTTGGTAATAGTCTTGCTGATGAAGCAGCAAAGATAGCAGTTCCATCATATGTAGTAGCAGCAGTTACACGTTCCAAAAGTAAGATTGATGATGACATCTTGGCAGCCATTGCTGCAACAGAGAGGGGAGGTAATTACCCTAGGGGGTTCCCTTCTAAATACTCTTATCATTTAAGTCCTGGTAAAGTTCCCAAAGTAAGAATTAACGACGTTGGTGACAGATTGATTCCCAATGCGGACCGCAGGCAAACCTTGATAACAGCCGCTCACGAGGGCATGGCCTCTGCGCATGCCGGCGTTTCAGCGATTGTTTCTATCTTTCAGCAGCGTTACTGGTGGCGCGGATTGTACAAAGAGATGCGTGATTATGTGCTTCATTGTGACATTTGCCAGCAGATCAAACCTTCGACTGCTGCGCGACCACCACAAACACAGTTGTACATATCTAATAGACCACTTGGGTGTGTTTATTTAGATCACTACGGTGCTTTCTCCTCTGATACTGTGTATAAGTACATCTTAGTTGCAGTGGATTCGGGCACACGCTTTATTTGGCTCTGGCCGCAACCTAGTGCTGATGCTCGAACTGTCGTAAGGGATTTGCGTGTCTTTGTGGGAATTTTTGCATGTGGTACCCTCCATTCGGACCAGGGTCCAGCGTTCGCCTCTAAGGCTTACAAGGATGCCATGAGGTCACTGGGAGTGTAGGTCAGGCCTGAGGACAATTCCGTAGTTGAACGAATGAACTGTGACTTAAAGCAATCCTTGACAGCTAGAGTTTTAGGTACTGGCAGGAACTGACTGGCCCATCTGTATAGCGTTCACCGTGTACTTAATAATCTCCCTAGAAGGTCTGTGGGTGGGCGGACCCCATACGAAATGCTTTTTGGCATAAAGATGTTTGTCCCGGACCTCGAGGGTCTAGACATGGCGGCGTCTGCCGCAACCTTTGACGTAAATGATCATTCTGCTGTATTACAGAACCTACAGACGACTCGAGACAGTCTTGTAAAGGAACACTTGCCCTCCACAACTGATGCTACGCTACAGATTTCGGTAATTGGCTGGCTACCCCGAGTCGGTGACCTGGTCCATGAGAAGGTGGAGAATCAGAAGGAGTTCGGCCCCTCATGTCGTGCACCAGTTCCTGTGCTTGGAGTGCAGGGTACAAGAACAGTCATTTTACCTCCACTTCCTGGTCGCAAGAATAACAGGTACATCTCAATTGGCAATGTTAAATTACAGTGAGTGGCCGATTCTTCTTAGTATGACTCCAGCGGTCTTTTGTCCAGCAATGCTGAGAAATTCTGTTTTGGCCTCGGCAAACATCATCAGGCCGGACATTACTAATCCATCAATTGAATCCACCGGCTGGTGATCTCCATAAAGATACTGAGTATACTTATCCCACAAATGTGTCGTTGCCTGGTGTGCAGACGAGTGCAGTTGACCAGTCACGTTTTTCATGTGACACTAACTCTACAGTATCGAGTTCTCCATCAAAAAATTCTATTTTTTCTGTTTGGTTTAAGAGACATTTTTTGATACCTCCTTGGACTTACATTTGGCAGGTGCTTTTATCAATTTTTTTGTTCATGTCAATTGGATTTGTAGTTGCATTTTTCCGTCTAGCGAATGGACATTATGTTAAAGAAAGATCTTCAATTAGGTTAATTGATGGAACTTTGGCACCCCATTCCTCGCTCCACATCATGAAGAGGGACCAGACGTTTGTCAACATTTCGGCATGGCCTGTGTTAGATGGGATTGTATGGGATGCTGTTAAATTCCAAATTCATTGCCCTCCTGAGGTTATAAATGTCCCCAATGTACTTCGTATTTCGATGGGGGATGTTGTAAAACAAAACATAAGATCTGACGATTGGGACGTCCAAGCCGTAGAGGCTCTTTTTTCGGATTGGAAATATTACGCTGCTTTTGATGTTGAAGATTTGTACTTAGACTCAGCTAATTATGCTGACTTATTCTGTTACCAACACTATGGCAATCATTTTCTGCATAATGCCAACACGTTTAGAAATGTGGTTAATTATACCCAATGGGAACATTGTCCAGATCCCGTTGAGGGCAGCTCAAAAACTCTTTTGAAAAAGTTTACTTATTTTACTGATTTTAATCAATCCAATCCTGACGCCTTTTATTTTAAGATGACTGCTAAGTCCTCTTCCAAAGTTAGACTCACCCACACTAAATTACTGTATTTGAAGTCCTTTATCGATCGATTAGCTATAGGGGGCTATGAGCTGTGGAAAGATACTATTGATCTTAAATCTGTTTGGGGTTCTAAGAGCTGTCAAGTGCAAGGCACTGAAGCTTTGCATCGTGCAAGTCTCATCCAAAGCCACATGTTGTTTTTGAATTCAACTATTTCACAAACTACTTGCTTTGGATTGGCTACATCTAAAAAATTAAATGCCCCTTCCATTCCTTATTTTGGGGAATACCCTACATGGTACATTCACACCGATAGGTCCCTTGATGAATTACAGTCTCTAATGACTAATTCCTCCATTAATATTTCCACCTTAGATCCCAAGTGTTGGTTATTATGGCAGAAAAGTTCAGATTCATGCCAACATCGTTTTCTGGGTCTGGTCCTAGACTATACACAGGTTAGGGTTGATCCCCGTTTTGATAATGCCCATTCTGTTACTATCTATTCGGTAGGCAAATTATGTCAGAATTGGCTTAAACATTTAACTTTAGCATCAGTTAAACTTTATTTGTCCATATTGACTGAAGATGTTGATTTGAATGACTTTGTTAAAGGCCCTGTGGGAAGCAGGTCCAAAAGATGCGTATACACTATTTATAACGATGTCTGGTAATTGTCGCAAATTGAAGCTGCTTCTAGATTAAGGGCAATTGATCAAGCTAATTTAGAAAAAGAGCTTGCAGTTGTTGATAATAGCATTAATACTATTTCTTCCAGGATTTACACTTTAGATAATACTGTTTCATCTGTTGTGGATATTGTACATGATGAAGTGTCTGTTTTGTACCATGGTCAAAATCAATTGCGTTCCATAATGCAGATTGCTTGGACTTTACAAACTTAAACATTTGGGAAAGTGCCTTGGGACTACATGAATACCTCTTCTTTATTGTTACCATTTAATTTGACTAAAAAACAACAGTTTATGCCCCTGAAGGATGCTGCATATTCATTTTTGCATATGGAAAAATTGGAACCTTTACCATTTGTTTGCCAAATCTAATTCAGCTGTATGGCTCATTCATGGGTTAATAACACTGCCCTTCCCTTTGCTTAAATTCAATTCTTGCATGAAACACTACGCCATAGGCAGATATGAACCATTGGGTAGCCTATATCTCCATGAAGTTTAATCTCTACCTTTCACATATAGGTGCCTGAGGGAGGGCAAAGAAGTCTATTTAAAAGGCGAGGAGTGCACTTCTACACCTGATCACTCACTGGTTTGCAAGAATATACAATTGCACGGCTCATATAACATGCAGGCGTAGAATTTCGCCTGCATTTTGAAAGGAAATCCAGTGCCAGCAATAACATCAACTTTCACACTGCTAGCTAACGGTAGCTATTTACTTTTAAATAATGAAGATTGCTGCAGTATGTTGGCAGGGATTCCGTACATTGTAACCATCTCCCAACGTGTGGTTTGCTGTAAAAATGTGCTTTTCCCTCCTCCGCATGGGAGACTCGATGTGTCCATCTAGCCTTCGCTTCTGACCTTGAAAGCAGATGAGCAGAAAAGGAGCTCTATTGTCCCAGAAAGAGGTCGCCCTTACTATTTCCCGTGAAACATTTGTCCTTCACGTGGCAAACAACCGCACCGAGATGCATGCGCTTTTAAATACTGATCTCCCACTAGATTTCTGTACTTTGATTCACACAATATTCAACGCCTCATCACCAAGTGGCTTGGCTCATTTTTTTAAAGTAGTTAGCTCTAGCCTTGTGACTTCATTCCAAACTATGGGGTCGATTAGGATGGCGGATGGAAATGGGTACTGTCCGCCATGGTCGTGGAAATTTTACTCCCGGCTGCGCCGCGGAGATTCCGCGGTTGGGATTAGGATAATCATGTCACGAAACTCCGACCGCGGCGGACGGATCATAACAAACACCGTCCGCGGTGGACGGAACACATCTAACTCCGTCCGCGGCGGACGGAGCCCAATGAACAACCCCCGCCGCGGACGGAAATGACACCGGAAAAAAACACATGTACCGCCATACCTGTGAATACTCCGTGTCCGCAATTAGGATAAATCCGCCCGTACCACGGAACGCACAGCCATCCACGTCCGCGGCGGAAAGAATGCAACGATAAATAGTGCATCACTGCGGAAGGCCAACACGCACAACATCCCTAACGTCAAACAAATGTCAGAAAGTGTACCGCAAGTACAAAGCAAACATACGAACATTGACAAGGCCCCCGATACACCAACACCAAGCACAAGCCAGCATGACACGCCCCAAGTACCCAATAATGCACACTAGTCAACACGCCCACCTACCACCTGACTGCCAACAACCATTGAGACACGACTATAAAATGACACCCACACACTACCACAATCCTTTGCATCACAGCATTGCTGCTAGCAAGAGGCCCTAATCGAGATACAGCTAACTCACATAGAAGACACACAACCTCCACCCTACCACACCCACCACACAAACACCCACCACACAATTCCTACACATCACACACCACACACCTGCACCCACCAACTCACTCAACCCACACACTGAGCACCACACACCATGGCACCCAAAAAAAAACCTAAATTCACGGAGACAGAGCTGAAGGTAATGGTAGATGAAATCATCCGTGTTGAGCCAAACATCTTCGGGGCCCAAGTCCAGCAGACGTCCGTGGCGCAAAAGAACCACATGTGGGACAGGATCGTCACTCGGGTGAATGCTTCAGGGACCGTGCCGAGGACGAAGCATGACATTCAGAGGCGGTGGCATGACCTGAAGACCCGGGTGAAAGGCATCCGCGCAAAAAACTATGCAAGAGCCAATCATACTGGCGGAGGAACACCCCCGGAGCCCATACCCTTCACCGATTGGGAGGAGAAGGTGCTGGTGATACTTCACCCAGAGAGTCTAGACGGACTTGATGAAGGAGAAGAGGCTGGTAAGTACAAACAAAGCCCCACGATCAGTACGACATGGTCAGGCTCACACAACTGAGAAGACACATCACCTACGCCCCAAACCATGCACGTCGGACACCTACTCACAAACATGTACATGGCTACCAACAGGCCCCCATGTTCACGGGGAGGGTGGTGGTGGTGGAGGGTGGGGTGAGTGAGAGGTCCAAACCACAACTCCCAACAGGCCCCCATGTTCACGGGGAGGGTGGTGGTGGTGGAGGGTGGGGTGAGTGAGAGGTCCTAACTACAACTCCCAACAGGCCCCCATGTTCACGAGGAGGGTGGTGGTGGTGGAGGGTGTGGTGTGTGTGAGGTCCAAACTACAACTCCCAACAGGCCCCCATGTTCACGGGGAGGGTGGTGGTGGTGGAGGGTGTGGTGTGTGAGAGGTCCAAACTACAACTCCCAGCAGGCCCCCATGTTCACGGGGAGGGTGGTGGTGGTGGAGGGTGTGGTGTGTGAGAGGTCCAAACTACAACTCCCAACAGGCCCCCATGTTCACGGGGAGGGTGGTGGTGGTGGAGGGTGGGGTGAGTGAGAGGTCCAAACTACAACTCCCAACAGGCACCCATGTTCACGGGGAGGGTGGTGGTGGTGGAGGGTGGGGTGAGTGAGAGGTCCAAACCACAACTCCCAACAGGCCCCCATGTTCACGGGGAGGGTGGTGGTTGTGGAGGGTGTGGTGTGTGGGGTGTGTGCGACAGGACACAGAAATGTTTTCAAATCGATATGAACATGTAATGTCCACATTACTGACCAGCTCTATCTTGTCCCTCAGGTGATCGTGAACTGACTGGGGAAACCAGTACCCGGCCGCAAGCCTCGCCTCCCACACATACCGGACTCTTTGGTGACGAGGACACAGGCAGCTCCGGTGCGGAGGATGGAGCGGGACCAAGCACACAGCCAGGGCCATCTGGCTCACAGGGACTCCCGGGCCCGACAACCGTCGCATGTGTGACTCCAGCGACACCTGCCTCTGTGATCTGCAGAGTCCCCACCACCACCACCACCACCACCACCAGTACCACCAGTACCACCAGTACCACCAGTACCACGACTCCTGCCTGTGCCACCCAGCCTTACCCAGCGCACGATGCAGGTCCATCAGCCTCACACCCAAGCAGGGTGAGTGGGCCACAAAGGAGAGAGGCGACGGGACATCAGGCAATAAGGCGAGCCACACCCCGCCGTACAGAGGAAGTACAGCTACCCCATCCTGTGGCAGAGTCCCTACAAGCCCTTGCCAGGTGCCAGGCGTCGTACGACCGTTCCCAGGAACATGCAGATCGTGCACACCAGGACTCAGTGGACAACACCAACATGTTGCGCGAAATCTCTGGGTACCTTGGCCAGATCGTGCACATCATGGGCCAACAGACAACAATGTGGAGGGAATGGATTGGCCGGAACAACCCCCCCCTCCACCAATTGTCGTAGCGCCACCGCCACCGTCACCTCCACCTCCACCGCCACCGTCACCTCCGCCTCCACCGCCGCCACCACCACCTGTGCCCCTGGCGACGGATCTGGCCCATGACCAACCTGCACCCCCAGCTGACTCTAATCCACCTCAGAGACGGAGGGGCCGCCCGAGGCTGGAAGTGGGTGAGAGCCATCCACACGCTCCAAGAGGGGCCGCCAATGACTTTGTCACTGCCTGTGCCAGACATTCACCCTGCAAAGTATCCTGTCCCACATAGACAATCATAGCCACTGGTCTGCTGGACTAGCCTGACACCCCCCAATGTGGTGTCAGCACGGACATTTCATCTGCCATTACCTTCAACTTCAACTCCCTCCCCACCCACTTACTTGTAAATATTCACCAGCACAAAAGCACAACCTGTAAATAAATTTCACTTACACACTCAATGATGTTTTGCCTCCATGTTTATTCACATGATTGCCTTCAGAAACAGACGTAAACAGGTGCAGGGATCCTAGTTGTACATGATCATGGCGCTGCAGGAGTGACCTAGGGAAAATCAGAGACAGCAAACACACGTCAGGAAACAGATTCACACACATCACAACACACTGCACAGCAACATTACACAAACTACACTCATCACTAAAGCATGGGATGAGAGGACACACATCATGGAGACTTGTATGTCCAAAGAAATGAAGACACACATATGCAACCATCACAAACAAGAACACACAGCTGATGCACCCCACATCCACACAACACCAGCAAACATACATAAGGCATTGTCAACTGGCACAAGAGGTAGTTACTCACATTCAAGGGAAGTAGCGATCAATGAGCTGGCGCCTCTGGTCCACACCTTCCTCCTCACCACTATCCTCACTATCCTCATCAGTCGACATGGGTGGGATGGGAGGCCGAGGAACTTCTTCGTCTTCAGGGTCCAAGAGCAGTTCAATGTCATTGCGCACTGCCAGGTTGTGGAGCATGCAGCAGGCAATCACGATCCTGCATACTTTTCCTGGTGAGTAAGGCAGGGCCCCTCCGGTCTTATCCAGGCACCTAAACCTAGACTTTAGCAGTCCAAAGGTACGTTCGATCACTCTCCGTGTCCTTCCATGTGCATCATTGTAGCGCATTTCACCCGCTGTCGTAGGATTACGTAGGGGACTCAGGAGCCAGGGCCTGTTTGGGTACGCCGAGTCACCTAAGTAGGGGGATGACAGACACAAATATCACAACAAGAAATGGTGGTTACCCCATGCCACACAGAGATCACAAAAGTCCCCACTGCACACTCACCAACAAGCCACGCTTGACCGGGTCGCAGATTTGCCATCAGTTGGGGGACAATGCTGCTCCGCATGATGTGGGCGTCATGTGCGGACCCAGGAAATCTTGCACACACATGGGAGATGATGTTGTTTGCCAGGCACACCACCTGCACGTTCAGCGAATGGAAGTGTTTGCGATTCCTAAAAACCTGCTCACGTGCCCGTGGTGGAATGATAGCGATATGTGTGCCATCAATTGAACCCACAACGTGTGGTATGTGGCCCAGTGCATAGAAGTCTGCTTTGACAGCTGCCAACTCTTCCGCCCGTGGGAAATGTATGTAGTCATTCTTGTACAGCATCATAGCTCTTAAAACATCCCGAAGTACCGTGCTGAACATGGACTGTGACATCCCCCCGGCATATCCAACTGTGTACTGAAAGGTGCCAGTAGCAAAAAAGTGTAGGGCAGCCATCACCTTTGCTGTGGGTGTAATGGAACCAGGATAAGTCCTTCGTGGCTGCAGATGAGGAGACAATTGGGCAATAAGCTCCATCAACCGTCGTCGATCCAGCCGGAATTTCCTAATCACCTCCTCGTCAACCATATCCTCCAGCACAGTGTATGGCCGATGCACATTTGGAGCTCTCCTGTGTGGGAGAGAAATGTAACTTGGGTCAACTTACAAACGACGCATACGTGTGCAACTCCATCACATGTGAGCCAACATTAGCAACAACAACTTTTCTAGAGAGAATGGACATATGTGTGACATCTCTGATACTCTATACAATACGTAGTGCCCCTTTAACAAAGTGCAGCCACTTGCAACAGGAAGTGTGTCAACGCAACATAGTCACATGTGAACCTTACTGACAATACGTGTGTCTTTACCCTAATGTTTAATAGCCACATCACAGACACACATGCAAGTGCATGCACACAAACGATAATGATACACACGCACCATGTCATCATGCACCAATGCCAACACCAATAATGTTGTCCATACGGTAATTACATGCATGGTGACACAACGTCCAAAACACATACACTGAATGCATGTGTACCACCACCACTGTAGTCACCTCGCCAGAACCACACACTGACAACAGATGCATAATTTGGCCATACAGCCGTGATGTACTGTGTAGTTGTGAAGATGTTATAATGTTTGTAGGGTCACACCCGACGTCAACACGTCCAAATGCACATCTGTTGCCCATTGTGTGCCCACCGATGGGCATAGTATGGACACACATGCAATAGTGTATGACATATGACCTTTCCCTAT
The DNA here is from genome assembly GCF_964261635.1 of Lissotriton helveticus. Lineage (NCBI taxonomy): Eukaryota > Metazoa > Chordata > Amphibia > Caudata > Salamandridae > Lissotriton > Lissotriton helveticus. The sequence goes on along the minus strand of NC_136061.1, from coordinate 846,643,295 downwards.
CACGCTCACAACCCTCATGACGCAACTGCACACAACACATCACGGTGCAGCGTCTGACAAGATAACATAATTGGCGCCGCCATGGCGGTGCACAACTTCCGCTACTTCCCAAAGGCCATACGCGGCCAGCGTCCCTCTTCCCATTGGCTGCATGTGCACGGACCGTCACGGGCACACATCGGCAACCGCACGTGCAAGCTTCAGGCACGGATGCTTCAGTTGCAACAATGTACTATCACTGGCGCCACCATGGTGGTGCACGTACTCAGCGGGGGAGGTGCAGGCCTATACACCCTTTAGATGTACTCAATGGACATGCCAGTTCATGACCCCCCTTACAGTCACATTGCATCATCCACCGTACACCGGCCGGAGCGGCCGGGCCTAGGACGGCTGTGCCGGCCATGTCCACAACCGCCGTGCCAGGCCATGTCCACAACCGCCGTGCCAGGCCATGTCCACAACCGCCGTGCCAGGCCATGTACACAACTGCCGTGCCGGACATGTCCACAACCGCCGTGCCAGGCCCGGACTGGCATGGCGGTTGTGTACATGGCCTGGCACGGCAGTTGTGTACATGGCCTGGCACGGCGGTTGTGTACATGGCCTGGCACGGCGGTTGTGGACATGGCCTGGCATGGCGGTTGTGTACATGGCCTGGCACGGCGGTTGTGGACATGGCCTGGCACGGCGGTTGTGGACATGGCCTGGCACGGCGGTTGTGGACATGGCCTTGCACGGCGGTTGTGTACATCGCCTGGCACGGCGGTTGTGGACATGGCCTGGCACGGCGGTTGTGGACATGGCCTGGCACGGCGGTTGTGGACATGGCCTTGCACGGCGGTTGTGTACATGGCCTGGCACGGCGGTTGTGGACATGGCCTGGCACGGCGGTTGTGGACATGGCCTGGCACGGCGGTTGTGGACATGGCCGGCATAGCCGTCCTAGGCCCGGCCGCTCCGGCCGGTGTACGGTGGATGATGCAATGTGACTGTAAGGGGGTCATGAACTGGCATGTCCATTGAGTACATCTAAAGGGTGTATAGGCCTGCACCTCCCCCGCTGAGTACGTGCACCGCCATGGTGGCGCCAGTGATAGAACATTGTTGCAACTGAAGCATCCGTGCCTGAAGCTTGCACGTGCGGTGGCCGATGTGTGCCCGTGACGGTCCGTGCACATGCAGCCAATGGGAAGAGGGACGCTGGCCGCATATGCCCAATCGCAAGTAGCGGAAGCAGTGCACCGCAACAACAGGGCCAGTCATTGGCCCATTTCACGAACACGCTTCCAGGGCTGACCAATTGCTGGCGACGTATGCCACTGACACGTGCTGAGGGCCCTATATATGTGTGTTGTCCAAAAGCACACATCCTACCCTGGGAACCAGTGCTGCCTGTTCACCTCGACCTGCTGCTGCTGCTGAGCTGACCACCGACTGCTGCCTGTGACCATCACCTCGACCTGCTGCTGCTGCTGAGCTGACTACCGACTGCTGCCTGTGACCATCACCTCGACCTGCTGCTGCTGCTGAGCTGACCAACGAATGCTGCTCTAGTCCCATACTCCGTGATCTTGCCATGTCGAGAGGCAAAGAGATCCGGTCTCGTCCCTTCACCGCCGCGGAGCTTGATGTCCTCGTGGACGGTGTGCTCCGCAACTATGGACGACTCTACGGCGCACCCGGACGGATGGTAAGTGCAGTGTGGGAAATGTTGGTGTGCATGAGGGGGCAAAATGATCGTGCATACTGCTATCTTAGCTGTGTACTGTGGGCTCGACATATGTTCCGGATTGTGCATGGCTGCTAACAGATACGTGTTGCCCCTATGTGTGTGACAGGCCAACTGTCCACTGACTTACACCCTTTTGTCTCCCATCATGGTAGGTCAAGCTGCACCTTCGCAAGGATGTGTGGAGGAGCATTGCACGGGAAGTACGGGCATTGGGGGTGTGCAACAGACGACATACACACTGCCACAAACGCTGGGACGACATTTCCAGGCTGAGCAAGAATGTAGCGGAAGTGACACTGGGGATGATTCCAAGGACGCCCCGTCTGGCACGACGCTCCATGACCCCTCTCATGCACCGTATCATTGCAGTGACGCATCCTGAACTGTCCGAACGTCTGAGTGTCGATCAACAGCAAACTAGCGGTGAGCATACTGTCTGTGTAGGAAACTTGTGAGCGCAATGCATGTATTGGTGCACAGACACAGTATTGAGTTCCGTGTTGCGTATGTATCTCTGTGATGCCATGTTGGTCCCATTGGGTGGGTGTCATTTGACATCCAGGTCCGCAATGTTGACACGCCAATTGCTTAGTAGTTGAGTGTTGAAGCACATCCCCTAGTGGTCCATGGCCCCATGGCAGGAAATGTGTGCAGATGTACGTGCTCCTGCCCTGTCCGCATGCTGTACATGTGTCACGGCCACCAACGCTTATGTAATGTGAGGATGACTGGTAGAGGTGGGCCGTGTGCAGGATGGGGGCTACAATTACTTTGTCAGCTATGGAATTTGGCAATCCTTGTACTTCTGTACGTGAGTGTGCCCATGACTTACACCTCTTTTATGTGCATTTCAGCTATGACAGAGGACACTCGGCCACAGACGGAGGAGAACAGTCGAGGAAATGAGTCCGGGTCAGACTTCGCACACACGCAGACTGACACAGAGGAGGGCAGCGCCGGAGAGGGGGACAGGACCGTCCCTGAGGACTCGCATGTGGAGACACCATCGTCCTCATCTTCGGAAACTCTTGGTGAGCCTGCACTGTTGTCACAGACTGGGAGTGGGCAATCATCACCTTCTGTCGGAAGACAGCACACAGGGCCCATACTTCCGCCAACTGCACCATGTACTGTTCGTGGCCGCAGGAGTAGGGGGAGCAGAGTGGCGTTCGGTGCAGGCACCGCTGCCCCTGCCACGGTGAGCCAAAATGCACTGTGTGCTGAGGCCGTTGATCTGCTGCGACAGCTGTGTGTGGGGCAGACCAATATGACAAATGCTTTCCAAGACCATGATAGGAAGTTGGGGCAGGTGGTGGCATTCATGGAAGGGATGCATGACGATCTTGCTGGTCTACACAGGACAGTGCAGTCATTGGCAAGCAGTGTGTCGTCTGCAATAGTACAGTCGCATGGACAGGGTGCTACTTCTGTTTCCCCATCTACACCACTGGATGTCTCAGGGGGTAGTGATTATTCAGAGCAGGACTCAAATACAGGTTATTGCACTAGAAGCAGCGTCAGACAGCACGTCAGGGCACGCAGGGCACAGACCCCATCCCCTAGATCAGCTAAATCTGTTCACGAAGACAACGTCAGATACACTGGAGTACACACACACGATCCACACGTGTTGTTGGGGGACATGCCTTCAGGAGCTACACAGGCATTCAACACAAAAGGTACTCCCAAGGCAAGGGCCTCACAAGTCCATGGACAGTCCCTTGGACAAGGCCACTCAAAAGACAAAGGACCCTCCTAAGAGCAGGGAGACTCCCAAGGGCAGGGCCACAACAGAGGAAAGGGACCCTCCCAAGGACAAGGACAGTCAGAAGACAAAGGCTCCTCCTAAGAGCAGGGAGACTCCCAAGGGCAGGCCCACAACAGAGGAAAGGGACCCTCCCAAGGACAAGGACAGTCAGAAGACAAAGGCTCCTCCTAAGAGCAGGGAGACTCCCAAGGGCAGGCCCACAACAGAGGAAAGGGACCCTCCCAAGGACAAGGACAGTCAGAAGACAAAGGCTCCTCCTAAGAGCAGGGAGACTCCCAAGGACAGGCCCACAACAGAGGAAAGGGACCGTCCCAAGGACAAGGACAGTCAGAAGACAAAGGCACCTCCTAAGAGCAGGGAAACTCCCAAGGACAGGCACACAACAGAGCAAGGTCCTTCTCCCAAGGCCAGGGACACACACAGAGAGCAGGTGTCTACTGGAGACAGGTGCACCACAGACGACAAGTCTGCTGGCAGGAACAGGGCGGCGACCAGGGCACAGGCAAAATCCAGAGACAACACTCCACCTAAGGATAAGGCACATCCTACGGACAAGGCTTCTAGCATGGACAATGACGCAATCAAGGACAGGCATACTTCACCCCTGGCTGCACTGAGGCTGATGTTTTCAAATGAACGCCAAACAGATGTCTCCGCGGCGGAGTCCCCCCATACCTCCACTCCCATCCGGCCCAGTCAGAAGCAGAGGAGGGAGTCCCCTGTTGTTGCATCCCCCATTACACATGATTCTGAGTCCAGGCGGCAGGCACACAGCAAACGACAAGCAGGCTCCAGCACATCCCCAGATACCCGATCCCCGGCTGCAGATGCTCCACCTATGGTGGGTGATAATTCTTTAAAGTCCCCACCACTTGTCAGTCCTGTCCTGTCCAGGGTGCACTCACACATCCCTAAGAAACGCAGACACACACCATTGACACCTGCCCACCCCGATGTCGCTCAAGGTCAGCTATCCCCAGCTCCCAGGGCCACCCTGCCTCCTGGCCCATACAGCCCTGTGGCTCATCATTTCAGTGGTCCCAGTCGCGCAGGTGCAGTTGACTCTCATGTATCAGATAGTGGCACTGTGTCTGTTGTTGGCTCTCATGCATCATGTAGTGGCACAGTCTCTGTTGTGCCCTCTCCTGTTGCTGGTCCTGGCAGTGTATCTGGGTCTATGGCTCACGTGTCAGTGAGTAGATCTGTGGCTGTGTTGCACACTCCTGTTTCTGGTGCTGGCAGTCTGTCTGGGTCAGTGGGTCACGTGTCAGTGACTACATCTGTGGCTGTGTCTCACATTCCTGTTGCTGGTGCTGGCAGTGTGTCTGGGTGTGTGGCACATATGTCTGTCACTCGGGCTGTGGCTGTGTCTCACACTCCTGTTGCTGGTGCTGGCAGTATGTCTGGGTCCGTGGCCCATGTGTCTGTCACTCGGGCTGTGGCTGTGTCTCACACTCCTGTTGCTGGTGCTGGCAGTATGTCTGGGTCCGTGGCCCATGTGTCTGTCACTCGGGCTGTGGCTGTGTCTCACACTCCTGTTGCTGGTGCTGGCAGTGTGTCCGAGGCAGGTAGTTCACGCAGTCCCCCTGATTCTGTGATGTGAGGTGCTGATCACTTCACTCAAATGTTATTTCACATGGTGTGTCCATTGAGAACTGCGTTGCACTCTTGTGGTCCCTGGGACGGGTTGGTTGGGACACGTACTTGTGCTGCCTCTGATGTACCTGCTCTGTACTCCGCAATGCCCTGTTGATGTTCTGATGCTGCATTCTGCCCTCTGATGTCCTGCCTCTGATGTACCTGCTCTGTTGGGCACAATGCCCTGTTGCTGTTCTGATACTGCATTCTGCCCTCTCACATGCTGCCTCTGATGTACCTGCTCTGTACTCCGCAATGCCCGTTGATGTTCTGATGCTGCATTCTGCCCTCTCACGTGCTGCCTCTGATGGACATGTTCAGTGCTATGGACTGTTGATGCACTTAGCCCCTCTCACGTGCTGCCTCTGATGGACATGTTCAGTGCTATGGACTGTTGATGCACTTAGCCCCTCTCACGTGCTGCCTCTGATGTAGCTGCTCTGTACTTCACAATGCCCTGTTGATGTTCTGATACTGCATTCTGCCCTCTGATGTCCTGCCTCTGATGTACCTGCTCTGTACTCCGCAATGCCCTGTTGCTGTTCTGATACTGCATTCTGCCCTCTGATGTGCTGCCTCTGATGTACCTGCTCTCTTGGGCACAATGCCCTGTTGCTGTTCTGATACTGCATTCTGCCCTCTGATGTGCTGCCTCTGATGTACCTGCTCTGTACTCCGCAATGCCCTGTTGATGTTCTGATACTGCATTCTGCCCTCTGATGTCCTGCCTCTGATGTACCTGCTCTGTTGGGCACAATGCCCTGTTGCTGTTCTGATACTGCATTCTGCCCTCTGATGTGCTGCCTCTGATGTACCTGCTCTGTTGGGCACAATGCCCTGTTGCTGTTCTGATACTGCATTCTGCCCTCTGATGTGCTGCCTCTGATGTACCTGCTCTGTACTCCGCAATGCCCTGTTGATGTTCTGATACTGCATTCTGCCCTCTGATGTGCTGCCTCTGATGTACCTGCTCTGTTGGGCACAATGCCCTGTTGCTGTTCTGATACTGCATTCTGCCCTCTGATGTGCTGCCTCTGATGTACCTGCTCTGTACTCCGCAATGCCCTGTTGATGTTCTGATACTGCATTCTGCCCTCTGATGTGCTGCCTCTGATGTACCTGCTCTGTACTCCGCAATGCCCTGTTGATGTTCTGATACTGCATTCTGCCCTCTCACATGCTGCCTCTGATGTAGCTGCTCTGGTGCCCACTTTGCCCATGCTCACGCATACACTGTGATTATACCCCTATTATGTACAATAAAGGTAGTCTATCAAGTCTCGTGGTTTGTCGTTGTCATTCATGCTTGCGTACTACAAATGTGTATTTCTATTTGCTTCTCATCAGTGGTTTGGGTAACATGACACTCCCCCTCCCTACGTCACGACCCATGCAGGTATTCCCCTCCAGACAGCCAATGGTCTGTGCCTTACCTGCGTCGGCGTCGATGGTGGGCCAAGACTAGGACGTGGTGGATCGCGAAGAGCATCGGGAAAGCGTGTAGCGCTGGGTCCATGGTGGCGAGCAGCTTGTGGTGTGTCTCTCTGCTGTGTCTCTTTTCCTCGCTGTGGGGAATCCGCCGTGTTCAGACAGGTTGTGTTTCCGCTGCGGTTTTATGTGTATTTTCCGCCATCTTGATTTGGGGGACGGTCTTAGACGTCAGTACGTACGGCGGAGCCTCCGGATGTGTTCCGTCCGCCGCGTGGTCGTGTGTAGTTCGACGGCGGTGCGTGCTTTTCCGTCGCGGACGGAAATTTGACACGTTTTCCTATCCTGATATGGCGGACGGAGTTTCCGCGGCAGACGGACACGGAAAAGGCTTTTTCCGCCTACTCCAGGGCCGCGGTGGCTCTTCCGTCCGCCATCCTAATGAGCCCCTAAATTTGGTGTGATACCAGCATTTTTTCACTCTATTTTTTCCAGCATCTTCGGCGGGGTACCATTAATTCTCGCCTTGGCTGCTGGTGTGCTACTGTTGATTTGCTTGCTCAGAAATGGCTGTACATTCTGCGTCACAAGAAGGCCTGCTCCGGCTGCAGCACCTGCACAACAGGATGGTTGAATACTACGGGACGCTACCCCTGGCCACCTTGAGTGTCGCATATGGATTGTCCTTCCGGTTCTCCTACTTTACACGCGTGCAACCTGTTTTCCATTGCCTGGATTGCTGTTTTGAATGGGCTCTGGGTTTGTGCCTCTGCAACACGGAGTCTCCTGACCCAGATTATGATCGACTGATGAGGTGGACTGTTCTGGTATCGGGATTATAGCCTATGCAGTGACGCATGAAGTCCTGGGAAATTGGAACATATGTGCGGCTGCACATGACTTCCTGGCACGCAGTTATCTCGAAGTGAACGCAAGTTGTTCTCTGATGGTACTAGAGGCTCCGCCTATCGAAGAACATGTATGTTCCTTCGCTTCATTAAATTGGATGGCTGAATTATTTTTTGATGAGAACAATGACTTCCTCTTGGACGCTGTTGCAACATACTGTGCCTATACGCTTATGGATTAATTTGGCACGCGTCCATCTCCAGCGCAGGCAGTCCTCGAACTGTTTTTTACTATTTTTTTCTATGACGAACAGACCTACCGCCCCTTCCTGGTTTTTTATTTTTTTCTTACCAATTTGAACTTATCACTTCCAAATATCAAGTTTGGCAAATTATGGACTTGGTTGTGTCTCACTCAAACTTGAACTCTGCGTTCCTTATTTGCTTCCCTTCTTGTCCGTGGTCTGATCAGGGGAGGGTGCAGTGAACGCAGGGCCCTGCTGCTACACATTGAGATGTTAGCTTAGGCTTATTAGAAGTTAAAAGCCATTTTGCCACTTTGCAGCTTTTGCACACAACACTACATGTAACTGTTGTTGTAAGTAAACTGCTTAAATTTCCTTCGCATGAGAACGGTCTGTTTTGAACATCCCTAGACTTACATTGTGACCTTAGTCTGTACAATGCATGCAGAAGCCTTCAAGGTCAACATAACAATGTAGACTGTTATTCAGGTTGATCAGCCCACGCTCTAGACACAACACGAACACAGCTGCAGCTAACTGAAATTCTAGGGCCTTTAATATTGCACTGCATGCATGATTGGAGATGTGATTCACCTCTGCTGATCTCCCCATTCAAGCCTAAGAGACCTTCTATTATTATAAAACCTTGTTCCTAGAAGGGGAGGGTGGTTCACAAGGCGCTATAGGACCTGTTTCCACTATCATTATAATATGATTTCTCCTTTTGTGTTTTATGGAATTGTAACAATGCTGATCATATTATTTTTAACCATATGCCTGCTTACGTTAGCAAAAATACTGCATCTTAGAGCACGTCGTTAAAATAAATATTTTAAACTTTTCCGTGTCTCTGATTACTCACGTTGTGGACTGGTATGAGAATAAAAACAAAAGAGTATTCTTGATTCCTACCATTCCTGAGAGTACCCTAAGTCGCATGTTCTGGGTTGTCTAATCATTGGTAGCTTCGCTGTAGGACGGAGAGCTAATGAGACACTGATGCTAGTCTGTTAGGGGTTCTGGGTACTGAGGTGAGTTTTTTGATACACCACAATTCACTGAGGTCCTGGTTTCCTGTGCATAGTTCTGTTTATGAGCAGAATCCCCGCAACAATTGATTCCAGTAGCTGGAAGCAATCTGATCCATCCTGATTTGCCTGAAACAAAGACTTAAAGTTCGAAATTAAGATTGCATCATGTATGCACCATACATCTCAGCTCTTAGGGCAATATTGGAACCAGTGAAGAAAAATAATCCATCTTCTCATCAGCCGAGTTCTTTAAAATGTTCGCTTCTGTCATGGATGATCTGCCCACCAAGCTGGCATCCACTGAATTCATGTGAACATTGTCTGGGAAAACATTCTTCATATCTCCAAACGGATACAGCTTTGTTATAAACCTAGAGAGAGAGATCCTCTCTGGGTCTTTCCACTCATGTTTAATCACCTACTAAACATGCTGGTTTTTGGGTAAACCAGATGAAAGAGGACTATGGAACAGCTGTAACACTGAATCCTGTGATCAAGTAGGTTTATTGGCAGGTGCAAAACCCATGTTTTACCACACACAATACCGCTCTTCCTGCAACATCTCCTTAGAAATGTATTTGCCTTTTTTATCCACAGTAAGGGAGAGATCACTTCTGTCAGAAAAGGCATCTGAAGCAGACAGTAAATTGCCACCCAGATTAAACCTCTATTTTGGAGGAATCCTCGAAAGCTTGCAAAGTTTCCAACACAATCCTACAAATACTCTCATCTTCCCACCTTCCCCATGCTTGCGACTTTTGGGGGAGAGAGAGGAGTCCCGATCAGAGTGAGAGGAAGTTGGTGATTTAAAAAGGCACACATGTCTCTTTTTGGAGGAATGCTTGCACTTCCTGCAGAAGCCTTGAAGAAAATTGCCAATGAAAGCGACCCTCCAAAACAATGCCATCACAAACAAACAGAACACTGTTGGATTATGAGCAGGACCCCTATATACTTCCTCATAGGTATGCTTCCTTTAAAAAATGTGAAAATAGAAGCATGTGTATGCGTGGAGCCAACATCTCTTCTGTGCAAGCGCGATAGAGGAACTCTATTTTCAAACATCGGTAAGTCCGAGCGTAGGAAGAAGAATCCAAGACATCTGCCCTATTCTCATCGGGCACTCAACAAACCAGGGAGATTAATCGAGGACTGACACCGCCGCCCAGCACGGCAAGTCCTGCAACATGAATCTGACAAAGATTGTTGCAGGGGAGGGAAACTTGGTGAGCCCAGTAGTGGAGCTATTTGTGGGATCCTTCTGTAGCCTGCAGTATGATCTAATAAGGAAAGTGGAATAAACAATATGGTATGTTACGGGGGGCGGTGACAGTTGCTGCTGGTTCCTGACGGATGAGGTGTTCATGAATACATGCTCTTAAAACTTACCTGGATAGCTCTTAATTTCATCTGACCACCTTGTTACATTGGAAACGAGCACAGGATCCTTGGATTAGAGTGGAGAGCACCTCAACATCAGAGGGTTTGTGAACTGTCTTGATCCTGCCACCTTGATATACAGCTTGGTTTGTGGCAGCAAGACGACGAGAGGCCCCTGGTGAGGAATATCTTTGGGTCTTATATCGCACTTGGTCTGTGCCATGCCGGACTATACCAGTTGTCACCTTTGGGCTATGCAACGTGGGACCGTTTCAGTGGGTTGTGGCCTAAGAGAAACGGTATCTTCAGGAGTGACATCTTCGGGCAAAAAAAACTTTGTAGCCATAGAAACAAAGTGGAGTGTCAGGGAAACAAGACTGATCTCCTGTCAAAAGGCATGCATAGAGATGTTTGGGCAGCGATTTTTGTGAGTTGGTCAGAGCAACTGTTCCAAGATAAGAAACGAGAAGTTTGAAATATGCGTTGTTTTACCTAGTCAATGTTCTGGTGACAGGCACTGTGAGAAGTTGGCCTGATATGCAGTGCTCACTATTCTAGTGATCACTATGTATCAGTCCAAACAACCCTTATTGATGATTGGTTGTAAGTCAACCTTATAGACCAGCTATCCTAGTAGCATGGATACGAGCAGTCTAAGGCGAAGACTCTAGAGGGCGTGTTAAGCCAGCTGTTTTACCATCACATTAACCCTTGAACACCAAGTGAAAGGACACCACACAAGTTGTTATGAAAATAAACGTATATTTATTTATAACAAGACTACCCTGAACTCTTTATGAGTCAGGGAGCTAAGCACACAACAAAACTCTTACGAAAATACTTTAAGTCGCACAATTTACACAAATGCCCTAGGGGCACGAAAAACCATATACACAGTAAGTGGAATGCGAACTTACTAGCAGGTAAGTAATACTTTTCTAGACTTAGGAATCGCTAGGCCTACAATTCTAAACACTGGGATTAGATGCAGGAGGCCTGTGGACGTCGTGTGCAGAGTGGGAACTCTCACGCGTAAGGCGGGAAAAAGTCTATGGAGGCTAGCAGTTACAAAGTTACTGTTCTCGGGCGAACCCGACTAGGTGGGTCGAAAACAAGAGTGGATCCGAACACTTAGGGTGTTGGACTATGCTGGAGCACCGGAGTACTCAGGTTACCTAGCCCAGGGGCTGCGGCTGCATAGGGTTGAAGTTGCGTCGGAAACCCTCGTTGAAGATCCAGGAGCCTGAAGAAAGAGTTGCTGGCAGGCGGCCAGTGAAGAAAGTTCGGAGTGATCCAAGCCTGGATCAGGGAAGAAGAAACCTGTAAGCAGAGGGGACCAAGTTCTGAATCACTAGCCAGTGATTTGAGTGGGAACCAGGATGGCACCGGACAAAGTCACCTCAGCCAGGTGAGTGGGCGCTGCTGGGCTCTGCAGTCTCTCGGACCAGGAGGCGTTGTCGGCGACCAGGGTGGAGGTGCGAGCTGTCCCACAAAGGTTCTTGCTGTCGACGTCGCTGGACCCAGGATTGGGCAACAAGTCTTGGCAAATGCAAGGCCCACGCGGTGGACCTAAAATGGCGTCTTGAGGGGACCAGGAGGGTCCAGGGTGCTCCTCTTTTGGAGGGGAGCAAGGGCTAGTCTGGAGCAACAAGACCAGCAGTGTTTGTCGTCGTGGAGCGTCGTGAAGGGGTCACTTGTGGAAAATTAGTGCGTTTTGGTGAACATTATCTGCGCCATCTTGCCTCTTGCCCTGATGCCACACTTTTGTCGTGCGCGCCCGCCATTTTAAGATGCCCCGATCAGAACCAACCCTTTTGCATGCCGCTGGCCTCTGACATAGCCCTTTGCCTTCACCAAGCCTGCACGCTGACCACCCCCCCCCTGCTTGCACCTGCCTTGAGTCATAAACCCCTCTTCGGCGCTGCTCTGCCCCCGGCCCTCATCCTGTTCCCAGCGCGACACCTCCCTGCTTTCCTTTCATGATCTCCGGCCCTTAGATGCAAACCCCCTTTTTCCCCGTGTGCCCGTTTTGTCCTCCCCGTTCCCAAGCCGACACCCAGCTCTGCCGATACCACCCTCGCCCCTCCCCGTACAATAGAAAGCTTCCCCCATCAAAGAAATCCCCGGGTTGATCAAAGCCCCCACCCCATGAGATCCAATCAAACTCCCCACATTCCGTGAATCGGCGGATTATCCAGCTGCGCGATGCTCATCACCTGTTGTGATTAGGGTGGGGACTTCAACTGTAAATGTGTGTGGGAACGGGCCCCAAAGGGGGATTCCGGGTATGTCTTTCCGTATATCAAAGCTTTGTCACATGTATGTAAACTGCAATAAAAACCATAAACACTGTATATAAGGGGCCAGGCCTCAAACGTAAGTTAGAGCACCTCAGAACGATACCTTCTGTCCGTTTCGTTGTGTTCTCCTCCGGAGAGAATAAAAAACCTTGTTTCCTGCTTTCCAGTCTCCAGCGCCTGCCTCTTCATTGATTTAAATAACTAGAGGGTCACAGAGGCAATACCGCCGGGCAAATATCGATTGTCCCCGACCCGATTGAAACTGTTTTTACAATTGGCGTCCCAAGCGTGGGGCCCATCAGCGACTCGTGGATCCAGTGGGAGAGGTCCCGACGACAGAGTGAACGACTGCAACGATCGGGAGAGCTCTTGCCCAATAGACCCTCGTCTGGCAGCCGATCATCCGAACTTCACTAGTTCCGAACAGACCTCTCTCGAGTGATCTACGGTCCTGACTGGGAACCATCAGGAGTGCCGTGAGAAATACGAGAAAAAGAGGACGATCGGGCGCTGGATTCGGAAGACAAGAAACTGTCCACATGGTCCGGGTAAGGTCGTGTTGCCACGACTAGTTGCGAAATTTGTTTTGATTGCTTGATTGTTCAAAATACTAGTATTGCCTTGTTTATTTTTATTTAGAGATTCACTGTCTGCAAACGGAGAAGCAACAGGCTCTCTCTCCCTTTGCAAGCAGTGGAGGATAAGTAGGGTAGCAGCCGTGCTTGTTCTTTTTCTCCCCCACTCAATAATTGCTTGAAACTGAACTGTTGTTCACAAACTATTGTTTCCTGGAGATTCTCTGTCTGCAAGCAGGGAAGAGACCATCCTTTTTGCAGATAGTGAAAAGGGTAGGTAACGCAGATCTTTGCGGTCCTACTCATTCTCCCCATTGTTATTTTGTTGGTCTTTTGGTTTTTTTTTGGATCCATGAGGTATTCACTGCCTGCAAACAACGTAGAATAGAAATATTCTGTCTAGTCTTTGCACCTAGTGATAAGATAGGCAGTGCTGACTTTTTAGTCCCTCGTTACGAGCCGTCATGTCTGTCTTCTCCCCATTGATAAATAGCCTGTTTAGCCCGGACCGGGTGTTAGAGGTGGACCATATGGCTCCACTAGAAGGCACCCCTAATAAGGACATGTTCATAAACTATGGGTTAGTCACCATAGCTTATAATAAATTATGGCACAGGTATACCGAAGATAGCCAAGACAAACAGTGGCCACTGGCAGGATCCTTCGACCTTGATAAAATAGAAACGTTAGAAATAGCCCTTCGAAATAATAAGACGACGCCAATTATGCTCGACAGTCTCGGTATGTGGCGCAGAGAGGCTACGAAACGACAGAGAAAAGACGAGGATAAACCAAGTAGGGAAATATACCGACAGGACAACCCCAGGACACCGCTACCCACAACTTATCCCCCGACACTATACAAAGGACGACCAGACTTAGGGTCAAACCAATGCGCTTTTTGTAGGTATGTCGGACACTGGAAAGCCCAATGCCCGACTCTACTGAGCGTGAGTAGAAGCAAAGGGCCGACAGGAACGACAGACCGACAGTACGAGAAAAGGCGCGAGACAGAGAAGAACCCGACTTACATAGACAGGCCAGACAGAACCACCACGTTTGATTATGCCCGATGGCACAGATTTCGCCAGGAAAATCTCAGCGGCATGATCAAGTTCTCCTAGGTCGGGCAATGTCAAGACGGGAACCCAGCCTCGTTTAAAATTCACAGACGGAAAGAGATAATTATGACCGATAACTGTTTTTATATTTGTCTTGGGTCTTTGTATGTCGTACTTGTACTGTCCCCCGTCTGAGTTCGTGTGTATGTAATGTACAAATCTGCGTCATCCCTCTACACGTGTTTCCGTGTTACTCGACCCCTGTTAGCAGAAACTTAGCATAAAAGCAACCTGGAAAGAAAGAAATGATAAAACAAAATCCGTAGACCATTAATAAACTTGAACTTTTAATTTAACACAACAAACAAGGAATAATAACGATAAACTGTAGAAAGTAGAAGTCAAACAGAACATTCGCCCCCCCCCCATTCTGGAACCTTCCAAAGTAGGGCAGGGTTACGGCTACGCCCAACCAACGGCAACCCATATAAGGCGAGCCCCGCCGCCAACTCTTGGTCAGGAAATCTTAACGTATGGGGGAGCCGGAGGAGAGACAGGAGCCCGCAGCCTGGGCATTTGCAGGTAGTCCCGCCACATGTCTCCTTGGCCGGCCGCAACGGGCCTGGAAAGACTAAGGTAGTCCCGCCGCATGTCAAGAGGAGAGCGAGGCACCTCTTCCTTTTCTCTTCCGTCACAGCCGCAGCAGTCCTGGACGGCGGGATGTCCTGCACGTACCTCCACAACAATTTGTCCAAGTTGGGCTGGGAGGGAGAGGCGACGCGGACGAGCCTCTCCCACCTCCACCGGTAGGAGGTTTCCCAGCCCCCAGCCCGGCGCCGAACACCCCCAGTCAGGCGATGGTGCCCATACTTCCACAGCACCGGACACACCATGGTGGCACCCCAGTACTTGCGCAGCGCCGAACACACAATGGTGGCACCCCAGTATTTGCGCAGCACCGAACGTACAATGGTGACGCTTGGGGAACACCGGATGTGGAGAGGCCTTCATGCAGGGCGATGAAAAGGAGCGGCATGGAGTGCACCGGGAGAAGGAGACGATGTGAACGAGTCTCCCTCGCCCCCCCAGGTGGGGGCATCACAGCTGCACCCCAGCTGAACGTCCCGCTCCCACAAAACAGGGACCTCTTCCCTTCACTCCAAAGGGTCTCTTCCATTCTTGCAAACTCGACGAGAGTGGCCCCTGTAGGGCCTCAAAATGGCGTCTGGATCCGCTGGAAGGCGGGCCCCGGCCACTAGAGTAACTTTGGCCAGCCATACAACTCGAACATTTGTCCCATGGAGCACGAGCCCCCCATCTCCGACAGCATCTCCGCAGCCCTGAAGATCATACAAAGGTCCCCGGCGGAGCCTTCGGCCTTTGCAGGTTTCCGGTAAGGGACGGCTGCTTCGATCGCCAACGAAACAAACATGACATTGCCACACCTTCTGTTAGCGTGAATTCTAGAACTGCCGAAAAGGACTCTGGTCCAAACTGCCAGTAATGGAAACATTTCCCCCTGATGCTGCTTCCGGACTGTGCCGGCCCCGCCCAAAATGGCGCTGGTATCAATCGGAACTTACGAACACCTCGTGGTGTTCCTTCGCACTAATATAAACTTGATGTTCTGAGATTTTTGTGATCCTTTGTACACTTGGCTAGAAAAGACAAGGAGAGCTCACTCGACGAACAGTACGAAAAGATCCCCGTTACAAATGTTGACTACGAATATACAATGTATTATATCTTTATAACTGATGTAAACCTCATTTACGATGCATACGTACGGTATGCATATAGGAAATCTGATTACAACTGTTATGATTATGTTTCTAAATTATGAAAATATATGCCCCCGAACCCCCAGCCAATTAATAGACGTTTTAGTCTCTTACAAATGAACGAGTAAAACTTTTCCGATGTTTTTACTGTTGCAAACGACACCCCCCACTGTACGCACTTTAGCCATTGCCACGACCGACCAAATACGACCACACCCTCCTAATCCATATGCTGAAATGAATTTGCAAAATAAAGTCTTTGAAACTATGGACGGGTATTGCATGCTTTATTTTAAAACAATGTGGGATGGGTAGGAAAGTTCTTTTTCTGTGCACCCTACTCTGCTCTCTCTTTAAGGTTAAAGGAAGATGGTTGCCCAGCCCTGGAGGACGGATCGGATCGACAACACGACACTCCGTCTTAAAAGTACGCGACTGACTCATGAACTCTCGCGTAGAGGAAGACCGTGACTTCCAAGGATGGGTAAAACGAATGGTGTAAATGAGGGAATGTAAAAGGAGGGTGAAATGAAATAATGTAAATATTGTAAAGTACAACGTTCCAAAGTAGCAGGGACCCAAGAACCGAAGAACTTTAGAATGCCAAGGCGTTGAAAGAGGTTTAAGGATCCCGATAGTGAGATATACCCTTTGACTAGATACCTCGCACTAGGCACCTCTGGTTCCCTTCTTATGTTTCCCCGCACACGCCCTACATGAACACACTACCGCCCCCCGACTCCGAAAACTATATCCCCGGGGACCCTGCCCCAAGGAGGAAAGGCGAGTAAGAGGTAAGTAAAAGACTTATGAATCCATGTATTTGAATGCGCGCGAATGCTGTCTCCCCCACCCCCCCCTTTTTTCCTCCCTCTGCAGGTTACATCAGAGATTACAGCCAAGGTGTGGCGAAGATCTGAGACCTTGCCACGTCTAAATACACGAAACGGACTAGCGCCGCAGGGTGGTGTCTAAGCATGCCTGCAAACTACTCACGTATCGAACAAACCCGAAAAATTAGCACAACCTGATAAAAAGTGATCACCCTTAAACCAGACCGGACGAATGAACCCACGTTATGTATGATGCGAAACTGTGAGGGAATGTGTGTGTGTGTGTGACTGAGGCGTTGACCCAACTGGTCAAAGGACCGAGAATGCGAGAAGGTGCGACAAAATGGTACCTCCTTTTTCTTCTTTCCTTTTCTCAAAGCACGTCCCCTCTACCCTGCCTAATGCTCAAACTGCATGATTACAAGATTCTACCGTGGACTCGTGAATACCCTTTACTGTGTAATGCACTAAATAGCCTTTCTTGAATGCACTGCCGCCCTCTCCGTTGCACGTGCACTATTTAGCCTGCCGTTGCACTCTCTCTCTCTCTCTCTCTCTCTCTCTCTCTCTCTCTCCCTCTCTCTCTCTCTCTCTCTCTCTCTCTCTCTCTCTCTCTCTCTCTCTCTCTCTCTCTCTCTCTCTCTCTCTCTCTATTTTTGCACTACCACTCTCCCGAGTGGTTAGCCCCGAAATTGGCAGATTGCCACCCCTAGCACACCACCTAATTGGCTTCAAATACCGTCAGTATTTGCACAAACATTTGTCTTTAATACAATCACCCTGAGGCCGCGTCATTACCTCTCCTTTTCCGCTAGAAGTCAATGAACCCAGGTTGGGCCGTAAGGGAAAGGACAGGTAAGACGACAGAGGTTCCCTAATCTGGCCCGAAATGAGGGAACTACATGTCAACGGCTCCTATAGTATAAAACAAGAACCTCAGAATACGCGACCCTCCCCTCCCCGAAACGCCGCAATACCCAAACCAGAAAAACGATCACCCCCGTTACCTCCCCTGTCTATGTCCCTGGTTGTTTCCCATAAAACCCCTGTCCTTCCTAGTTAAGTAACCGGGCTGTAAAAGGTTACGTAGGACCCAGAATGATGTTTTACAAGGTTAACAGACTAGACCAAGGTAAAGAAATCATCAAAATGAACCCCGCAGTAGTTGAAAAACAGGATGCACCGATAGAAAGGAAATGTTTAGCCATGTTCGTCTCTCAGCAAAATACCTGTGTAGTACCATGTTGACGACTCACTGTACCCTTTTGTAAATGTGAAACTCTAGAGAACGGCATATCTTTGCCAGATTTGTCTCCCGAAGGTGGGATACCATCAGATGAACTGTCATGCCTGTAATAAATGATTATGAAGGAAAGTCATAGTAAATCCAGCAGGTCCGCCACCGGTCATTCATATGCCAGTTGTGAACGTTAAAAATGACGGACATTTTCATTCTTTGCCTGGAGCTGGGAGAGAAATAGACTTTTTTGATTATCTTCATCCGAAAATTTTCTAAAAGACTGTCTTTTCAAACTTGTTTAAGGGTACTGCTGTTGGAGGAGAGAAGGACCGGATGTGGGAGCACGAGGCCCGACTGCAGACTAAGGGACACCTGCGACATTAGCCAAGGCGAGACCACGACTGAAAAGAGCTGCAGGACGAGGCACTGTTTTCGACAGCATGAAAAGAAAGGGTCGACCTGATGCCCCTGCTCGACGTCCAGTGCCTGTCGACAAGTCCCCGCTCTCTGAATTCCGTCACACGCCCGCCTATTTGAAGTCTCTCGTTCCCCTGGTTTGTTCCTAATTTGGCCTTGCTCCATCCCCCTTTTTTCCTCTGACCTACCCTATGGACTGTTTTGAACGCTCTTCTCCCATCGGAACTTTCTGACAATCACCTCAAAGGACACAGGGCGAAAAGGACCTTTCCGACCAGAAACGCGAGGAAAGGGGTCGTGCCCTGCAACGCAGAACTTAGAACAGAGCTGGACTTGTAGCTCCACCGCCGGTGCTCAACAGCGCCAACGAAAGACCACAAAGAACAATGAGAACTCGTAAACTTCGAACATTTGACCTCCTCAACCACCGTTTTTTCTACGCCTCATTTCTCTCCCAGCCACCATTGTATTGATCCTGCTCCAATCCGAATCCGAAATATGTATTAACCTGCCAGTTTACGTTATGATATGTACTTGCTGCTCGCCGTTTTTGTATTTCATTCCTATGACTTTCCTGCTGAACAAATTTATCAAAGTTCATCAAATAGGTGCACCTCCTAAAAACTAGAAACCTCAAAATGTATTGTTTACAACTCTTTATCTTGGGTTTCCTACCGTTTTCTCTCTCATGCTCACCACTATAGACCCGAGTAGAAAATGAACCAACAAGATGTCTTGAATATGTTAAAGGAGGGACTGTGGAAAATTAGTGCGTTTTGGTGAACATTATCTGCGCCATCTTGCCTCTTGCCCTGATGCCACACTTTTGTCGTGCGCGCCCGCCATTTTAAGATGCCCCGATCAGAACCAACCCTTTTGCATGCCGCTGGCCTCTGACATAGCCCTTTGCCTTCACCAAGCCTGCACGCTGACCACCCCCCCCCTGCTTGCACCTGCCTTGAGTCATAAACCCCTCTTCGGCGCTGCTCTGCCCCCGGCCCTCATCCTGTTCCCAGCGCGACACCTCCCTGCTTTCCTTTCATGATCTCCGGCCCTTAGATGCAAACCCCCTTTTTCCCCGTGTGCCCGTTTTGTCCTCCCCGTTCCCAAGCCGACACCCAGCTCTGCCGATACCACCCTCGCCCCTCCCCGTACAATAGAAAGCTTCCCCCATCAAAGAAATCCCCGGGTTGATCAAAGCCCCCACCCCATGAGATCCAATCAAACTCCCCACATTCCGTGAATCGGCGGATTATCCAGCTGCGCGATGCTCATCACCTGTTGTGATTAGGGTGGGGACTTCAACTGTAAATGTGTGTGGGAACGGGCCCCAAAGGGGGATTCCGGGTATGTCTTTCCGTATATCAAAGCTTTGTCACATGTATGTAAACTGCAATAAAAACCATAAACACTGTATATAAGGGGCCAGGCCTCAAACGTAAGTTAGAGCACCTCAGAACGATACCTTCTGTCCGTTTCGTTGTGTTCTCCTCCGGAGAGAATAAAAAACCTTGTTTCCTGCTTTCCAGTCTCCAGCGCCTGCCTCTTCATTGATTTAAATAACTAGAGGGTCACAGAGGCAATACCGCCGGGCAAATATCGATTGTCCCCGACCCGATTGAAACTGTTTTTACACACTAGCCAAACGGGCAAGCGACCTGGACAACGCGGTTGGCAGCAAAGAGCAGAAGGGCCCCACGCAGATCTCGTGGATGCAGGGGGGCTGAACTTTGGTGCTGGAGCTGCTCAGGGTCGGGGCTTCTCTTACCCCAAAGCACTCAGTCGAGGGTCACTCGGGAGTCGTGCTGGACAAGCGTCGTGCAGTTCTGAAGATGGCCGGTCCCTCGAGGTCTCGTCGCACCCACGGATCACAGCTGGGCTGATGATGTAGGTTGAGGTCAGAGGTGCCAGGGAAGCCGGTTCTCGTCGTGCTGGAGCAGTCTTGATCCGAAGGAGAGACTGGCAACAAACCGCAATGCTTGGTTGGTGCCTGCTGCTGCAGGGTGACTACTCCTTAGTCACAAGGGAGAATCTTGGGAAGAAGTCTTGAGTTCCTTTCGTGGAAAGTAGTTTCAGGATTCAAAGATGATCTGATTTGGAAGGGGGCCAGTTCCTACCTTTATCCTGCAAAAAGGGGCTGGCACGCGACTAAGTCCTGCCCTATGGGTGGGACTAGGAGGGGGGTGGTTACACCCCTCTCCTTTGGCGGGCTTTCCCCAGGCCAGGGGCTGGAGTGCCCCTGGAACTGGTTTCAGCCGGCCTATGCACAGTGAGCACCGGGGTGCCACTTGCAGTCACCTTCCTCTAAAGCCCTGCCTACCTAGGATACACAAAATCCTGTCTGGGACGGTGCTGGCACCGCCCCTGGCAGGAAACCCTTTGTCCTTGCCTCCTGGGCTGGGAGGACTCCCAGCAGCAGGAGGGCAGACTTGTGTCTCAGTGGCAGCATCCATTTTGTGGAGCTAAGGCTCTGTCTAACTTTAACCGGGGTTACAGGTTACATGCATGTCGTGTCCCTCTAGAAGGGTGGAATGCTAACCCCGTCGCCAGAATTTGCGAGGGGTTAGTATTCCAATTCGTATGACACCTTACTCGACATGTTTTGATAAAGCGATACCAGAGTTGGCACTTAACCGCGAGGATTATAATGCACTTAAGAGTATATGGTATGCGATATCATGGAAACGGCTAAGGGATGGATCCCAAAAGCCGCAGACAGGCTCAGCTCATGCCAGAGCACTATCTCACACGATTCCAAGCACTCTGCCTTCAGGATTGTCAAGGCCTGCCATAGGAGTGACTGATAGGAGATCTGTGTGTCCATTTTAGGGTTAGATATAGGTATACTATATCTAAAGCAAAGGGTGATTACACCACCTTGCCCCAGCTGTCGTGCAGCCAGTTGTGTCAGATTTGGATGGCCAGCCAGGGGTGGCATAATACATGCTGCAGCCCCTGGTAGGCCCTGGGTACACCTATGCCCTGGGTACCTAAGGTACACTGTACAGGGACTGATAAGGTGACTCAGTATCCAATTAGATATGTACCTAGGGTACATGGAATCCATTTTACAGAGAGAGCAGTAGGCCTGGGGTCCTGAATAGCAGGGCCCCAGGTCAACTAAGTCAGAAAACCAGCAAAACACCAGGCAAAAAGTTGGGGGCAACCATAGTCAGGGATCTACCTTCCTACATAACCCCCCCCCAACGAAAGGAGATAAGGCTATCCTTGACAGGTAAGCCTATATTGTCTAAGTGGCCATATAAGGAAGTACCAGCACTGGCATGGTTACCCCCTATGTCATGGTCCACTAAGCAATCCCTCACCCTAAGGGTATCTGAGGGTCTCCACCATAGGGAATCTCTACCTGTGGTGTGTTTTGGCAAAGTAAAAGGCTGGTGCTGAAATGGAGTACTGAAGTGAGGCTCCACTAATTTTGGGCTCAGCTTCCTCCAATCATTTTCCACCATAGAGGCCTTTCTTTCCAAGACTGAGTTGTTTTGAGCTCTCAGGGTCAACCTCTGGCTACCTACAGCTGGAGGTTGGGTCCCTCTGTTTGGCGTACTGGAGGGACAGGTCAGGTTTGGGGCCCTTAGGTCCCAGGTTTGGCTGTGCCCAACAGTGTCCATCTGTGGGAGGTCCCTAACTAAATTTAAGGGGGATCCCTCAGGAGTTGGTTTTATTTTCACTTGGCTAGGACTACTAGCTTCAGTGCCCTTAATCTGCTGATGGGGGGTTTCTTTTGGACAGGGGGCCCTTTGGGGTCCAACACTGGCCTCCCTGACCTCTACAGCCCTGGGCTGACTGAGGCAGGGTAGAGAGGGGCAGGTTACCTGCTCCAGACTGGGTCCCACCTTGGAAGGGTCCACTGACATCAGGGGCTCAGCCAGGCTAGGCCTGACTACCTCTGGGGCAGTTCCTTCACAAGGGGTCAGATCAGTTCCCTGAGGAGGCTGATCCTTTCCTAGAGTCTGGTGGGAGGGAGATTTCTCTTCCTCCTCAATGCTCTCTGTCTGAGTGGAGTGATCCATAGTTTCAGGCTTCACAACACTATCATCTGTCTGAGTTTGAGCTGTGGCCATCACAACTCTCCCAACCTTTTCAGGAGGGGGCTCAGTTTGGGTGTGGGCTGTGACCATCACAGCCTTTACAACCTGTTCTGGGAAGGAAGTTGTCTGAGATTGGGCTGTGACTGGCACAGCCCTCCTGACCTGTTCAGGGAGGACATCTTGGACTGGGGCTGTGGCTATCACTGCCCCACTAACCTTACCATGGAAGTTTACCATTTTAGAATGGGTTTCTTGCTCTACTTCAGCCCAGGCTGAGAGCTCTAAATCATTCCCCAGTAGGCAATCTACAGGCAAGTTTGGTGACACTGCCACTCTCTTGTGGCCAGTGACACCTCCCCAGCTGAGATTGACCACTGCCATGGGATGATCTCTCTGTACTCCATCAATATTGGTCACCTGGTATGTGGCACCAGGTAAAAGTTGCCTTGAGGGGACTAGACTCTCAGTCACCATAGTGATGCTAGCCCCTGTATCTCTATAGGCCTCAACTTTTATACCATTGATGAGGGGCTCCTGTCTGTACTTGCCCAAATTGTTGGGACAAGTTGTGAAGTTGGCAAACCCCATGCCAGTCTCACAGACAAGAGTATCTAAGTTTGGGGACCTGGTTAGGCCAGAGTCCCCAGGAACTCCCAAAGTAAATGCACCCAAATTCTTGGGGGCACTCCCACCACCTGGGGGATTACTACTAGTAGTAACAGGAGGTTTGGGAATGTTACTTGGGGGTATGTTCTCCTTATTGTTGTTCTTTGGGCAACTGCTGTCAGTTTTCAAATGACCTACCTGTTTACAGGGATAACAATAAGGTTTCTTGTGGTTATTAGAAGGATTCTGGGACCCACCCCCCTCAGAGGATTTTTGGGGCCCTGATGTGGTTTGATCTGGAGATTTATTCCCACCCTTCTCTTGAGGCTTGGTTGATTCCTTTTTCTGGTCACCACCTTGGTTCTTGGGCCTAATCCTGGTTCTGACCCATTTGTCTGCCCTCTTACCCAATTCTTGTGGAGAGGTCAGATCAGAGTCTACCAGGTGCTGGTGTAATAACTGGTTCTGACAATTATTTAAGACTTGCTCTCTCATAATAAGATTATACAATCCTGTGAAGTCAGTAACCTTGCTACCCAGTAGCCAGCCTTCCAAAGCCTTAGTGGCACAATCAACAAAGTCAGACCAGTCCTGAGACTGAGTTTTCTGGGTGTCTCTGAACAGCAACCTGTACTGCTCAGTGGTTAAGCCAAACCCATCAACCAGTGTATTTTTAAGGACTTGGGAATTGTTAGCATCCTCAACTCTAGTAGTGAGGAGCTTATCTCTACCTTTGCCATCAAAGGAGAGCCACAGTATAGCTGCCCACTGACTTTGGGGGATGCACTGTACAGTGCAGGCCCTCTCCAAAGCAGCCATCCATTTCTGGATGTCATCCCCTTGTTTAAAGGGGGGCACTATCTTAGTCAGGTGTTTAGTATCTAAACCCTTCTCTCTATCTCTTGGGAGATTGCTGCCACCAGTGGGAACTGTCCCACTCATCTGCTTCTCTCTAGCAAAGGCAAACTTCTCTTTGGCCAGGGCAAGTTCTTCCCTTTCAATCCTCAGTTTAGCTTGTCTCATCCTTGCTTCATGCTCTCTTCTCTGAGGGGAAGTCAATCTCCTTTGTGGAGAGTTCCTTCTCCTCTGAGAAGAGGCATTAGAGTGCAGAGATCTAATGGAGTCCCTAGAAAGAGATCTATCTCTCCTAACTCCAAGGTTAGGCCTCATCAGGGTCAGTACTGGGGGTCCCCCAGATCCTTCCCCAAGTAGGTCTAAGTTGGCCCTAGTGAGTCTGCTGACTAGCTCAGGACCCTTGTTTGCCTCACCCTCAGAGAGTTCCTCTAGATCCTCCTCCTCAACTGTATTTACAGTGTTGTGGAGGTCTGGATCCCCAGTGGTACCCTCTAAGGCTGGCATATTCCCATCTAGCTGAGAAATCTTTCTCGCATCATATGTCTCTAAGAGACCTATCAGAAAGGGAATGGTGGGGTTAGACCCCTGTTTCAGTTTCCTGGAGGTACACACCTGTCTCATCTCCTGGAAACTGAGAGCTGCATATCTTGAAGTGACCTGTGGAGGGTCAACTGCCACAAGGGGAGTCTCAGTAGACTCTCCCTGGGTAGACATGCTTTTCTAGTGAGGTGTAAGTGGTGCGCTTACCTACACTATATGTTTGCCTACTGATCCCTTGCTAGAGTTGTAGTTTAGGGTGTGCTAGGCCCTAGGAGCTACAACAGCTGGTTCAGTAGAACTCAGAGTATTCTAAGCTAAGTTATATGTACCTTAGTACTTATATGATCTTTCACAAGATATTCTTAGGATATGTGTGGTAAAACAAACAGCAAGCTCAAATCCCAACCGCTGCTCACCAATGTGAGAAGTTGGCCTGATATGCAGTGCTCACTATTCTAGTGATCACTATGTATCAGTCCAAACAACCCTTATTGATGATTGGTTGTAAGTCAACCTTATAGACCAGCTATCCTAGTAGCATGGATACGAGCAGTCTAAGGCTAAGACTCTAGAGGGCGTGTTAAGCCAGCTGTTTAACATCACATTACCCCTTGAACACCAAGTGAAAGGACACCACACAAGTTGTTATGAAAATAAACGTATATTTATTTATAACAAGACTACCCTGAACTCTTTATGAGTCAGGGAGCTAAGCACACAACAAAACTCTTACGAAAATACTTTAAGTCGCACAATTTACACAAATGCCCTAGGGGCACGAAAAACCATATACACAGTAAGTGGAATGCGAACTTACTAGCAGGTAAGTAATACTTTTCTAGACTTAGGAATCGCTAGGCCTACAATTCTAAACACTGGGATTAGATGCAGGAGGCCTGTGGACGTCGTGTGCAGAGTGGGAACTCTCACGCGTAAGGCGGGAAAAAGTCTATGGAGGCTAGCAGTTACAAAGTTACTGTTCTCGGGCAAACCCGACTAGGTGGGTCGAAAACAAGAGTGGATCCGAACACTTAGGGTGTTGGACTATGCTGGAGCACCGGAGTACTCAGGTTACCTAGCCCAGGGGCTGCGGCTGCATAGGGTTGAAGTTGCGTCGGAAACCCTCGTTGAAGATCCAGGAGCCTGAAGAAAGAGTTGCTGGCAGGCGGCCAGTGAAGAAAGTTCGGAGTGATCCAAGCCTGGATCAGGGAAGAAGAAACCTGTAAGAAGAGGGGACCAAGTTCTGAATCACTAGCCAGTGATTTGAGTGGGCACCAGGATGGCACCGGACGAAGTCACCTCAGCCAGGTGAGTGGGCGCTTCTGGGCTCTGCAGTCTCTCGGACCAGGAGGCGTTGTCGGCGACCAGGGTGGAGGTGCGAGCTGTCCCACAAAGGTTCTTGCTGTCGACGTCGCTGGACCCAGGATTGGGCAACAAGTCTTGGCAAATGCAAGGCCCACGCGGTGGACCTAAAATGGCGTCTTGAGGGGACCAGGAGGGTCCAGGGTGCTCCTCTTTTGGAGGGGAGCAAGGGCTAGTCTGGAGCAACCAGACCAGCAGTGTTTGTCGTCGTGGAGCATCGTGAAGGGGTCACTAGCCAAACGGGCAAGCGACCTGGACAACGCGGTTGGCAGCAAAGAGCAGAAGGGCCCCACGCAGATCTCGTGGATGCAGGGGGGCTGAACTTCGGTGGTGGAGCTGCTCAGGGTCGGGGCTTCTCTTACCCCAAAGCACTCAGTCGAGGGTCACTCGGGAGTCGTGCTGGACAAGCGTCGTGCAGTTCTGAAGATGGCCGGTCCCTCGAGGTCTCGTCGCACCCACGGATCACAGCTGGGCTGATGATGTAGGTTGAGGTCAGAGGTGCCAGGGAAGCCGGTTCTCGTCGTGCTGGAGCAGTCTTGATCCGAAGGAGAGACTGGCAACAAACCGCGATGCTTGGTTGGTGCCTGCTGCTGCAGGGTGACTACTCCTTAGTCACAAGGGAGAATCTTGGGAAGAAGTCTTGAGTTCCTTTCGTGGAAAGTAGTTTCAGGATTCAAAGATGATCTGATTTGGAAGGGGGCCAGTTCCTACCTTTATCCTGCAAAAAGGGGCTGGCACGCGACTAAGTCCTGCCCTATGGGTGGGACTAGGAGGGGGGTGGTTACACCCCTCTCCCCTGGCGGGCTTTCCCCAGGCCAGGGGCTGTGGTGCCCCTGGAACTGGTTTCAGCCGGCCTATGCACAGTGAGCACCGGGGTGCCACTTGCAGTCACCTTCCTCTAAAGCCCTGCCTACCTAGGATACACAAAATCCTGTCTGGGACGGTGCTGGCACCGCCCCTAGCAGGAAACCCTTTGTCCTTGCCTCCTGGGCTGGGAGGACTCCTAGCAGCAGGAGGGCAGACTTGTGTCTCAGTGGCAGCATCCATTTTGTGGAGCTAAGGCTCTGTCTAACTTTAACCGGGGTTACAGGTTACATGCATGTCGTGTCCCTCTAGAAGGGTGGAATGCTAACCCCGTCGCCAGAATTGGCGAGGGGTTAGTATTCCAATTCGTATGACACCTTACTCGACATGTTTTGATAAAGCGATACCAGAGTTGGCACTTAACCGCGAGGATTATAATGCACTTAAGAGTATATGGTATGCGATATCATGGAAACGGCTAAGGGATGGATCCCGAAAGCCGCAGACAGGCTCAGCTCATGCCAGAGCACTATCTCACACGATTCCAAGCACTCTGCCTTCAGGATTGTCAAGGCCTGCCATAGGAGTGACTGATAGGAGATCTGTGTGTCCATTTTAGGGTTAGATATAGGTATACTATATCTAAAGCAAAGGGTGATTACACCACCTTGCCCCAGCTGTCGTGCAGCCAGTTGTGTCAGATTTGGATGGCCAGCCAGGGGTGGCATAATACATGCTGCAGCCCCTGGTAGGCCCTGGGTACACCTATGCCCTGGGTACCTAAGGTACACTGTACAGGGACTGATAAGGTGACTCAGTATCCAATTAGATATGTACCTAGGGTACATGGAATCCATTTTACAGAGAGAGCAGTAGGCCTGGGGTCCTGAATAGCAGGGCCCCGGTCAACTAAGTCAGAAAACCAGCAAAACACCAGGCAAAAAGTTGGGGGCAACCATAGTCAGGGATCTACCTTCCTACAGGCACAACATTATTTATTCTTTAATCAGACCCTATCTAGAGTGTTGACAGGCGCACCTTCACTCAGTTAGCAAGCTTATTAATCCTTATTTAGTCTCTTAACCGAGTCTGTTCAGAGCAGTGACAGGCACACCTTCAATCAGTTAGAAAGCTTACAATCCTTATTTAGTCTCTTAACAGAGTCTGTCCAGAGCGGTGACAGGCACACCTTCAGTCAAACTGCAAGGTTATTAGTTAAATGACTGTTAAGACAGTAAGAGACACATTTCATTCTGATTAGGTACAGTGCTCAATTGACTAGAATAGCAACGTTATATTAAGCCTGCCTGGAACAGTGACAGGCATACCATTTGTGTTGCTGTGCACCACCTGTGTAGTGTAGTTCCTATATTCCCAATAGGCTCTGTGCATTTGAATAGTGTATCCTGTAGTTTAGACGTAGGACTAAAGTCAACTAGGTCTCTACCGAATATACTAAACTTAATTGTGTGTCTGCCAGCTAGCTCAGAGGTCACTAGAAACTTTCTCGAATGAACAAGAAGGGATTAGTTTCTGACAACCGCTTAAAACATGACAACTTGGTTCCACAAGAATAGGAAATATATCTCTAGAGTCGCAGAAACAATAGATAGTTATTTCACTCAGTCAATCGTGCATGCTTCGTTTCACCAGAGGTGCAGAGAAATAGAGAGACTGGCGTTTTCAATAAAAGGGTATTTATTGAACAGTCTTCTTTCTCAAGCATAAGAAATGAACTGCTGTAATCGTATTACTTGTTGTAAAGTACAGAGCATATAATATGAAGAGTATTATAAAATAATACTGTAAAAGCATAATATGATTTCTAAGCCATAAGATACCTGAAATGCATAAAATACATACAGTGATAAACAATGACTAAAAGTACTCAACTGGTGCTTCTAAAATACGCCTAGCCCGATGTACCTAACCTAGGTCTAGTACAAGGGAAGAAGTAAGTAGGGTGTAGCCTAGTTTTAGTAGTATTTTCCAAGAATCTATTCCAAGAATTCTCTTAGGGTCTAATCAGCTCCGTACCTTGGTTTTAGAATGTAGGAGGTCTTGTATCTCTCTCTCAGGACTCGATTTTCCAGCAACCCGCAAGGGTAGCCTGGAAACACTGGAGCTGGATTTCTCGGCAGGAGAAAGTACAGTGTCTCTCAGTACATCAGCTGGAGGGTCGGCTTCCTTCGGCACCTGCTGCAGCAGGGAGCGTCGGGCAAGTAGATAGTCGAACTGCTCCAAACCACTGTGTGTTTGTTTGGACAAGTGTGGGCATATTTATACCCTGAAGGTGCCGAGTTTGACATAATATTAGACATAATAACGTCATCATGATTTCTTGGATAACTTAATATTCATGCAGGGGGAAGTCCCTAACTGCTGAAGGCGGATTTTTCCAAGAAATCGTTGTAGATTTCGGAACTGGTGGAAGTGGCCAAGCCGTATTAGGAGTACTTGAGGTATGTCTTAATATGGTTATGATTTCCATGCCTATATAAGGATACGGTATTTTACACATATATAAGGGCATGAATAGGGAAAATTACACTAGGATCCTAAAACGCTATACAACACCCACTCCACATATTATGTCTAATATTACTAAATCTATAAGCATAAGAAACATAACTAAAGCATGTGTTCATAATCCCACCCAAAATACATGAAATGCATTAAACATGGTCTATACACATACATGAGTATTTGTCTTGTTTGCATTTTACAAGCAATCACTGTCATTAACAAATGCTATCTAAATGAAACATGAAATGACAGTTATGAAATAGCTCTAAATTTACAGAAGAAAAAGGTCGAGACCATTCCATAGCATAATATATAAACAGTTAAAGTTTTTATGAAATAATGCCAAATATTTCTCTATAGGAAGTATCAAATGAATCTCCAGTTCTCTAAGAATAGTTCTACTTTAAGCAGATTACTTTGTGCCAAGTGAAAAGGGTCTATTCTGGGATGAAGAGAAAAAGTTTTCAAATGTAGATTGTAGAAACATAGAGTTCCCAAGTTAGAGGGTTTGAGTTGAAAAACCGAAGGCCGAATTTCAGAGTTCATGGAACGCTGTGTGCACTTTCAAAAGTTAATCTCGGTGTCGGGAGAAAACATCAAATCATCTAACTGGCAAAGGAACCGTCTACCATAGTTGGTGAAAGTGGAACTACTTCATCAAGTAGATCAAATGTGCATAGATGTGAAGCATCGCCGTCAGCGCCAGTCGCATTAGCAATGTTCGATGTAGATGGTACCTGTGTGCCTGTTGTTCCACGTACCTCACCAAGAGCTGGATTTGCTGGTGAGATCTCAATGAATGTCGTTATCAGGATTGGCAGCTGTTGGGGGCAACACGATGCATGAGTCATTACCGGACCTAGCAAGGCGTCAACATCCGTCGGCAGTGCTGATGGAAGTGTAAGACAGATGTCTAACACGCATTCTTCTCCGCAAAGCAGGCATCGTAGAACAGGTAAGATGCAATCTTGCCAGATATTCAGATCTCTTAAACGAGCCAAGCCAAGAATCTGTGTAATTCTGTCACGATACCGCATGGCAAGGAGAGCTTGTTCCATGGTAGTCTGGGTAGCGTTGGTGACTGGACTTGCCATATTGGAGCAGGAGAAATAAAAATAGAATGCCTACTATGAGTCCCAAAATGAGAGGCAGACCGCCGAACACAGAGTGCATGAAATTTGGAAAAATGCCAAGAACTGCTTCGAATGGTGTTAACAGTCCCGAAAAGATCGTCTTAAATACATGTGCAAAGCCACTGGTATCAGACATGTTTAAGATTTGACCTAACATTTCTGCGAAATGTACTGAGCAGTTTGTTGATAATAACGCATGTATCTCTGCAGAAGTCCTTGCAACCTGCAGATCATACGTTTCTCTAGACGAGGTCAGTGGCACAGTTTTTTGTAAAAGAATGGCTTTCATTCTGCTTTAAGTATCAATTTGTATAGAAGAGATATTCAGTGCAGGCCATAACGCCGTCTCCCTGTCTGTAGTACTCTTTGGATACAATACTTGCATACAACAAGTGACCCTGGCTGACACACTAACCAGATAGGCTCTTCCTGGCAACATGCCACAACAGCTGTGATCGTTGGGCATAACGTAGCTCCCATTGGAAAGCTGCCCAAAAATTGGCTCGATCACGGCCGCTGTAGTACCGTGCATGTGGCAAGAAAGGTTATTTAAAGAACCTTCGCAGGCTCCATGTAAATGAATACCTTCACATAAAGGTGTACCGCTTAGTGAGTTTTTACAGTTCTTTGTACTAAGAAATACCTCTTTTCTCCCACTCCAACATTTGTCTGTGTATGGTAAAGACCAGGTCGACTTAATGTATCCTTTACCCAACCTTTCATACAGGCCTGCTGGTATATGCTGTAGACAATACTGAAATTGGAAAATCGTCACTGGTATCGAGATGGTGCCATGTATTATCCATTCAATGATATGTTTCTCAGAAACTGTCAATGGTAATCTTTCCAGTTTTTCAATGCTCAGCACCGTATAGTCTGCTCCTCTTTGTGCCAAAGAGATTTGTTTATCTGTAAGGTTAAAGACAGTAAACAATGACGTGGTATTGATTAGACGCCATGGCACATAGCCTGAACGGAGATTTTGCAACGTCCAGCCTAGTAGCATTATAGAACGCATTTGAGACTGGCCATGTTGTAACATTAACATTCTTGTTCTATCATGTCAATGGCAGATGATACAATGCTGTCCAAAGAATACATTCTGGAAGACAGAGTCGTTAACCCATTGTCCACTACAGAGAGTGCTTTCTCTAAATTAATACGATCAATTTCTAGTATTTTTCTGCAGTTTTCATTTGTGTTATTTTCCAAGCTTCGTTGTACGCAGCGTATATACCGGCGTATATGAAACGTTTTTGTCGTTGTTTGCGAGGCCCGAGTAAGAAGTCTCGCAAGTCAACGTCTTCTTTAAGTAAAGTTAAGTGTTGTTTAATTTCTGTAGCCAATCAAGGCATAGTTTTCCTACACTGAATGTGGTGACTATCCCTGGATGTTTTCTCTGGGAGTACCATTGGATCTGGCCTGTTCATTTTGAACCCCTGTGTTTTGTTCAGGAATCTTTCTTTACAGTTATTCGTGTCTATGCGCCAGATTAACCATTGTTTCCAATCAGGATTGGTTCTGTTGTGTTTTAAAATCTGTTTTACGTCTACCTCCTCATCTGCAGTGCCATTACTGTCAGGTGTGGCCTTTGGTATGGACGTTTTTTTAAAATCTTTTATCTCAGCTAAGCCAAGACATGATGTTTGTTGAACGGTGTTGTTCAAAAATATAATTTGTTCTGGTATAATGCTAGCTCTGAACAAGGCTTCTAAACCCTGCACCTGCCATTCTTTAGTGCCCCAGACAGTTTTTGTCTCAATGTTGTCTTTCCAAAAGTTAAAACCTAATGTAGACAGCTGAGCATAAAAGTTTGCAGAATACATTTGTTTAGTATTGGTCAACATGGTTTTCATTCCTGTCTTATTTATATTTTAAAAATAAAACGTTTCTGGATTTGTCACATTAAAACCTCTAAAGTATGGAAATTTCTCAAAAAATGTTTTAGAGCTGCCTTTTGGTGGCGTTGGACAATGTTCCCATTGAATTTAAGTAAAAACATTTCTAGGATTTACAGATTTGTGCAAATAATGGTGACCAAAATGATTGTAACAATACAGTTCTTCATAACTTGTTGAACCTTCTAAGTGTTCATGTTTTTGAAATGTTGCTGACATTTCTAAGTCTGACATCATATTATTAACAGTTTCAAAGTCCCAATCATCTGAAAAGGTGCTTGATGAAACAAAATCACTTAAAGAAACCTTGAACTGGTGTAGAATTTTCAACAGTTCCACCGGGCCCAAAATGTCATAGTCAGTTGAGTCCCATGCTATCCCACCAGGTATAGGAACGGCTGTGATGTTTACTGATGACAGGTCTCTTCGCTCATGATGAGATGATTTGTAGGGTTGCAGGAGTAAGTTGATGTTCTTACTTGCTGTGTCCATTGTACTGTAGTTTCCATCTATCATTCGTCCCAAACTTAAAACCAGAATGAGCCATAGTAGTAAAAAAAGTACACCCAATCCTACCCAAAATTCAACCCATGGTGAAATCAGAGATGTTTTCTCAAGTTGATGAAAGAGTTCTGTTATTTTTTCTTTGAAAGTTGTATTAACTGGCGTTGTTTCAGGTTTAGTGGGATCCTCAGAAAAGTTATCGAAGTTGATAAAATAGCCAGAGGCAGTTCTGTCAATAGTTGGTACCGCATCCGGATTCTTTGAAATCACTGGAGTTGCTTCCTCCTTTGACATGTTTGTATAGTCAGATACTACATCATTGTAGACAGGAGTTTTTTTGACAAACCGATATTTGGGTATCAAGAGGGCCGAGTTCCATAGCTTTGTTGCTTAGTCCTTCTTTTCTCACTGTAGGTTTATCAAAGGTGATAAGTCTTTCAGTTTGAAACTCTTGAATAGTAGCCAGATTTGGTTGTCTGCTACTTCTTGGGAGTCCACTGGACCTACTACTTATTATCGGCCACATTATGTGTTTTTTTTACCAGGTCAATTGATACTGTTCTGTTCTCCCTTTTTCCAGCAAGCGGCGGTAGTAACACTGATCTTGTTCCAAGAATTGCTAAGACAGGTACAGCTTTTCTATGAGAAGGCCCAAATTCCTTCTTTACCGCGATCTTTTCCCTGACTAGATGCCCAATCTTTGGAATCCAGACAGGTCTTGCTGGGGCAGGTGTTTTTTCTTCAGTGGTCGTCGACTTTTGTGTTGTGTTACTCAGACTTCTTCTTGTTTCATTTAAGTCCTGTAAAACAGCCAAACGGTCTTTGATATCAAAGGGTTTCTGTTCCACCACTGAAGTTTGACAATCAAGGTCCTGGATAAGCATTCTAGTACCAAATAATAATTCATATGGAGTGATTCTCCCCAGAGAATTTCTTGGCAGATTATTAAGACTTCTTTGGACACTATTTAGATGTTTGACCCACCCGTCACACGAACCTAATACCCTAGCTGTTATAGATTGCTTTATGTCACTGTTTTTTCTTTCCACTACCGCATTTCCCTCAGGATGGAAGGGACTCGAAAACCGCAATGCAACGCCCAAGCTGGCCATGGCCTCCTTGTAAGCTCGAGAGCTAAACGCAGGACCCTGTTCTAAATGTAGCGTGCCGATTGCGTATGTGCCAACAAAGACTTGCAAATCTTTAATCACAGTTCTGGCGTCAGCCGAGCGCTGGGGCCACATCCAAATGAAAATTGTCTTATTATTTGTGGGACCGTGTACGTTTATGGCAACGTCTGCGTGGACTGGGCTGGCTATACTGTAGTCAGGTACCTGGTGGTTTTTGAAGTTATGATCTTTGTAACAGGTGTCACAGTTAATTCCAAATTTGTAAACTTCGACGCTCATTCCCGGCCACCAGTACATCTCTTCTAATTCTAGATATTATAGAGATTCTAAGATCCCTTGATGTCTCAGACCCTCTCCCATATGTGCTTTGTGAACCAAAGCACCTGTCTGGTTCCTGTTTGGGATTACTCTGTCCCCCACTCCAGGGATTCGAGCAAAAGGAATGGAGTTTGCATCAATTATGTATGTATACGTGAGTGGATAGTTTAGAGGTAATGCTGCATAGCTACCTTCCATTGAGGCTTTGACTGCTAGCATTGTTTCACCGTCTATTTTTGTTTTTGAACGAGTGATTGCAGCTACGGAAGCCGTTTGCACAGCTGCCTTTGCGGCTTCGTCAGCCAATGAATTCCCTTCAACGTGAACGCCAACACGCTGATGACTCAGTGTATGACTCACGTGAGTCTTTTGTAGTTTTGTTTGCAAAAGAACTATTGTTCCCAAAGCTTTTTATGCTTGATTGTGCCACCTTTCGTATTTTTGAAACCATATTGAACCCAGGTCTGCAGATATTCATTATAATTCCTGATGCAGTTATACGAATCGCACACTATCAGTGTGGGGAATTCGCGATCTGTATTTTCAAGCGCCATCTTGAAAGCCTGTAGTTCAGCTCGCTGAGCTGTACAGTCTCCGAGTGATTGAGGTTTAGTGACCAGAGGTCTGAATTTACCTTCGCGCCAGCGACCTTTAACAATCGCGCATGCAGCACTATAAGCTTGTTTACCCCCAATCACGGGTTGTGCTGAGCCGTCAGTATATATTATACAGCCGTAATGTTCAAGTGGCAGAATTTCAGTTGGCAGAGGACATTCTAATTCGTATTGTAAGAATTCTTGTGTTTTTAAATACTGGTCAAAAATGTATTCAACGTCTGTTGCAGCAAGAGAATTAACCCATTGTATCCATCTCGGATGTAGAGCGTTAGCATTTGGAATGCTTGCCTTTGTCACTGCCTCTAAGGCAGGTACAGGTGTAACGATTTTAATGCGTTTACCCTGTGTGAGGGCTCTTTCTTTTGCTACAGCAGTCTGAACCGCTGTCAGTATCTTTTGTGTTGAAGTGAATTTCATTTCAGCTTGTGTGTACAAGTGTGACTTGTATGCTATTGGTACCGTCTCACCTTCGTTAAAGGTTAGGTATGTGAATCCGCATCTCCCTGAGATGATTCCGATCACTAGGTTGCGCACGTTGTCGCCTGTTTGTAACTTTTTTTGCTAACATGTACTGAACGCAAAATTTCTGTGTGGTTTTGTGTCCAATTAGTAGGTTTGAAATCAGATTTGATTAGTTCGTAGAGAGGTTTAACCCTTTCTGCGTAATTTAGAACTTAAGTTCTTCCAAAATTCAGGAAACCTAGAATTGACTGTAAGTTTTTCAGCGTTTTTGGAGGTTGGAGCAGCGCACATTTCTCTAAAAAGTTTGCTGCCAGGCTTTTGCCTTCATTTGATAACTCATATCCCAAAAATAGGACGTTGAGATGGGCAATTCGTGATTTCTTGAAATTGAATTCATACCCTTCAGAAGCAAATCCAAGTATTATGGTGTTCACTCTTTTCAAGTGCACGTCCAAATCCTCATCTGTAAGATAGATGTCATCGACATAGGACAATGCCTCATCATCCTACATTTGTAGTAACTCCGTTACTCTGGCTGAAAATAACCCTGGACTATTCTTTGAATTCCTGGGGGAGACGGCAAAATTGTCGCTGTGCCCCCAATATGGAGAAAGCGGTCAAATACCTGCTTTCTGGTGCAATGTTTTGACAAAAGAAACCATTTAAGATATCTAATGTAGTTTTATATTTTTTTGCGCACAGTTATTCATCAGTGCTGCACTATGTGCGTTTTGTACTGCAAAAGTTTTGCAACAGGAATTTAGATGTCTGTAGTCCAAAACTAGACGATATGAATTGTCTGGTTTGGAGACAGGAAACAAAGGATTGTTCATTGATGAGGTGCATGTTTCAATCACCCCTTGGTATTCAAGTTGATTTAAAATCTCCCTGACCTGTTTTTTAGCTTCTTGTTTTACAGGATATTGCATTTGCATTGTTGGTTGAGTTTTCAACTGTATTTTATGGTGAGGGGAATCCTCATCATATCCTACATGACTTTTGTATAGTGCTGGGGCCTGGGCTACAGCCCATTTCCTCGCATATGTGTATTTTTTATGAATTGGAATGTGATTTGAGAAGGCTGGCAAAATTATATCTTCGCCATGTGGGCACTCCCTGACAAATTCAGGTGGACAGTCTTGTTCAGCTAGTAGGATGTCATAACCCTTAGAGAGCTTCTCCCAAAAGAGTGCTCTAATTTTTCTTGGTCTGTCACCCTCCATCCGGAGTGTTACTTCATATAACTTATGTGGTACACTAACCCTGGTATCTGCAGTTTCAACTTGGATGCTTTCATTCAAGTCCACTGTCTCCAGATGATCCTTCAGGATTCTGCGAGCTATGGTTACCTCTGCTGCGCTGTTTAGCATTGGTTGGGCCCACTCCCCGTTCTTGAGTTGTGTCCTCAAGATCCTCGGCATGTCTGATCTTTACACTTGCTACCTTCTTTTTGGTAAATTGTGTTTTCTGATTTTCTGGAACGTGCTGTTCGTCTTTGGACTTCACGCGTTCTTCCTTTTGTTCTGATCGTCCTCTTCTTTCAGATTTCTGTGAGGAAGTCTGAAAGGTACGAGAGGAACATGTATCAGTATCTTGATATCTATCAGGTTTTCTCAAATTATCCCTATTCCTGAGGTTATACCTCTTTTCAGAGAAATCCTGTCGAGGAGACCTTCCTCTGGACTCAGAACACTTCTCTTTAGGAAGTGTCTGTTTAGTGTTTTCCCACTTCTTTTTAGGAGTAGTGAGATTATCTTTAATAAAAACTTTTTCAGGATTTTCAGTTAGTTGGGGTTTTACTGGTTTCCCACCCAAACTATCTCTACCTAGTTCTTCATAGGATTTTTCAATAATTCTGCCAAGTTCATACGGTTGGCTCAGTAATATCTGTTTCTTTTAGTTTTTGGCGGATCGCCACTGATGCTGCTTCACCTTTTATGTTGGCTAATAGTATTAGCAAGACCTGTTTGAAATCTTTCAGTCATTTCATACCCAGATTTAAGGTCGGTTCTGGACCGTATTAATTTTGAATCTGTCTCAGAACATCTGGTATTACCGCCATAGATGGGACACAATGTGTTTTAGTGTAGATTGTAGCAAAGACTGTACCCCAAGTGTCGCAGTCTTCGACGTGTGGTGCAATCCCTATTGGTAAACAGATTGTCAAAATCCTGTGTTTCTCATGAGGTGTACTATCAGGGAATACTGCCTCTATTTGAGTAATTTTTTGTGCTAACCAGAACGGAATTTGTTCTCGTTTTGCGGGCAATTTACCAATGACTGACTGTATAGTCTGTGGTGTAATTTTGTTTGTGTTCCCTTGATAAGGGATGTGCTGTGGAATTCTTACAGCTGGTTGGACCGTTAAAGTCCGCATGACATATTGAACCAGCTGCCTGTGTATTTTAATCAGCTGTTTTAGCTGAGTTAAGAATTCAGGAGCTGTCATTATTTCAATGTCAGGATGTGGTGTATAGCTGGCTAGTACCGGCTATGTGGCTCCTGGTCTACCTAGTGGACCAAGCCTGGTAATGTGATTTTGATGTTGTAGGTGCCATTAAAACAGAGCTGATGCTCTTGGTAAGTTAGTAGAATTTCAACGTACTCGAAAGGAACGTATTCCGCTGGTGGTTCCTCTAATTTGTAGTAGTGGAACTCGTGTGTTGCTGCATTTGCTGCAGGAAACAGAATCCATGAATAGAATACCTCTGCCTGCCGATATTCATGTGCCTCTATAACAAATATTGCTTTACCACCTCTTGGTGATATTCCATTTTCTATAAGTTTTATAGTAATGGTTTTCCTTCTATTTGCCTGGTTGAGTATAGCATCCGGGTCATTTTGTTGGAGACTTGTGTCATCCAAAACTGCCTGAGCTGCTGCTGCAACTCTTTCTAATTCTTCGTCACTCATTGTGTTGACCGAAAGTTTGCAGAGCAAGTTTCAAGAAAACAAAGATTAGGTGCACAATATTTTGGAACACTGTATCCTTCAACATTGAACAAACTAAAAACTAATACATAGGATTTTTTCGTCCTACTCAGTTAAAAGCGGATATTATATCCTTTAACCCACTGCAGACGTCTTTTGGAGTATTTTATAGGAAAAGGGGGTCTGTGTGAAAAGCACGACTGAGTTACTTTAGTATTTAGCGTTAACTTATCGCCTTACCAAACGTTGGGCGTCATGTAGTGTAGTTCCAATATTCCCAATAGGCTCTGCGCATTGGAATAGTGTATCCTGTAGTTTAGAAGTAGGACTGAAGTTAACTAGGTCTCTACCGAATATACTAAACTTAATTGTGTGTGTGCTAGCTCAGAGGTCACTAGAAACTTTCTCGAATGAACAAGAAGGGATTAGTTTCTGACAACCGCTTAAAACATGACAACTTTGTTCCCCAAGAATAAGAAATATATCTCTAGAGTCGCGAAAACAATAGATAGTTATTTCACTCAGTCAATCGTGCATGCTTCGTTTCACCAGAGGTGCAGAGAAATAGAGAGACGGGCGTTTTCAATAAAAGGGTATTTATTGAACAGTCTTCTTTCTCAAGCATAAGAAATGAACTGCTGCAATCGTAATACTTGCTGTAAAGTACAGAGCATATAATACGAAGAGTATTATAAAATAATACTGTAAAAGAATGATATGGTTTCTAAGCCATAAGATACCTAAAATGCATAAAATACATACAGTGATAAATAATGACTAAAAGTACTCAACTGGTGCTTCTAAAATACGCCTACCCCGGTATACCTAACCTAGGTCTAGTGCAAGGGAAGAAGTAAGAAGGGTGTAGCCTAGTTTTAGTAGTATTTTCCAAGAATCTATTCCAAGAATTCTCTTAGGGTCCAATCAGCTCCGTACCTTGGTTTTAGAATGTAGGAGGTCTTGTATCTCTCTCTCAGGACTCGATTTCCCAGCAACCCGCAAGGGTAGCCTGGAAACACTGGAGCTGGATTTCTCGGCAGGAGAAAGTACAGCATCTCTCAGTGCGTCAGCTGGAGGGTCGGCTTCCTTCGGCACTTGCTGCAGGAGGGCGCGTCGGGCAAGTAGATAGTTGAACTGCTCCAAACCACTGTGTGTTTGGACAAGTGTGGGCATATTTATACCTTGAAGGTGCTGAGTTTGACATAAGATTGGACATAATAACGTCATCAGAGACTTAATTCTCTGAAAACTCCATGATTTCTTGGATAACTTAATATTCATGCAGGGGGAAGTCCCTAACTGCTGAAGGTGGGTTTTTCCAAGAAATCGTTGTAGATTTTCAGAACTGGTGGAAGTGGCCATGCCGTATTAGGACTACTTGAGCTATGTCTTAATATGGTTATGATTTCTATGCCGTTTATTTCTATGACGGTATTTTATACCTATATAAGGGCATGAACCGGGAAAATTACACTGGGGTCCTAAAACGCTATACAATACCTGTTTTGATGCATTCTTAGAATAACCTTGCTATTTTAAGTGTGACCTTTTTTGGGAGTTTTTTGTAGTAGTTGTTGTGGTTTGCAG
This sequence comes from Lissotriton helveticus, assembly GCF_964261635.1. Classification (NCBI taxonomy): domain Eukaryota; kingdom Metazoa; phylum Chordata; class Amphibia; order Caudata; family Salamandridae; genus Lissotriton; species Lissotriton helveticus. The sequence goes on along the minus strand of NC_136061.1, from coordinate 846,603,693 downwards.
TGTAAAGTATGCAAAATGTTACACCACCTCCATTCTTCTTAGTGCTGGTGAACTTCCGGTGCGGTGGAGTATATGGAGGAAGATGTTTGGTCACTATGCAAGGGTGTGTAGAACAAATTTAAGTGATGAACACAAATATTCGTTATTATTGCACTGATTTGGGAAGGTGAAGAAGTTTTAGAAACTTTGCATTAGATAACTGCTGAGGAACAAAGAGAATTAAATGAGTATGACATTTGTGTACTAAAACTTGATCGTCATTATCTAGTGCTATTATGCAACAATACCATTTATGTCTACATGAACAGGGCAAAGAAGTTGATTAAAGATTTTGTAACTGGTCTCAAGAAAATTACCATCCATGTATATATTTGAGGCGGCTGCTGAAGAAAGAATTAGAGACCCATCGGTTTTGAAATGTAGAAGGGACAAAATGGAGAGGAGTTATGGTTAAAGCATAAACCACCCACAGAGGAAGTACTTTTAGTAGCAAAAAGAGTGAAACGTATGAAGAAATGTGTGTCAGAACTAAAGTTTGTGAAGGATAAATCACCCTCAAGGTCATAGAAGGGTGAAGAAACTATATGTTTGGTGAAAGGCTCAGATGTTGCCAGAGATGATCACAGGCAAATGTTTTCACTGTAGCTGGAGGGGGCTCAGAGCAAATGCAAGGGGTTGTCCAGGACTAAACATAGTCTATCACAGCAGTGGGTAAAAAGGTCATTTTATTAAATGTTGTAGAAACAAGTTTAAAAATTAGCAAAATAAAGTGGTCAAATAGGTCTCGCATGAAATTGTATTTCAGGTCAAAAAGTAAGATAGGGATCATCCCATTGATATGTTAAAAATAGATGGAGTGAAACTTCTCATGAAGTTTTATTTGTGTTCTCATCTAACAATCATTTCAAAGAAACTTATGGTCCATGGTTCGAAAAGAAAAACAAACAGAATGGTATGGATGCACGCCCTCGGGGTTAAGGTGGACAACCAATGAGAATGTCAAGATATTTTAATGCATGCATTGAGTTAGCCAACAGATTTTTGATTGCGATTACTAAAGTTAAAAGTATTCCTGTTAGTGTTTAGGATAAGGCTAATCAGGAGTTACAAAAGTAGATTAATCAGGATGTAATAACACCTTTTGATGCTACTGAGTGGTTGGCTCCAAAGGTTGCGTTGAGAAAGCCCAGTGGTAAAAAATAGGCTTTGACAGACCCTGAGAGCGCTCAATCATGAGGGCATAGTTGACAGATTTGCTGTAGAAAGCTGGCTATTCATATGATATATCAAAATGGGATATATCATGCAAAAAGTCCAGGGGTCCCCTTATGAGTAGACAGGTGCTTGCTCTAACAATCCCACGGTACTCTTCTAGGGTGTAGTGCGGTCAAGCAGCCTAAGGCTTATCAGAGAGGAGTGCAAGACATCTGCAAATACGCACAATAGTCAATAAAATATGCATATGCCTCAATAAGGAGATCCACAAAATACCACATATCTTCATATATATTTAGGCACTAGAACCACTTTGATCATAGAATAGAAATACTTTTGTATTCAAAAAGTAGCCAGTGCAATTTTTAGAAGCTGCAATGTTATCCTATTGTTGGAAGAACAAGTATGGCATTCAGTTAAAGTACAGCAACTCCAGGAGCTAAAGTGAGTGGTGGCAAGATCCAAGGCAGTACCAGCAAAACACCACCAGTAGCACTAGGGTGGCCAGGTGCAGGGGTGCAAAACAGCATCAGGTGCCCAATGCAAGTCTATAGAGATCGATCTTCATGTAAAGAGGCTGAAGGCTGTGACTGGGGGGATAGTCGGGCTGAACCAACAGGGCGGCTCAGGCCTCATGATGCTTAGGGATGTAGGGACACCTTTGGTCCGCTTCTTCACGGCCCAGGGACGACGGGTGCAGCGGTGTCTTTAGGCATCGGGTTTTCCTTACCGGGAGTAGTCGCGGTAGAGGGGCCTGCGTGCAGAGGCCGCAGGTGACGTCAGGGGGTCCACAAGAGGCAAAAACACAGTGTACTCTGGATCTGGAGGGCTGGGGGACAACATGACACCATTGACCCACTTCACTCGGGCTTGGAGGAATGGGTGCAGTGGTGCCTTTAGGCGTCGGTTTTGGCAGCTTAAAGTTCTCTCGGGTCTTTTGGGTGGCCTGCAGAGTGCAGGGAAGCAGAACCACTGCTTCACTGGAGTTCTTGGTTCCTGGGTGAAGTACAGGCAGGTCTCCTAGGCTTTGGAGACACAGCAGCTGCGGGACAAGTCGTCTTTTGGTGCAATTGTCAAAGTCAGAATGCAGGCCATCAGGGTTGACGCCAAGTCAGTTGCTGGGTCTTCAGTTCTAGCTCTTTCGGACTCTTCGTGTAAGTCTTCTTCTTTCAGGTTGGAAGGATCTGTTTTTCTGATGCCAGGGGCTCCCCTGAATACTGAATTTAGGGGAGTTAGAGGAGCGTAGGGTAGTAGCCAATGGGTTACTGGCCCTTGGAGGTCAAAAAGATGGCTAACTCTGAACAGTCGTGTCCACCTCAGATTAGGCCACATTAGGGGTGGTACTAGCCTGGGGGTGGGGAAGCCTACGGGACTAGCTAATTGTCCCACCTGTCCATATGCCAAAGTACTCTGTACACAGGGGGCAGGCTTCCTCTCCTGTGAGGGAAGCCAGACTTGCATTTCAAAGGCAGTAGCTTCTTTGAAGCTTCCTTGCCTTAGAATGCTAATCAGCAGGTCATCCTGTGGGATGGGGTGTTATCACCCTCTTCCCGAGCAGGCTTTACTTCTGACCTCCTGAGAGCAAAGGCTTTCACCCTTCGCGGTCAGACACTCGTCTTTGGCGACAGGCTGGCAGAATACAATCAGCCAACAAAGCAGGGGCTGGTAGGTTTTCAGGGAGCACATCTAAAGTGCCCTCTGGGTGTGATGGAGCGAGGTGGCAAACGCAAAATTTTGTGTACCCTTCGTAAAGTTAATGTCCCATAACATTAATATTTACTGATTGCATGTTTTGCGAAATTAACCAACCATAGAGTAAAGTGCACACATTATTTTTATTATTACACACGGGGAGAACTAACTTGCTTGCATGATGCAAATAAACCCAGCTAATATGTATTGTTATTGTGCTGTGAATTAATGCACAGCTTGGAAAATAATCAAAACACACTTTAAATGTGCTTATTGTATTTATTTATGTGGTGGAGAGGTCGAAATGTAAGTATAAAATGCAGTTATGTGGCTTATTTGCTAGGTAACAACTAACTGGGAAACATTAGTTAGGTGGGAGGTAAACAGAATGGGTTTCAATTCAATAATTAACATAAATCTGTGTTTGTTTTCACGATAGTTTCAAAAGTGGCCTCTGAGGCCTGTGCAAAGATGGCTTCTGGGGTAAACTGTGAACAAGAGCTGAACTGCGCAGGCGCACCAAAACCTGCAAGTCAGAGTGAACTGTCTGTGCTCGAGGAGGTTCAAGGCTGATGTGGCCCGGAACTTAGGATGGGTGCCAAACCTGGGCGACTGAACGTTGAGATCATGAGAATTTTGCTTGATGTTACCACTCAAGGAAATGGCTAGGCCAAAAACTGTTCTAAACAAAGACCCTTTATTCCTTACTGAACCATCGAGAAAATGATGTCGTAAGGGTGAGATGATGCTCACCCACCCCGAATTTGTCCAATGAAATTTTGAATAAGAGATGTTAGATACAATTTAGATAGATTAAGTTGGAGAAATAGGGTATAAAAACCCCTGGTTTTGTCCAGTTGGGGATCGCCTTTCCAATTTCTATCGGAGATGCTGCCCGATTGCTGACCGATTCCTTTTTTTTTTTAAATACATTTTTATTTCATCAACATCAGAGTTACACATTCATAAGAGATTGCCAGAGAAACAAAAGTACCTTACAGTTCAGAAAGCATTATCTTTGGGTTCAAAACAAATAAATAAAACATTTTTCAAAAACGTAACATAAAGAGCCATGGTCTGGGAAAGGTAAATCATAAGAAAGAGAAAACTCCTTACAAAAACAATAGAAAACCATCATCAAGAAATAGCATACAGTCTTAGTTGCGTTAGACTTTCCCCCTATTTCAGCTTATATCTCACCCAGCCTTCGTTTCCATTCAATTATTGGGGCCCATATCCTCCGTCCAACTTTTTTTTTTCCCCTCCCCCTTTTTTCATAAAGGGCCATTTCTAGGATATATATGGCCAATACCCGAGAGATCCATTGCTGTAGCGTTGGGGGGTTGGGATCCTTCCAGAGTGTGGCTATGCATAATCTACTGAGAGTCATAGCTAAATACAGAAATTCATGGTGGAGAACTTCTACACCCTCCCTCGCTACACCCAAAATCATAACTTCATCAGTCAAAAATAAATTAATCCCCAGTGAATCAGCAAAAAATTGTTCTAAAGATTTTTCATACACATCTAAAGAGGGACATGATGCAAACATATGAATTGTGTCTGCTTGCGTGGATTGGCATCTTGGACAGACGCACCCGTATGTTCCCCCCCACTGCGCTATTCTATGAGGAGTATAGTAAAGTTCAAACAAAGTCTTATATTGTTGAGACTGTAGGTTTGCCACTCTTAGCACCGAATTTGACAGTTTTAATGACCTCTCTGCCTCATTTCCTATTAGACCTAGTTTGCCTCTCCACTTCTCATACATTCTGCCACAATCATCCTCTTTATATTTGCAAATTTCCCCATATAGTTGCGAGATAGAGGATCCCCCGTCATCCCTTACACATTCCATCAGCTCAACTCTTTGAAAGTTCATGTCCCCCCCCTGTTTCTTTAGCAAAGATGACCTCACTTGTAGGTATTTAAAAAAATCTCTACGCCCTAATTTATATAAGCGTTGTGCCTGCTCAAAAGTGATCAGACCGGCTGCCCCTATAGGATCCCCAATAGTCTTTACCCCTGATGCATCCCAACCCCTCATAACGGAGTCATGAAATACCCCCGGCAGCGATGGATTCCCGTATAGAGGGGTATAATAATTCATTCTCCCTAATTTTAATTTTCTCCTTATCCCAGACCAGACTAACCTTGCGGCCACCAAAGTCTTAAACCTTACTTTTTTGTAATAGCTCCTCTCCTCATATGTGAGTAGCCATTGATTGGAGTCTTTCACTACAAGTTCATATATGTCTGGGACACCATCTCTACCTCTCCATCTATCTATAACACTCCCCCCCAGCATACCTCTGATGTATTGCAAGACCGTTGCCCAATAGTATGCCTTAAAGTCCGGTACCGCCAGCCCACCTCTCTCTCTTGGGAGCGACAAAGATTTTTGACTGCGGCGTGTTTTGCCCTTAGCCCAAATAAATCTATTTGTCACCTTCTCTAACTCCCTGAACCAACAATTGTTAAAAATTAGCGGTATGGTCCTAAATAAATATAACACCTTTGGCAAAAGCACCATTTTAATAACATTGCAACGACCGATTGTTGTTAGGTGTAGGTTGTTCAACTTATCAAAATCAGTTTTAGCCTTATTTATGATGGGGCTTAAGTTCTTTGACACTACTTTAGAAAGATCTGAGGTTATACGAACCCCCAGATATACTGCTGTCTCTACTACTCTTGGATCAACTAAAGATATTTCCTGATTTATTACCACTTGGGTCTTATTTGCAATGTAATTTGTACCCAGACAGTCTTCCAAATACAGCAGCTTCATGTTCTATTTCTTTTAGGGCTGACACTGGATCACTTGATGTTATGGCCAGGTCATCAGCATACCCTAGGATCTTAGTTTCGTGATTGTTCAATGCTATGGGCAAGATGTTTCTGTTCTGCTCTATCCTCCTAATAAATGAGTCGATATATAGAGCGAAGAGTAACGGGGAGCAGGGACACCCCTGCCTAGTTCCTCGTCCAATATCTATTATACCGCTCAGCTCCCCCATGGTTCTAACCCTTATTCTTGGATTGTGGTATAGAGCCATCAGAGCCCCCACAAAACCCGTCCCCAGGTTCAGCTTCTCCAACGCAGCCCAAAGAAATCCCCACGAGACCCTATCAAATGCCTTCTCAGCGTCTAAAAGAATCAGAGCCATAGGGTCTCGTGAGGATGCAGTACCATCGAATAACGTAAGCACTCTTCTAATATGCGCCGCCGTTCCTCTCTCAGGGATAAACCCGTGCTGCCATGGAGAAACTATCTTCCCAATTACAGCTCCTAGCCTATTTGCCAGCATCTTTGAATACATTTTCACATCGCTGTTCATTAGACTTATCGGCCTATACGACCCAGGGTTGGTTGGGGGCTTATCTTTTTTCAGAAAGACTATCATAGTTGCCTCTCCCCATGACTCCGGGGGTATCGCACCCTCTTGTATATTTGCAACCATCTCAAATAGTTCTTCTTCTATCTCGGGTAAAAATGTTTTGTAAAATTCCAGGGGTATAGAATCTGGGCCTACCGCTTTACCTGATGGTAAGTCATAGATTGCCATCTGCATTTCCGTTTTATTGAATGCTATCTCCAAAATCCCCCTATCCTCTGTCGTTAGCTTCTCTAGCATGACACTCCCAAAGTACCCCTCTATATCCTCACTAGGCACCATATGATCGGCTTCATATAACCTCTGATAGTAGTCCCGAAAGCTAGCACAAATACTTTCCGGTGTTGTTGCAACTCTTCCATTCTCAGCCCTGATCTCAGAGATATCCCCCTTAGTAGCAGCCTGCCTAGTTGGAACAGCTAACATCTGGCCTATCTGCTCACTATACTCATATTGGTCCTTTCTCCACGCCAGATATTTCCCTGCTGCCTTAGACGCGAATAGCTCCCCAACCGCTGCCTTAGCCATAGCAAGCTCATATGTTATTCTGACAATATCTTGGTTCGCCCTGATTGCGCTGCTAAGTTCTTGTTCTAATCTAGCAACTGCCCTTATTCTCGTTTCTACTTCCTCCCTCTCTGCCTTGTTCCGCCTAATTGAGTACCTAATTGTCTCCCCCCTTATACCTGCCTTCAGCGTATCCCACACCACTGCAGGGGGGGCAGAGCCTTTATTTAGCTCCAAAACATTTCTCATCCATTCTTTCATTAAGGCAATATACGCCGGCTCCTGTAACAGGGCTCTCTCAAATGTCCAATGTGTCACCTTCTTTTGTTGGGCAGAAATTGATATATCTAAGATAAGCGGGTTATGGTCAGACATTACCCGGGGGAATATGCTAATCTTTGCAATAGAGGCTACTGCTGGTGATACTAAAAAGTAATCTAGCCTTGCTAAAGCCTTATGAGGGGCAGAATAATATGTACTACCACTCCCTAAGTTATTTTGCAACTCCCACATATCTACTAGACCGTTATCACACATCAATTGAATCAATGCCCTGTGGCTTTTCTTCTTCCGACCGAAGAACTTCCCCGGATCGTTCTTCCACAAACCATTCAGGCCATTGATATTTAGGTCCCCACAAACTACTAATGGCAGAGGCCAGTTGGCTATTTGTGTATTAACAGAGTCCATAACTTCCGGGTCGTCTACAGTTGGAGCATACACTGAACATAGTGTGAAATTAAAGCCCTGTGCCTGACACTCCACCAAGACCCATCGGCCATAGCAGTCTGATTTTTGTCTATTTACAACCACACATCCATGCCTTGCTAAGATCGCCACCCCTCGTGTTCTTGTTCCTTGTGTCGTATATGATACTAGTTGATATCCCAGTTGTTCTAAAAAACCCTTTTGAGAAACCTCTATATGTGTTTCTTGCAAGCAGATCAACTCGGCGTGCAAAGTTCTTAAATATTCCCTCATAGCTCTTCTGCTGACCGATTCCTGGATGTAAGAACTTTCATGTTTTTTATTTGTTTGCTTTGCAGGATTGAAGGATAAGATGAGGGCATTAGTTAGGGATGTTAGGAGAGAATTAAATTGGAACTATCTGTTTTTTGCTAATCTTTAACTGTTTTAAAAAATAAAGCGATTTTCTTGAGCTCTAAATAAAATGATCATTTTGAAATAAAGTTTAAGATTTTACTGAATAAAGATTTACTAATGCCTAAATGTCAGACATGATAAAGTTTTGCTTTGAATAAAAATTAGATAAATGAAGAAGTAAGAGCTGGTCTTTGAATTCTTCCTACGCCTAATTTTCATTCTAGTAGATCCATTGCCACTATGGTGGTGTGTCTGAATAATTTAAGTCTGAATAAAACCATGGTAAAATGTTTTAAATCTGCAGGTGTAAATAATGAATAGTTAAATAGGTTTAGACGCTCCACCTAAATGTTACAGCATTTCTCTATTTTGCGATTCACCAGAGCCTTGAAGCCGAGTGTAAGTGAACAGGGTAAATGCGCAGTGTTATGGGCCCAACTGATGCATGATTTGTGTGTTTTAATGTTTCAGGGTAATGGTGAGTGTTAATTAGAAATGATTTCTGGAGCCGCGCTGTAGCAGTATTAACATGGTAGCAGAGTAGTGGTTACTAAGGAAATTAGCTAGGGTTATGATAAAGTACTATATAGAGTTTGATGTACAGAATTATGACTAACATCTGTTGAGTTTGTATTACGTTGCATGTAGTCCTGGAAAGGCTTCATAGAGTAGGGTGAAGGCAGTGCCTCCGTCTGCAGGTGGAGAAAGTGTGGCAAGGTAGTCGCACAGTGAATTAGTCTGTTTCAAAAAAAGGAGTATTGCCAAATACTGCGGTGGTATCGGCGCATATCACTGTTTAGAGACCTTAGGTGTGAAAGGATAAATGTATAGTGAGGACAGTCTATGAAATTACAGCCTTCAAGTATAGGGATCATTCCGTGCTTCCCGACTAAAATTTACTGCTGGGAGAGTAATAGGTCTTAACCCGAGCTTGATTGAAGGGTAAAAGGAGTGGCATCTCTCTTTTGCTAACAATATAGGAATTCTGTGGTGGGTTAGTGGACGTGCTGCCTACTGGTAACACAGAGTTCATGTATATATGAATAGGGTTTTCCGTATGAACGTGTGTAAATGATATTGCAATACGCGTTCAAGTGAAACTCTGGGATTGTCTCTAAGGAGGTGAAAAAGATCTCTGTATGTGCTTTCCTAGAGAAGCGAGATCGTTATTGCCTGATAGAAGGGTAAAGCCAGTAGTGTTGCTTTATCGGCGAGTCTAAAAATTCTGAGGAGATAAGCGTCATCTACTCCAGTTACAGAATATTTGTGCAATTGAAAACTTTATCACACAAGACAGGGTTGCCCCTGTTCGCCTCTCCTTTTTGCTATCTATATTGATGTTTTTATTCACAATTTGGAAAATAACAATTTAATTCCCTCAATTCAAGTGCGCAATATAAAAACCAAATGTCTGGCATATGCCGACGATATAGCTATTATCACTGGGGATCCGAATAATGCCATTAAATGGATAGAACGAGAAGCCAATGCTTTTGGCAAAGTTTCGGGTTATAAATTAAATTGTAGTAAAACACAGATTATTATAAATAATAAAATTACGATGCAAGATCCTCGAATAACTAATAAAGCAATCTATCTAGGCGTGAGTATTGATGCCAATATTCTAAACATAGTTGACGATAATCTTAACCCCCTCATAAATTGCACCAAGAAGGAATTACAGCGCCTACATAATCTACAGCTCACTATTGGGGGGAGAGTAAATGTTGTCAAAATGCTATTTTTCCCGAAGTTTCTCTATTTCTTTCGTACAATTAACCTAGAATTCTCCCAAACAGTTTTTAAGAATATAGATAATTTGATTTCACGCTTTATATGGGGATATCACAAGCCACGAAGAGCTCTGAGGTGGGTTACATTACCTAGAGACCGGGGGGGGTTGGGCATTACTTTAAACTATATTATTGGGCAACAGTATTGAGATACAGCACATATCTTTTAAAAGAAGATATAGACGTCCATAACATCCCCACCCCACAAGAACTTATTCTGGGAGATGGCTGTGCAGGCTGCTTATGGCGACATTTAAATGATGATTATTTTAAAAAGGTGAAATTCAAGACCATTTCTAACACTATTAAAATATGGCGGAATGTTAAAAAACTAGTAGGTTTAGGTCGGTTCTCTTTCTATACTCCTACAATACACAATTCAGATCTCCCCGAAATATTTCAAGATTTAGTATCGAACAGATGGGCTGAATTGGGGATAAAACAACTGGGGTGCTTTTTTTCTGTGAATGGTATAAAGCCGTTTGAAGAACTAAAAACCGAATTCAAACTTCCTAATAGAGATTTCTTCAAATACCTCCAAGTGCGGGATTTTATTTTAAAGAAAGGTGGTGGCCATATCAAATTTCAACCATGGCAAACTATGGACAAACTATTATCTATAAAAACCCCTAAAATCGGGGAGATATATGAAGGGCTTAATTTACTTATGTCAGACGATATAGAGAAACATACGATGGCATGGCAGAGTAGACTTGGCATTTCTCCACGAACCTCTTTGGAAGCTTTGGAGATGTCAATATCAACCTTAATGTCTATGAAACTCCAAGCGCAATTTTATAAAACATTTTTTTCACTCTATTATACCCCAGACAAACTAGCAAAATGGGGGAATGGAACCAGGACATATTGTCCGAGGTGTTCCCTGCCATCTGCAGATTCAACTCACATGTTTGCTACTTGTCCTATATTAGGGAATACTATATCGATAATATCTGACTTTCTTTCCAATCTCGCACATTGCCGTATAAACATATCAACCGAAGAAATTCTATTAGGTATATCTAACATCCCACGACCACACTCAATGCATGGGCTTATATTCGTTGCCACGGCTGTTTTCAGACTGTGCATTGCGTCAGCCTGGATAGATCCATTAGCACCATCATTTGTAGAATGGAGAACCAGGCTTCTCGCAACCTGCAACTTGGAAGTAGCAATTTACAGAAACAAAGGGAGGATAAAGAGGCATAAAGGCATGATGATATGGGCACCTTTGCTCGATTGGATGCATGAGGAATGAACTGCTTGATTTGCTTAGGTCTTTTATTAAATTGTCTCTCATTCTATATTTATATATATATATATATATATATTGTTTTTCTTTCTGAACAAATGTGTTTACCTCTCTCCATATCTGTTACAATCAATAAAATGTAAGATTTAGTTAACTGTTCTGCCGAGGTGGGGGGTGCGGGGGTGGGGGGGTAATGATGTTTATTAAATTGAAATGCAAATAAAAACTGGTTAAAAAAAAAATGAAAACTTTATCACTTAATTAGCAAAACAGATTAGTGGATTTGTTTTGTGTAAGTTACTAACTGATTTTGTAAGATATCTTGTAAATACGGCTTCTTGAAAAAATCCTGTAAGGGAGGGGTCAGTCGGCGCTGCAGAAGCCGGAGCGCTGGTGACGTCAGAAGTGTTGCGCTGAGATTGGTCCACGTGACCGAGTCAGAGTAGGAGTTGATTGGTTCATCACAGAAAGCAGCAAAGGCTATTGGTTAAGCACTATAGTGACGTATTGTGTTCTAACTGGTGCATTAGTGCGAACCGCGCTGTGATAGGTTGGTGTTACGGAATCAACAATAGAATAGTACGCGATCTTTTGAAAGCAGGAAAGTTTACCGAAAATGTCATACTACTATTATGATGATGACAGGAAGAAATCTTCATGGTTTTAAAAAGCTGAAAAACATGTTCGTAAAAGACAAGGAGGTAGTTACGAGAGTGTGGCATATAAATAAATAATACCGGATCTAGGTTTGACTAGGCATAGCAATAACAGATAGCTCAATAAATAAGAGTCAAGATTCGAGGTAGTAGGAGTTTGCAGGTTTATTACAGCATAAAGGACAGGAACAGGACAACCTGCATAGGATTAGGATGGCAGGGCCCGGCAGCTGCCGGGGCTGGATCTGGGATGAGCATAAGGGATGAGCGCGCTAACATTTAATAACAATACACAACATATATAGTAAAACAGTTGCATTACAGTACATATGATAGGCGGAGCAGTGGGTGTGACACGTAGCAGTCGCGAAAGATAAGGGTGAAGGTGGGTGTAACAGGGCGTATACATAGACATGTGATGCAAACGTAACAGAATATGTCATGAATGGGGCGGAAACATGGAGGGGGCTACCTAAGGAGCCGGGACCTCTAACCTGGTGGTGCGCGCAAACTGGCAATGACGTATTACTAGGAGAAGCTGGGGGCTACGAACTCTGTGCTAGGAGCAGAGACTGAAGTCTGGAGAGTCAGGGCGACATGTACCTAAGCAGTATCTAGTATCTGATGTTTAGAGAACATGTTGATAGAATCCAAAAGTTATCGGGGTAAAGGCTAACAGACTCTAAGACTGGAGCATGCATTATTCTACATGTAGTGCGTGATGAAGAATATTAAATGACCATTAATACAGTATTTCTCTTACATGGAGACGTAAAGGCTAGACAATGACGGAAACTATTGATGCGGTTCAGTAGCTTAGGAATGCAGAGAAGGAGGGCTGGACTGATAACTAGAATCATAACATACTCTTGGCAGACTCAGAGGCAGAGCCAGGCTGAACCGGGCACTGTGAGACAGGAAGTAAGTGAAGGGTCGAGGATACAGGTGGGGGCTGTATTGCTCCTCAGCGAGGGCTCAGGAGACAGGAGCTGAATCTGGTGTCCGGGCCCTTTTGAGGCCTAGAAACGGGGACTTTACAATGAAATAACGTGCACACTGAGAAACGTGGCAACGTAACTTTACATAGGCCTGATATTGGTAGTATTCACGAGAACTGGAAACTGGCATACTAGAGGTGGACACCACTATAATTGCGTCTTTAATCGAACATGGGGAATACATATGCATATTAATCATGCACACATAACATATGATGGAGGACGCGTAGGGACACAGAACATGGCAAAATTTACTTTTCCACATTCCCTCCTTGTCACTACGTTTCCATCAGGAAACATCAATATTCATGATACCATCTATCATTTCATACAGTATCATTTGCTCGTCTCGAATTGTCTTGGAACGGGATTTAGAACGGGACTTGGGACTAGGAATACAAGAGGTAGCACAAATGCCGCAAATCGCAGGGCCACATTGTATACAGAGGCAGCAACTGAATATGATCGCTACTGCAATACCTAGAAAGGACAATACTTTCCATCCCCAAGCGGAAATTATATTCCAGAACCAACCGGACCATGTCCAGGTGCCTGGATCTTGGTGTAACATATGGGCAATTTTATGGAGTCTGGTTATAGCTGAATAAACAGACGGCGCGTTATTTGGAATGAAAATGCAGCAACTAGATCCGATGACTCTACATGCCCCGCCCCTATCGGCCAGTATGACGTCAAGGACGAGACGATTCTGGAGCACGACAATTCTCATAAAGGATTGTTCTTCGGTTAAGTTACCTAGAGCAGAAGTAGTCTCAATCACTACTGCTTCAAGTGTTCTGGTTAATCTACGTATCAGTTTACTATTCACGACAGTACCTAAGTAGGGGAAGACACCTTTATTGATATCTATATATTGTTCTAGAGCAGTTTCAGTATAATCGACAATCGGGAAATTTCTCTTGTGTCTAGTATGTACTAGGTGGGAATTCCTATGATAATCAGGTGGGGCTAGGAAAACTGGTGGCAGCAGGAAGGCAATGTAACATGTACCCTCCCAATCGAGGGGCAGACGAACATATGTGGTCTGACCACAACCAAAATAAGAATGACGTGAAGCTTTGAAAATAGATTTCCTACTGTCACTATACTTGACAATAGTAGTACAATCACTATGTCCTACATGTGCGGAACCATTATTTCGGACACATAATTCGCCTTTGACTGGTAATACTGAAATAGCAGGTAAGTCTGGAGTAGGATCAGACTGAACATTCAGGACCATGAAATTCGAAGAATAATTTCCTAAATTGTAAACTTCATTCTCTAGATCTAATCCGGTTCTGTGGGGAAGACCTTGCTTGTCTGGAAAACATGTACTGTTAAGAAAAGACATATCTGTTGAGGATGACGTTAACGTGGACCATGCTCCACACGAACCATTATGTGAAAATGGATAAGGAAAGAGTGGCAGAACTCCCTTCGGTGTCTGGAAAGGGGGGAGTCGACCACACACCCAACAATTAGTGGCATTGCTGGTCTGGTGTGAGTAATGTAACATGCGGATAAAAGAATTGTTACGCATAGCGAGGCGGTAAGAGAGTTCATGAGGAGGTAGATCACTAAATGTGTGCTCTACTGTAGCATTAGAAGACTTATTTACATGAGAAACTGGAAAATACAAGTAAAATGCATAACTGGTGCAGGAAATCATAATGCTGAGAAATAATATGAAACTTAGAAAAACGATACATCGGATTGAGTTTTGACTAACTCTCTCACTATGGGGGTCTATTTTATACATGTCAGAAACCGGTCTAACCGTTTCACCTAGGGGAGGACTTAGACAATCAAACTGGCTGACTTATTTTACTAGACCTTAACTTTTTCTTATACTCCTGTTGCGGAGTTGTCTCTAACAGGGAGGGTGCAGTAACAGTGTCTTTTGCGGGACAGTCCTTAAGAATAGTACTTTGGCAGTCCTTTACATCCTCGGAAATGTTCTTTGAAACTGGTTTCAATCCATAAAACTTCTTTATATGCGAAAGATGCACCCAGCCTTTGCGTCCCTCCAACTTCACGGCTGTACGGGTGGCCAGGAGGACCTGTCGGGGCTCCTTCCAGCGAGGCTCCAGCGGACTTGAACGATCGAAATTTCGCACTAGGACCATGGATCCGGGAACGATTTCATGCGGTGCCACCTCGGTATTGTCTGGAAATGCAGCGGCAACCTGTGAACGACAAGAGTTGAGGGCAGACATCAAGGAAGCTAGGTAATCTGTCAGCATATTACTTGAAACATCGGTAATACTTCGGGGTCTAGGAGTACCCCACATGTTAGGGGGGCGGCCGAATACGACCTCATCCGGGGACAGACCTGATCTGGAATGTGCGACCATGCGCATATAGAACAGGGCAACCGGCAGGGCTATTAGCCAGTCCACACCTTTCTCTTGACAAACTTTTGCAATTCGAATTTTCAGGGTCTGATTATGTCTCTCTACGAGACCGGCTGCTTCAGGATGGCGTACACAATGGAACTTCCACTGGTACCCTAACAACAGGGAAACGTGTTTCATTAGCTCGGATGAAAATGGCTGGCCGTTATCAGAATATACGACTCTAGGGAGTCCATAACGGGGGAAGAACTCACGAACCAACTGCTTGGCAGTAGTCGTGGCTGTGTAACCTGGGACTGGATATGCCTCTGTCCACCTGGACAAAGCGCATACAACTACAAGGACATACTTGAAACCTCGACATCGCTCCATCTGAATGTAATCCATCTGGAGGACTTCAAAAGGGTGGTCAGGGGGCTGGAATCCACCTTGTTCCACCGGGACACCTTTACCTGGATTAAACTGACAACATATCATACAGGTACGGACTTTCTGCTTGGCTGCAGCTCGTAAATGCTTGTTGAACCAAATGTTCTGGATACTGTCTAACATTGCTTTTTCTCCTAAATGTGCTGGACTATGTGCGGTATTAACAATGACTTGAACCATAGAGTCGGGGAGAAACCATGTGGCTCTACCCTTCGTCAACCATCCTTGATCTGTCTGGACCCCTCCTTGTTCGGACCATTTCTTGATTTCATCGGGGGTAGCATGTAACTGGATATCTATGACATCTTGAGTAGGGTCCTTAACTGTCATACATGTAGTCGGATCTGGAGTGTGTGTCGGTGTCTTATTAACTGAAATGTCTGGAGTCTGTGCTGTAAGTTTGGCTGTGCGATCTGCTAGATCATTACCTTGGGAAATAGTGTCAGTAACTTTCGTATGTGCTTTGCATTTCATGATAGCAATGGATGTCGGTAAGTGTATGGCATCTAACAGAGCCTGAATAAGGAGACCATGCTGAATCTTGGTTCCATGAGAAGTCATGAAACCTCTCTCCTGCCAGAGCACTCCAAAGTCGTGTACGACTCCAAATGCGTAGCGTGAATCTGTGTAAATATTAACTTTCAGGTTCTTGGCGTGTATGCAGGCTTGAGTCAGAGCAACTAGCTCTGCTGCTTGAGCAGACAGGGTGTCAATACGGTGTGTCTCTATAACTTCAGTGTCAGTAGTCACTGCATACGCGGCTACTAGTTCTCCTGTACTTGTTCTCATGCATGAACCATCCACATAAAGTGTCAGGTCGGGATCTGGTAATGGAATATCTGTCAGATCTTGTCTTGGCTTAGTCATAATGTTAACTACTTCCACACAGTCGTGTGTGGCAGGATTTGAATTTACTGACGGTAACAGTGTAGCAGGATTTAGAACGTTGCAGCGTCTGATGTCTATGTGTGGCTGGAACAGTGTCAATTCATAACCTGTTAAACGTGCAATTGTCAAGTGCTGAGTCTGTGTTCGGTTTAAAAGAACTTCCACGGAGTGTGGAACTTGTACTGTCAGAGAGTGTCCTAATACTATGGAATCACTTTGTCTGATAGCTAGTGCTGTGGCTGCAACTGACTTGAGGCACGCAGGCAGAGCCTGGGCTACAGGATCTAATGTGCTTGAAAAATAAGCACAAGGCTTGTATTGTCCTGCTTGATCTTGTGTGAGAACAGATAATGCTGTACCTTCACGTTCAGTGACAAAAAGTGTAAAAGGCTTACTGTAGTTCGGTGTAGCTAGGACTGGAGCTTGGCATAAAGCTTTCTTTAACTCATTGAAACTAAGTGTATGTTCAGATGTCCATGGGAGGACAGTCGATACGGCTGCCTCCTGTGTCGTTAACTGTATCAGTGGTTTAGCTAGAAATGCATACTGAGGAATCCATTGTCTGCAATAAGAAGTAAGGCCGATAAAAGCACGTACCTCCTTCTGGGTCTTGGGCTGAGGAAGACTCGCTATTAACTGGATACGGTCGGGTGTCAACTGCCTACCCCTCTTGGACAGTAAGTGGCCTAAATAGATCACTTGCTGGACACAGAATTGAAGCTTAGAAGGGGACACCTTGTGCCCCATCTCAGCAAGGAAATACAAAACTGTGAGTGATGCTCGCTCGCAAGCACGTTCAGAACGGGCTGTGATCAGTAGATCATCGACATATTGGAGCAGGGCAGTGTCAGTTGGCATGTGAATGTTGTCTAGTTGTCTCTTGAGTGCTTGACTGTAAATACTAGGACTTTCTGTGAAACCTTGAGGAGCTCGTGTGAACATATAGCTCCTTCCATTTAAACAAAATCCGAAAAGAAACTGGCTGTCTGGATGAATGGGGACACTAAAAAATGCGTTCTTGAGGTCTATGACTGTAAAAAATGAGGCTTCAGAATCAATGGCTGTCAATAGGGAAGAGATATCTGGGACAACTGGGTACTGGGGAATAATACATTTATTAAGCTCTCGGAGATCAATCACTAATCGATATACTGGAGGTGCATTTGGATCAGTACGTTTCATGACTGGAATGATCGGAGAATTACATACATTGGAGTCAGTTTCTACAACTACTCCTTGAGCGATGAGCTCGTCAATAATTTTGGATAAGGCTGCTACAGCCTCAGGTGGCAATCTGTACTGTCTGATTCGTGGCAGGACTACACCTGGCTTGAGAGTCACACGATGGGGTGTGATTTGCATATAACCAACATCAGTTGGACCTTGTGCCCATAGATGCTGCGGAACATTAGACAATCTCGGATCAAAATCTCGTAATACATAGTGACCCTTGAAGTCACGTAGGAACAATCGTATTCCCTCTGGGGAACAGCATATAACTGCACCTAACTCTTTCAGTGTCTTAATGCCTAATAGATTTTCTGGACATGACTTCGTGAGTAACAGATCAGTAGTACGGGACAATGGACCTACTTCTAGAGTAACTGGCTTTGAAATTTCATTTACGATAGGTTTTCCTGAAAATCCAAGGGAAACATTTCTAGAGCCTGAGAGCGGAGCCCCTGGAACTTCGGCGTGACTGATGGTGGTCCTACTTGCCCCTGTATCAATCAAAAACTTTCTGTCTTTCCCTAATACTTGACTATGAACATAGGGACCCTCTTGATCTACAGGTATCTCGATGAGAGGCAAGCCTACCTCCCTCTCTAGGCTGTTTCACGAATATGGCTGATACTCTGGATACTCGGACTGTGCATACTGGTACATCTGTTGTGTAACATGCTGTGTTGCAGCAATGGGCTGCGGTACAGTAACTGTCTGTTGTGCATTCTGTGGCTGAGGAGTCTGTGAAACTTGCTCTTGTCTAGGCGGACGTGGTCTTTCTTTAGTCTTACCGGTAGCTATGTTGTGTTTCAGAACTGCACACTCGTTTATAAAATGACCTGGCTGTTTACAATAATTGCAGTTTCCTTTAACGGGAGCTGCAGGATGACTGGCTTGATTCGGACCCCTCTTCTGACTGTCTTGTGGAACAGATTGTGCAACTAGTACTTTCATTTTCGTGTCTTTCATACGTTTTCTCTCATGTTCTTGCTCTTCTCTGATTCTATTCTGGTGATATTGAAGCATCTGTAACATCTGGGACGGGGTATTAGCTTGCCAGGTACTTTCGACTTTCAGGACTCGGTTCTTAACTTGTGGACTTGAATTCTCGACTAATTTAGTAACAAAAAGGTGAGGGTATGACTCGCTACTTGTCTTGAGGCCACTGTTTATACTAAAACATTTTTCAAATCTAGAATAAAAATCACTAGTGTCTTCGTCTTGTTTCTGTTTACAGGCTGAGATTGCATCCCAGTCTTCCTTTTTAGTGGTCAATAATCTGGGCAAAACTTGAATCAATAATTCTGGTAATTCTTTACATTTGTCTCCAAGACCGGTACCTGGTACTCGTATCTTATCTTCAGCTTCTAGAACTGCCCAATCGATCTTTTTCTCTCCCACCTCCCAATCTTTTTCCTTGAGTTTCTCATATACCCCTGCGGGCAACAGGACTTTTAACATTTTAATAATATCTGGATACGTGTATTCTCCCATACGGAGCATGTCTTTTAATTCTCGGTGGAACCCTGCTGGATCTTTATCATGACAGGGAATTAACTTTTTCATCTCTAAGAGTTCCATCTTTGTAATCGGAGTGTAAACAAACACTCGTTGCATTTCACCATCTGTTGTCCTAACTGGGTGTACTTCTCGTAACGGATTCTGTCTGTCTATGTAAAACGGTTTACTTTCTGGAGGTGAGACATGAACAAAATGCGGGTTCAAAAACATACTATATTTGTGGCGCTGTTCTAGAATGACACTAATTAAATCGGTACCTAAACCTTTCCATCTATACTGGAGTAACTCGTTCAGGACATCGTGTAACGGACCTGGATCAGAATGTTGACCCTCATACAATGTAATGAGGTGCTGGATCATATACATACCCACCAGTCGTTGCTCGGCTGGGGGCAATTTCAGAAACATTTGTGCCACTATTTCGTCTGAAAAAGTGGTAGGAT
The DNA here is from genome assembly GCF_964261635.1 of Lissotriton helveticus. Lineage (NCBI taxonomy): Eukaryota > Metazoa > Chordata > Amphibia > Caudata > Salamandridae > Lissotriton > Lissotriton helveticus. The sequence continues at coordinate 846,584,213 of NC_136061.1, read as the reverse complement.
CAGTAATCCATCGGACTGCTGATCGGACTAGTTCTTGTTCATGCATAGTACTTAACTCGCTATAACCGATTCGTGATTTCAGAATATGGTCGGTAGCTTGGAATACTTGTTCTAGAGAACCTTGTTCTGGTGCTGGATGATGGAAAGTTGACTTGTGTTCTAGGTGTAAATGTCGATCTAGAAATCTAGATTTTCCTACATACGCTATTCTGGCGGGATTCTCGTCCTCTACCTCTTCAGTAGAGTCATTTTCTTTCTCGCTTACTTGTGCTGCCTTACGTTGATCATGTAACCTTATTATTTCCTTACGAATTTTCTTGTACATACTCTCTATACTACCGATAGTCTTGTGCTTACCCTCGGCTATATTCTCACTCCACCTTGTCAGGGTTCTCATTTCGACTTGATCTTTGGTCGGATAATCTTGTTCCCTTATTAGACAATTAATCAGAAACTTTAATATCATGAGCTGGATCTCAACTTTCCTTTGAGACATAACTTCACTAATACTTTCTGGATCATCCCCTGTACGGATGAAACGATATATTCTGTCTAGATCTTCCTTCATATTCGGTAAAGTGACCAAGTATTCGGACACCTGCCTAACACGCACGGAAAATATAACCATACTATCTTCGCCTGGAACTGGATCATAACAGCATTCAGTAAGAGCTCGCCTGATTTCTGCAATGGACTGATATTTAGGCGTACGCTGTAACGCACGTTCATGTAACTCGACTGCTCCTGGACGTCTATTTGGCGGCGGGGTCTGAGGAGGACCTCCTCCTGCGGCCCCTAAACTGGAACCGTCGACTGATGCTCTTCGTGCTGGCAGAGTGGGAGGTTGAAATGCAGGCTGAACTTGTAGGACGGGCTGGACCTGGGGGACCGTAGCAGGTACTGCATGGGGTGCCCCGGTGTCTGGAGGAGCTGAATTTACATTATTTACAGGGACTGGCGGGACAGGATTCGCATATTCTGGGACTGTGTCGTCCAAATAGGACGAGATGAAAATATCAGCTGCGGTCGGTTTATGACGTAGTTTGGTCGGAACTAGTGGTGGTGGAAAGTTACTGGATGCCTCCGGGGTCGCTTTTGGCAAGCCCTCGGCAAGAAGAGGGTACATACCCTTAATAAGGGCATGCCTCTGTCTGTCTGACTGTTCGGTTTTAACTCGTTCACCTATCTCGATTAATTCTTTTTCTTGGGCTCGTTCTAAGGATTCTCTACTTAATTCTGACTTTCTGATTTCTTTTTCGGTTCTTTTATGAGATTCTTTGCGCCATAACTCGATGGCATCTTTCTGTGACTGTCTGGCTTTCTTTTTCCATAATGCTTCTTCTACTCTCATGATGCACTCGGCATCCCACGTACCTGATACGGGCCATCTATACTTTTCTTCTAACTCTTTGGTATACTCTACCCATAAATCTAGATATAATATGGCACTTATGCCATGCTTCTGATACATAAAATGACCTGGACTGTCCCTAGGCGGGACAGGAACTGCTGCTTCTAACAGACCTTTTCTAGTTTTCAACTGACGTAATTTAGAGAATAAGGGCATGACTGAACTATAATCTGGACACAATACAATACACAATAAACACGATAATTACTTCACACACATACCACGACATTGAAATACATGAAGAACATTTTGAATAATAGTTCGAACAGAATACTACCTGGAATACGGAAAACAGAATACATGAATTTTCTCGAGAACAGAACTGACTAGAACAGAAACTAGATGCACTGCTGAAACAGTACGAAACTCACCGGTCTCATAAAGAGACACGTCAGGACCCGCATCCACCGAAGTGGACACTTCGTTTTGTGGGTCTGTGTACCACCAACCCACGGACCAGAGTCAATTAGATTGACCCTGTCTAGATACTACCCCAGTAATGGTACTCACCGGGCAGCAAGAACGGAAGGCCTCAGACTGGACGAGACTGCTTCGACGCCGGACGGACGAACTTCGGACTTCTGTTACGGGTGGACCTCCGGATACCTCGGACCTTGGACTCTCGGCTTGGGCTCTGGTCGGGACTCGCCGCGTTCCTCCACCGCCTCGTCTGGATGCTGGACCGCCACCTCCGTCTCCTCCGTGGGCCTGAGGGATACTTGAAGCAGAAATATCTGCAAGTGCACGGTATGGTTCCGTCACGGCTGCAGAGGGTCAGGGGGCACGCGTGGCTTCACCGGCGCGTGGGGAAAGGGCAAGTCCCTGTTCGGGCGCCATTATGTGGTATATAAATAAATAATACCGGATCTAGGTTTGACTAGGCATAGCAATAACAGATAGCTCAATAAATAAGAGTCAAGATTCGAGGTAGTAGGAGTTTGCAGGTTTATTACAGCATAAAGGACAGGAACAGGACAACCTGCATAGGATTAGGATGGCAGGGCCCGGCAGCTGCCGGGGCAGGATCTGGGATGAGCATAAGGGATGAGCGCGCTAACATTTAATAACAATACACAACATATATAGTAAAACAGTTGCATTACAGTACATATGATAGGCGGAGCAGTGGGTGTGACACGTAGCAGTCGCGAAAGATAAGGGTGAAGGTGGGTGTAACAGGGCGTATACATAGACATGTGATGCAAACGTAACAGAATATGTCATGAATGGGGCGGAAACATGGAGGGGGCTACCTAAGGAGCCGGGACCTCTAACCTGGTGGTGCGCGCAAACTGGCAATGACGTATTACTAGGAGAAGCTGGGGGCTACGAACTCTGTGCTAGGAGCAGAGACTGAAGTCTGGAGAGTCAGGGCGACATGTACCTAAGCAGTATCTAGTATCTGATGTTTAGAGAACATGTTGATAGAATCCAAAAGTTATCGGGGTAAAGGCTAACAGACTCTAAGACTGGAGCATGCATTATTCTACATGTAGTGCGTGATGAAGAATATTAAATGACCATTAATACAGTATTTCTCTTACATGGAGACGTAAAGGCTAGACAATGACGGAAACTATTGATGCGGTTCAGTAGCTTAGGAATGCAGAGAAGGAGGGCTGGACTGATAACTAGAATCATAACATACTCTTGGCAGACTCAGAGGCAGAGCCAGGCTGAACCGGGCACTGTGAGACAGGAAGTAAGTGAAGGGTCGAGGATACAGGTGGGGGCTGTATTGCTCCTCAGCGAGGGCTCAGGAGACAGGAGCTGAATCTGGTGTCCGGGCCCTTTTGAGGCCTAGAAACGGGGACTTTACAATGAAATAACGTGCACACTGAGAAACGTGGCAACGTAACTTTACATAGGCCTGATATTCGTAGTATTCACGAGAACTGGAAACTGGCATACTAGAGGTGGACACCACTATAATTGCGTCTTTAATCGAACATGGGGAATACATATGCATATTAATCATGCACACATAACATATGATGGAGGACGCGTAGGGACACAGAACATGGCAAAATTTACTTTTCCACAAGAGAGGGAAAAATACTTCCTTCACCGAAAACGCCTGCTTCCTATATGTTGACGAAATATGGTTACCATACGTGTGTTTGGTTGGAAAATTGGGTACATCATACCAAGGATGATAGTGTGTTTGCTTTTCCGGAAGGAGGATCATTTGATTTGGCTATTCTGAGAAATTTGAGAGCCAAAATGATGAAACTTGAACCGAGACCTAGACCAACTCAATTTGAGGCGTTAGTTGAGTGGGAAGATGAGATGCATCAAATGGAAAGTGAGAGGTTGAGTAGGCATCTTAGACCGAGAGGTAGAGGCAGAGATTTGTGGGGAGAAACACATGAGTCTAGAATGCGAAGATGGAGGGATGGAAGTATGTTTGATGGCATGTATCCCGTTAGATTGGTTGAAGAATATGAGAGACGAAAAAGTACAGAAAAGAAAAAGAATACAGAATTGGGAAATCAAGGCTATGGTGAAAGCGAATCAGAGGATGCTGTTTTATAAGAAATATTAAATAAATAGGAGACCACCCCCATATCAACCAAGTTCTTTATGGACTACCCCAAATGCCCCAATGGCAGAAGAAAGAGTTAATGAATCGCCAAGACAACCATCAAATTTTAGAGATTTTCCTGAAAGAGTAGAAACAAGATATGTCCCGAGTACACCGATAGGAGAAGCTAGAATTACAGGAACTCCTGTACAAAGTAATGATTGACACAGAATTGTACTATGTACGATCAATTAGAAGAAGTTGCAAGTGAATGTGGAATAGCTTTTTCCAAAATAAAGTCATTGCAGAAATCTTATCGAGTAGATTTTGCAGAAAGAGACATTGAAAATATGAACACTGCAGGAAGACAAGTTCAGATAAAAGATTTGATTGTGTTGTTGCGCAAATGGGGTGATGTAGGCAAATGGAGAGTCAAGTGGGCAAAGAAGAAAGAAGAAAATAGTGATAAATCTACTTTAGCCTTCCCCATTAGAGAAAAGGGAAAAGTGGCAACTGAATTTCCTATGAGAGAAATTCCTGGAGGAGGATATGTACATGTGCCTTGGAGCAGACAAGATATATTGTCATTTACGAATGATTTCCCCAAATTGAGAGAGAAGCCAGTAGAATGGTATCGACAAGTTGACTGATTTGTAAAGGTGTCAAAAGTACTGTGGATTGATTTAGATGGATTATTTGACATAGTGGTACCAACAGATTTATGGACAGAATGTAAAATATCTGTGGATTGGCCAAGGGAGGAGTATCCCATAGATGAGAAAACGGGAGCTCCTTCACCAGACGTGATGAGGAAATACGAGCAAGTGATAGTATGGTTGAAAAACAAAATACCTCCAAAAGAAAATGATTGGGTAAAGATAGACAGAACAACACAAGAGCCGAAAGAAACTGTGCATTCATTTTATGAAAGGTTGTTGTTAGTTTTCAAACAGTACAGTGGTTATGAGGAATTAAATGAGAAAGACATGAGTCACTTTGTTTATAGATTTGTATATGGATTAAGACCAGAAATTTCAGACATCATTAGACATAGCATGATGGATTGGCAGTCGAGTTCAGTAGATAAGGTTCTGAGACAAGCAAAATATTGTAGTGAGGAGATTGATGCAAAACAAAAGAAGCTGAAAGAGAAAGCCACGTGGGCACAAGTAAAAGTACCTGAACAACAAGTAGCCCAGATGGAGAATAAGAATGCAGGGAATCAAGGTGGGATTAAAGGTAAACCTAAATTGGTGGGGAATATTGATGAATTGAAAAAGAAAATGCCATGTTTCAACTGTGGCCAGATAGGGCATTGGAAACGAGAGTGTAAATGTCCACCTAGAGTTAATGGGGAACATACATCATTGAATCCGCAGGTGCAGTTTGAGGTAAATCAGCCAGCAACCGCAGCAACAGCAGATAGCAAATCAGCAAAGTCAGGTGCCGCAATCGCCACTGCCATACAGTGGGAATCAGCAGAGATACAGTGCAGAGACAGGATTCAGCGGTGGTGAGCAGGTAAAAAGACCGCAAAGAGTAAATGCGTATCCTCAATATTGGTTGCAAGAAGAGAATGGCAGTGAGCCGGATGAAAGTTTCTGACGGTGCCTGAGGGAGGAAGAAGAGTGTGTGCTTGGAGCCACTCTTGAGGTAGATCAGTCAGGTCCATTTGTGAGCGGAAAGGTGAATGATGTGGAAATAACTTTTCTAGTGGACACTGGTGCTACCCGTTCTACTGTTAGATCAGTAGAAATTCAAAATCTTCCTCTCTCAGGTGAGACAATCCAGGTTTTAGGTGTAGCTAACAGACAAATCAATACTCCTTTGACAAAACCAGTTGAAATAGAGATTGGGACATATAAAGATATGCATCGGTTTGTGGTGTGTGACAGTAGTCCTGTTAATTTGTTAGGCAGAGATATATTGTGTAAAATGAACTGTGCCATATACTTGTTCACCAGATGGCATAGAATTGCAGACTCCAGATGAAGATAGTTTATACAAACTGACAATGCTCATGATTGAGGCAGAACAACACAAACTGTTTCCTGTTTTTGATAAAGTGAAAATTCCTGTTGAACTGAAAGAGGCAGTGAAGGAAAGTGTATGGGATTTCACTGGAAAAGATATAGGTTTGATGAAAGGAGTTGATCATGTGAAAGTATCCATAAAAGAAGGTGCAAATTATCTGAATATACCCCAGTATAAAATGACTGCAGAAGTAATTGAAGGAATTACTCCAGTGATTGACAAAATGATTGAGCAAGGAATTTTAAGAGAAATTGAGAGTAGTCCTTGTAATTCACCAATTATGGGATTGAAGAAGCCAAACGGAACATTTAGAATTGTGCAGGACCTGAGAAAAGTCAATAAAATTGTTGTCCCATGTTGTCCAATTGTCCCGAATCCAGCAGTGATTTTGTACCAAATACCACATGATGCAGAATGGTACACAGTGATTGATTTGTGCAATGCGTTCTTTAGAGTTCCATTGCATCCAGAAAGCCAACCAATTTTTGCGTTTTGTTTCCAAAATCGTATCCTAGCAAGGTGTAGAATTCCACAAGGGTACACTGAGAGTCCATCGATTTTTAATCAGCTGCTAAAGAAATCGTTGGAAAATTTGAGCATGCCTGGAGAATCTGTGTTAGTACAGTATATTGATGATCTTTTGGTAGCATCAAAAGCAAAAGATGCCTGTATAGCTGATACAGTGGCATTATTGAATCATTTGGCTGAGGAGGGACATAAAGTGTCTCCATCAAAATTGCAGTTTTGCCAGAAAGAAGTACAGTATTTAGGCCACAAGATTGCAAAGGGAATCAGACAGGTCACAATTGAGAGAATTAAAATGATACAAGGAATGCAGCCCCCTAAAACTCAAAGACAGGTAAGATTGTTCCTAGGAATGGTGGGTTACTGCAGACAATGGATAAGTGGATTTTCATTGATTGCAAAACCATTGCAGAGACTGACAAAGGCAGACATCAGAGACCCAATTGTTTTGACCAAAACAGAGATGGAAGCATTCGAACAGCTCAAAACTAAATTGTGTGAAGCACCAGCTTTGGGAATGCCTGATTATGAAAAAGAATTTGAAATGTACTGCAGTGAGCGAGAAGGATGTGCTCTGTCAGTATTAATTCAGAGGCATGGAAGTATGAGAAAATCAATTGCGTATTTCTCAGCTGTTTTGGACCCTGTTGCAAAGGCTTTGCCAGGTTGTCTGAAAGCAGTAGCAGCAACCAGTGTAAGTCTGGAGCAAAGTGAAGGAATTGTGATGGGATTTCCTGTGAGAGTCTATGTACCTCATTCAGTGGAGATTCTCCTCACAAGAGCGAAAACTCAATACATGACTAACAGCAGAATGACACGTTATGAGAAAATTATTTTGGGAGCTGAGAATGTGACAATTGCAAGATGTGTGAATGTCAACCCATCAACACTGTTACCTGATACAGTTGAAGCAGAAGTGAAAGGTGAGCTTGATCAGAAGTGTTTGGATGTTCTGGAATATTGCACAAAGCCTCGTCCAGACATTAAAGATGAACCTTTGCTTGAATCAGATTTTGTAATGTTTGTGGATGGATCATGCTTGAGAACAGAGAGTGGTGTTCTAAGTGCTGCATATGCTGTTTGTACAGTGGCAGAAGTGCTGGAAGCATCTTGTCTGAAAGGAATTCATTCTGCTCAAATAGCGGACTTAATTGCTTTAATACGAGCATGTGAGTTGGGAAAAGAGGTGAAAGTAACCATAGTGACTGATAGTCAATATGGTTATGGAGTTGTTCATGATTATGGACAGCTTTGGTCCCAAAGAGGTTATTTGACCTCTGCAGGAACACCCATTCGGAATGCAGAGTTTGTAAAAACCTTGATTGATGTGATACAGTTGCCTGAAAAATTGGCTGTGGTAAAATGTTCTGCCCACAAGAAAGGTGAGGATTATATCACCAGAGAAAACAGTTATGCTGATCCAATTGCAAAACTTTGTGCTAAAAATCAAATTTCAATCAATCGAGAGAAAACTGAAGAACATGTTCCAAGTCCTTTAATGCTAACCACTGTAGTAGAAACTTGGCAGGAAGTGAAGTAGATGCAGGAAGAGGCAGGAACAGAAGAAAAAGATATTTGGTTAAAATCAGGTTGCAGACAAAGCGAGGAAGATGAAATTTGGGTTTACAAAGATGAAAGACGAGTAATGCCCGATAGCATGATTTCAGATATGGCCCGAATGTACCATGGTCAAGCACATATTGGCAGAGACGCTATGATTCGTCTCTTTAGGCAGACTTGGTATAATCCTAAGTTTAGAATGATTGCTGAAAGTTTGTGTCAAAGATGTTTGGTCTGCCAGCAATTTAATCCAAACAGAAAAACTGTTGTAAGTTTGGGAACCATAGGACGGAGGGTGGCCCATTTACAAGAGTTCAGATGGATTTTGTTGAATTACCTCCATGCAACAGACTCAGATATGTTCTTGTGATAATCTGTTTGTTCTCTCGATGGGTAGAAGCTTTACCCACGAGAAGAAATGATGGAATAACTGTTGCTAAACTTTTCTTGCGTGAGATAATACCATGTTTTGGGTTCCCGGTCACGATTTAATCGGACAGAGGCCCACATTGCCAAAATGATTTAATGCAGATGATTTGTGAAGCTCTGGACATTCGCCAGAGACTACATTGTGCATATAGACCTGAAGCTTCAGGAGTAGTTGAACAGGCGAATGGAACAATTAAAAATAGAATTGCAAAGATGTGTTTGGCAACAGGAATGAAGTGGCCAGATGCTTTGCCACTTGTGTTAATGACATTAAGAAGCATACCTGACAGAAAAACTGGATTAAGTCCTCATGAAATCTTGATGGGTAGGGTGATGAGACAGGCTTATGTACCAATTAATAAGTTACTAACTATAAATGATGACATCATTCTGGATTACTGCAAGAATCTATCTGATGTAGTAACTTCTGTGCTCCACCAGGTGGGAACTGAATCAAATACCTAAGAGAAAATTCTAGCTCATGATCTATTCTCTGGGGACTGGGTACAAGTGAAAGTTCATCGCAGAAGGAATTGTTTGGTACCAAGGTGGCAAAAACCATGTCAAGTGATCTTGGTCAGTACTACTGCAGTTAAGTGTGCTGGACTGAAAAGGTGGGTTCATGCTAGTCACACCATCCATGTGCCTGAACCTGAATACCCATACGACGGTGAAAGTACAACTGACTCTGATTCTGAAGGTGAACCAGAAAAGGATCCAGATACTGAAGATCGACAAGAACGTCGACATCTGGAAGTATCAGAAGCCAGTTCTGCGTCTGAAGGTGAAGGTGAAAGGGAGATTGTTGAAATACCAGATTCAGAAGATCAATCTGAAGATCGAGAATCGGTAAAGACAAGTACCAGTAAAGACGCAAAAGAAAGTAAAGAGAGAGCTGTTGAAAAGGAGACAACTGAAACGCAAACTGAAAACTCTGGAAGTAGGAACGGAAATCCTGAAACTGGGGAAGAGGAAGTAACTCACAACAAGGATGAGACTCCAAGTACCAGTTATGAAAGAGTTCCTGACAGAGTAACAGTAGAGAAAACTAAAACTGATGAAGACAAAGACATTGTGAAAATCATAATAAATTATACAGTAGAAGACACTGAAAGTGAAACTGATGACAGTACAGATGAGACTCCATTAAGAAAAAGCACAAGAAAAAGAGATTTTAGAGTGGAGCATAACACTGTAGAGCCGAAGACTAAGAAAGTCTGCAAAGGAGACAATTGGCCTAAAGGAGCTGGATGATTAAAATTCAAAATAGTAAACAAAGCAAAAGACCAAGAAGACCAAGTGAATGAGATCTCTAGCCAGAAAGAAACATTGGGAAAGAAAATAGAGACTATCCAAAGGCCTAAAAGAGTAAGACGTCCAAATCAGAGGTACAAGTCACCTGAGTGGCATATATTGTTCTTCCACCAATTGTAGAAGTAAATAGCAGTCAAGAAAATCTGTATGACCCAAAATCATTTGGGAAAAGTGAGTAAAAAGGACATCTAAGAGAAAAGATAGGTGTTCAAAGTATATGATATTAAAGTAAAAAGTCTGAATTCCTGTGAGACGGTTTTTGAAAATATAGAAGTTGACACAAGGTCGAAGAAAAATTGTTAGAAAATCTAATTATAGCATTATTTAGAATAGAAATTGACATAAAGTCGAAGAAAACTTGTTAGAGTGCTGTGTGGTGTAGAAAATTATAAGTGACATAAGGTCGAAGAAACAGTGTTAGAGAAAATGGCAATGAATAATCACAGAACGGAATGTTCTATTTTTAGAAAATGGTGCAGGTGTTTTACTATATGCATGGAGTTGATGACTATATTATGGATAGTTTTAGCTATTGTGATTCCTTTCCAAACTAATTTAACAAAATTAAAACCGAAGTAAGCCAAATGAGAAAGAAAAAGTGCATGAGACTTATGTGTGCAAGCCAGAGTTGCATCAAGATAGGTCTATTAGTGACTACACTAAAAATACCTTTTCAAAGTTATTGCTGGAGTACATCAAAACGATTAATTTTGATGACTGTTATGTTTGTGTAAAGTTGCCAGCATCAGTGTCAGAAGGGGTGACCTATCATCACCTTCCTCTTACATATGGAGGAACTTGTAGTGTAATTGCAAGTTTGTTTTATAAGACTGGGAAACTGGAGTATCATTACTCCAATGTAGATGAAATATTTGCAAAATTAAAGATTGACAATACACTAAATAAAAGAAAACATGCGGAAGTGATGGGAGAATATTTTCTAGAAGTAGATGAGTTAACACACGAGTATGCATTTAATAATAATTTGACATGTAAAATGAGAGTTGAAGAGAAGGTATTCTTAAACATGGTTGGGGAAAGGAGAATTGCTTAAAAACGAAAGGAGAAAATGAAGCATGCAAAGTCAAAATATTACACATTTGATGATGAGAACATTGAGGATAAAAATGTGAATGTGGCAATCAATATAGACGCACCAATGTTGGGAAAAATTTGTATTAGGAGAGACAATTCAATGTATGACAATTATTTTGTGGGTGCAAGTCAATGTGAAGATACCTATAGAAATATAGGGGGTTGGGGATTTAAAGGAGGAAATGATCCTGTTTTCCCATGAATTTATTTCATATGTGGGAATAGAGCCTATTATAGACTTCCAGACCATTGGTATGGGACATGTTATGTGGGTTTGGTCTTTCCTAACATTTTCCATGTAGATAGAGGTACTAATGGAAAGCATGAGATAGGTAACGTTTTAAGTAGAAAAAGAAGAGAGACTGCGTTAGAAATAATAGGTGATGTATTTGGAGCACTGATACCAGCAGTGGGAATTTCGTTTAATACAAATAGAATCAGAAAATTGTCCACAATAGTTGATAAGTTATCAACAGATACAGCAAGAGGATTCCTAAAGGTAGATACTGAAATGGTTGCTATGAGAGCTATGGTTATGCAAAACAGACTTGCCCTTGATATAATTTTAGCAAAAGAGGGAGGAGTCTGTGGAATATTGAAAGTTCAACATTGTTGTACTTATATTCCAGATAAAAGTCAAAACATTGAAAAGTATATTATAAATATTACAGATTTGCATAAAGAAATTGAACCACTGGAGGTTGAAGGTGTCCTTGAAAGACTGGGTAAATGTTTCTCAGCAATTAAGCATTGGTTTCAAGAAATAGGTAGTTCAATTATAGGTAAAATACTAATACCAATAACAGTCTTAGTGGTAGTAGTTCTTATGATAAGGTTATGCTGTATATATAAAGGTAGAAGAGATTTCATAAACTTGATAAAGAAAAGGAATGAAGAACGATTAGCAAGAATGAGAGAAAAGAATGAGATAGAAATGGAGGAAGTAAAAAAAAGGTTTTCAAAAATTCGAAAGAAAAAGAGACAAAATTATAGATGACATTAACAAAAAGAAGTTGAAAAATGTTCTGCTAAATTTTTCAAAATTTTGAGGGTTATTTGGTGATTGAATCACCAGATGAGGGAATTGATGGAGCGAGGTGGCAAACGCAACATTTTGTGTACCCCTCGGAAAGTTAATGTCCCATAACATTAATATTTACTGATTGCATGTTTTGCGAAATTAACCAACCATAGAGTAAAGTGCACCCATTATTTTTATTATTACACACGGGGAGAACTAAGTTGCTTGCATGATGCAAATAAACCCAGCTAATATGTATTGTTATTGTGTTGTGAATTAATGCACAGCTTGGAAAATAATCAAAACGCAATTTAAATGTGCTTATTGTATTCATTTATGTGGTGGAGAGGTCGAAATGTAAGTATAAAATGCATTTATGTGGCTTATTTGCTAGGTAACAACTTATTGTGTTTTTATCCAGGAGCCTAAATCGATATTCCTATTATATGCCCTTGTCCGGTTATAATCAATAATATCCATACAACGGCATAATAATCATATCCATATTCAGTCGTCACATTAAGCAAGGCTACTTCCCCGGCCCCCTAGAACAAGTTCTCTAAACAAATCCAAACCTCCAGCAACCTGGGAAATCCCCCTTGCTTTGTTTTGATTTCATCCTAGAACTCCTGTAAAGCACTGTAAGAACGGCCAGTTCTTAGTGACATCTTTATTGACGTCTTATGTCCAGCCTTACGTCAAAACCGGCACCTTACAGGTATAAATATACCAACGTTGCCTTAAGCAAACACACGGTGGTTTGGAGCAGAGCAGCTATCTACTTGCCCGAGAGCCCAGCTGATGCGAGAGCCCACGGACGCTGCCCCTCCCTTTTGACGCACTGAGAGAGACGCTGTCTTTTCTCCTGCCGAGAAATCCAGCTCCGGTGTTTCCAGATACCTTCGCGGGTTACTGGGATATCGAGTCCTGAGAGAGAGATACCAGACCTCCTGCTTTCTAATACCCAGGTACGGAGCTGACTAAACCCTTAAAGAGAATTCTTGAGTCAGATTCTTGGCAAAACAAACTTAACTTAAACTGCTACTTACTTACTCCTTCCCACGTATTAGGCTTAGGTCAGGTACACCGGGGTAGGCGTATTTAGAAGCACCAGTTGAGTACGTTAGTCAATGTATATAAGTATGTATATATTCTATCTATTTTAAAGTATCTTATGTCTAAGAACCCATATCAATGCTTTTACAGTATTATTTCTTAATCCTCCTTTTACTGTACGCACTTTACTTTACTATGAGTATTGCAATCGTGGCAATTCATTTCTCTTGTATGAGGAAGAAGACTGCTCAATAAATTACACCTTTTATTGAAAACGCCCGTCTCTCTTTTCTCTGCACTCTGGTGAAACTAAGTATGCACACTTGACTGAGTGAAATAGCTGTCTATTGTTTTTACACGACTCTAGAGATACACTCTTATTTTGAGGGAGCAAAGTTGTCATGTTATATGGTTGTCAGAAGCTAATCCCTTCTTGTCTATCCAGGGAGGTTAAACTCCTCCTCGTTTATTCGAGAAAGTTTCTAGTGACCTCTGAGCTAGCTGGCAAAAACTTAAGTCTAATATAGTCCGTAGAGACCTAGTTAACCTCAGTCCTCCGTCTAAACTGCTGAATATATTATTCCAATGTGCAGAGACTATTGGGAATATAGGAACTACACTACATGGCGCCCAAGGTTTGGTAAGGCGATAAATCTAACGCAAGACGTTAGAGTAACTCAGTCGTGCTTTTTCACACAGACCCCTTTTTCCCGTAAATACTCCAAAAGACGTCTGGAGTGGGTAAAAGGTTAAAATCCGCCGGAACTTAGTAGGAAGAGATTCCTATGTATCGTTTTTGGTATAGTCAACGTTGAAGGATACAGTGTTCCAAAATATTGTGCACCTAATCTTTGTTTCCTTGAAACTTGATCTGTAACAAAAACCTTTCTGTCAGTAAAACTGTCAGAAAGTGAAGACGAAAGGGAGGCAGCTAGAATAGCAGCTCGACTCCTAGCGGATGACACAAGTCTCCATGAAAATGACCCGAGTGTTATACTCATTCTGTTCAACATAAGAAAAACTATAACTCTTAAACTTATAGAAAATGGACTAACACCAAGAGGTGGAATAGTCGTATTCGTAATTGAGGCCCATGAATATCGGCAGACAGAGGTATTCTATTCATGGATAAACTTTCCAGCAGCAAACGCTGTCACACACGACTTCCACTATTACAAAATAGAGGAACCTCCGGATGAATACACTCCTTTCGAGGAGGTTGAAATCCCATTAAAATACCAAGAGCACCTGCTCTGGTTTAAAGGCGTCCTAAAACATAATAATCACATCACCAGGCTCGGTCCACTAGGTAGACCAGGAGCAACGTGGCCGGTTCTAGCCAGCTACACACCACATCGAAAAAATTTCAGTACTAGAACTTTTAGCATAGCTAAAACAACTGATTGAAATACATAGACAATTAGTCCAATATGTAATGCAGACTTCAACAGTCCAACCAGCTATTAACATTCCACAGCTGACCCCTCATCAGGGGAACACAAACAAAATTACACCACAGAACATACAATCATGTCTTGGTAAAGTACCCGCAAAACGGGAACAAATTCCATTCTGGTTAGCACAAAAAATCACTCAAATAGAGGCAGCATTTCCGGATACTACCCCTACTGAGAAACACAGAATTCTGACTATCTGTCTTCCAATGGGGATCGCCCCACATGTGGAGGACTGTGACACTTGGGGCACAGTCTTTGCTTCCATTTACACAAAAACACATGGTGGTCCGTCCATGGCGGTAATACCAGATGTGCTAAGACAGATTCAAAATGAATATGGTCCAGACCCTGCTTTAACTCTGGGTATGAAATTACTGAAAGACTTCAGGCAGGTCTCGGCTATATTATTAGCCAACATAAAAGGAGAAGCAGCATCTGTGGCGATCCGCCAGAAATTGAAAGAAACAGATATAGCAGACCAACCAATTGAACTTGCCAGAATCATAGAAAAATCCTATGAAGAACTAGGTAGAGATAGTTTGGGTGGGAAACCAGTAAAACCTCAACTAATTGAAAATCCTGAAAAGATATTTATAAAAAATAATCTAAACACTCCAAAAAAGAGCTGGGATGGAAATAAACAATCCACTCCCAAAGAAAAAAGATTCCAGTCCAGATGAAGGTCTCCTCGGCGGAGAGAAAGATCTCCGGACCAAGGACACAAGTCTCCCCAAAGGGAGCCCTTTGAGACTAGATACAAACTTAGAAATAGGTATAATCTGAAGAAACCTGATAGATATCAAGATATTGATACACGTCCCTCTCGATCTTTTCAGACTTCCTCGCAGAAATCGGAAAGAAGAGTACGGTCAGAACACAGGGAAGAGCACGTCAAGTCCAAAGACAAGGAACCTGCTCATCAAAGTAAAAAATTACAATTTCCAAGAAAGAAGGTAGCCAGCATTAAAATAGTTAAACATGCCGAGGATACTGAGGACACAACTGAAAAACGGAAAGTGGGCCCAGACAATGCTAGACAGCACAGCAGAAGTGACCATAGCTCGCAAGATCCTGATGAATCATCTGGAGACAGTGGACACGAATGAATACATTCAGGTGGAAACTGCAGATACCAGAGTTAGCAAACCTCATAACATATACCAGATAACATTATGTATAGAGGGAGATAAGACTAGGAAAGTAAGGGGTCTATTTTGGGATAACCTTTCCAAAGGCTATGACATCCTTTTAGCTGAGAAAGACTGGCCACCGGAGTTTGTCAGGGAGTGCCCTCATGGCGAAGAAATGATTATGCCTGCCTTCTCAAATCATATTCCAATTCATGAAAAATATACATATGCAAGAAAATGGGCAGTAGCCCAAGCTCCTGCATTATACAAAAATCATGTTGGATGGGATGAGGACTCTCCTCCTCACAAAATCCAGTTAAAATGTCAACCAACTGCACAAAGACAGTACCCAATTAAGCAAGAAGCTAAAAAACAGGTCAGGGAGATCTTAGATCAACTTGAATACCAAGGGGTGATTGAAACATGCACCTCTCAAATGAACAATCCTTTGTTTCCTGTCTCCAAGCCAGATGATTCATATCGTCTAGTTTTGGACTACAGACACCTTAACTCGTGTTGTAAGACATTTGCAGTACAAAACTCACACAGTGCAGCACTAATGAATAACATCGTGCGCAAAAAATACAAAACAACATTAGACATCTCTAATGGTTTCTTTTGTCAAAACATAGCACCTGAAAGCAGGTACTTGACCGCTTTCTCAATAATGGGGTCACAAAAAAATGTCTGTCGACTCCCACAGGGATTCAAGAATAGCCCAGGATTATTCCCAGCAAGGGTAACAGAGTTACTACAAATGTATGATGATGAGGCATTATCTTATGTCGATGACATCTATCTCACAGATGATGACTTGGATACTCACTTGAAAAGAGTGAACACCATAATACTTGGGTTCGCAGCAGAGGCTTACAAATTCAACTTTAAAAAGTCACGAATTGCCCATCTAACTGTCCTGTTTTTAGGATATGAATTATCAAGTGAAGGCAAAAGCCTAGCAGACAATTTCTTAGAGAAGTGTGCTGTACTCCAAGCACCAAAAACGCTGAAGAACTTACAATCAATACTAGGTTTCCTGAATTTCGGAAGAACTTACATTCTAAATTATGCAGAGAGGGTTAAACCTCTCTATGAATTAATAAAACCTGATTTTAAACCAATCAATTGGACTCAAAAACACACAGAAATTTTGAGACCATTGCAAACAGACATGTTAGCTAAAACAAAATTGCAAACTCGCGATAACACACGCAACCTTGTAATCCGAGTCATCCCAGGAAGATGCGGATTCACGTACCTGACCTCTAATGAGGGAGAAAAGGTACCAATAGCTTACAAATCACACTTGTATACACAAGCTGAGAAAACATTCAGTCTTGCAGAAAATGTTATAAATACGGTTCAAACAGCTGTAGCAAAAGAAAGAGCCCAGGCCCAAGGTAGACAGATTACTGTTTTAACAGCAGAATCAGCCTTCGAGGCATTAACAAGCCCACGTAATTTAACTACCGTGGCATTAGATCCAAAATGGATACAATGGGAAAATTCTCTTGCAACAGAAAAAGTAAAATACTATTTTGACCCGGAAATGAAAAAACCACAAAATATCTAGAATATGAAGAAGAATATCCTCTGCCAATCGAAATTCTGCCTCTCAAACAGTACAAATGTGTAATCTATATGGACAGATTTGCACAACATTACGATGTAGAGAAAAAATCCTACAACGCAGCGTGCGCGATTGTTAAAGGTCGCTGGCACTTGGGTAAATTCAGACCGTTAGTTACCAAAACTGAATCACTCAGAAACTGCTCAACTCAGCGAGCTGAAATAAGATCTTTAAAAATGGCGCTTGACAATGCCGATCGCGAATTCCCCACACTAATAGTGTGCGATTCGCATTTCTGCGTCAAATCTTACAATAATGATTTGCAAAACTGGGTTCAAAAAGGTTACAAAGATGACACAGGTGCAACAATAAAGCATAAAAAGCTTTGGGAACAGATAGTTCTTTTGCAGAAAGAACTACAAAAGACTCACGTGATACATTATTATTATTATTATTTCTGAATTTGTAGAGCGCATGGTTACACTTACAGTGTGTCCCCGCGCTGTCAGAAGAGCCATCTACTCCGTCAGTCAGACAGGACGGGTTAATCTTTAGGGAAGAGGAAAGTTTTGAGCTTTCTACGGAAGATGAGCTCCGATGTTTCCAGTCTTAAGCTCAGGGGGAGAGTGTTCCATTTCTGTGCCGCCAATGTACGAAAGGATCTTCCTCCCATTCTGGCTTTCTTATGTCTGGGGACAGCGAGGAGGCCTGCCCCTAACGAGCGGAGTTGTCGAGTGGGCGTATAGGGGCAGAGAAGGTTCCGCAGGAAGGCTGGGCCCTTGCCATGTACGATCCTGTGACCAATACAAAGGACCTTGAAATCAATTCTTTCATTGATCGGAAGCCAATGTAGGGTTTGTAGGGATTTTTTTGAAGGGGCTCTTCTGGGCAGCCGGAGGACCAGGCGAGCGGCAGCATTCTGAATTGTCTGCAGTCGCCGCCGGCTAGTGGCATTGGCTCCCAGATAAAGGGCATTGCCGTAGTCCAGTCTTGACGTGACAAGGGCGTGGACCAGGGTCTTCCTAGATGATTCTGGGAGGAGGTCGATGGTTTTGCGGAGTTTCCGTAGAATCGAGAAGCACGTCCCGGCTACCCGTCTAGTATGGTAGTCGTAGTCCAGCTTTGAGTCCACCCATACTCCCAGATTCTTGACCTGGTCACTAGGGGTAGGAAGGGGCCCCAGGGTCTGCGGCCACCAAGCAGATGACCAGACTGAGGGGGGTTTTCCCACAATCAGCACCTCAGTCTTGTCACCATTAAGACGGAGGCAATTCTTCGCCATCCATCCCGCCATATCCTGGAGGCATGCTGAGAAGTTAGCGGCGACTTGTTCAGCAGGTTGGGTCAGAGCGACCACCAACTGTGTGTCGTCTGCGTATGTCACTACTTCTACCCCGTATCGTTCCGCAGTAGTAGCCACGGGGTGACATATAAGTTAAAAAGGGTTGGACTGAGGCTTGAGCCCTGCGGCACTCCTTGACCAAGGTCGAAGGTGTCAGAGCGTGCTCCTCCTTGCTCTACCGAGAAGCTACGGTAGGTGAGAAAGGATTCCAGCCATGACCAGGCCAAGCCTGTCACCCCTCCTTTCTTCAGACACTGTAGCAACGTGTGATGTGCTACAGTGTCGAAGGCTGCACTGAGGTCCAGGAGCACCAGTGCTGCCACATGTCCTGCATCTACGTGTTTCCTCAGTGCCTCAGTCGAAAAAAGGAGGGCTGATTCCGTGGAGTGGCGTGCTCGGAATCCCGATTGGTTGGTATGCAGGAGGCCTCTGGACTCTATGTGCGCGGATAGTTGTTGGTTAACCAGCTTTTCCGCCAGTTTAGAGAAGTAGGGTAAAAGCGAAATGGGGCGTAAATTGCTGAGCTGAGACGCACTGATGTTGGGTTTTTTCTTCAGAGGCAGTACGACTGCCTGTTTCCACCGGTGAGGGACCTTGCCAGTGTTGAAAGAGGTAGATAGTATGTGGCCAACGTAAGGTGCCAGATGACTCATGGCGCTGGCCAGGAATTTAGCAGGGGCAGGGTCGTGCGGAGAGCCTGATTTAATGCCTTTAGCTATGGCTATCAGGAAGTCCTCTGACGGAACTTGGAATGCTGTGAGGCAATCTTCGATCTTTGCCTCCCACATTGCTTCTTCCTGAGAGGGAAGAAGGTTGGGACCAGTTCTTGCATCATCCGGGAAACTGTTGTAAATGTCGCGTACTTTTTTATGGAAAAATTCTGCGATGGCGTTACATGATTGTGCTGATGTGTCAGCGTGCATACACTGAGTCATCAGCGTGATGGCGTTCACGCTGCAGGGAATTCATTGGCAGACACAGCCACAGCGGAAGCAACTAAACCGGCTTCCGTAGCCACAAAAAAGCGTTCAGAAAAATACATAGACGGGGAAACCATGCTGGCGGTAAAAACGTCGTCAAAAGGCGACTGCGCAGCACTACCCGTGAACTATCCACTCAATTATACATACATAATCGATGCAAACTCCGTTCCTTTTGCTCGAATCCCTGGAGTGGGGGATAGAGTAATTCCAAACACGAACAGGAGAATCTTCTTAATACAAGAAGCACATATGGGATTAGGTCTAAGGCATCAGATGATCAAAGAATCTCTGACAGAATTACAATCAGAATACTGGTGGCCGGGAATGAGCTTGCATAATCACAAATTTGCAATAAACTGTCAAAACTGCAACAGAGATCGCAGTGGCGAACCGGCCGAGGTAGTGCCAGAACACCTAATAGACAGCATAAGGCGATCTATACGCAAAATCAAACAGGAAAAATGCGCCCCAATGTATATTATTTAAGACTAGATTCACTTAAAATGTAGACACCAGCGCTCGGCTGACGCCAGAACTGTTATAAAAGATTTGCGAGTCTATATCGGCACATACACAATTGGCATGCTACATTCTGACCAGGGTCCTGCTTTTAGCTCTCGAGCTTATAAGGAGGCCATGACCAGCATGGGCATTGCATTGTGGTACTCTTGTCCCTTCCATCCTGAGAGAAATGGGATTGTGGAAAGAAAAAACCGAGACATAAAGCAATCTATAACGGCGAGGGTATTAGGTTCGGGTGATGGTGGGTCCAACATTTAACAAGTGTCCAACGTAGTCTTAATAATCTGCCAAGAAATTCTCTAAAAGGTTTCAGCCCGTACGAACTATTGTTCGGTACTAGAATACATATTCAGGACTTAGATAGTCAGACTTCAGTGGTAGAAAAAAAATGCTTTGATATCAAAGATCGTTTGGCTATTTTACAGGACTTAAATGAAACAAGAAAAGACCTGAGCAACATAAAGCTAAAACAGCAGCCAACAGCCACTGAAGAGAAACCGCCTGTCCCAGCAAGGCCTGTCTGGATTCCAAAGATTGGGGATCTAGTCAGAGAGAAAATAGCGGTGAAGAAAGAATTTGGGCCTTCTTACAGAAAAGCAGTACCTGTCTTAGCTGTCAGCGGAACAAGATCAGTAGTACTACCGCCCCTTGCTGGTAAAAAGGAGAACCGAGTTGTATCCATCGACCTGGTAAAACCACAATCACGAGGCCAATAATAAGTAGTAGGCCCTGTGGACTCCCAAGATGTAGCAGAACACCAAAACTTGCTACAATACAAGAGGTTCAAACTGAGAGACTAATCACATTTGATAAACCAACAGTGAATAAAAAAGGACTATGCAACAATGCCATGGAACTTGTGCCTCTTGGAACCCAAATTGCAACAGTTCGTCAAGAAACACCAGTCTACAACGATGTAACCTCGGACTATGCTAATGAAACACAAGATGCAAAAGCAAATAAAAATCCGGAAGCAATTCCAACAATTGACAGAACTGCATCTGGCTACTTCATCAATTTCGATGACTTTTCTGAGGATCCAAGCGAACATGAAGAACAGCCAACAACAAAAACTTTTAAAGACAAAGTAACAGAACTCTTTCATCAACTGAAAGAAACCTATCTGATTTCTCCATGGATTGAATTTTGGATTGTGTTAGGTGTACTTTTCCTCCTGCTTTGGCTCATCATGGTTCTTTGTTTGGGAAAATTCATTGAGGGAAAATACAGTACAATGGACACAGCAAGTCAGAACATCAACTTGGTCCTAAAGCCACACAAGTCATCTCACATCGAGAAAAGAGAACTATCATCCGTGAATGTCACAGCCAATCCAATACCCGGTGGGGTAGCTTGGGACAAAACAGATTACGAAATCTTTGGCCCGGTCGAGCTCTTGAAGTATCCACACCAGTTTAAGGTTTCATTAAGTGACTTTGTAAAACCGAGCACATTCTCTGATGATTGGGACTTTGAAAGTATTAATCATATGATGTCAGATTTAGTTATGTCAGCAAAATTTAAAGAACATAATTATTTACAGGGTTCATCGAATTATGAAGAAATGTACTGCTACAACCACTTTGCACATCATTATTTGCATAAATCTGCTCAACCCAGAAATGTTTTTAATTATAATCAATGGGAACATTGTGCAACTACACCAAAAGGCAGTTTGAAAACATTTTACGAGAAATTCCCATACTTCTCAGGGTTTAACACAAGTGATGCAGAAACGTTTTATTTTAAAATGTTAAATAAGACAGGAATGAAAAATATGCTGACAAACACTAAATGATCTATTCGGAAACATTTTTTGAAAAATTAACTGCATTTGGTTTCGATTTTTGGAAAAATAACATTGAAACAAAAACCATCTGGGGTACCAAAGATTGGCAGGTCCAAGGTATAGAATCATTATTTAGAGCCTGCATGATCCCAGAACAAATTATATTCTTGAATGACACCATTCAACAGACAACCTGTCTTGGCCTAGCCAAAATTAAAGATTTAAACAAACCGTCTATTCCAAAGCCAACACCTGACAGTAATAGCACTACAGATGTTGAGATAGACGTATCCCATATTTTTAACCAAAACAGAACACATCCTGATTGGAAAAAATGGTTGATCTGGCCCACAGACACAAATAACTGTCAAGATAGATTCCTGAACAAAATACAGGGGTTCAAATTGACCAGGCCAGACCCTAGATACTCCCGGAGACAACATCCAGGGATAGTTACAACATACAGTGTAGGAAAACTCTGCCTCAAATGGCTACACACATCCACACTGGCAGAAATTAAGCAACACTTGACTTTACTTAAAGACGGTGCTGACTTGCGTGATTTCATAATGGGACCACGCAAACAGCGTCAAAAACGTTTCATAGCGGCCGGTGTATACGCAGCATACAACGAAGCTTGGAAAATAATGCAAATTGAAACAGCAGAAAAAATACGAGAAATTGATCGTATCAATTTGGAAAAATCACTTTCTGTTGTGGACAATGGGTTAATGACTCTGTCTTCCAGAATATATTCACTGGACAGTATTGTATCATCTGCTATTGATATAATAGAGCAAGACTTACTAATGTTACAACACGGTCAGTCCCAATTACGTTCTATTGTACAGCTTGGCTGGACGTTGCAAAATCTGCGTTCATGCTACGTGCCCTGGCGTTTAATCAACACAACGTCATTATTCTCTATCTTTAACCTTACTGATACACAAATCAGCTTGGCACAAAAAGGAGCAGAGTATACAATTCTGAGCATTGAAAAACTTGAGAAATTACCATTGACAATGTCAGAAAGACCTGTCATTGAATGGATAATACATGGAATAATAACAATTCCGATAACAACTTTCCAATTTAAATTCTGTCAAGAGTATATACCAGCAGGCCAGTATGAAAGGTTGGGTAAAGGATACATTAAGTCATCATGGAAATTACCTTACACACACACATGTTATAGTGCAAAGGAACAGAATGTATTTCTTAGTGGTAACAATTGTAAACGATCACTTAGTGGTATACTTCTTTGTCAAGGTATTAACTTACATGGGGCCTGTGAGGGGACTTCAAATAACCTTTCATGTCACCAGCATGGCACACCTGCAACTCGAATAGAGCCATTCTTTAGACGGCTTTCTAACGGGAGCTATATTCTAATAGTGGACCACAGATGTTGTGGCATGGTGCCAGGAAAAGCTTATCTCGTGAGCGTTAGTTCCATGCTCACTTGCTGTATGCAAGTATTGTATCCAAACAGCACTCCAGACACGGAGGCGAAGATTTGGCCTTTTTTGAATATCTCTTCTATTCGAATTGATACTTTAAGCAGAATGAAGTCTGTTCTTTTACAGACAACTGTGCCCTTGACTTCATCAAAAGAAACGTATGATCTTCAAGTTGCAAGGACAACGGCAGAGATACATACACTTTTATCAACAAATTGCCCCCTGCATTTTGCAGAAATGCTAAGCCAAATCCTATATATGTCTGATACCAGCGGTATCCCACATATATTTAAGACAATTTTTTCGGGACTGTTAACACCCTTCCAAACAGTTCTGGGCATTTTTCCTAATTTTGTCCATTCTGTCTTTGGCGGCCTACCACTTCTGTTGGGACTCGTAGCAGGCATTGTATTTTTGATACTTCTGCTTCGATATGGCAAGCCAAGTCGCAGACAAAACTCCAGCAACGATGGAAGAAATTATCCTAGCTATACGCTATCGGGACCGCATAACTAAAGTCCTTGGATTAGCCCGGCTAAGAGATCTGAATATGACCTGGTTTCTTTCATTCAGACCCATCTGGCAGAATTTCATCTTACCTGTGCTTCGATGTATGCTATGCGGAGAAGAATGCGTGTTGGACGTCTGTCTTACACTACACATCAGCAGTACCATTGGATACAGATACTTTGCTAACTCCTGTAACGGCTCATGCATCGTGTTGTCCCCAGCGGTTACCCATCCTGATGACGGCATTCGTTGAGACTTCACCACTGCGATTAGAGGGTAGTGAAGTACGAGATGAGAGCAACATCACCCAGGTACGACCTTCTGTGAGCATTGCTGATCCTGACATCGATGATAGCAATCATTTTCACGACTGCACAGTTGCGGCATTTTCCAACTTGGTCGAACTTTCACCTGAAGCGGTAAACCACTTTTTTGAAAGTCTGTCTGAAATGATGTTCTCCCCCGAACAAAAAGAATAACTTTTGAGCAAACTAGTACACAGCGTTCCCTGAACTCTGAATTCGGCCTTCGGCTTTGATAAACAAAAGCTACTGAACATATTTGAAACTATATTTTTTTTCTCTCTCCCTTGAAAGCGAAATTATTTTTTTTCCCGATTCCAAAATATTTACCTTTTTTTTCTGGCACATGTACTCTGCTTGAAGTAGAACTATTCTTAGAGAACAGAGCTTCTATTTTAGGAACTCTAAAGACAATATATCACGTCAGCCTCTAGCACATTTACAGCAACTGTATTTATATGTGATGGAATGGTCTCGACCTTTTTTCTGTATTAAGAGCCATTTCATGTGTAAATTTCGCAAATCATTCATGCCGATATATATATGCATCCTTTTTAATGAATGATTGCACTGCTTGAATAGCGTACAGTACCTATAATCATTTTTCGTGTATATCTATGCACCGTTTCAAATGCAAAAAAAAATGTATTTTGGGGTGGGTTGGAATAGACATGCACCTTTAAATGTTTACTATTGCTTAGTTTTAGTAATGATGGACATTAGATCGTGGAGTGGGTATTGAGTTTTTATCCAGGAGCCTAAATCGATATTCCTATTTTATGCCCTTGTCCGGTTAGAATCAATAATATCCATACAACGGCATAATAATCATATCCATATTCAGTCGTAGGACATGCTGTCACATTAAGCAAGGCTACTTCCCCGGCCCCCTAGAAAGCACAACGAGTTCTCTAAACAAATCCAAACCTCCAGCAACCTGGGAAATCCCCTTTGCTTTGTTTTGATTTCATCCTAGAACTCCTGTAAAGCACTGTAAGAACAGCCAGTTCTTAGTGACATCTTTATTGACGTCTTATGTCCAGCCTTACGTCAAACCCGGCACCTTACAGGTATAAATATACCAACGTTGCCTTAAGCAAACACACGGTGGTTTGGAGCAGAGCAGCTATCTACTTGCCCGAGAGCCCAGCTGATGCGAGAGCACACGGACGCTGCCCCTCCCTTTTGACGCACTGAGTGAGACGCTGTCTTTTCTCCTGCCGAGAAATCCAGCTCCTGTGTTTCCAGATACCTTCGCGGGTTACTGGGATATCGAGTCCTGAGAGGGAGATACCAGACCTCCTGCTTTCTAATACCCAGGTACGGAGCTGACTAAACCCTTAAAGAGAATTCTTGAGTCAGATTCTTGGCAAAACAAACTTAACTTAAACTGCTACTTACTTACTCCTTCCCACGTATTAGGCTTAGGTCAGGTACACCGGGGTAGGCATATTTAGAAGCACCAGTTGAGTACGTTAGTCAATGTATATAAGTATGTATATATTCTATTTTAAAGTATCTTATGGCTAAGAAACCATATCAATGCTTTTACAGTATTATTTCTTAATCCTCCTTTTACTGTACGCACTTTACTTTACTATGAGTATTGCAATCGTGGCAATTCATTTCTCTTGTATGAGGAAGAAGACTGCTCAATAAATTACACCTTTTATTGAAAACGCCCGTCTCTCTTTTCTCTGCACTCTGGTGAAACTAAGTATGCACACTTGACTGAGTGAAATAGCTGTCTATTGTTTTCACACGACTCTAGAGATACACTCTTATTTTGAGGGAGCAAAGTTGTCATGTTATATGGTTGTCAGAAGCTAATCCCTTCTTGTCTATCCAGGGAGGTTAAACTTCTCCTCGTTTATTCGAGAAAGTTTCTAGTGACCTCTGAGCTAGCTGGCAAAAACTTAAGTCTAATATAGTCAGTAGAGACCTAGTTAACCTCAGTCCTACGTCTAAACTGCTGAATATATTATTCCAATGCGCAGAGCCTATTGGGAATATAGGAACTACACTACAAACTAACTGGGAAACATTAGTTAGGTGGGAGGTAAACAGAATGGGTTTAAATTCAATAATTAACATAAATCTGTGTTTGTTTTCACGATAGTTTCAAAAGTGGCCTCTGAGGCCTGTGCAAAGATGGCTTCTGGGGTAAACTGTGAACAAGACCTGAACTGCGCAGGCACGCCAAAACCTGCAAGTCAGAGTGAACTGCCTGTGCTCGAGGAGGTTCAAGGCTGATGTGGCCTGGAACCTAGGATGGGTGCCAAACCTGGGCGACTGAACGTTGAGATCATGAGAATTTTGCTTGATGTTGCCACTCAAGGAAATGGCTAGGCCAAAGACCCTTTATTCCTTACTGAACCATCGAGAAAATGATGTCGTAAGGGTGAGATGATGCTCACCCACCCCAAATTTGTCCAATGAAATTTTGAATAAGAGATGCTGCCCGATTGCTGACCGATTCCTGGATGTAAGAACTTTAATGTTTTTTATTTGTTTGCTTTGCAGGACTGAAGGATAAGATGAGGGCATTAGTTAGGGATGTTAGGAGAGAATTAAATTGGAACTATCTGTTCTTTGCTAATCTTTAACTGTTTTCTAAAATAAAGCGATTTTCTTGAGCTCTAAATAAAATGATCATTTTGAAATAAAGTTTAAGATTTTACTGAATAAAGATTTACTAATGCCTAAATGTCAGACATGATAAAGTTTTGCTTTGAATAAAAATTAGATAAATGAAGAAGTAAGAGCTGGTCTTTGAATTCTTCCTACGCCTAATTTTCATTCTAGTAGATCCATTGCCACTATGGAGGTGTGTCTGAATAAAACCATGGTAAACTGTTTTAAATCTGCAGGTGTAAATAATGAATAAATAGGTTTAGACGCTCCACCTAAATGTTACAGCGTTTCTCTATTGCGATTCACCAGAGCCTTGAAGCTGAGTGTAAGTGAACAGGGTAAATGCGCAGTGTTATGGGCCCCACTGATGCATGATTTGTGTGTTTTAAGGTTTCAGGGTAATGGTGAGTGTTAATTAGAAATTATTTCTGGAGCCGCGCTGTAGCAGGTGCATGTATTAATAAATCTACCACTGGATTTGGTTTGGGTTTATTAATATGAGATATTTGACACCAAACATCCCTATTTTCAGGGAAGCCATCATATAGCTGGAAAACCTGTTTTCACCAGTGTCCAGTTATTTATAGATAACAAGGACCCCCTGAAATATGGATTGGCAATTCCTAGGTCAGGGATAAACAACACATGAAATTTAACAACCTAGGCAATTTGATTCTTAATACTCATACAAAAAGTGACAAAGAAGAGAAGAATACTATAAAACATAAAATCAACAACTTTGGTTTTATTAACATAAAAGATAAAGGACAATAATAAAAAATTGATTGCTCAAATGTAATTAATCAACTACAGAGAAATCAATTCAACATTACACAGTATCACAATAAGGTTAAAAAGTTGCATCTTAAAAAAGGGAAAAAGAATAAGGGTGAAGTGGCATAAGATATTTCTCGACGCGCGTTTCGGCGACCTGCGCCTTTTTTTGGAGTAGCCACGTAATATCTGATAACAGAGATTTTTTTAAAAAAAGATAACATAAACAATTTACTTGACAATTTATTAATTATAACATCATTTTATGTTTTTTCAAAAATGAAAAAATCATACTATAGGACACTAATTGTGACCAACAACATTTTAACGAAATCTCTCTTCAAGTCACTTAATTAACATGCAGCAAGTGATACTAAAAAGCAGATTATAATGACACTCAACATGCTTATTTCATTGCTCATTATGATTCGAGATAGAAAAAAGAATTTGGAAATTATTTGTTTTTATGGCTTGTAAAAGATGGGTTCTAATCATTAGTAACTTGTATATTCATCGCCCCCTAACATACTTACTGCTCTAACAGTTTTCAAAGATGAGAACGGGGGCTGTAGTCTGTGGATTAAAGGCGATTAACTGAAAGAAGGTATAACAAGGTTTCAAATGTAACATATTTCCTTATTTGTATTTTTCACATAGTTCAATGTAATAGGACTGGATTAATTATGGGAGGAGAAAATTTCTTGGATAGACTTACAATATTTTGAATATATTTCGACTTAGTCGGATTTCTAACGATATAAATTCCTGTCAACGAAGCCTTTCAATGAAGGATACTTTCTTCAAAGCCGAATCTACAAATTGAAACCATATTTGTTAAATAGTTAGATCAAATCAATATTGATCGTTAATTCCTATGTTGAAACGAACCTTCGATATCTTAGAGGAAGCTACTAAGAATATACTTCACATATATTATGTTATTGAAGAAAGCCTACATCCTATTACTTTCCTATTTATAATTCAGTATGCGATCACAACAAATAATAATCCATTCAGTAGTTTTCATATTCGACAGAAAAACTCTTTTCAATAATATTATTGATGGAGGATCTTTATTGAAAACGACATATGTGACTAGTTTGAGAGAATCAACCTTTCACGACTAATTGATTATCATATCGATTTAAAAAGGTTTACAGATTCAGAAAACTGTAATAGGGATAAATCCTAATTCTATTTTCCTCTAAAGATAGATTATTGCTGATTCATTTATGAGGTTACACGTTTACCTTCAAATGATATAAAGGATTCACTGCCTGTAGTCACGATGTAGGCTATAGCGTGAAGGGGAAAGCGGAACTCGCATGGATCTAGAAGGCATAAATTTCAAAAGGACAGAAGCTTACAAGGCCGAATGCCCAACCTCAAAAAATGATGAAAAGCGGAAAAAGGAATATCCTTCCTCAAAAAATGATGAAAAGCGGAAAAAGGAATATCCACTGAGGTGTCTAGCAAGCACATGTGTGTTTGCAGATCAGACAGAGGAGATAAAGGCACAGATTATTCAAGAGTGCCGATCAGTATTACTCAGGCTGCTAATCCTCCGCCAACCTGGAATGTCATTGGACGACATCCTCGTACTAGCCAGGTCACACGGGCTGTCAAACGTCGGAGCAGACGAGATGGAAGCTGCCCTCAACAGGAGCGCCGCCATGTCATATGCTCCCTGGCCCGTCCAAGTCAAGGAAGAAAGAGTCAAGGCTATTCACAGGTGCCCGAACTCAACCCACACCGGCACGGACGGGAGGGCCCTGTGGAAACTGCAGAGCCGAACACCCCCCAACAGCCTCTGCTACACCAAAGGAAAGGTCTGCTCCTGGTGTGGAAAGCAAAACCATTGTGCGAGGGTGTGTAGGAGCGGTAAATTACGGTCAGCTTTCACCAAGCCACATGGGTTCACGCCAAACATCCGGCAGCTGTCAATCGACGACCACCACAACCAGGAAAAGAGCGCGTCATAAGGACCTGTTTTTGACATAGAGGGCGAGGATGATGACCTGTTTGTCATATCCTTCGCAAGCCGTGCTGACAAGCGAAGGCGACCTCCTCCCATGTGCTCCGTCGAGGTGGCCGGTTCCACAGTACAAGCACTGATTGACACCAGGGTATTGGCGAATGTCATGGACTCGGAGCAATATGAGCTGCTATCACTGTGCCCCCAACTCTCTCCCACAAAGGCAAGAATAAACACATATGGCGGGACACACCTGCTCCCCCTAAGAGGAGTGATTGAAGTGGAAGTCACCAGCGACAAGCACACGACATCGGCAAGATTCCACGTTGTGGAAGGAGAAAAAAGCACCCTCCTCAGTTGCCACATGGCAGAAGAACTAGGTTTAGTCTTCTTTGCAAACCAGGTACACGACTCCCAGCCGACACCATCTTGTGGGAGTTCCCACAACTATTCGAGGGCCTGGGCGAACTCAAGACCAAGCAGTTCAAACTGCATATTGATTCCTCCATCCGACCAATGGCTCTGAGGCACAGAAGAGTGCCATTTCACTTACAACCGTAGGTAGAAGCCGAACTGAAAAAGCTGGAAGATCTGGGCGTCATCTAGCGCATATCTGGCCCAACCCAATGGGTGTCGCCGCTGGTCATCACGCCGAAGCCCAAACAGCCCGGGCCATGTGGCTGTGCGTGGACATGCACCTAACCAACCAGGCCATCAGGAGTGAATGACACCTAACGCCCACAATGGATGACATCGTGGAGGACCTCAATGGGGCTTTGTGGTTCTCGAAGCTCGACCTGAATGCTGGATATCATCAGCAAGAGCTCGCCCCGGAGAGCAGGTACATCACCAAGTTCTCCACCCACGTGCGCCTCAGGAGGTACAAGAGGCTGAGCTTCGGGGTGTCATTGGCCACTGAAGTGTTCCAGAACCCCATCAGGGAGACCCTGTCCGGCCCGCAAAGAGTCGACAACCCTCAGCGATGACATTCTGGTGTTTTCAAGCATGCTGGAAGAACACCAGGTGCACCTGCGAGACACTCTCCAACGCTTGCCAGACAGTGGCCTGACCCTCTGCAAAGCAAAGTGCTCCTTCTACCAGGATTCAGTTGACTTCTTCAGGTACATCTTCTCATGGGAAGGACTACGGGCGAAGAAAGCGATAGGGGCGAAGAAAGCGACAGCCATCCCGTCGGCCCAAACCCCACCACACCAACTGAGGTCCGCAGCTTCTTGGGGATGGCCACCTACTGTGGCAGATTCATACCGAACCTGGCCTCTCTGTCTGAACCACTACGAGCCCTCACATGCAGCGGAGCAGCCTGGGAGTGGATCACTGAAGCCAACACTACATTCCAGGCCATCAAGACTGCCCTAATGGACAAGACAGTTATGGAGTACTTTCACCCTGGAAGGCGCATCGAACTAGTCGTGGACACAAGTCCCGTCGGCTGTCCTCCTCCAAGAAAATGGAAGCGACACATGGGCGCACGTTGCATATGCCAGCCGTGCCCTGTTGAAAACAGAAACCAGATACGCTCAGATCGAGAGGCAGGCCCTGGCCATCAAGTGGGCTTGCCAGCATTCCCATCTGTACCTAAATGGGCAAGAGTTTCGAGTGGTTACGGACCACAAGCCTCTAATTCCCTTGTTCGCAGGAACCTCAAGGCTGGCTCCCCCCAGAATAGAACGGTGGGCAGTCCAACTGCAAGCATACAGATTTGAAGTGGTGTTTCGTCCTTGGCCAACAACCCAACTGACTATTTATCACGACACCCTGACATGACGGATCTGCAACTACCGCCGCACAAGAAGAGCACACAGAGGTGCTCATCAGGATGGTCACCCAGGAGGCATGCCCCAGGGCACTGATGCTAGAGGAAATCGACTGGGCCATGGCGCTGAATGAAAACCTGACAAGAGTCAAGGAAGCCCTGTTCGCCAGATGATAGGTGCACTTCCTGGATGGGGCGCATGTGCTTAATGCAGAGGAACATCAGGCGAGACAGCAACTATGGAGGGTCCGCAGTGAACTCATTGAAGGGGAGCACAGCGTCATACTGCTCGGTCATGTAATCGTGGTTCCGAAGGAACTGCAAGACCAAGTCATCGAATTGGCACATGTTAGACACCAAGGAATGGTGAAAACCAAAGCACGCCTAACTGCAAGGTGTGGTTCCCCGGCATGGATGCACAATCACAGGCGAACCCAGTGAAAGACCTTGCTCCAGAGCGAGCATTGATTTCGGCAGCTTCCCTCATGGCTGCAGCACTTTGGTACTGATGGACTCCTACTCAAAATTCCCCATTGTGGAAGTGGTCGCATCCACAGCATTCTCGCAGGTCCAAGCTGCCTCGACTTTTGCCTGCTAGGTCTCCCAGAGGAGATCAAGTCTGATAATGGGCCCCCTTTCCAGGGACAAGAGTTCCAGGAGTATCTGGAAGGACCAGCCATTTGACACCGGAAGATCACCCCACAATGCCCCAAGCTAATGGAGAGGTTGAGTGTTTCATGAGGACTCTAAACCGGATGTTGCGCATCGCAGTGGAAAGAGGAGGAAGCAGAAAAAATCCTACACCAGTTCCTCAACGCATATCGGAAGACCCCACATAGTACCACCCGCTGCGCACCAGCCCAACTGATCTTCAGGCGGGCCCCGCGAGACAGCATCCCTACTGACCCCGTCTGGAGCCCCACAGAAAGGGACATCTCAGCTGTGCAGGTTCGGAGGGAGTATACCAACCGTAAGTCAAGTCTCGCACGCGGCACCTAGACACCCTCTTTGCGTGTGGGCGACTACGTGGTAGTAAAGGACAGGCACCCAGGTTGGAAGTTCCGGGCTCCTTATGAGCCTGAAGTGTGGAGAGTCATCAGCATCAAGGGGACCATGGTCCCAGCGTAAAGGGGCACGTGGGTGATCACCCGGAACGTGTCCTGGTTTAAGAAAGTGCACAGGTCCCGTCCTGGTCAAGACGGGCTCACTGAACTCGAAGCAGCAGGGGGCCCCCTGAATAACAGTCTGCCACTCTCACCAACTCCCAGAAAGAAGAGACACGAGCTGGGGGAACAGCGCGAACCGGTGGCACATCCTGTCAGAGTGCCCTGAGTGTGCCGTTGACCTGCGGTCTGGCAGAAGCAGGGTCCAGTACCAGCTCCCGGAGCCAGAGGTATGGTCTGCGGCCGAACCCTGCATCCAGCCAACGGCTCAGAGACTCTGTGTGTGCTTTACGTTGAGCATGAAGTTAATGTGATTGGTAGCTGCTAAAGAAAAGGAGGGATGTAGAGAGCCACCTGGGCTCTCTCTTACTTTGTTGCCACTGCATCACTCTTCAGGGTGGGTTTGCCCCGAGGAGATAAATAAACAGGGAAAGACTGCTCGGGGTCTTTCCGCCACACAGAGAACGCAAGGGTGCACTTCCCATCATTTCTGAGGTTCGGGTTAGGTCTCACCCCCACGGGCTTCACCCTTTTACATGGGTGCTGTGCTGCTCCAGACCAGGTTTTTTCTTTCAATTCTGGGACTTACAGTCTTGTTTATTCCATTATAAAACAGGACTACAAGTCCCACAATTCAAAGGAAAAAAACTGGACTGCAGCAGCACATTATGCATGGCCCTATGAAACTTGCCAGCTATGTACTTCCTGCTAGGGCAGGGCAAGCAAGCTTAGACTTTTACCTCGAAGGATTCTAAGGTACTCCAAGTCGATAGGGCAGCAGCTGACGCATTGCGAAATTACATCATTTCAACGCTGTTTTAACATGTTTGGGTAACGTCTAACCATCCTCAAACTGTTCTACGACTGAAGACAGAATAAGATATAAGCCTCTTGAAGTATTTTGAAAAAAAGTTACACTTCCCCCATTATTGCAGGGTTCCAGATGGAACAGTACATTAATTAGCCTACTGTGTGCCAGCATAACTTCTGCTGTCCCGGAGACACGATTGAAGCTGTACTTCCGAGATTTCAACGAAATTCAGGGTACTTTTGAGCAGCATAGCAGACTCAGGATTTCAAAACTATAACGTTCAGCTTCCTCAGGTAGGCACTCAAACCGATATTATACGAGAGATGCATATATACCGAGTGTCATTGCTTGTGAAATACAAAAGCCCAGGCAAGTTGTGTGACGCAGTCAACCCAGCATGCCTTCCTGCGTACATTTGTCAACTGTCATTTCCTGTGAGTCCGGCGATGCAGCTAGGGACTACATTACCCAGACTGCCCTTAGTCGCGTTCCATTTCTGTTCTATGCGCTAACCAGGCGGCAGTACCCTGTCCGTCCCTTGTCGCGTTTAGAATTGCCGGTGTGGTGACGTCATCGGATCGCGTCCCTCCAGCGGTGAGGCGGCGATTTTCCTGTGTCAGACCCAGTGTGCCCAGTGTGTGAGTGAGGCGAACCGGAACTGTTCTATCGGTTTCTGACGGCTTTAGAACATCCCATCACCGGCCTTCGCAAGGCACAGAGCCCGTTCACCTCAGCACTCACCCCGGACTCGCCATGGAGTACCTCGTCGGTATCAAGGGAAAGGACTTCGTTCTCGTGTCCGCCGACACCGTGAGCGCCAGCAGTATTATCAAAATGAAGGAAGGTGCGTACCTCCGCAGGCACAGATTCTAACACACATTGTGGACCTCAGCAGCTCCATGATGAAAGGACAGAGGGTATCCTCTTACATAGAGCCCATAACATAGTATCAGGGGCCCCCAATATCCTCATTGAGGTGAAGGGAAGTGCACACAACAGAGAGAATGTCCAGTTACCGATCTGAAGATGGGGACAGGCGGAGGCTATTGCCCTTTCTAATATGTACTAAGGAACTTTCAGGGTCAGGCTGTACAGCGGTTTGATTGAGGTAGGCTGATGAGGTACATCGACCCATATACTTTTATTTCATTTATTTATTTAATGCATGTTTATATAGCGCGGACTTTACTCTAAGGCGTCAGAACGCTTCACAATAGTATCAAGTACGTTACATGAGAATAATACATATTTACACGTTACAGATATAAACGAGAAAGAAGAAAAAATTAAATAAATCGTTGGCTTTAGAGAACGGACATCAGGTCTGTTATTCAAGATCCATATCCATCGGGCTTAAGTGGCCCCGGGATTAAGAATAATTTACACTTTCAGATTTCACAGGGGAGCTAACCATCATGTGAGAGTTCTTTTGGATGGAAAACTATATATCCCATTGCACAGACCCTATACAGGCATTCTTCCTACATCATATTTATTCCTGAAGCGATATGGAATGCACAGACTTTGTCTTCAGACAGGTGAGTGTGCTCACATATGCTGATGTGTTCGCTTCACACCCAATACCTATCCCACAAATGACCTCATAGTTATATGTACTCTCAATAAACAGCAGAGTCCTTTTCAGATTTTAAAGTGCAGGGCATAGCGCAGCGCTGCCGCTTAACTGACAACTTACAAGGTCTTTAGTCGGAAGCAGAGTTAGCTCACAGGTTCATGTTTAGATATGAGAGCTGTCCCTAACGGTTTGCTGCTTCTAATGCATAACTGGTTAAATATACTTCAGATCAACTTAGCGTGTTTTCCAGGATCACACAGATAAAACAAGATACAGGGAAATATGGAATCCTGCTTCCTTTCCACTCAATTCACATCAGTTTTATTGGTTCAGACTTCTTCAAAGTTGAACAATATACATTCATAATCAGAAAAAAAGTCTTAGAGCATAGCAGGCTTAATATATTCCTTCTGTTAGTACAATGTTAAACGCTTAAAAAATGCAAACAGCTTCTAGCGCACACATTCATCAGGAGGTGACCTTGCTAAAGCGATCAAGTCATTTATTCTGATTATATTATATTTAAGACACATAGGTTTTATAAAAACGATTCATACCTTCTACCACGTATTTACTGGGGCAGACTTTTATGATGTGTACAATCAACTCACTCTATTCTCTACCTGATGCATTCTCTTATGGAACCTACGTAAGTAATTTTCAGTATTAAGAGTTCAAATGTGTTATTTTGATTTCATTTTGACAGTCTCACTATCATAATACTTTGATTTTACACTTGTCCTCCCCTCCCAAATGTTGCCTTGTAGTTCTTATCTAAAACTTGCCTCCCATCATACAGTAGCCTCATCACGATGAAGAGTGAGCTTAGCTCTTATTGGCACGCAACCCCACAGCGCACCGTTTTCTCTCATGGACACTGGCATCATGAAGGTGAAGGGTGGGAAAGGATCCCTACCCCCCTATGCTTCCAAACACACTGCATCATCACGATTGACGGACAGTGGCACCTGCTCTCACTGCCACAGCCCTCGTACTGCACACAGAACCCTCTCTCCGACACAGCTTTATCAGAACCAAAGCAGAGGAGAGACTTCCAAGTCTTCACACAGAAAAAAACAATTTCCCCAACATCGGCACGATGCATCAAAATTGCTTCTTAGCACGTTCATAATCATTGTGCTGTTCTCACCCCCCCCAACTTGTACAACAGTCCATGACTGCCACTGAAGTAAGGTCGGAGATCACGTATGCTGAAATAAATTTAAAGTTTGGTTATACCACGGTATCTGGCGTATCCTTGCCACCCTGCTCTCCCTGGTCACTGGAATGTATGGCCTTCATTCGCAACTTTAAATCAAAGCCCTGCTGAATGATGAGAGCATGTTAACCATCATCCGCCACAACAAAACGTTGGTCATTTACTTGACCCCACCCCAGAATTGCCACACGGCTTCCACGGTGCACTCAGTGGGAGGCCAAGTGAGGGGCAATTGCAGACCTATATAGGCAATCCTTCCTACCGTCTGTTTTCATTAAGTGTTGTTATCTGAATCTTCCACAACTGGGCTAATATAGTTGAAAAGCTACGATAACCGCAAGACTGCCTCCTATGTTTGTTCAATTTCTATTGTAACTGTTTTCTGTCTCTTGAGTATGTACAAGTTATCAGAAAGAAAATGAATTCTAATCTTTTGCGTACGTATCTGTTACTTACTGGGAGGAGTAGAACCACCTCTGTTAAGGCAGCCATACACTTTAAAATGTTCTTCGTACATAAATGTACCTTTTATGTAAGAGTCCCAATTCTTTCAACAGTCACCTCTGCACTCTTATCATTTATGTTTTCTGCTGAAGGGGATCTTCATATTTATCTCGACTGGGCCTTCACATTGGAGATACAACCTACCAGGCGCTGCTTACAGTTAGCTAATGCTTTAAAAATTGCATACATTTAAAATGGGTTTATTTTCTCAGTTTCTCTGTACTTAAATTTGGTTTCCTCTATGGGGATTTCCTGTTGCCCCTCCTTTTTATACATAGAGCACTTGGAAAGTATAATTTAATCTTTCCACCATGGTCCCCTTTCTGATAGAAAGGTTTGGAAGTGGCACAGTGTCAACAGCTGGCAGGTCATCCTTATGCAGAACTGACTATGAAAAGAAATCTGGACTCAACAATAATTTCTGCTACTCTTCAGCTGACACCTCAGTTCGAAGCTCTATCACAATTATGTGGCGACACATCGAGATAAAATAGGTCAAAGATAAGGTATGCAATTTCTACAAGGCTCATTTGAATAATATTCTGAAATCCAACATTTACCAAATTAGATTGTTTCAGAGAGGCACCCAGTGGCACTTCCTAAGACACAACAGTACACTGGGCATGGCAAGACAAATGACTAGAATGGTTTACTCCAATGCGAATTCGCAATTAGAGAATCGTAAAAATAGAGAATCTGCAATTCAGGTGCAGCTTGATGACATCACACCCAGGACTGCCCATGCTGCACCTGATTGCCTGAGGCGGTGTGGTGTCAGAGGCTGGGAGGAGAAGCAGACAACCCAGTACTGCAATTGCAACAATTCCTAATGGATCCCCAGGAGAAAGAGAAGGACAAGGAGGAGGCTGGGAGGAAAAGAAAGCAGAAGTTCAGAGAGAGGGTGCAGGAGGTGCTGATAGAGGAAATGATACACAGCCATGAATTTCTATTTGGAAATAAATCGCTCCGTGTGCCAGTCAGGAAAGAGGAAGATATGACTGGACATCCAGGCAAAGGTAAATGCCATCTGTGTGACCCAGCGCTCTGTGGAGGACCTGCCCAAGCGATGGTATGATGTGCGCTCCCGGGCAAAGGACAAGGTGGCAACCAGGCTGGCAGAGGCTAAGAAGACTGGTGCGGGAATTTCAACTGAAACAGAGTCTACACCCCTCGAGGAGTTGGTGGAGTCCACCCTTCAGCCCGAGAGCGTCAATGTTGTGGCTGACATTGACAGCTCCGACCCTCCCAACACCAGACAAGGTAAGACTCATGCCAAATCATGCCTCACACATCACCATCCCAATCACACACTCAGGAATGCACCAATTACAAAGTACATGTGCTTCTCCAGTACACTTTTCCCAGCAATGCATCATGGGAGTTGTAGTCACATGCATCATACAGTGGAGCAATGAGACACAGCAATGTAGAAGCAGTATGAGTAAGTCAGTAAAGGCAAAAAACGCTAGACAGTACTTGGCTACCGCAAAATCAGAAAACTTTATTCAGTGAACAATGCTGAGCAGAGCACAAAATTATAAAGTGCCTTTTCATTTACAGTACCACCTGAAACACAGGATGACTGTGCAGGAGCTAAGGAGGCTGCACATACAGAGGCCATTACAAAAATGGGGTGAATCAGTGGTCCTGGACCTGGGTTGCATATGATACGAAAAACAATGGTCCAGGACTTAATTTCAAAGAAGAGTTGAAATACAACCTACAATAATGGTTTAACAAATTATTTCTTGAGCCCAAACTCTGTTGGCTCCCAGTAATCCAATACAGACAGCTATGAGTTGAGGCACAGCAACCACAAAACCTAATTCAATGCAAATGGTCTTTATTCCATCAAGTATTTGCAACAGTATATTCTTCACTGTAGTAAACAGTGAGAGACGGGAACGGTTGCTCCAAGGGAACGTGAGGGGGGGAGTAGTGCTCTAGGTGTGTAAAGGGTGAATAGAATTCAGTGATATTGGTGAACGGAGATAATTAAGATAGTTCATTCTTTAGACTGATGGGTAATTCTCAGTCTTTTCCACCTGACCACATGTAATCATTTCAAAACTGATTTATATACAATTTCTTGGAAACACAATAACAATCTTGTGTGGCACCTTATAGCCAGGTATTCGTGGTCCAAGGTGAATGTATGTGGTCATCGACGTTTCAACCCTTCTTGGGGTTCAAGGGGTGACTGGGGGCCTCTGCCTCTGGGTCTTCCTCAGGATGGTGGGGGCAACCTGAGTGGCGGTGTAGTGTCTGAGTCACACACCTGCTGGGTAACTGAAAGGGTTCATGGTTCATGGGTGGCCAAACAATGATACCGTCCACTTTATTGTGTACAACCCTGATCCCTTTCATGAAATGAAATGAAATTTAATTTGTAAAGCTCTGACTGCCCGAGAGCGTCCCAGCGCTAACGAAAAAAAACCAAAGAGCAAACTGAAGGGGGGTACCGTTACTTAGGGGTCATTGGGGAAAAAGAAATGTTTTAAGAGACTTTCGAAATTTGAAATGACAGAATTCCGTTCGAATCCAGCACGGGAGGGCATTCCAAAGCTTTGCCGCATTTACCGAGAAACGGCGTCCCCCCTGTGCGCACCTTCCAGACTCTGGGAACCTTGGCCAGATTTCCGAGGTCAGACCGGAGAGCCCGAGAGGACTTATAGGGGCAGATCAAACTCCTGAGAATCGGGGGTCCTTTACCCTGAAGAACCTTATGGGTAATACATAGCGATTTGAAGGTGATTCTTTCGCGTATTGGCAGTCAGTGAAGTGCTCTCAGGACCGGTCTAGCCGAAGATCTTCTTGAGGCACCAGTGAGCAGCCTAGCTGCTGCGTTCTGAACCCGTTGAAGGGTATTGATGGTTGCTTCAGGAGCTGCTAAGAACAGGGCGTTGCTATAATCCAGTCTGGATAGTATTAGCCCCTGGATTAGTAATTTCCTGGAATGGGGAGGCAGGAGTGGAAGAACTTTCCGCACCGACCGGAGTAGGCCAAAACATATGCCTGCGGTTTTCTGTACTTGCGTCCTAAAGGTCAGGTCGGGCTCAAACCACACCCCTAGGCTTTTAATTTTATCTTTAAGTGCGGGCAACTCACCTAAACAGGGGGGCTAGATGGATTTGGGGAGAGATGTAAAACGGTGGCCCAGGAGCATAATCTCCGTTTTTGCTCCATTTAGTTTGAGCCGCGAACTGGTCATCCAGGAATATATTCCGGCAAGGCAGGCAGAGAGATTGTCCCAACAACCCTCTTGTTGGGTTAGCGAGACGACTAGTTGGGTGTCGTCCGCATAGGTGACTATTTTAATCCAAAAAGGAACAACCACCTCCTTCAGTGGGGCCATATATATGTTGAAAAGAGTAGGGCTCAAAGAAGAGCCCTGAGGGACACCACACTGGAGGGGGGTAGATTTGCACCATGCACTGCCTTCCCAGATCTGAAAAGATTGATTTGTCACAAAAGATGTAAGCCATTGCAAGGCCATGCCTGCTACGCCCAGTCTCGCGAGACGGTGTATTAAGATTTCATGGTCCACAGTATCAAATGCTGCACTTAGATCCAGGAGGATCACGACAGCGGATCCTCCTGAATCCAAGATACACCTTGCTTCCTCCGCCACCACTATCAGGGCTGTGTCAGTACCCTGCCCTGGGCGAAAGCCCGTTTGGGAGTTGCGTAGCAGCTTATTTTTTTCCAGAAACCCGGAGAGCTGCTGATTAACCATTTTTTCGGCAATTTTGCCAAGACCTGGTAGCAGCGAGATCGGGCGGAAATTGGCCAGGTCAGAGGGATCCAGCCCAGGTTTTTTTTAGAAGGGTTTTGACCCTTCATTTACCCAGCAGGTGTGTGACTCAGACACTACACCGCCACTCTGATTGCCCCCACCGTACTGAGGAAGACCCGGAGGCCGAGGCCCCCAGTCATCCCTTGAGCCCCAAGACGGGTCAAAATGACGACGTCCACATACATCCACTTTGGACCACAAATCCCTGGCTATAACGTGCCGCACAAGATTGTTATTGTGTTTCCAAGAAATTGTGTATAAGTCGGTTTTGAAATGATTACATGTGGTCAGGTGGAAAAGACTGAGAATTACCCATCAGTCTAAAGAATGAACTATCTTAATTATCTCCGTTCACCAATATCACTGAATTCTACACATCTAGAGCACTACTCTTCCCCCGTACGTTCCCTTGGAGCAACCTTTCCCCTGTCTCTCACTGTGAACTACAGTAAAGTATATACTGTTGCAAATTCTTGATGGAATAAAGACCATTTGCATTGAGTTAAGTTTTGTGGTTGCTGCGCCTCAACTCATAACTGTCTGTATTTGATTACTGGGAGCCAACAGAGTTTGGGCTCAAGAAATAATTTGTTAAACCATAATTGTAGGTTGTGATTCAACTCTTCTTTGAAATTAAGTCCAGGACCATTGTTTTTCTTAGCACATACAGAGGAGCAGGCAGGGCAGGAGGACACAGATGAAACCACACTGACCATACCTGTCCCATGGAGACAGCGTAACATTATGCCTCCACTGCCACTGTTGGAGGCAGAACCACAATCGGGGATGATGCCCAACCTGACCGGGCCATCGTGCAGCACAGGTCCAGGAACAACTCACTCTGCACCGTAGGGAGGAAACATCTGTGAGACGCAGGCCAAGGGCGAGCACCAGAGCTGCTGCTGATGAGGAACACACAGTGTTTGCTGGCCTGGAAGGCAGCATGGTCAAGATACAGCGCCTGCAAACAAGATTAATGCAGTCAATACACCGGCAGCTGGTCTCAGTCAACCACAACCTGAGTGACATGAGGGAGGGCATCACGGAAATGACGGGTACAATCAAAGAACTGTGTGCCACAATGAAGCAAGACCAGGCAGCCGGACGCAGGGGGAGACAACGTCTCTACAGCCTTTTGGACACCTACAGCAAGGTGGTCAACCACCTGTGTACTGCCACGTCCCTGCTGTCACGCCGCTCAATGAGCATACAAGTTGAGATGGCCCACTGCAGCCAGGATGTGACCAAAAGCCTGGTGCAGGTGACGACCGCCGTGGAACAGCTGCTGACAGCTACCACAGGTGGCACAGGACTCCTGGGCTCAGGGGACAGTGAGGAGCTGTCAAGCAGGAGCAGCATCACCCCACCAGTTCCCGAACCCAGATGGCGCAGTGGGAGGCACGGCACAACACCTGATTAGTCAAGGGAGAGCAGTCCGTACCCTGAGCGTTCGCCAGCAGGCCGTTCCCGTAAAAAATAAACTGCCACCACTGAGGAAAGCCAATGGGTGAAGCAACCCATTGCATGTGGACTTGTTTCGCCTTCAAACATGCACTGTGGCCATAACGTGCAACATCTTATGACTATCTTAAAGTGTCTGTTAGGCTGTGTGTCTGAAATTATCCTGCTGCTAAATGATTATTTAAACACAGTCGTGCACAAAAACATCTTTTGCATTGTGTCATCATTACCCACCTAGAAATAGTTTTGTGTAATCTCATCACGTCTCTGTCGTCCGGCAGCTGCCCCAACACCACCTGCTGGTCTGCAAGGCAGACCTGGGCCCTCATCCTCAGATGCATCTGTATCAGTAAGTTCTACTGGAATGCCTTTTTTGTAGCTATTTGTGGAGTATGGCACAAGTGGCCACAATCTTGCAGCTGGTCTCTGGGCTGTATTGTAGTGCACCTCTGCTTTTTTGTAGGCAGCGGAACCTGCTCTTCAGTATCCCAAATGTCTGCTCAATTACACAGCGCATAGATTTGTGGGCGCGATTAAATCTCTGCTCCATTGCATTGGCTGGATTGAGGTATGGTGTTAGGATGCAGTCCCGCACTGCATATGCACTGTCACCTACAAGATGAAAGACATGAGGTCAATCACTATCCTCCCACTCCAGACATTAACTGGATGTTAGAATGTTAGACGTGCATTTACCTAGCGGGTAGTCCTCACCAAATTCGCCAGCATTGAGACGTCTGTATAGCCCACTATGTCTAAATATAAATGAGTCGTGTGTAGTGCCCGGGTATTTTGCAACAATATCGTTGATGATATATTTGGCATTGCAGATGACCTTTATGTTTAGTGAATGATCAGATTTGCTGTTCCTGAATACATACTCCTTGTTTGATGGGGGTGAGAGGGCTACATGGGTTCCATCTATGCAGCCAATTACGTGGGGGAATTGTTCAATCCAGTAGAAGTCCTGTTTTGTTTGCTGTAATGCTTGTGTGCTGGTGAATTGGATGTGATGATGTAGCCTCTGTTCCATTGCATCCAGGAATGCATGGAAGAAGCGCGACGGGCAACTCTGGGAGACCCCACCTGCTGCTGCTATCACCCCTTGGAAACTCCCTGATGCCAGTAAGTGCGGTGAACCCAGGACCAGCATATGGGTTGGAATGGTTTGGGTCCTGCGTGTTGGGTGTTTCAGCAGGGTTTCAGCTAATCTATCAGGTCCATAATGGTGGCTGAGTCCAGCCTATGCTTCTTATGGATCTCCTCGTCAGTCTGCTGGAACAGAGTGATGCGTTCTTTTCGCCTCCTTCTCAGTGCTGCAGCCCAAATTCGCATCCTCCCGGCTATCACATACAGCGCAGCCATTGTGAAAGTCCTTGTTGCATTGTGGGCTTGTTTAAATTGGTTGCGCCTGGTTACTTTGAGTTGGTGGTAAAAACTCATGTGCAAAATTGCAAATCTCACGGAATCGCAATTTGCAATTGTTTTCCTTTTCTTTTTCGTACATCTGTTTGCAAATTGCGATTACTCTTTTTGCAATGTCCGCGATTGATTATTTGCAGATTTCGGGCCGTGCAAAATAGGTATTTGCAATTTTTGCGAATTCCTAATTTGCGATGCGAACCTATGTTACACATAGGACAAGTCTATTTTGCGGTCGCAAACACTGTGTTTTTGCGATTCGCAGTGTTTGCGACCGCAAAATAGGTTGATACATATACCCCTATTTCACTTATAATGGTTGGAAACTGAACCTTATTTTGTCTGAGCATGATTCTGTTTGAAGTACTACCCTACGATACATGGGAGTCTATAATACGTGTGTAAAATGTTATGTGAAAGTTAATACAGTCTAGTTGTGTTCATTTCATTGCCCGCCCACAACAAGAACATTGCATCAGTATTCTGCAGTGGTGATAGTACAATGCCACTTGCAATAGCCAGCACTCCAGCTTTCGAGGGAGTACACCAACTGTCACTTAACCAAAGA
Source organism: Lissotriton helveticus (assembly GCF_964261635.1). Lineage (NCBI taxonomy): Eukaryota > Metazoa > Chordata > Amphibia > Caudata > Salamandridae > Lissotriton > Lissotriton helveticus. The sequence goes on along the minus strand of NC_136061.1, from coordinate 846,540,502 downwards.
TTGTCTCCTAGCTTCCTTCTGGACTTATGTTCCCTGATTTAAAAGTCAGTTTTTGGCTGATCAGCAGATATATGCAGTAACCTGTTTATTTGTTGCACTGCTGAAGTTCCATACAGAAGATCTGACATTTACCTACATGTTACTGCACCTTCTAAACTAGAACGCTAGCCTTGATAGTGACTTGAATCAAAATGCTTAAAGTATCTCTTTGCAAGAAATTACAATCTGCATATTTTACAGTACAGATTCCACGTTTATGCTAAATATCAGAATTTATAGGATCGTTCATCAGAATATTCAAGAGACCAGAGTTTTAAAATGGGGGACGTGTTGTGACCTTGTATTATAGAGAATAAAGGATCACCCGATATATGATAAAAGGAATGGATATTGCAAGTCACAGATCCTCCGAAGCGTTACTCTATATGGTTACTGAACCCTTCGGTGAGTTGCATTATCTGTGTAACATTTAGTGATTGTACTTTATGCCATCTATCTAATTCTCACTATGGTATAGGAAAGTCTGCATCTGAACCTGAAAACATTCACGGTACAAGTCTGCTGTATGAGATGGTCCCGCCTTGCACTCTGGATCAATTATCAGTTTTATCTGATTTAACATTTGTATGGTGCTCGAACTGTATGTTGCCTCTCTGTGCAAACTGCATCAGAACAGGACCAGATTGCTGCAGTTTTAGAAAACTTGTTCAAATAGTTAAGTCTTTAGATTTAAATGGAATGAGAGCAAGGGGTAGTGATTTCTATGGTTTGCAAGCAAGTTGTTTGACCGAATTGTGTCTCAATGAACATAGAAGGGACAAGGCCTTGTAGGAGGCGACCTGGGTCACGTTTTTACAGGAGGAGCAAAGATTCGTTTGCTTGGTCTGAAGTCAGTCCATTCGGCAAAGTATTTAGGAGTCACTGAGTAATGAGTTAAAAACCTTGGATTGCTCGACCACGGTAGGCCAATGAAAAGGCGTAAAACATTCATATGTGGCTGCAGTTTGGGGTGTTTCTAATTACAGAAAAACAGAAAGATGAGCTCTCAAGCAGGCGTCGCAGAGTAAGTACATTGTGCGACAGACACAATGGACCTCTACACATATGTAGTCGTTTTGCTTCAACTTCTTTGAATAAGAGTGCCCCGCGGAAGTTATTAACTCTCTGCATAGTTTATCGTGCTCACCCTTGGCTCTCTTCCAACAAGGATTGCTCAGCAGCTTTTGTTAAATCGAAAGTAAAAGTGTAAGTTGCCTGCTTAACTTGTTCTGGGCTAGTACGCAGTTTCGTTTTAACAATGGTCTGCATTCAAACTCCTTCTAATAGTGATTGGAGAGCCACTTTTAAATTTAATATCTAATGACGTGTTATCTAATTGAGCTGATACCTAGGCTTGTTGCACATGCATGAACATATTTGGTAAATGTGTACATTTATAGCAGCACGAAAAAACCTTATTCAATCAATCAATAGATTTGTAGAGCGCTACTTGTCACACATAAGGGTATCCTGGCGCTGGCAGGGTCCAGTTGATGGGCTCGGAATGACCCCTGCATGATGTGCACTTGTGTTCCTCTGCCCTTCGTGTACTACTGTGTCTATGTGGATTCCTGGTTTTTGATGTTGGCCCTAGCCTCACACTGATCGAGTGTGTGCACAGAGGTCTAGGCCTGCTCTTCACATGAGTGATGACATTGAGTGGCACACTAATTGTGCAGACAGTGGACTACTGTCCATGTAAGGGTTCAGCATGTAGAGCAGTGGTGACAGCTAACTGTGTTTTGTGAATCCATAGTTGTGACCTGACTTTGTTATCTGTCATTGGTGTTCAGGCCTGATGTCCCAGGTGTGTAATGCACTTAGATCCAATGCTAACATCCCAAGTGTGTGTGTGTTTGTGCAGGTTGTGGGGTACGTGTGGTGTAGTGTGCAAGAGCGAACCAGTCATGAATGCCTCTTGGATCATTTTAGAGACCCTTAGTTTGGAGTCTTGCACAAGATGGAGTTGTGGTTCTTTTCCCAACAGTGAAGGTGTATTGTTGAGATTTCTTAAAGCTGGAGTTAGGAGACCCATACGCTCAAGTGAGGATAGAGCCGACAAGGCTCCTTTAAAAATTCGATGAGCCTTTGGCTGAGGAAGAAGCTGCTTATTAGTATTCCTGAAGCATTGCCTTTTAGTGGTGTGTAGGCGTGAAGAGTGGGACAGCAGTCTCTGTTGTGCAAGCTGAAGGGGACCCCTTGGGTGAGGACCAGCTTTCAGTCTTTTTCGGAACACTTCTTCAGTATGGCTGATGAGAACCGGGCACAGAAAGTTCACACCTTTGTCCCTGTGTTGTTGTTACTCCAGACTAGAGACTACTCTTCTCTGAGGAAATCTCGCTGTTCTCAAATTCTGTCCCTGGAGAGCGCCCGGAAAAGACACTTGAAAGGCGAACCGCCTCAAATCGGTTCTTAAAGAGCATACACATTGCCTGTCCGCATTTACTATGTGAAAATGACATCCACATATTTTCTATGACCAAGGAAGGCAGTGTTCCACAGAATACTCCAAGGACTGCTGTGCAATCAGACATTGTCTGCATGTCAACCAGCTTCCCAGTGGTAAGGGGGATTCTCCTGAGTCTGCCCTTGCTATTCACCTACCCTGAAGAACCTAGAAGACCGCCTGCAGATAAAGGGAAGGAACCTGCCAACTGTGTAGGATCAGTGACTGCCTAGGGGGAGCTAGGTACAGTGTGTCCCCAGCATGGTAGGCATTCAGAAGAGAGAGACTGTGGATCTCCAGTGTTGACTGGCCCCAGACTCTCCACTGCAAACCTGGTCGGAATCATGAAGCTGTGGTGTGACCTGGGCTGTTGTGTCTGAATTGAGAACACGAGTCGCTGCACAACCTAAGACTTCATTGTGACTTGAACCGTGGGTTTAAGGCCAGCCTGTGTATGGCCGCACCAATCTGGACCCAATCAGTCCAAATGGGTCTGCACTAAGCACTTGCCGAACCAGTTGTGGGAGATCCCACACTGCTGCATCATCAGCGGCACAACTGCAGGAGACACCAAGAGGTACTGCCTGCTCATGCTTTCCCTGAACATAGGAGAGCAAACGAGCAGGATGAGAGCACCAACCTGTCACAGACAGAAATATTTGTTGGGTGAAAAATAATGAAAGGAAAGACTGTGCAGAATTTAGAGAGTGGGGTAATCTGCAGCAAAGGCCTGCCATGCTAGATGTTTACTTGGGAAGAAAACCACCTGGACCATTAAGCTGGGACAGGAGAGCAAGGGCAGACATACTCCAGTGCCAGGACACTAAAATACATCGTATCAATTTTCATAAGTACAATTAAGAAGAGGGGGGGCACAGGGAGAAAATTAAAGGACAAGTGACTTGTGCTCCAGAGGAGATACTTTTAACCAACGAGAGTCACTGTTCCAATAAGAAAGGAAACAAAGGTAACTAAAGTTGTTCTACTACTCTGTGAGTGGGGGACAGTGTGTCCTTATCATGGTGCCCTCACATCCCGAAAGGATGTCATGCTTCATCATTCGGCTGGTGCTCCTCGTAGGGCCGGCGCTGCAATGCCCTATGGGTTCCCCGAAGGATCACTTTTTCGGAGATCTTTTGATAAAGCTGTGTGGGTAAGAGACAGTGAAGTCCTAAGGTGAGGCTTAAAAAATGACTGGAGCGAGTATAGAAAAATGTATTAAAGAAGTTGTCCCTTTGTCATTGTTAAAATACGAGGAAGTGGTGCTTCTGTTAGAGGTGTAATGGCCCCCTGTAGTTAGTTGTGTAGCATACCCCTAATGGATATACTTTGGGTCAACATGATTCGCACTATCTTGCGATCTCTGAAAGAAATCCCAAAAGCGCTTCTTCAGGACCAGTAAGTAAAGTTGGGGATAGATCAGAGAGTTAAATGGCCGATAATGATCTAGTGCCACTAGAAAAGTAGAGGAGTAGTACTTCCTTAAGTGTGGGGAAGTTTCCCCATGAGAATCGGTTTGTGGGACACTCGAGACTGCCTCGTGGATGCAGGCGCCGCTACACCTACCCGACCTCACGCTGTCTCCGCCGGTCATGATAAGGACACACTGTCCCCCATTTACAGAGTCGTAGAACGACTTTAGTTACCTTTGTTTCCTTTCTGATAGGAACAGTGACTTGTGGGTTAAAAGCATTTTCAGTATTTAGTTTTGGTGGGCATTGAAGTTCTTTCGTGTTAGAAGTCAAGCCCTGGAATAGTCAAGCACTTGTTATATTTATGTGTGTTTGTTGAGTATTGAACTCAAGCTCCCCCATTCTGTCTCTGGGAATCCTGTGACTGCTGGTGATTGCTACCACTAAGAGACTGTATGTGTTGTAGAGTTTGTTAATGAGGATGTTGTGGGAGACTGTGTCGAACGCCGCAGAGAGGTCAAGGAGGATCAGGGTCACAGTTTTTCCATGGTTGAGGAGTGTTCTGACGTCGTCTGTGGCCGCAATCAGTGCACTTTCAGTGCTGTGGTTGGCACAGAATCCTGATTGAGAGGCTTCCAGTATTTTTCTTCGGGAATTTGGTGAGCTGCTGGTTGATTGCTTTCTCAAGAACTTTGGCTGGGTAGGTGAGCAGGGAGGTAGGCTGATTATTTTTTTAGATCATTTGGGTTAGTGGAGGCTTTCTTTAGGCGGGGTCTGATGTCTGTATTTCCATTTGTCCAGGAAAGTTGCTGTGGAGATGGAGGTGTTGAGGGTGCTGGTGGGTTGCATGCTGATTGGGTTTGTTGCAAGGTTTTAGAAATGGTGGGGGAAGGGGTCGCTGGGTGCCCCGGAGTGGATGGAAGACGCTTGCTGAGATGGTCAGGGCGGTGAGCGTTTACCAGGTGGTGATGGTTTGGTTGGTGTTTGCTGGTTAGTTGAGGCCGGCGGGTTGGATGTTGAAATTGTTGTAGGTGTTGGTGATCTTGCTGTGAAAGTAGTCTGAGAGGGTGTTGCAGAGTTCTTTGGAGGGTTGGATGGTGTTCTCTGTGGCTGTCGGGTTGTAGAAATTCTTTAAGGTAACTATTCCATATTTTTAGAGAAGACCATTGGGGTGGTGTTTTTGAGGGTGCTGTGGCTGTTTTGAATCAGTTTTCCCCTGAACTGGAAGCATTTTGAGTCATTGCAAATTTCCCAGGCTTGTAAAAACGCGCCTCTTCTCTTCCTGTAATAAATGTGCTCCTTTTCCAGGGGTACTGTTTGTTGTGTCTGATAACTAATGTCAAGAAGTCCAGGACCAGTGCTGCACTCTAAAAGGAACCATAACACATCTGTATGTATTCGCAAACCAGCCTTTCTTCTTCAGCGTTACTAGCTGAATCTTGCCCGTCTGACTACACAATATCAATGCTTTGCATGTTGGACAATTTGTTACTAAAGACAGATGTATCATACGATAACTGAAAAGAAGTGTGAATGTGCTGTGCGAAAATATCTGTGTACCTGTCTTCATACAGTTGGAAGACAAGTTTTTGTGAAAGGGATTTGCTTTGCATGGTCTTTAAGTTTTCAGAACAACCAAATTCTTGTTTTTATTCACAGATCATGACAAAATGTTCAAGATGAGTGAGAAGATCTTGCTCCTTTGTGTCGGTGAAGCTGGTGACACTGTACAGTTTGCGGAGTACATTCAGAAAAATGTCCAGCTCTACAAGATGAGAAACGGTAAGTTTAGATGGTTATGATGGCATGCAGAAAGGTGCAGGGGGCGGCAGGCAAAGACTTGTAATAGTTTCTGTGCATGTTTTTCTGTCTGTTGGACTCAAAACCCACAGTGTTTTTTGTGTGATCCTATTTAAGAAGTGTTTTAGTGTTATGTGTGACTGACCAGTATGATCCTCTCTTCTTGACATAAGGCACAGAGCCTAGTAGTGTGATGGAGGAGGTGGTCTGGGGGAAAAGCACACACTTATTTGCAATTTGCTGCTGGTTATAATTTACTTTTCTGGTTTTGTGTTATGTTTTATGGTTTCTGTTATACAGTCAGTTTATATCTCAAACTGGCCTCAGCTGTTGGATCAACACCCTAAGTGTTCTTAGTCTGGGAAGAAGACAGGTGAAGGGGAGGACGAAAGATGAGTAGAGCTCTACCTGGATGGTCTGCATTGCAGGTGTAAGTATCTCAATTTAGGGAGCTGGAATGGAGAGGGGCTAAAATATACAGTCAGCTACATAACACCAAAGTAGCCAATGAGCCAATGGGGGTGCTAAGTGTGTTAACCAAAAAAAGGGGGGCACTCATGAAATGCTCCGTGATACATTTGGCCTTGTGTGCAAGGTAGAGATGTTGTTAAATGAGTAAAATGATACTACTCGGGTGGCTACTGTAGTACCAGTAAGGGTGATCCCTTTAATGTATATGAACCCATTAAAAAAGGACAGTGTACATTTGCAAATTGTGTGACCTCATTGAAGTTCTGAAGGCATTTTGCTAGTTTAGGGTGAAATATGAAAAAAATGAATAACCGCCCCAAATGAGGGCAAGTTTACAATTACTAAGTTCTCTATGTGGCTTCTTTCAGGTAGAGAAAGTTCTCAGTTCATGCTGAACAGTATAAACCAAGTGGGTGTAAGACCATAGCTCTGATTTCTAACAGTATGTTTATACCGTTGGCATTTAGCAACTAGGGAAAGCACCCAAAACTGCAGTGCAAGAAGCTTGCCAAGCATTCTTGTCTCTGTGCACACTGTTTTGTGTTAGTATTTTTTTACTGCGCATGTGGAAGCCTTTTAGCTATTTGTGTGAAGTGGACATTTATTCTTACCTCAGCATGTTGGTGTGCATGTGTATAATTTCTGGAGCATTACCTGCTCCAGTACGCATGTGTGTTGTTCACCGCTTACATTGACTAGACTCCAGGTCTTGCCAGGCATCTTCTTTTTCTTCCTGGCCATGTAGCATGTTGGTAGTACTGCAAACCTGTGAGATCATAATGGTCAGTACTGTAGGTAGTGCACGGTGGCAGTGGTGTTGGGGTTGTTAGGTTCTAGTGCGGTGCTGAGAGGATGCTTCTGCGGGTCTTTGAGGTGGTGCAGGTATGCAGTGGTGGCGGTGGTACTGCAGAAATAGTACGATTCTGTAAGGTTATAGTTCAATTGTACGAAGTGGTAGTGTAAAATGGAGAGATGGTGTAGAATGGTATAGTGGTGCTAGAATGATTCACTGTGGTGTCAATAGTGAGCCTACGCTTCAGGTAATGACCCTTCACTTCTATGATAAAGTCTCCAACAGCAGCTCTAATCGTAAGCCTCTCTTCTGATAATAACTGCGGTGGGAGTTAGGTCCTCGTTCCACAATAAAATTGGTTCACTTCGCCATACTCGCAACAATATGCATGCATGCTTTAGTTTTAAGTTAAGGTAGAGTGCATGCTGTATAATGTCTCCACTAATGTAATACAGTATTTGCTCTATGGTTGTGGTATGCCAAAAGCAATATCTCCAACCATTCTGGCTTTTCTTCAGCTACAAAACGCTTGACATGCAAGGGCCCTTTTTGGTAAAACACTCTGATGCCAGCAAAATAATTGGCCTTGTGTGGCTTCTGCAGAGGGTGAGATTTTCTCTGCTGAGCAAGGTGGGCTTTCCCCACCATTGAAAATATTTTGTTTGGCAAGAGCAAGGGATTTCGTCCTTGTTACTTTTTTAGGTCTCGCCTATACAGCGCTTGCACTGTCCCTGCGAGGCATGCTGTATTCAGGATATGGGCTTTAAAAATTCTGCCCATTTTCAAGGACTGCCCCGGTTACATGTGTTGTTACTCAGAGCTTGTGAGCACTATTTATTTCTTTAAGCTGGAGCACTGGAGACCGGTGCTTGTGGTTTACTAAGCTCTGTTGTAAACTGGGCTGTAAATCTTGCTCTTATCTTGCCACATTTACTGTGCATTCAAAAATAGTGGTCTGTGTTGACTGTAGCTGCCTCCTCTTCCTTTCTGCTTTTGAAACACAGGGTCTGGTGTCACGGTACCTGCCTTCTTTTGGCTGCTGCCGCCCCTGTCTCAGGGCTCACATGGCCACCAATTTCATAACTTTCATAATTTTAAAACTTTCCCAAGTGTTTTGGATCACATGCTCAGCTTATTATAAAATACATATCCCCATCTCGACCTCTTAAGCATTCTACATTTTAGAGAGAAGAGAAACGAGGAACGAGCGCAAGACATTTGCTCAGGCTCACATCACGTGACACAATTCTGCAAATCCTCTTGCTACTTCTAATGCTAATCCAGCATGTTTCTTTCAGCAACTACCTTTTCTGGATATCTGGCTTGTTATCTGCCTTGCTTCCTTCTACATGCGGAGACTTGATGCTCTTTGGGCACGGATGAAAAATACTTCAAAGAAATAAACAAACCCATCTTGCCCCGGCTCCTTAGCTAGAGGACCAGAGGGGAAAAGATGGTTTGGGATCAGTATGTAATTCTCTGTAAATGGACTTCTGTTGAACTAATTTCCTTTTACCTTATAAGACAAAGATTTGCAATGAAATGGGTCTCGCATTTGCGAGAGTTTGAGCTATTGGCATTGTAAATGACAGTGCCTTTTATTTATGCGGTTTGATAACCCGAAGCAAGGCTGGCAGAAAAAGAGGTGCAGTTACTGCCAGCCTCACTTCTCATAAGCAAGGGCTATAAGTACAAAGTGCGTGGTTACGCACCGCCTGCAGGTTTTCAAAACATAAAAATAAAACGCATTGTCATTTACAATGCGAATAGCTCAAACTCTCACAAATGCGAGACTTATTGCATTGCAAATGCTTGTCATACTTTGCAGAGGTTATTGAAGGACTACTTCCTTTAGTGACACAAAAGGGAAGAGAAGTGGGCATCACCTGGCAAAAAGTTTCATGCCTTTTTTTCTTAGTTAAAAAAAAGCTGCCAAAACCAGTTTTTTTTTTTAGTGTGTAGATTACGATTTTTAGCCACTCGCCCACAGTTTTTAGTCTCTCGTCGTCTATGCTACTCAGTGGCTCTAACAAATGATGCCATTCCTGAATGCACTAAGGTACCGTATTCTCACATTATTGTTACTGAATAACAATTTACTGGTTTCTTTCTATGTTAAAACTAATTTATATTGATTCGAGAAGAGCCTTCAGATGGCAAAACTGGTATGTAAATTACCCATAACGTACCTTATTTTGTGTAGTCTTGGTCCAGCCCAGAATTTAGGGGATGTTCGTCGAGAACTTACAGATGCTGGAATGCATGTTTATAAAACCTGTTGGGGTGCACAATCTGTAATTACTGGGTAGTAACACAAAAGCAAGTGATCATAACTTAAGCAAATAGTGAGCAGTCGTAGTGTCTGCCAGTGTTGAGTTAAAATGTTGGAAGCATAGGAAGAGGCCCTGCGCCTATAAGAAGTGGAGGTGGATAGTGCAATGGTAATTAGTTCTTTCCTGAAGGTCACAAGAGAGGGGGTGGATTCACATATTTTGGCAAATGCCTATTTTTTTCCTTTCTCGTTCTTCTTTACTGCCAACAAATGTCAGCGTTCAGTGCTGCCATGGAAGATTCTTTTTTGTACGGCTTTTGGTATGGCTTGTTGGTGTGGAGAACCATGTAAATGATGGAGAGCGACTTGCGATTTTTACATTGTGGGAGAGAGACACATTGAACTTGTTTTGACAGTTAAGGTGATGTGATCACATGATGTTGACTGGTGAGCAGGTAAAATGCTTATTCATTGTTTATTCATTTTAATACATGAACACCTGCCTACATCGCAATGCTGGCAGGGACAACTGGAATCCAGGATCATGAGAAGTGTAATAAACCTAACATATTGGGCACAGTCGCCAAGCAATTTAAAGTGATAATAAGTAAAACAAAACATCACAGAACCATAAAAGAAATACCTGCTCCCAAGTTTCCTGAAGGACCCCTTCTACTAAGCTGAACTGGCAGTTTCAGTCATCAGCCTGCTGAGCTCACTCCATTCCTATGTTGTGAGTGTAGTCGACTCTGTTCTGCCGGGGCTCCTGTTTGTTGCCTAGTCAGTGTTCAGGACTCTTAAGTATTTGGGACAAGTGATATTATTAGATTCAGTCGATAGTGTGGAGAGGCATCTTTTAAAAGGAGTCAAAGCTAGCACCTCTACCCGTCGACCCTAGTTTCTTTTTCATCCCTAGTATGTCCTACACCTGGTACAGCCAGAATCCATACATGGGTGTATTGTCTTTGCCTCATCAACTCAAGACTGCTTGTTTAGCTGCTCCCAACAAGAATATGATTTGACAGTATCAGTGTGATTTCAATGGGTAAGAAAGTTGATCCGCTGCTCCCAGAATGACATATGCTGGGAAGCGCAATATTTGGAACCCATACATATGGTCAGTCTTCTTTAAGACAGTATCCCGGTAACTCTGACGGTTGGGGCAAAGCAAGAGTAAGTGAATAAGTGTCCTGGTATTAGTGCAATTCCTCCACCAGAGATCCTTCCTTTTTCCGTGCGGAGGGGTGGGCGCACTAATGAACCCTGCTATGGGTATAGTATAAATAATATATGATTTTTGTAAGGCCTATTTCAGCAAGGCGCTGGCTGTGCTTAGGTTCTTGACAGTATCCATTCCTTATGTTTGAGTGCCCTCCCAATCTCAGCCTCTCATTGGAGCAGGCCTGCTGTCTGGATCGGGGACGGATCAGCGTTAAGGGCCCCGTAACTATCAGAAATCAACTTTTTGTCATCTGTTTTGAGCAGGATTCATTTCTCAGAAGCAGTCCTGGGATTAAAGATCCCTGGCTTTTATGAGCTACCCAGTGTCTCACCTGAAATCCTTGCAGCCTCTCAGTTTCAGGTATGCCATAGACCCTTTTAAGTTGTTCAAATGTTTTGGTTCCGTGGCGGTCGAACAGATAACCCATTCACTTACATCCAGCATATTGCCATTCACTGAACAGGGTACGATCCATCCCCTGGGTGATTTTGGGGTTCCACAGAATGGGTCGGAAAGGTGAGGGGCATGAGGACTGTCCCTTTATCATCAGCGTGTCCCTAAAGGTGAGATTGGCATGTGTGACCATGGGAGGATTATAGCCCCCACATGCGGGGTCTGAGCAACCGAGGTAACTTTGAGGTAAGATCCCCTGCTATAGCTTGGTCCATGAAGCCATGAAGCACCATGCCTTTTAAGAAGCTGACACGCCTGCCCCACATCCCCCCTCATTCTACCATGTAACGGAGCTATGCTGCTTGATGGTAATTGGCTATATGAGGTATTCCCAAGTGTTCCTTCAACAGGTGGCCATACATAATGTGCTTGGCCAGTCTGGTCTTCTTGATCTCATACCTCTCCCAGTCCCCAAACACCCTGTAACGGTTGTAGTGGAAGGGATTGAGACGAGCAAAGAAGAAAATAGACGTCATTTAAACTGCAGCTAGTGACCAGTAGAGAGAGCCTGGTCCCTTTCCTAATTCTAAAGGTATTGGGAGCCTTTCCAATGACCTGCCCCCTGGGCTATTGGGGTTGAGTATATTCTATCTATCCATGCCCTGCATTCAAGACCAACCCTTTCAACGATCTACCACAGGAATGGCCAGTGCACCCTGTTGAGGCCTTTTTGGCATCGACTGCAAGGAATGGGATCTACTCGGGATAAATGTCTTTTGGCCAGGGTCAATGCAGCCTTACATAAACGCAGTAGGCAACGCGCCTGGAAACCATTGGAGATTTTAGCATCTTTGTTTAACAAGGAGATGGGGCGGTAGGATGAGCAAAGTGTTCGGTCTTCGGCTAGTTTCTAGATGAAAACTATAGAGGCCTCTCACACGAAGGCCATGATCGCGATGAATGTGGCGAAGGAGTTGTATAAGCTAGTAAGGAATGAGACTAGTACTGAGCAAAAGGTTTTGTAAAAGAGGCTTGTTGAAGCCATTCAGTCCTGCTGTTTTTCACAGTTTTGATTTGGCAATCGCCATGATTACTTCTGATACCTCAATCGATTTATCCAGATCTCCTCTCTCATGGAGTGTCGGATGGATTTATTCCCAGATCTCTGTACTGGGGTGAATGTATGACATTGTTCTGCATTCTGTCCATCAACTGTTGTTTTTGCATTTGTCACCCCGAGTGGGACGGTTATGCTCAGACGTGAGTCCCGTGCTCTCCACGCCACTGGAGTCAAGCTATCCTGGCTGATGACTACTGATAGCCAGAAACCGGTCCTAGGATGCTTGATTCCGGTCCAGGGAAGACATGGCTTGGCAGTTCGGGCTGGACTGTTCCCATGAGGCACAGGGTCAAGGCTGATTTGCATATGGCCATGTCTGACCTGGGGTGGTGTGGAGTGCAAAAAAACGATGGATTTAGGCCCAGAACTCTGTACTGGGGTGAATGTATGACATTGTTCTGCATTCTGTCCATCAACTGTTGTTTTTGCATTTGCAAGTGAAATATCCTTGAGTTAATCCTCCATGCTTATATTCTCTACCCTTGCTGCAGCAAATAGATTGTTGTAAAAGTTGTTAAACTCTGAGCGGATGTCCGAATCCAAGAGAAGCAGGTTCTCTTTTTCTGACTTAATAGAGGCTATTAATCAATCAAACATTTTTTGTATAGAGCGACTTGTCACCTGTGAGGGTATCTAGGTGATGTGCTGCAGGACTTCAGTCGAAGAGCCAGGTCTTGAGTCCCTTCCTGAAGTCTATTAGTGATGGTGCGGGTGGAAGTGGAGGGAGAGAGTGTTCCAGGGTTTGGCAGCGAGGTGGAAGAAGGAACGTCCTCTGGTGCAGCAGCAATGGGTGCACATAGTCTGGGCAAGGAGTTTTCTGGGTGGTTGATAGAAATTTAGATGGTGGTTCATGTATGCAGGTCCTCGATTGTGGAGAGCTTTGTAGCTGTGGGTCAGGAGCTTGAATTGGTATCTCTTCTGGATGGGGAGCCAGTGGAGGTCTCTCAGGTGCAGGGTAATGTGGGGCCTTTTGGGCAGGTTGAGGATCAGTATGGCTGCTATGTTCTACATTGTAAGTTTGCTGGTCGTTCCTGTATGGAGTGCATTGTCGAGCCGGCTGGTGATGAGGGCCTTCATCACTGTTTTCTTGGTGTTGATGGGTAGCCATTTGAAGATTCTACAGAGCTATCAGCTCCAGTTTGATCTTAGCCCACTACTTGACATCCTAGAGCTTCCCAGACACATTTTCTCCACTGTAGTATCTTAGTTTCTCCTGAGTATTCTGCCCTGTCCATATCCAGTAGCTTTAATTGCGTACACATCTTCCCCAGTTGCTAGAGAAATCTCCTTGCTCATGTTCGTTTGTGCACTGCTTCTAACCACCTGACCCTAATCTGTAGCCCTCTTTTCGCATCTGTCAATATTGAGCTGGGCCGCTAAGGCAATGAAGTGACCTCAAACATAACCCATCAGAGCATCCCACAAGGTGGATATAGCATCCCCGATGTTCCTATGGAGGTCTTCCATGAAGGATATGGTAATTGGGGTGTGGGAGGGGTTCTGTTCCCTCCACGTCCCTGGGGGAGTTGCTGCCATTCGCCCCTACAAATGTCCACTTTTGTTGCTTTGTACGCTGTACACTTGCCCTGATCTACATGTCCATGACACAGTCACAGCTGGTGCCCACCTGTGGGCATGCACTGCAGCAGTACCCTAAAGGGGGCGCACAGTGTGCCTCTGCTGCCATCCACTGATGAGTTAGCCCCCCCACCCACCTACAGCCCTTTGTGCGCCCCCGCTGTACAAACTACCTCCTCCAGTCTCTGGTGATGTCCGCCACATCGAATGGGGGTGGCAGTCTGGGGCGCCGTCCTGCCCCATATATGTTCATCTGGAGTCCTTGCCCATCGTTTGTCTCTATGGGTACGCAGTGCTATGTGCTGGAGATGTCGAAAGCAGGGGGCAGCCTGATTACTTCCTCAGCTGCCGCCTCCTCTGATCCCTGGTGACCGCATCCGCTCCTGTACTGTTGGGTCTCCTCGAGGAAACTGATGTTGGTCTCTTTTCAGGCTCTGGTGGGCTGCTGCCCATGCCAGGGACAGGCCACGGGACCCTAGTGTGGCAGTGAACTTTCAGAGCCAACCTCACTTGGAAATGCAGGTTTTCATGCTGCTGTCCTTGGGGTGATTTTTCTCATCTGGCTCTGCGCCACAACAGGCACTCCTCGCCCCTCCTGTCCCTGGGCGGTAGGCACTGTATAGATACCATTGGTGAACAAAGCAAACACAAAGAGATGATGGACAGAGCGCTAAAACTTTTCAGACACTCGCCACCAGTCACAGATCTGCGTTGAATCCATCATCGTTCTTTAGGTAACTTCGCCCCCCCCCCCCAGTTCAGACACAGCTATATGCAAATCAGTCTTGACCCTGTGCCTCATGGGAACAGTCCAGCCCGAACTGCCAACCATGTCTTCACAGGACCGGAAACAAGCATCCTGGGACCAGTTTCAGGCTAACAACCCTCATCAGCCAGGCTAGCTTGAATCCAGTGGCAAAGTGAGCAAGGGACTCACATCTGGGCATACCCAGCCAACATAGCGCGAACAAAGCAAACACAAGGAGATGATGGACGGAGCGCTGAAACTTTTCACAGTCCCAGATCTGGGTTGAATCCATCATCGTTCATTAACTCACTCTGCCACCTCAATTCAGACCCAGCTCTATGCAAATCAGTCTTGACCCTATGCCTCATGGGAACAATCCAGCCCGAACTGCCAAGCCGTGTCTTCCAGAAACGAGCATAAGAATGATGGTTTGAACCCCGATCCTTGTTACTGGGGGTGAATAATTGCATTGTTCAGCATTCCGTCCATCAATTGATTTTTTTTTTGCACATGTCCCCCTAAGTGGGAAGGGTATGCCCAGACGTGGGTCCCGTGCTCACTACACTGGATTCAAGCTAGCCTAGCTGATGAAGGGTGATAACCTGAAACTGGTCACAGGATGCTTGTTTCCGGTCTAGGGAGGGCCTGGCTTGCAGTTCGGGCTGGAATGTTCCCACACAGGGTCAAGACTGATTTGCATATGGCTGGGTCCAAACTGGGGTGGTGTTGTGAGCAATAGAATGATGGATTTAACCCAGATCCTTGTGACTGGGGGTGAATTTTTTCATTGTTCAGCATTCCATCCATCAATTGTTTTGTTTTTTTAGGTCGAGCCTGTCCCATTCCGCAGGAATGGATAGGATCGAATTCATGGCGGCAAAATCCTCTTCAAACTAAGGGGTTTCAGCCCGGCGTTTTCTTGCAGTTCACGTGAACATGCACAAGCATTCACGGCCAGAGCTTCTCCTCCTCTAGCAGCACTCCTCCCACACCAGCAACTCCCCCCTCCCACACCAGCACCTCCCCTCTCTCTCCCCGCAAACACAGCCTTGCCGTAGCAGCACTCCTCCCACACCAGCACCTCCCCCCGCCCACACCAGCACCTCCCCTCTCTCTCCCCACAAACACAGCCTTCCTTTCATTTCTCCTCCCCCTCCCCAGCCAGCTTCCCCCAGGCCGTGTTCCCTCAGATATGCTATTGCATATCGTTTGCTACCTCTTGTATTTTGTTGCTCTTGATACTTGCACAACTGTCACTATTGTCTCATGTAACGTAACGTTTGCTTTTGTAACATGCTCACTTGTAATTTTGGCTTCATGTATCTAAAAACGCCTCCCTCGCGCTCCTTTCTCCCTCTCTCCCGCTGCCTAGTCCTCCCACCCCCTCCCTCTCCAGCGCGCGCTCCACTCGCCCACCCCCCCACTCCCCCAACCAGCAATTCACACACAGCAACCTACTCACACACGCAACTCATCCACGCAACCCCACTCATCCACGCAACCCCACTCATCCACGCAACGCCACTCGCCCACGCAACCCCACTCATCCACGCAACCCCACTCATCCACGCAACCCCACTCATCCACGCAACGCCACTCGCCCACGCAACGCCACTCGCCCACGCAACGCCACTCGCCCACGCAACGCCACTCGCCCACGCAACGCCACTCGCCCACGCAACGCCACTCGCCCACGCAACGCCACTCGCCCACGCAACGCCACTCGCCCACGCAACGCCACTCGCCCACGCAACGCCACTCGCCCACGCAACGCCACTCGCCCACGCAACGCCACTCGCCCACGCAACGCCACTCGCCCACGCAACGCCACTCGCCCACGCAACGCCACTCGCCCACGCAACGCCACTCATCATATTGTGCTGCGAAACTAAATACTTATAAGGTCCCACAAGCGAGACCTATTGGCAATGCCAATGCTTGTTTGCATAGGCCATTGGTGCCTGATTCTCAGGAACCACTGCTACAATCCCGGCCCAAGTGGAGAGAGGATCTAGCATTTCCTGCTGTGCGGTCCTTTTTGTCTCCTCAGTTATAATTTTTTTTTTTTAAACAATATTTTTTCATCCCCTGCTCTCTTTAGGGAAATTCATTATGATTATCTTATTTATGTTAGCAACATTCAGTCAATCAATCAGTGGGTCATGTACAGCGCGGCTTGTCACAGCGGGGGTCCTTCAGAGAGGGAGAGATACAGAGGGGGAGGTTGTTCTAGGACTCTGTGGCAAGGTAGAAGGCGCGACCTCCGCATTGGCTGCGGTGGAATTCGTGGGATGTGGGCCAAGGCGAGGGTGAAGGAATGGAGCTCTTTGGTTGATTGGTAGAAGATCAGGCATTTGTTGATGTAGGCGGGTCCGGACTTATGGAGGGCTTTGTAGACGTGCATGAGGAGCTTGAAGGAGCATCTTTCCTGGACAGGTAGCCAGCGGAGATCTGAGGTGAGGGGTGAAATTTGATCTTCTTGGGACGAGTCTGGATGATCTGGAAGCAGCTCAGGAGTTGTTTGGTGGTTCCGGCGTAGAGTGCTTTGCCGTAGTTGAGTCGGCTGGCGATGAGGGCATGGGTGACTGCGATCCATCGGAAGATCTTGTAGAGCATACAGAGGGTGAGGAAGCAGGCGGAGGAGACAGTTTTAATCTGTTGCTTCATGGTCCAATGGGAGTCCAGGATGATTCCAGGTTGTGTGTATGGTCGGTGGGGGTGGTGAGGGGGCGAGTGTGGCGGGCCACCATGTGTTGTACCACGGGGAGGGCTTCTTCCTGAAAATGATGACCTCTGGTCCGATTTGAGTTTGAGGCAGTTGGTCTTCATCCAGGTGGCCATGTCGGTCAAGGTGGTATGGAAGTTGGCTCTTGTGGTGTCTGCATCTTCTGTGATGATTTGGATGAGTGGGTATCGTCAGTGTAGGAGATGATGATTAGTCCATGGGTGCAGGTGATGTCTGCCAGTGGCGTCGTGTAGGTGTTGAAGAGGGTGGGGCTGAGGGAGAATCCCTGGGTGGCGCCCATATGATGTCTTTGGGTGCAAGGGTGAAGGGCGGTAGGTTGACCCTCTGGTTTCGCCCGGAGCAGAAAGTGGAGATCCAATTGAGTGCATTGCCTTGCATGCTGATGTGGTTAAGTCTGGTGACTAGGGTGCGGTGGGAGACCGTGTTGAAGGTGCTTGCTGATGGGTCAAAGAAGATGAGGGCCACAGTTCCACCAAGGTCGAGGAGGCGTCTTATGACATCGGTTGCTGCGATCAGGGTGGTCTTGGTGCTGTGGTTGGGTCGGAAGCTGGATTGGGAGGGGTCGAGCAGGTTGTTTCCTTGGAGGTAGTCAGTGAGCTGGCAAATTATTTTTGCAAACCCATATTCCTCACAGATATTTGAGAACTTTTTTGTTTTCCTTTATCATTTATCTTTTTCAGTGAATTTACGACTTTACCATGCGCTGCTGAAAATTAAATTGCATGTGCAAAATTGACTTGTGAGCAAGGATGTGGGATTTCATGTCATTAACATGAATGATTGCGCACAGAGTGAATTTGAGGAGTAAGCTCTCTTCCCTGAGAAAAATTGAAATCAATCATTTGCCTTATTTGCTAAAGCACGAGATTGCTTTTCCATTTTATCTAAATACCATTGTAAAAATCGAGATTTGACTCGCACTTTATTGACTCTTGGATCTCTGTGTTAAGGAACTTGGCATGTGCGAAGGAGGTGTGTACCTGTGGTTACTGCAGGGGGGTGTGGAGGGAAACTGTGTGCTTGGCTACAGCAGTGCAGGGTCTCCTACTACATGTGCACCACTGTTGCATTAGGTTCTGCGTACTGCAATATTTCCAGCAGCCTAATTTCAGAGTCACTGTTTGTTCTTTTTCACCAGGGTATGAGCTTTCTCCTGCTGCAGCAGCAAATTTTACACGCAGGAACCTGGCAGATTACCTTCGCAGTCGGGTGAGTACCACTAAAAACAGGAAGTATTTAGGCTACGGATTTTCTTTAAGAATATATTCATTTACCATTTTGTATCTTCTTCCATACTGGTGCTGTAGTATCTGCTAGTAGGAAAAATCTTCCAACTTTTTGGCAGGAGCATTTTGTCGAAAAGGGTCGCTCTGGTTTGTCTTGTCTTTGTGTGGCACGTGAAATAATCGAGTATCCATGAAACTCATCAGTGAATTAACGCTTGGATTCTCCGTACCCCTGAATCCCTTCTGTCTTTTTGGAGACCTATCTCAAGCTGACCCATATCCTGTGTGAACAGAGCAACCGGTTTTCATATAACTATTTGAATGATTTGTTGGAGAGTACTAACCTGTCTTCGTTGTATGCGCCAGGAGACCTTCATGCTAGGCTGACAACTTTTTCAGGGAATATCTCAGTCATGCGATGTACCTAGTTGTGGCTTATAGCAATGAAAAATAAAAAAATGTTCCGTATCCCCTTTTTGGCATATATTGATTTGCCAGTGCAGCTGTTTGTCTTAGTGCAGTTGCTTTCTGCAGCACACACTAAATATTACTCGGTAGTTTAAAGTAGAAAATAGGCATGCGATGATGTAAAAAACCATACAGGTAGAAAATGCGGATTCCCTGTTCCCCATTGAGACGGCACACATTATGAAACTTGCAGAGCACAATCTGTGTATTGAGGGAAGGTTTACATGAACAGAATACATAAAGGTCGAGCAAACCCTTGTGTCTCTGTGAACGACTGAGAAAGAAGAGGCTTTTAGCTGGCAGCCCGAGGTAAATGGTTTTTTGACTGCACCATTTTTCCTAATCCGACTACTGTATCTGTTAATTGAGAATTCAGCCTTCTTGCGATTTTGATCACTTATATGGCGATGGACTCTTATTCGAGAACTCGCTGAGGGTTACCGATTGACATGCTCCCTCTTTGTTAGTCGTCTGTCAGTTCTACATATCACTGTCTTGTTTCTGGGTAGTACAGCAATTTCTCTGGGTTAACTATTTTGCAGTCCCTGTCCTTGGATAGTGCAATTTGTACTGCTTACAGACTTTTCTTTCCCAGTTATGGGATAGCTAGGTGATTGCTACTGGGTAGCTTTCTCACTCGGTTTGTGGAAGAATTTTTCTGCTACTTATTTCGCTGTCCCAGTGACTGGATAGTAATGCAATTTCTATGAGTGACTGATTTAGGAGCCCAGGCCTCTGGAAGAAACAAGCACTGGCGTTGCCAATAGGTTTCGCATTTGGAAAGTTGGAGCTATTGGTTTTGTAAATGACATTTTATATTTATATATCGTTATTGGCATTGTCAATAACCATATATAAATATAAAATGTCATTTACAAAGCCAATAGCTCCAACTTTCCAAATGCGAAACCTATTGGCAACGCCAGTGCTTGTTTTAATCGCACGTCCTTGCTACCATCACTGAAATATGTGCGCCCTGCTTGTTCTTCATTGTACGTTGTATTGCCATGCTCTCGCGGTGCGTGTGAAAGCACGCACTTTATGAACCTCATGTCCTCCCAGTGAGTGCAACTGATTGCAAATTCTGCTTCTCTGAGTGGCGGACATAGTCTTTTACTGATACAGCGCCCCGAAGCTAGAGAACACACTCTGCCATGATCCGATAAACTTAGCCAAAGCTTTGCGTTTTATCTTCAACATTTCGAACATAAACCACTAGAAAAGCTGTGAATATTTTACCCGCATTATGGAAGTTACTGCCTGGTTACTTTACGTTGTACCACGCCACCCTTCATCAAACTGTACCCCCTTCAGCCCCGTCGTTTGTTTTTAGCAGAATTGACCTCTTAAGTTGAACCTCCAGTTTCGCTTTCTCTGCCATGAAAGCAAACTTTCCTTCATCATCACGTTACTTTATTTCAGTAGCAATTTAGCAGAAGAGAATGCTTCTAGTAATTCTGGCAGTGTCCATCTCCAACGGCTATTAAGTTATGTATTTGGTTACACTTAGGAAAAGAAGTCTGCTCTACACGAACACTTTAACTCCAAACCGAACATCGGCATCCGTGTGCGTTCGAAGAATCCTGCTCTGGGTATGGGGGTGTGCTTTCAGTTTATGAGCCAAGTAGGTACATTCACGCAGTATTAGGGTTCTGCAGTTTGTAGAGGGTGAAAGCTGTTCCTCTAACTGCATCCCGAAGGACGTGAGAATATCGTATGGCAAAGACCCCATTAAACAAAGGGTATTTTGGGTTGCGGGAATGCGAGCGAGGGGAGAAATGTGGGGATAGAAGCAGGCATGTTGAAAGGAGATGCGTGGAGGGAATCCGGATGGGGGCGGGAAAGCCTGGTGGGGGGGCGGGAATGCGAGAGGGGAGGAGAAGTGTGGCAGGCAGATGCGCAGAGGGAAGCCGGATGGGGGCGGGGTTTCTGTGTTTTTTTGAATGAATGCTGTTTGCGGAAAAGAAGTCTGCTCTACACGAACACTTTAAGTCCAAACCGCAAAACCGAACATCGGCATCCGTGTGCGTTCGAAGAATCCTGCTCTGGGTATGGGGGTGTGCTTTCAGTTTATGAGCCAAGTAGGTACATTCACGCAGTATTAGGGTTCTGCAGTTTGTAGAGGGTGAAAGCTGTTCCTCTAACTGCATCCCGAAGGACGTGAGAATATCGTATGGCACAGACCCCATTAAACAAAGGGTATTTTGGGTTGCGGGAATGCGAGCGAGGGGAGAAGTGTGGGGATAGAAGCAGGCATGGTGAAAGGACATGCGTGGAGGGAAGCCGGATGGGGGTGGGAGAGCCTGGTGGGGGGGGCGGGAATGCGAGAGGGGAGGGGAGGAGAAGTGTGGCAGGCAGATGCGCGGAGGGAAGCCGGATGGGGGCGGGGGTTTCTGTGTTTTTTAATGAATGCTGTTTGCGGATTAGGGAGATGCGCGTGCTTGTGTGGTCACGTGACCCGCTTTTGTGGCCACGTGACCTCACATGCACTGTGAAGAAACCGCAGTGGTTTCACTAGTCGATCGAGCCCTTGAATTTTCGCCTATTACATTCGCAAGCGAATGATAATAGGCGAAACCTAAAAAAACAGTCGGAGTTGTATATTTTGCTATTCCTTTCACTGTCCTTAGGTAGCAGGAACATAGATCTGTAGGAGTTACTGGGCTCACACTTGGCGGGATGATGTTTCAACTACAGACTTTGCTGTCCAACATCTTGAGTAGTTCAGTGGTCTCTACCTGTTCCAGAATTCACTGTTTTGACCTTGGAAGGTAAAACAATCTCTGGGTTACTCATGATTAGTGAATGATCACTCTTTGGTTGATGTAATTATTTTCTTCTACGGATTTTGCTGTCCCGATGCTTGGGTAATGCTGCAGTCTCTATTGGCTTCCGATTTTGCTGTCCCAAACCTCGGGTGTTTAACCAGTTTCGATTTGTAAGCGATTGTTACTCTCTGCCCTTGAGTTAGATAATGATATCTTCGGGTGATCAATTTCACTGTCCAGTCCCAGAGTAGCACAGCAATATTTATAGGTATAGATTTTGCTTTCCAATTCGGATTGCATTTCCTCAGTCAGTGGTAAATGTAATTCCTGCGTTTTTGGTAGGATAGTGATCACTGTAGGTAGCACAATGATCCCAGTGGCTTACATTTTGCGCTCCTACTTCTTGTATGATTGAGTCGGCTCTCTGTGTTACGTTTTTTCACTCGCTACTTGGTTTTGGCAGCTGCCTTCTGATCATACTATCAGATTCTACTATGTTTTTGTTCTTATCAGGTAAAAATGCATCTTCTTAGCCTCTATGATGGGGCACTTTTCTATGGTACTGGGAATGAAGTTCCATCTCATGTCTGGCTGCTTTTTTAGATGCCAAGCCCAGGTTTGTCACCCTGTGCTTGGTGAGCACATCCTGAATCCTCCGTCATTAGCCTTCAAAGGGTTGCTACACTATACTGCTGCTGCTGTGGGAGAGTGAGGCTAAAATCCAAAACACTCAAACCCCACATCCGATTCAGTTACGAAATTAATTTTTTTCTGTTACTTCCAGGGTAAAATTGTGATTGCGGCCTTTAAGTACGCACTCCAGCTGGAGCATGGGCATCAGTTGGTCTGCAGGAGTTGGGGGTCCTCTCTCTCTCTTGCCACATTTCATTTAGAAAGTGCTTAGAATTCTTATGCATTTTAATATATTGGTGTGTAAAGTGGGCCTCCACATGTCTTTGTCACAGGGTTGGGGTGTTTCAGAAATGTACTTGCTATGTCTCGCCGACTGCTTTTCCCCAGTCTTTCTTCCTCCCACCAAAGAGCTCCTTAACCAGCACCAGGCATAGGGATTTCCTCCGCCTTCTGCTCCACATTAGACTAATCCTCAATGTGGAAAGTTAAGAGAGCCATGCCCCTAGTTTTGATGCTCCTTTTTTTGCGCCCTCGGAGGTGCTAAAAGGCCGATTACTTCGCTGATTGACAACAGGTGTCCTGCAACCTCTTTTGTAGCTCCTCGGAGGCCTGGCACCGCTGGGAATCGGGCTGCAGTCCAATTCAGAACAGTTGTTGTGTGCGGCACAGATGAAAGATGAGGTCAGATGTTGACGAAAGCTGGGTTGCAGAGTTTCACCCTAAGCGTCATGCTCGTCCTTGGATTGTTCTTCAGATCTGATGTTACATACCCCTCCTCCATTTCGATTAAACGCTGGGGTTAATTTATGTGGACTCTTCTGCATATTTTTCCAGAAATTGTCATATTAATAGCACAAAGTCACCCATCTCACTGGGTATGCCCTAACCGTTCCAGAGTGGATTTGATCTCTGGCTTTCTCCTCATTGTTTGTAGCTAGGCTTCGGGGTCGACAATCTTTTTTGACTATCATCGGAGTTTTTGATGGCTGCGCTACAGTGGGACAAAGGGAAACTAATTGAAGGAGATTAGAGAGGAGAAGAAAGCGCCAGTATTTGGAAATATTTTCAGGCTTGTGTGTTTCACTTTTCTATCGGGGGAGGGCGTCTTCCCATAGCTAATACCATGCTACTTTTGTGTCTAATTGCTGTGTGGCATAATAATTGTTTGAATAATTGATTGAAGAGCTGCGCACTGCATGTACACTTATATTCTGAGTAAGTTAGAACTTTTGTAGGTGCTCTTAGGCTTCACCCATCACCCTCGGGCAAATGACTAAACTTAGAAAATGCGTGTGATCAATGGACCATTGATAACATCCCCAAGGCACTCAATCCGGTGTTTTTCCTCCAAAAATTCAAATGAGAAATTGATATTTGGACATTCAAAATGTATTTATTTTCATACGTTGATTGTTTGTCAAATTAGTATGATTTACTAAATCAAGCCGAATATTTCATTCATATCGTTATAATTCATTTCTGACAAAACCATTCCTGGTCAGAGGTATATTTCTATTTCAAACGTTCGAAGACTTAGCTCCAATGCATTTCGGGCTATGGCCCTTCATCGGGGAGCATCTATGATAAAAAACAATGATAACGCTATTGTAATATTCATGTGTAACTCGGAAGTTGAACAACAATACAGTCACCTGAATCACGGGTGGAATTTGCCTGTTATTTATGAGACAATGCACTATCCTAGTGCTTATCTGTTCGCTAATTCTGCTTGTTGCATACGCATGTAATTCATTATGTGTAATATTTATTTCATTTTTAATTTTTATTTTTTTGCTTCGTATTCATGTATAATTTGGCTATCAGATTTGACTATAGCATATTCATTTCATTATTGAGTATAGTTTTCAGATCCGTGCGCACACATGGAGTCTGCCTTCTAGCTCCATAGGTGTCTGGACACCACAGTCCTTCTTCTAATACTAGGATATCACCCAGCCTAACCCGGCTGTAGTTTTACAACCGCCGGAATACTTCCGGTTGAATTTGGTCGAGCCGCGACATTGGAATTCCATGAAACACGGAGATATGTAAGTTAAACATGTAGCATCGTTTTTATAACGCGCAGGCATAACATTGTTAGCGGCCAGGAATTTACCTTCAGTCCTTTAGGGTGACTTTAACTGCGAATATGTTATATCGTTTATTTTATATCTGCTAATGAATGTACGTCATATAGTCAAGTTAAATTGTTTTATTTTTAAATGGTTTATATTTGTGTGATTCAGGTGACTGTATTGTTGTTCAACTTCCGAGTTACACATGAATATTACAATAGCGTTATCATTGTTTTTTATCATAGATGCTCCCCGATGAAGGGCCATAGCCCGAAATGCATTGGAGCTAAGTCTTCGAACGTTTGAAATAGAAATATACCTCTGACCAGGAATGGTTTTGTCAGAAATGAATTATAACGATATGAATGAAATATTCGGCTTGATTTAGTAAATCATACTAATTTGACAAACAATCAACGTATGAAAATAAATACATTTTGAATGTCCAAATATCAATTTCTCATTTGAATTTTTGGAGGAAAAACACCGGATTGAGTGCCTTGGGGATGTTATCAATGGTCCATTGATCACACGCATTTTCTAAATAATAATTGTTTGGCCACCTGTCCAATGTCTTTTATTTTAATTTTTTGACTAAACAGTGGAACTTAAGTACTTGTATTCCAAGTTGGCACTTTACATGTTCAAAGCTGCATCAAACTGTCACACAGACAAAACGGATACTTTCAATTTTGTTTTTCTATACCTTGTTCAAAACTTTAGATGAAATGTAGAAAATGTGCGTGTAGCAGATACAAGGGATTCTCAGGGCTGAGCGGATGCATAGCAGTTGTCCACTTTTTGCAAGTGTTAGTGCTTGCTTGGCAGGCTTGCAACGTCCCACCCGACAAACCATTTTCTCCAGCGCCTGGCTGGGATGGGTTGAAGCCATTCATTAACTAAGAGCTGTAGTCCTTTTCGTTTTCTATTTTTCTGACTATATACGTACTCTTATCAAAATCTGGCATCGAAAGAACTGTTTATCACGTGGTTTGGAGACATACTGCATCTTTAAGATGTGTGATGATGTGACTGTGTTGTTCGTTTGCTGCTGTAGCAGGGGGCTCTGTTGGGAAGCTGTGAGAAGGCAGTGTATTTTTTGACATGCAGTGCCTATATCAGAAAGTACTACTGACATGGCCTGCCGGCTCTTCTATCTATATCTATATCTATAATAATATAATAAAGAGAGAGCCCAAACCTTTAAGGCGGGTAATCTCAGGAACCACAGCACCAATCACAACCCCCAATACAGCGTTGGAAAGGGCAGTTGCAGCAGGACGACATAGGCTATGCAGACGCCCACCATATACATTTAAAAGGTAAAATAACCGTGCCAGCAAAGTAGTCCCTTGTGGGTGTGTCTGCATTTTGCTGTGGGCGTGTGCTGGGGGCATGACAAACGCTGGGGGCGTGTGGTACGTTCCGCCCTTCATGCCATGTCTTATATCGTGTGCTAATCCCACCTTGCTCCCTTTAAATACCCCTGCACCCCATAATCATAACTAAGGCACCCGGTTTTCCGTTTAAACAGATTTTTACACATAAATACAGACGGAAAACTTGTTTTCTTTTTTCTGTATTTATAAATAGAAACGGAAAAATACTGCCAAAAGAAATGGGCAGGTGAAATCTGAAATCACTGCCATCAATCTGGCGCTCTGGAGAGGGATGAACAGGCGCAGCCTGGAGTGCGGTGTCTTTCCACCCCCAAACAGAAGGAAGCGCATTAGCTGCTCATTTCCTCCCTGCACAGAAACTTTGTTCTATAGGTAACCATTTCTTACTGCCAGTATTTTGGTTCTGTTCTAGTTACGTGTGGATCTGGGCTACTTGAACATAGGTTTTCAAACTAGAGAATCCCAGCTGTCCTTCTATAACAGGTTAACACAAGTAGAAAGCGCTGGTGAGATTTTACATTTACAGAAACGAAAAAAGTGCATGAAGTTTGGCGAGGGGCATATTTTGAGGATGGCTTCGATAAACTTCGGCCCTGACTGTTTGGCCTGTTTGAGCCATCAACAGCCAGCCAGTCGTTTTTTGACAGTATTTGTCAGCTCAGGAGAAAAATAAACATTTACGAACACAAAACGTTCCTGAAGGACATTCTCAACGTTTTTTGCGATTTTACAAAGCTACTCTATAACACTCAGTTGAGGAAAGAAATATGAAAACAGAATGAGTCATGCCAAATGTAATATCCAAGGGGGAGGTGGGACTTTCCATTGCAGCACTCCAGTCTTCCTTGGGTCCTCGGTATCGCCCAGTGATATCTGGAGACAATTGAAATCTGAAATCACTGCCATCAGACTGCCGCTCTGGAGAGGGATGAACAATTGCTTCCTGGAGTGCTGTGTCTTTCCACCCCTAAACAGAATGAAGCGCGTTAGCTGCTCATTTCCCCCCTGCACAGTAAGTTGGTGAAAAACCGAGATAGCCGAATGCTCTCCAGTACTTGAGCAAGCAGGGGAGAAAATGTAATCTCTGCCAACCTTAGGGAATCTCGAACTGGCTACGATGGGCAGAGGGTGCACTGAAAGCTACAACGCAAACAAACACAATGCAAAAGTGAAAACAGACTACAAGCTAGGTAACAATATTCAAGGGAATTCAGCCCACCCATGCCTAGCTACTCTGTACTGAGGCTCACCCAAAAACTTGACTATATGCAGCAGCCGCACTTTCACAAAGACGGGTTTAAAAAAAAAAAGAGGTGTGAAAACACCCCAGGACATCGGCTGAAGTCTCAGCAACCTTTGTTTTTTTTCGTTTATGGGAGGGGGAAGAGATTTATGGGGGGGGGGGGGGGGGGTGGAGCCCAACATCTGTTGCACCATCTTAGTACCAGAGGAGTTGTGAACTTAAGTGTGGCAGAAGCAACCAAAAATAGGCATTGGCATGTTTGCATGCCTTGCATATACAAATGATATTTAGCACATTAAAGCTAGTCCTTCTGGCTTTGACAATACTGGGGAAAAGACAAAGGATGGCTTTCTGCATATAACGTACTTAGGAGTTAAGCAACTTAATATGACAGACACTTATGATTTTGCATGCTTTTTAGTGGTAATGCACTTTTAAAATTCCTCGTGAATTCCGATAGAAGAACTTTCTAGAGCTTTTATTTCAGGAAGGGGTAACAATGTGACTTTGCAGGCAGCTGCGCAAACAACATCGAATCAATACCACTAATCACACATCTTTTCCAAGAGGTCAGGGAAGACATTTGCTTCCAATATGTAAAGTGTGCTTACCATAGACTCCAAATTCAGAAACAGCTGTGGGACGGCCGTGCCCAACTTGCTAAATTCTTAGCCATAATCATTTCAGTGAATGAAGTATCCAGAACAATGCCATTAACAACCCAAGTGGGTGTGAACAAAACATGACTGCACTTATGCCTAGTCTGGACATGCATGATCATGAAAGTGAAACTCCAAAATTACACAAGTGCCTTTTTTTTAAATTACCAATTGTATTGTTTACTTAATTTGGCGTATATATAACTGTATCTAAACCTAAAACAACTGAGTGTAGGTATGCAGTCTATTTAAATAAATGTGGAAAAATACTAGCTTCAGCATTTCTTTTTGCTTGCAACAAACATAAATGTGGATAAATACAGATAAAATGTCAAAAAAATAAATATGGATAAATACAGACGGAAATGTTAAAAAATAAATACCATAAAACCGGGAGCCCTAATCATAACCCACCCTTACTCCTTAAAATATCCCAACACCCTTAAACACTAACCCATCTTAACCCTATAAATATACCCTGTACCCCAAAACCCAAACCTATCCCTAAAAATACCCCTTTACCCCAAAACCCAAACCTAGCCCTGAACCCTAAAAATACCCCTGTACCTCAAAACCCAAACCTAGCCCTGAATCCTAAAAATACCCCTGTACCCACAAAACCCAAACCTAGCCCTGAACCCTAAAAATACCACTGTATCCCAAAACCTACCCCTGAACCCATAAAATACCCCTGTACCCCAAAACCCAAACCTACCCCATAACCCTAAAAATACCCCTGTACCCAAAACACAAACCTAGCCCTGAACCCTAAAAATAACCCTGTACCCCAAAACCCAAACCTACCACTGAACCCTAAAATACCCCTGTACCCCAAAACCCAAACCTACCCCGGAACCCTAAAAATATCCCTGTACCTCAAAACCCAAACCTACCCCTGAACCCTAAAAATACCCCTATACCCCAAAACCAGCCCTGAACCCTAAAAATACCCCTGTACCCCAAAACCCATACCTATCCCTAAACCCTAAAACTACCCCTGTACCCCATAACCCAAAACTATATCTGAACCCTTAAAATACCCAAACACTCCAAAACATATACCTCAGTACCCCAAAACATATACCCCTATACCCATACTTACCTTATCCAAACATTAAAAAAAACCATGCTTTTACCATTCATGCATTTACAACGAATTTCGTGGTAAATGTATGCGTGGTAAAAGCATATAAAATGTAATGCCATGCGTTATAATGGCATTGCGGAGTCATGGTACTTTCGTAATGAAAGTATGTGGAGTGTTGGTATGCGGAAAGAAAGTTGCGGAATAATGGGTGTTTACCCTCCCCGGTAAGTGCATTGGTGGCATGGCGGCCCACATCTCCAGCAACATACTCATATTTTTTCACCACCCATTTGAAAAATGCACAGGTCTCTCTCATTGATGGCCAGCACCGACATACACTTTTAGACACACCTCCCGCCACAAGTTCTAGAATTGCGAACTTTAGAGCTGGGGAGCTACGTTCGAATCTCGGCATCAGCTCAACATCCTGTTATTCCAGGCAAATCGCTTTATCGCCCCGTGCCTACCACACATTAATGTGTTCTTCTGTAATGTAATTGTTGTCGAGTTCGTGCTATATAATATTACAAGGAAAAATAAAGTAGGAAAACTCGAGTTCACACACTACTGAACGCGCACTCTTAAGTGCATCAGCAGTGCACTGTGAATCGGAGCGTTTCACAGGCCTGTCACAGATAAGAAATGCTATCAAAACGAAATCCTACAAAACAATATACTACTGGCCGGCAGCAATTCATACCCGGACAACGTCGGGGCGGGCTGCTAGTCATCATATGTAGTGGTTTAACTTTTGAGCTATGCCTCTAAGAGGGCTTAGCTGGTTATGCACTAGCCGTATGTATCTGTGTGTACATAGGTCTATAGGTGTAACCGGGAGGTAACAAGTCAGTATCGAATTCACATATATAGTTTTGGGAGTAATTTTTCGTTTTTCCTTTTTCTTGCTTTCTTTTTTGGTGGATCGTTGTCCTCTTAACTTTCCTTTGCTTCCTCGTATTTGCACCCGTTCTTTTTATCTTTTTCCCTACTAGACTCCTCCTGAAAGGCTCGCATTGTATTTCTTGTCTTGAAGATTCAGCCCTGCCTTAGTCTTTTTTACTACCTATGGAAGGTGGTGCATTATTAGCAGACTATGGTTGAGGCCTTTCGGAAGGCTGGGCTCCTTTAAGACATTTTAGAATTCTGGTTTACCATGTCATCAAGATTGCACCAAATGTAGAGCTTCGCAATTCTCCAACATTACTTTCTTGAAGTTCTTCCATATTTCTTCTTATGCTAATAATAGCTGTTTTTTAATGAAGTGCCTTTGAACTGAGAGAGGTGAATTTTTAGAAGCTGAACTGTACCAAGCCTTTTGAACAGTAGTATTTGTAGAACTCTTTGCTCCTTAGGCATCCTAAAGTATTGTACTCTGTCAACATCTACATGTTTCTCTCATTTTCCCTCAACCTCCCCCTCTCTCTTTTTTTCCGAACTGACATTTTCACACTCAGTTGTTCTACCTTTTACTTGTTCTCCCTTTCATCTGACAATTAGGCTCAGCTCTACTCTTTTACTTTTTCCTCTACATAACTGTCACTTTCCTCCTCTTTTCCTGTGGAGAATCAACTTTTTGCTTGCACCCCCCCCCTTTTCATTTGAATAATTATGCTTTAGCTTCATCTCATCATCTTCTTACCCTGATGCTCTCTCAATCTCATATTCTTCTGGTTCATAACGCTTTGTTACAAGGGGGTAGCCATGCTGCTTCTGGCTGTTGTAACAATAATGATAGGGTCCCATGTTGGTAGAGCCACTATCCATTGATTAATTTTGACCAATATCTGCTTCCCATTTCAAAGTGGTATCCTTTAAGGAAGATCTTGAAACAAAAAGAAAAAAACTTTTAGAATTAACATTAGATTCTTACCGTGAGGGCTGATGTAATTTACCTTCAAGTGCTAATTTACATGCTATCCGTTTCTCCCAGTCACACTACAGGAGTTTAGCATTGGTTGGAAGGACTTCAGCTTGGAGATTAGCTGTCTGCTTTGTGGATATAACACCAACACACTAATGTATAGACCATGCCTTTGTCCGACATGATTAGCGGGAGATTAAGAAAATCTTTACCAGCACTGCTTCATCAGGAACTGTAGAGAAATGGTACTGTTGTTTGAGAGGGGAACATCCACAATGAACTGATTGCATATTGAGATTCATGGACTGTGCTGTTAAAATTCAATTATAAATGGTTATAATGTTGCTCTTCATGGCTGCGTGACTTATGTTATATTTTTGCCTTGTTTTGGGCTGCAGCATGATTTTTGTCAATCTCTTTTAAATGTGTATTTCTTTGGCTGAAATAGTTTTAATTAACAGCAAAATAACCATTTTGTTTTTGTGTGTATATATTTCCTACTGGTGGTCTTGCCAGTCCAGTAAGTCGTTATAGTTCGGACCATGTTCCCATAGGAATATTGTTTTTTGACTGGCCCATATCTTTGGCGTAATTTGACGAATCTTTTCCAAATTTTCCCAGAAAGTGTCATGATGTGTCTTGTGCATGGAAATTTCAGGGTGTTCTGTCAAGCGGTGGCTGAGGACAAATAAGGGGGGGGGGGAGGGGGGGGGGGGGGGTTAGGGAGGGTAAAAAAAAAAAAAGTGTGTTTGCCATGTTAGTTCCCCTAGACTCTTTACATACGCTTGCAACCCAAACCGCTGAACGGAACTAAACCAAATTTCGCAGAAAGGTAGCATACGAAAGAAACAGGTTAGTGTTAGATTCCTTACCTTAGAATATCCTTAGGCGTCAGGCTGGATCCGGAAAGTTTTCGTCATCAGTACCCTTGCACGTCGGTAGGCGTCGCCTGCGGCTCAGCGTCCGTCGTCGGCGTTGTGATCGCCGGGATGACGTTGTCAGAGTACTTAGACGTTCTTCTTTTTTCCGCACCAGCTAGCGCAGATCCGGGAAGAGCAGTACTCCTAGTCATTTTTTGACAAACTTTTTGATCTATTTTGGATCTCTTTTTCGAGTCGACTTCGACTCCTGGTGCCGTAGGGATGCCTGGCTTCAAGCCGTGCGACGCCTGTCACCGCCTGATGTCGGTGACCGACCCCCCACCATCGGTGTCTCTACTGCCTCGAAGCCAACCACGTCGACAAGTCGTGCCTTGACTTCGAAAGCTAGGCGGGAGCGGTCCCGCAAGCTACTCTAGATCCGGCAGTCAGCTCCGCGTCGCTCGAGGAGGTGGTCGAGGGACCGGTCGCAGTGCCGCAGTCGTCACTCGTCGAGTCATCGCCAGCACTTGTCGGGCTCCAAGTCCTCTGGTAAGTCGAGGCACTCCAAAAAGAAGTCGAAGAGGTGACATCGCTCTTCACACTCCCCTCGTGCGACGCAGCTGAGGGTTCGGGTGACACCGCCCGCGCGGCTCCATCTGAGCCGCAGGCCTGCGAGCGACGCTGGAGGAGATATGTGATTTTCTCATTGCCATGAGGACTCACTTCATTCGGGCCCTGCAGACCCAACTTGGGGCCTAGGCGGGCCGGTGGCTCCGGCGCCATCGGGCGCCTCGGCCCCAGCGCCGTCGTCGACTTCGGTCCCGACGCTGCCGGCCCCTGTGGGGATCCGTGCCTGGATCCCGGTCGACGCCAGTTGACCTTACGACCCCTCCGCTGGCGCCGACCCCCATGGTTTCCCTCCCGGCACCGTCCTCGGATAAAGTCTACCCCAGATTCAGTCCGGGTCCGGCGTCGGAACCAGGACACTGATGAAGGGGAGGACTGGGAGGGTTCTGAGGACCCTCTGGCACAGCAGTGCCAGTTGAGCCAGGACTGGGCAGACGAGCTAGGGGAGGCCAGTGGCCTGGACACTTCGCCCGACACTGGATTCATCTCTCCTCCCTCTGTGGCTACGGAGGAGGGTGCCACTTATGGTGTGGTGTTGCGCAGGGCAGCCAAGGTCTTGGCTCTTGAGCTCCCTGCTGCGGCCGTGAGGACTAATCTCCTCACTGAGGTGCTTCAGCTGCTAGTAAGCTCCTCCGAGCCTCTACTGCCGTTCAATGAGGCCCTCACGGACGTTCTATTGGGCACCTGGCACAAGCCCTCCACAGTGCCCCTTGTGGATCGGAACGTAGCCCTACTCCACCGCCCGGCTCCAGGCAATCTTAGCTTTCTGTTTGTGCACCCCACCCCCGAGAGCCTGGTGATCCAGGCTTCTACGTCCCAGACCGCATCCAGACCGGATCGGAAATCCAAAAGGTTTGATCAGTTTGGGAAGAAAGTGTTCTCCTCATTGAGTTTGGGGTTGCGGTTTATCAACACCGCTTGCCTTTTGGGCCGTTATGGGACACGGTTGCGGACGTGCTGCCCCAGTGCCCGGAGATGGCCTGGGCACGGCTCGCCCAAGCCCTTTCGGAGGGGCGGGATGTGGCGTGTTATTCCATCAGGTGTGGACTAGATACCACGGACTCGCTGGGAAGGGCGATTTCCACGACGGTGGTGGTTAGCTGCAACGCCTGGCGACAAAGCAGACAGTGCGCTTGAGTGTTTCAAGGACTCCAGGGCTACGGCCAAGTCCTTGGGCCTGTCGCGCCAGCGCCAGCAAACTTCTGCTTTTTTCCCCCTTTCGTGGCCAAGGAAAGGGCCACCCCCACATGTCCTGCCAGCCACAGGCCGCAGAACCAGCCTCAACGCGGCCGCGAACGTGGTAACCGCCGTTGCGGTGCCGGGGGACAACGGCAAGGTCAGTCCACATCCGCAGCATCTGCCTCAAAGCCTTCCGAGTTCGACCTTTCAGGTCCATTCAACGCCAGTGGGTGGCAGGGTCGGCCATCACCTCCTCCACTGGTGCTCCATCACGTCGGACAGGTGGGTGCTGCAAATCGTCCTATGGGGCTACTCCCTCCCGTCGAGGCGACCCCTCCAGCCATGCCACCGCATGTTGGGGGATCACTTGCAACTTCTGCAGGAGGAAGTTATGGCCCTCTTGGCCAAGGGGGACATCAACCGCGTTCCTGGGCCAGAAGTAGAACGTGGTACTCCCACTACTTTCTGGTACCCAAGAAGGGCAAAGGAGGCCTACGCCTGTATCTTGGACCTCCTGAGCGTCAACAGCTTCCTCCGGAAGGAGAAGTTCAAGATGCTGACTTTAGCTCAGGTCCTAGCTGCCCTAGACCCTGGAGACTAGATGGTAGCGTTGGACTTGCAGGACGCATATTTCCACATCCCCGTCCTGCCGGCCCACCGGCACTACCTGCGGTTCACGGTGGGCCACGAGCACTTTCAGTTTACTGTGCGCCCCTTCGGCCTTACCAGCGCCCCTCGGGTGTTCACGAAAGTGATGGTGGTGGTTGCAGCTCATCTGCGCAGATCAGGGGTGCCAGTCTTCCCCTATTTCGACGACTGGTTGTTGAAGGCGGGCTCGCCCCAAACAGTTGTTTCCCACCTCCAGACTACGGCCGACCTCCTGCACTCGCTGGGGTTCTCCATCAACATGCCGAAGTCGCACTTGTGCCCCTCTCAGATGCTCCTTTTCATTGGAGCGGTTCAGGCCTCGCGCAGTTTCGGGTTTATCCCCCCGAACAGCGGGTTCAGGATATTCAGCTCCAATTCGATCTTTCAGCCCTTATCCCGAGTTTCGGACAGGTTGACGCTAAGGTTCCTGGGGTTGATGGCCTCCTGCAACCTTCTGGTGCATCACGCCAGGTGGTGGATTCAAGCTCTGCAGTGGGACCTGAAGTTTCAGTGGGCACAGCATCAGGGCAACCTGTCCGACCATGTCCTGATCTCGGAGGGCACTGCGAGTCAGTTGCAGTGTTGGCTCACGAACCACGATTGGGTCAGTGGCAGATTCCTCTCCCTACCCCAACCGGAGCACGTAGTAGTAACTGATGCGTCCCTCCTAGGATGGGGGGGGGGGGGCTACATGGGGGGAGGTGGAGATCAGAGGACTCTAGTCTCCGGCGGAGTCCCGGCTCCATATCAACCTTCTGGAGCTGCGGGCGATCCGTCTTGCACTGAAAGCTTTCCTTTCCTCTGTCTGGGGAAGTGTAGTGCAGGTGTTCACGGACAACACCACCGCCATGTGGTACTGCAACAAACAAGGCGGGGTGGGTTTGTGGACCCTTTGTCAGGAGGCTCAGCACCTCTATTGGCTGGAACACCAGGGCATCACCCTGGTGGTTCAACACCTGGCAGGTTCCCTGAACGACAGGGCGGATGAACTCAGCCGCCCGTGCATGATGGATCACGAATGGCGTCTGAACTCAGAAGTGGCGCAAGGTCTCTTTTGGCAGTAGGGAGAGCCTTGGTTAGATCTATTCGCCACCGAAGAGAATGCGCAATGTCATCAGTTCTGCGCGTTGGAATTTCCAAGGCGGCACTCGCTCGGGGTCGCTTTTCGTCGCAAGTGAAACTGCGGTCTGTTGTACTCCTTTCCGCCTATACCACTTCTGCCCAGAGTGCTGAAGATCAGACGAGACCGGGCCCAAGTCATCCTTGTGGCTCCGGACTGGGCACGAAGATACTGGTATCCCAAGCTACTCAGCATGCCCCCCGATTCGTCTGCCTCTTCAGGAGGACCTGCTGTCGCAGTGTGGTAAATAAATAAA
Source organism: Lissotriton helveticus (assembly GCF_964261635.1). Taxonomy (NCBI): domain Eukaryota; kingdom Metazoa; phylum Chordata; class Amphibia; order Caudata; family Salamandridae; genus Lissotriton; species Lissotriton helveticus. Next base: position 846,505,352 of record NC_136061.1, on the reverse strand, counting down.
TAATACCCTATTTTTGACTAGACATATATCATAACAGATAGCTCAATAAATAAGAGTCAAGATTCGAGGTAGTAGGAGTTTTTTGCAGGTTTAATACAGCATAAGGACAGGAACAGGACAACCTGCACGGGAATAGGATGGCAGCTGCCGGGGGCCAGGATCTGGGATGAGCGCGCTAACTTTTTAATAACAATACAAGAGCATATATACATAACGCAAACACATAGCATTACATTGCAGTAGGCGTAGCAGTGGGTGGAGCAGAAGGCGTGACGCGTAGCAGTCGCGAAAGATAAGAGTAAAAGTAGGTGTAACTGGGCGTATACATAGACATGTGGTGCAGACGTAACAGAATATGTCATGAATGGGGCGGAAACATTGGAGGGGGCTACCTAAGGAGCCGGGACCTCTAACCTGGTGGTGCGCGCAAACTGGCAATGACGTGTCACTAGGAGAAGCTGGGGGCTATGAACTCTGTGCTAGGAGCAGAGACTAAAGTCTGGAGGGTCGGAGCGACATGTACCTAAACTCTATCTAGTATCTGATGTTTAGAGAACATGTTGATATAAACTAGAAGTCAAGAGGGGAAAGGCTAACTGACTCTAAGACTGGACCATGCATTATTCTACATGTAGTGCGTGATGAAGAATATTAAATGACCATTAAATGCAGTATTTCTCTAACGTGGAGACGAGAAGGCTAGACAATGACGGAAACTATTGATGCAGTTCAGTAGTTTAGGAATGTAGAGAAGGAGGACTGAACTGATAACTGGAATCATAACATATTCTTGGCAGACTCAGAGGCAGAGCCAAGCTGCACCGGGCACTGCGAGGCAGGAAGTAAGTGAAAGGTCGAGGATACGGGTGGGGGCTGCATCGCTCCTCAGCGAGGCTTCAGGAGACAGGAGCTGAATCTGATGTCCAGGCCCTTTTGAGGCCTAGAAACGGGGACTTTATAATGGAATAACGTGCACACTGAGAAACGTGGCCACATTACTTTACATAGGCCTGATATTCGTAGTATTCACGAGGACTGGAAACTGGCATACTAGAGGTGGACACAACTGTAATTGCGTCATTAATCAGACATGGGGAATGCATATGCATATTTAATCATGCACACATAACATATGATGGATGAGGCGTAGGGACACAGAACATGACAAAATTTACTTTTCCACATTCCCTCCTTGTCACTACGTTTCCATCAGGAAACATCAATATTCATGATACCGTCTATCATTTCATACAGTATCATTTGCTCGTCTCGAATTATCCTGGAACGGGTTTTAGAACGGGGCTTGGGACTAGGAATACAAGAGGTAGCACAAATGCCGCAAATCGCAGGGCCACATTGTATACAGAGGCAGCAGCTGAATATGATCGCTACTGCAATACCTAGAAAGGACAAGACTTTCCATCCCCATGCGGAAATTATATTCCAGAACCAACCGGACCATGTCCAGGTGCCTGGATCTTGGTGTATCAGATGGGCAATTTTATGGAGTCTGGTTATAGCTGAATAAACAGACGGCGCGTTATTTGGAATGAAAATGCAGCAACTAGATCCGATGACTCTACAGGCCCCGCCCCTATCGGCCAGTATGACGTCAAGGACGAGACGATTCTGGAGCACGACAATTCTCATAAAGGATTGTTCTTCGGTTAAGTTACCTAGAGCAGAGGCAGTCTCATCTACTACTGCTTCAAGGGTTCTTGTTAACCTACGGATTAACTTACTGTTTACAACTGTACCTAAATAAGGGAACACACCTTTATCAATATCAATGAATTGTTCTGCAGCAGTTTCAGTATAATCGACAATCGGGAGATTTCTCTTGTGTCTAGTATGTACTAGGAAGGAATTCCTATGGTAGTCAGGTGGGGCTAGAAAAACTGGTGGCAGTAGGAAAGCAATGTAACAGGTTCCCTCCCAATCGAGGGGCAGACGAACATATGCGGTTTGACCACAAATAAAATAAGAATGACGTGAAGCTTTAAAAATAGATTTCCCACGTCACTATACTGGATAATAGTAGTACAATCACTATGTCCTACGTGTACGGAACCCTTATTTCGGACACATAATTCGCCTTTGACTGGTAGTACTGAAATAGCGGGTAAGTCTGGAGTAGTATCAGACTGAACATTCAGGACCATAAAATTCGACGAATAATTACCTAAATTATATACTTCATTTTCTAGATCTAAACCTGTTCGGTGGGGGAGACCTTGCTTGTCTGGGAAACATGTACTGTTAAGAAAAGACATATCTGTTGAGGATGACGTTAACGTGGACCATGCTCCACACGAACCATTATGTGAGAACGGATAAGGAAAAAGTGGCAGAACTCCCTTCGGTGTCTGGAAAGGGGGGAGTCGACCACACACCCAACAATTAGTGGCATTGCTGGTCTGGTGTGAGTAATGTAACATGCGGATAAATGAGTTATTACGCATAGCGAGGCGGTATGAATATTCGTGAGGAGGCAGATCACTAAACGTGTGCTCTGCTGTAGCATTAGCAGACTTATTTACATGAAGAACTGGGAAATATAGGAAAAAGGCATAACTGGTGCAGGAAATCATAATGCTGATGAATAATATGAAACTTAGAAAAACGATACATTGAATTGAGTTTTTACTAACTCTCTCACTATGGGGGTCTATTTTATACATGTCAGAAACAGTCTAACCGTTTCACCTAGGGGAGGACTTAGACAATCAAACTGACTGACTTATTTTACTAGACCGGAGTTTTTGCTTATACTCCTGCTGCGGAGTTTTCTCTACCAAGGGAGGGGTTGTATCAATGTCATTTGCGGGACAGTCCTTAGGAACAATGTTTTGACAAGTCTTGATATCCTGGGAAATGTTTTTAGAGACCGGTTTCAATCCGTAGAATTTCTTGACGTGCGAAAGATGCACCCAGCCGCGGCGTCCTTCCAATTTCACGGCTGTACGGGTGGTGAGGAGGACCTGACGGGGCTCTTTCCATCGAGGCTCCAGCGGACTTGATCTGTCAAAGTTCCGGACCATCACCATGGAACCTGGAACGATTTCATGCGGTGCCACCTCGGTATTGTCTGGAAATGCGGCAGCAACCTGTGAACGACATGAGTTGAGGGCAGACATCAAGGAAGCTAGGTAATCTGTCAGCATATTACATGAAACATCAGTAATACTTCGGGGTCTAGGAGTACCCCACATGTTAGGGGGGCGGCCGAAAACGACCTCATACGGGGACAGACCTGATCTGGAATGTGCGACCATGCGCATATAAAACAAAGCGACTGGCAGAGCTACTAGCCAGTCCACACCCTTATCTTTACATATTTTTGCAATTCGAATTTTCAGAGTCTGATTATGTCTCTCGACTAGACCGGCTGCTTCAGGATGGCGTACACAATGGAACTTCCACTGGTACCCTAACAACAGGGAAACGTGCTTCATCAACTCAGATGAGAATGGCTGACCGTTATCAGAATATACGACTCTAGGGAGTCCATAACGAGGGAAAAACTCACGAACCAACTGCTTGGCAGTGGTCGCGGCTGTGTAATCTGGGACTGGATATGCTTCTGTCCATCTGGACAAAGCGCATACAACTACAAGGACATACTTGAAACCTCGACACCGCTCCATCTGAATATAATCCATCTGGAGGACCTCAAAAGGGTGGTCAGGAGGCTGGAAACCACCTTGTTCCACCGGGACACTTTTACCTGGATTAAACTGACAACATATCATACAGGTACGGACTTTCTGCTTGGCTGCAGCTCGTAAATGTTTGTTGAACCAAATGTTCTGGATACTGTCTAACATAGCTTTTTCTCCTAAATGTGCTGGACTATGTGCGGTATTAATGATGACTTGAACCATAGAGTCGGGGAGAAACCATGTGGCTCTACCCTTTGTTAACCATCCTTGATCTGTCTGGACCCCTCCTTGTTCAGACCATTTCTTGATTTCTTCAGGAGTAGCATGTAACTGGATATCTATGACATCTTGAGTAGGGTCCTTAACTGTCATACATGTAGTCGGATCTGGAGCATGTGTCTGTGTCGGATTAACTTGAATGTCTGGAGTCTGTGCTGTAAGCTTGGCTGTGTGATCTGCTAGATCATTACCTTGAGAAATAATGTCAGTGACTTTCGTATGTGCTTTACATTTCATGATAGCAATGGATGTCGGTAAATGTATGGCATCTAACAGAGCTTGAATAAGGAGACCATGCTGAATCTTGGTTCCATGAGAAGTCATGAAACCTCTCTCCTGCCAGAGCACTCCGAAGTCGTGTACAACTCCAAATGCGTAACGTGAATCTGTGTAAACATTAACTTTCAGGTTCTTGGCGTGTATGCAGGCTTGTGTCAGAGCAACTAGCTCTGCTGCTTGAGCGGACAGAGTGTCAATACGGTGTGTTTCAATAACTTCGGTGTCAGTAGTCACTGCATACGCGGCGACTAGTTCTCCTGTACTAGTTCTCATACATGAACCATCCACATAAAGTGTCAGGTCGGAGTCTGGTAACGGAATGTCTGTCAGGTCTTGTCTTGGCTTTGTCGTAATGTTGACTACTTCCACACAGTCGTGTGTGGCAGATTTTGAACTAACTGATGGTAACAGTGTAGCAGGATTCAGGACGTTGCAGCGTCTGATTTCTATGTGTGGCTGGAACAATGTCAATTCATAACCTGTTAAACGTGCAATTGTCAAGTGCTGAGTTTGTGTTCGGTTTAAAAGAACTTCTACTGAATGTGGGACGTGTACTGTCAAGGAGTGTCCTAAAACTATGGAATCACTTTGTCTGATAGCTAGTGCTGTGGCTGCAACTGACTTGAGGCACGCAGGCAACGCCTGGGCGACTGGATCTAGTGTGCTCGAAAAATAAGCACAGGGCTTGTATTGTCCTGCTTGATCTTGTGTAAGAACAGATAATGCTGTACCTTCACGTTCAGTAACGAAAAGTGTAAAAGGCTTACTGTAGTTCGGTGTAGCTAGAACTGGAGCTTGGCATAGGGCTTTCTTTAACTCGTTGAAACTAAGTGTATGTTCAGATGTCCAAGGGAGAACAGTCGATACGGCTGCCTCCTGTGTCGTTAACTGTATCAGTGGCTTGGCTAGAAATGCATACTGGGGAATCCATTGTCTACAATAAGAAGTAAGGCCGATAAAGGCACGTACCTCCTTCTGGGTTCTGGGCTGGGGAAGACTCGCTATTAACTGGATACGGTCTGGTGTCAACTGCCTACCCCTCTTGGACAGTAAGTGTCCTAAGTATACCACTTGCTGGACACAGAATTGAAGCTTCGAAGGGGACACCTTGTGCCCCATCTCGGCTAGGAAGTACAGAACCGTCAGTGACGCTCGCTCGCAATCACGTTCAGAACGGGCTGTGATCAGGAGATCATCGACATACTGGAGCAGGGCAGTGTCAGTTGGCATGTGAATATTATCTAGTTGTCTCTTAAGTGCTTGACTGTAAATACTAGGGCTTTCTGTGAAACCTTGAGGAGCGCGTGTAAACATATAGCTCCTTCCATTTAAACAAAATCCGAAAAGAAACTGGCTGTCTGGATGAATAGGAACACTAAAAAATGCGTTCTTAAGGTCGATTACTGTAAAGAACGTGGCTTCGGAATCAATGGCTGTCAATAGGGAAGAGATGTCTGGGACAACTGGGTACTGTGGAATAATACATTTATTAAGCTCTCGTAGGTCAATCACTAATCGATATACTGGGGGTGCATTTGGATCAGTACGTTTCATGACTGGAATGATCGGAGAATTACATACGTTGGAGTCAGTTTCTACAACTACTCCTTGAGCCATGAGCTCGTCTATAATTTTGGATAAGGCTGCTACAGCCTCAGGTGGCAATCTGTACTGTCTGATTCGTGGTAACACTACACCTGGCTTGAGAGTCACACGATAGGGTGTGATTTGCATGTAACCTACATCAGTTGGACCTTGCGCCCATAAGTGCTGCGGAACATTAGACAGTCTGGGATCAAAATCTCGTAATACATAGTGACCCTTAAAGTCACGTAGGAACAGACGTATTCCCTCTGGGGAACAGCATATGACTGCACCTAATTCTTTCAGTGTTTTAATGCCTAATAGGTTTTCTGGACATGACTTAGTAAGTAACAGATCAGTAGTGCGGGACAATGGACCTACTTCTAGAGTAACTGGCTTTGAAATCTCATTTACGATAGGCTTTCCTGAAAATCCAAGGGAAACATTTCTTGAGCCTGAGAGCGGAGCCCCTGGAACTTCGGCATGACTAATTGTGGTCCTACTTGCCCCTGTATCAATCAAAAACTTTCTGTCTTTCCCTAATACTTGACTGTGAACATAGGGACCTTCTTGATCTACAGGTATCTCGATGAGAGGCAAGCCTACCTCCCTCTCTAGGCTGTTTCATGAATATGGCTGGTACTCTGGATACTCAGACTGTGCATACTGGTACATCTGCGATGTAACGTGCTGTGTTGCAGCGATAGGCTGCGGTACTGTAACTGTCTGTGGTGCATTCTGTGACTGAGGAGTCTGTGAAACTTGTTCTTGTCTAGGCGGACGTGGTCTTTCTTTTGTCTTACCAGTAGCTATGTTGTGTTTCAGGACTGCACACTCATTTATAAAATGACCTGGCTGTTTACAATAATTGCAGTTCCCTTTAACGGGAGCTGCAGGATGACTGGCTTGATTCGGACCCCTCTTCTGACTGTCTTGAGGAACAGATTGTGCAACTAGCACTTTCATTTTCGTGTCTTTCATACGTTTTCTTTCGTGTTCTTGCTCTTCCCTGATTCTATTCTGGTGATACTGGAGCATCTGGAGCATCTGGGACGGAGTATTAGCTTGCCAGGTGCTTTCGACTTTCAAAACTCGGTTTTTAATTGGTGGACTTGAATTCTCGACTAATTTAGTAACGAAAAGGTGAGGGTATGACTCACTACTTGTCTTGAGACCACTGTTGATACTGAAACATTTTTCAAATCTAGAATAAAAATCACTAATATCTTCATCTTGCTTCTGTTTACAGGCTGAGATTGCATCCCAGTCTTCTTTTCTAGTTGTCAATAATCTGGGTAAAACTTGAATCAATAATTCTGGTAATTCTTTACATTTATCTCCAAGACCGGTACCTGGTACTCGCGCCTTGTCTTCAGCTTCTAGAACTGCCCAATCGATCTTTTTCTCTCCCACCTCCCATTCTTTTTCCTTTAGCTTTTCATACACCCCTGCGGGCAACAGGACCTTTAACATTTTAATGATATCTGGGTAAGTGTATTCTCCCATACGGAGCATGTCTTTTAATTCTCTATGGAACCCTGCTGGATCTTTGTCATGACAGGGAATTAATTTCTTCATTTCAAGGAGTTCCATCTTTGTGATTGGAGTGTATACAAACACTCGCTGCATTTCGCCACCCGTTCCTTTAACTGGGTGGACTTCTCGTAACGGATTCTGTCTCTCTATGTAGAATGATTTACTTTCTGGGGGTGAGACATGAACAAAATGCAGGCTCAAGAACGTTTATATTTGTGGCGCTGTTCTAGAATGACACTAATTAAATCGGTACCTAGACCTCTCCATTTATACTGGAGTAACTCGTTCAGGATATCATGTAACGGGCCTGGATCGGAATGTTGACCCTCATACAGAGTAATGAGGTACTGAATCATATACATACCCACCAGTCGCTGCTCGGCTGGGGGCAATTTCAGAAACATTTGTGCCACTATTTCGTCTGGAAAAGTGGTAGAATCAGTAATCCATCGGACTGCTGATCGCACTAGTTCCTGTTCATGCATAGTACTTAACTCACTATAACCGATTCGTGATTTCAGAATGTGATCGGTAGCTTGAAATACTTGTTCTAGGGAACCTTGTTCTGGTGCTGAATGATGGAAAATAGACTTGTGTTCTAGACGTAAATGGCGATCTGGAAATCTAGGTTTCCCTACATACGCTATTCTGGCAGTATTCTCGTCGTCTTCCTCTTCAGGATCAGAGGTACTTTCTTTCTCGCTTACTTGTGCTGCTTTACGCTGTTCGTGTATCTTTATTATTTCTCTACGGATTTTCTTGTACATACTTTCCATGGCACTAATGGTATTGTGCTTTCCTTCGGCTATATTATCACTCCACTTTGTCAGGATTTTCATTTCGGCTGGATCTTTAGACGGGTAATCTTGTTCTCTTATTAGACAGTTAATTAAGAACTTTAATATCATGCGCTGAATCTCGGCTTTCCTTTGAGACATGGCATTACTAATACTTTCTGGATCATCCCCTGTACGGATGAAACGATATATTCTGTCTAGATCTTCTTTCATATTCGGCAAGGTGACTAGATACTCGGTCACCCTCCTTATGCGTACGGAATATAAAACCATATTAAATTCGCCTGGAACTGGGTCATAGACACATTCGCCAAGGGTTTGCCTGATTTCTGCAACAGACTTATTACTTTTAGGAGTACGCTGTGATGCTTGAGCATGTAATTCGAGTGCTGATAAACGCTTGTATGGCGGCGGGGTTTGAGGAAGACCTCCCCCTGCGGCCCCTAAACTAGAATCATCAACTGATGCTTTTCGTCCTGGCAGGGTCGGTAATTGTAACGTGGGCTGGACTTGTATGGCGGGCTGACCCGGGGGGGCTGTTAAGGGCACCCCGGTGTCTGGAGGAGCAGGAATTACCTGATTTACAGGGACTGGCGGAGCGTGAACAGGATTTGCATATTCGGGGACTGTGTCGTCCAGATAGGACGAAATAAAAATATCAGCTGCGGTCGGTTTGTGACGTAGCTTGGTCGGAACTAATGGTGGCGGGAAATTACTGGATGCCTCTGGGGTCGCTTTTGGCAAGCCCTCAGCAAGAAGAGGATACATACCCTTAATAAGGGCATGCCTCTGTCTGTCTGATTGCTCAGTTCTAACTCGTTCACCTATCTCGATTAATTCTCTTTCTTGGGCTCGTTCTTGGGATTCTCTACTTAGTTCTGACTTTCTGATTTCTTTTTCGGTTCTTTTATGAGCTTCTTTGCGCCATAACTCGATGGCATCTTTCTGTGACTGTCTGGCTTTCTTTTTCCATAATGCTTCTTCTACTCGCATGATGCATTCGGCATCCCATGTACCCGATACGGGCCATCTATACTTTTCTTCTAACTGTTTGGTATAATCTACCCATAAATCTAGATACAATATGGCGCTTATGCCATGCTTCTGATACATAAAGTGACCTGGACTGTCCCTAGGCGGAACAGGAACTGCTTCTTCTAACAAACCCTTTCTAGTTTTTAACTGACGTAATCTCGAAAAGAGAGACATTGTAAACTTGAATCGGAACACAATACAATAGACGAGGAACAATAACAATTGGGAAAACAATTCAGGCATACCACGACATTGGAAATACATTGAACAACATCATAACATTACAGTTCGGACAGAAATATTACCTGGAATACTGAGAACAGAAACACAAGAATTTCTCGAGAACGGAACAGACTAGAGTTACTGGATGCACTGCTGAAACAGTACGGAACATACCGGTCCCATAAAGGGACGCATCAAGACCCGTATCCACCTAGGTGAACACTTCGTTTGTGGGCCTGGGTACCACCAACCCACGGACCAGAGTCAATTTAGATTGACCCTGTCTAGATACTACCCCAGCAATGGTACTCACCGGGCAGCAAGAACGGAAAGCCTCGGACTGGACTGGACTGCTACGACGACGGACGACGAACTTCGGACTTCAGTTACGGGTGGGCCTCCGGATACCTCGGACCTTGGACTCTTGGCTTGGGCTCTGGTCGGGACTCGCCGCGTTCCTCCACCGTCTCGTTTGGATGCTGGACCGCCTCCTCCGTCTCCTCCGTGGGCCTGAGGGATACTTGAAGCAGAAATATCTGCACGTGGCCGGTATGGTTCCGTCACGGCTGCAGAGGGTCAGGGGGTCGGCGTGGCTTCACCGACGCGTGGGGAAAGGGCAAGTCCCTATTCGGGCGCCATTATGTGGTAAATAAATAAATAATACCCTATTTTTGACTAGACATATATCATAACAGATAGCTCAATAAATAAGAGTCAAGATTCGAGGTAGTAGGAGTTTTTTGCAGGTTTAATACAGCATAAGGACAGGAACAGGACAACCTGCACGGGAATAGGATGGCAGCTGCCGGGGGCCAGGATCTGGGATGAGCGCGCTAACTTTTTAATAACAATACAAGAGCATATATACATAACGCAAACACATAGCATTACATTGCAGTAGGCGTAGCAGTGGGTGGAGCAGAAGGCGTGACGCGTAGCAGTCGCGAAAGATAAGAGTAAAAGTAGGTGTAACTGGGCGTATACATAGACATGTGGTGCAGACGTAACAGAATATGTCATGAATGGGGCGGAAACATTGGAGGGGGCTACCTAAGGAGCCGGGACCTCTAACCTGGTGGTGCGCGCAAACTGGCAATGACGTGTCACTAGGAGAAGCTGGGGGCTATGAACTCTGTGCTAGGAGCAGAGACTAAAGTCTGGAGGGTCGGAGCGACATGTACCTAAACTCTATCTAGTATCTGATGTTTAGAGAACATGTTGATATAAACTAGAAGTCAAGAGGGGAAAGGCTAACTGACTCTAAGACTGGACCATGCATTATTCTACATGTAGTGCGTGATGAAGAATATTAAATGACCATTAAATGCAGTATTTCTCTAACGTGGAGACGAGAAGGCTAGACAATGACGGAAACTATTGATGCAGTTCAGTAGTTTAGGAATGTAGAGAAGGAGGACTGAACTGATAACTGGAATCATAACATATTCTTGGCAGACTCAGAGGCAGAGCCAAGCTGCACCGGGCACTGCGAGGCAGGAAGTAAGTGAAAGGTCGAGGATACGGGTGGGGGCTGCATCGCTCCTCAGCGAGGCTTCAGGAGACAGGAGCTGAATCTGATGTCCAGGCCCTTTTGAGGCCTAGAAACGGGGACTTTATAATGGAATAACGTGCACACTGAGAAACGTGGCCACATTACTTTACATAGGCCTGATATTCGTAGTATTCACGAGGACTGGAAACTGGCATACTAGAGGTGGACACAACTGTAATTGCGTCATTAATCAGACATGGGGAATGCATATGCATATTTAATCATGCACACATAACATATGATGGATGAGGCGTAGGGACACAGAACATGACAAAATTTACTTTTCCACAGCAGCAGCAGGGGACGGTCCTCCACCCAAACCTGTCCAGTCTCCACCTACATGCGTGGAGATTGAGCGGCGACAGTTGAGGCCATTTGAGTTGTGTTGTGATTCTGGCAGCCAGGCGTACCTCCACAAATTCGGTATACGCCTGCAGGTGGAACAAATTTGTGGCATGGTGCAAGGCTGTGGACCCACTCTCTGTCCCCCTTTCAGAGGTTCTCCTCTTTCTTCTTTCTCTTGCCCAGCAGGACTCTGCTCTGGGCACTATCAAGGGCTACCTCTCGGCCATATCAGCCTTCTTTAGGCTTCCTGATCAGCCTTCTCTTTTCAAGTACCCTATTGTAAATAGATTCTTGAAAGGCATCACATGCATGTTTTCTCCTGTTCCTTTCGTGATGCCTCAGTGAGACTTGAACCTTGTGCTGACTTATCTGATGTGTGCTCCCTTTGAGCCACTTCATAACTGTCCTCTACGTCTTCTGACTCTTGAAACTGCATTCCTGGTTGCCATCACCTCTGCCAGGAGAGTGAGTGAGCTCCAAGCTCTATCTTCTAAACCTCCGTTCCTCTCTGTTCATCCGGACAAGGTTGTTCTGAGGACTCGTCCTTCTTTCCTGCCCAAGGTGGTTACAGCCTTTCATATCGGGCAGTCCATCACCTTGCCCACCTTCCTTCTGCCTCCACATCCCTCGAAAGAGGAAGAGAGGCTCCACCGTCTGGACCCAAAAAGTGCGCTCTCCTTCTATCTAGACCGCACACGCCAGTTCCGGGTGGACGACCAGCTCTTTGTTGGTTACGTGGGCACTAAGAAGGAACGGGCTGTGCACAAGCGGACCATCTCTCGGTGGGTCGTTTTGTGCATCAAGGTCTGTTATTCCTTGGCGAAAAAGGAGCCTCCTGTGGGGCTGCGCACCCATTCAACTCGGGACACAGCGGCTACTACTGCCCTGGGTCGGGGAGTCCCCTTGCAGGACATCTGTCAGGCAGCTAAGTGGGCCTCGCTGCACACGTTTGCTAGGCACTACTGCCTGGACAGCCAAGTCCGGAGAGATGGCTTTTTCGACCATTCTGTTCTCTAGGACTTTCTGGTGTGATCTTGGTTCGCAGACCCACCACCGGGGTTGGTATTGCTGGGGTATCTATTCTAAGGTAAGCAATCCAACACTAACCTGTTACTTTCAGAAGCACAAGTTACTTACCTTCAGTAACGATATATCTGTAAGAAACAGTAGTTAGTGTTAGATTCCTTATCGCCCCACCCATCCTCCCCGTTCTGCGAACCGATATCTAGGGTTAAGGTATCTCCCTTGAGGGCCTTAAAATCTGACACTGGTGCCTAGAAGCTATCATGGCTCTGTGTTCCTCGCGCGGAAATCTATGTACAGAACTGACAGCGCGCGAGGGCGGCGTCTAAGTACTCAAACGTCATCCCGGCGATCACGACACTGACAACGACACCTACCAACGCGCAAGGGTACTGCTGACGAAAACTTTCCGGATCCAGCCTGACGCCGGGGGATATTCTAAGGTAAGGAATCTAACACTAACTACTGTTTGCTACAGATATATCATTACCGAAGGGAAGTAACTTGTGCTTTTGGTTCATAGATTGTTCTTTTTGTTATTTGGCAGAAATCCGTTCAGTAGTTTGCGTGATATTAAAGGAAATTCAGATTTGTATATCTACTATTGCAAAGTCTCCGCGAATAATGACACGCTCGAGCAGAGATCTGAAGAGCCTAGATTGGCTGCCAACACTTCAACCGGGAAGTGTTGGCAGCCATCTTGGGACTCGGCCACAGTCAAGTCCCACAAAAAAGTGTGAAAAAAAGAAAAGGGGGCAGGGTAGGAATACGCTGACCCCTTGGTCTTGGGGTCCCAGTGGGACTCCAGCAGGGCAAAGAAGCATATATACTTTTTTAATTTGCATCAATTTTCACAAAATAGTCATGAGTATCGATGTGAATTGGAAACAAAAAAAAGCATGGTCTCCCGCGTTTATTTTTCAAGAACCCCAGGTGTCCATGTATAATCAACCAATCGAGGCACTTATAAAGCGCACTACATACCCGTAAGGGTCTCAAGGCGCGGGGGGGGGCGGCGATGCTGCTACTACTGATCGAAGAGCCAGGCTCGGATAAGAGGGACTGTGGCGAGGGCAACGCCGGAGGTGCGGCGCTGGCGGGTGGGGGTGTAGAAGCTGAGTCGTCTGTTGAGGTATGCTGGGCCGGTGTTGTGGTTAGCTTTGTGTGCATGGAGGAGCTTGAAGGTTACCTTCTTGTTGACTGGAAGCCAGTGCCAGTGCAGGTCTCTCAGGTGGGGTGTGATGTGGCTCCGGCGGGGGATGTCGAGGATCAGGCGTGCCACGATGTTCTGGATGTGTTGCAGCAGTCTCAGGAGCTTGGCCGACGTTCCTGCGTAGAGGGCGTTTCCGTAGTCCAGCCCGCTGGTGACGAGGGCCTGGGTGACTGTTTTTCTCGTTTCGGTGGGGATCCACTTGAAGATCCTGCGGAGCATTCGGAGGGTGTTGATGCAGGATGAGGAGACGGCGTTGACCTGCTTAGTCATGGAGGGGTGGGGCTGAGGAAGAGGACTTTCGTCTTGTCTGAGTTCAGCTTCAGTCAGCTGTTCTTCATCCATTCGGCGACGTCCTTCAATCCTTCGTGGAGGTTGGTTGTGGCGGTGTGAGGGTCTTTAGTGAGGGAGATGATCAGCTGGGTGTCGTCAGTGTAGAAGATGATGTTGAGCTTGTGCTATCGGGCAACGAAGGTGAGCGGTGCCATGTAGATGTTGAACGATTCAGAAAAGGGGGTGGTGATGAACAGAGTGCCTGAATTAAGCAGACCACTCTTACCCAGTCCAAAGATCAGGGCTTGATCCATCACCGTTTTTTAGCTCACTGCACCATCCCAGCTCAGAACTTGGCTATATGCAAATTAGTCTGTTCCTGTCCCAGTGCATGATGGGAACAGGGCAAACCAAACTACCAAGCCAATTCTTATACTGGGAAGGAAACAAGCTTCCGGGGACCGGTTTCTGCCACTTCAGGCGTCGTCGACCCGGCTTGCTTGAATCCTGATGGTGCAATGAGCAAGGGACTCACATCTGAGTAGACCCTTCCACGCATATGGTGAACAAAATGATTCAGAAAAGGGGGTGGTGATGAACAGAGTGCCTGAATTAAGCAGACCACTCTTACCCAGTCCAAAGATCAGGGCTTGATCCATCACCGTTTTTTAGCTCACTTCACCATCCCAGCTCAGAACTTGGCTATATGCAAATTAGTCTGTTCCTGTCCCAGTGCATGATGGGAACAGGGCAGACCAAACTACCAAGCCAATTCTTATACTGGGAAGGAAACAAGCTTCCGGGGACCGGTTTCTGCCATTTCAGGCGGCGTCGGCCCGGCTTGCTTGAATCCTGATGGTGCAATGAGCAAGGGACTCACATCTGAGTATACCCTTCCACGCATATGGTGGACAAAATGATTCAGAAAAGGGGGTGGTGATGAACAGAGTGCCTGAATTAAGCAGACCACTCTTACCCAGTCCAAAGATCAGGGCTTGATCCATCACCGTTTTTTAGCTCACTGCACCATCCCAGCTCAGAACTTGGCTATATGCAAATTAGTCTGTTCCTGTCCCAGTGCATGATGGGAACAGGGCAAACCAAACTACCAAGCCAATTCTTATACTGGGAAGGAAACAAGCTTCCGGGGACCGGTTTCTGCCATTTCAGGCGTCGTCGGCCCGGCTTGCTTGAATCCTGATGGTGCAATGAGCAAGGGACTCACATCTGAGTATACCCTTCCACGCATATGGTGGACAAAATGATTCAGAAAAGGGGGTGGTGATGAACAGAGTGCCTGAATTAAGCAGACCACTCTTACCCAGTCCAAAGATCAGGGCTTGATCCATCACCGTTTTTTAGCTCACTGCACCATCCCAGCTCAGAACTTGGCTATATGCAAATTAGTCTGTTCCTGTCCCAGTGCATGATGGGAACAGGGCAAACCAAACTACCAAGCCAATTCTTATACTGGGAAGGAAACAAGCTTCCGGGGACCGGTTTCTGCCATTTCAGGCGTCGTCGTCCCGGCTTGCTTGAATCCTGATGGTGCAATGAGCAAGGGACTCACATCTGAGTATACCCTTCCACGCATATGGTGGACAAAATGATTCAGAAAAGGGGGTGGTGATGAACAGAGTGCCTGAATTAAGCAGACCACTGGGACTGGGTAAGAGTGGTCTGCCTAATTCAGACACTCTGTTCATCACCACCCCCTTTTCTGAATCGTTTTTGGCCACTATAGGTGTGGCAAAGTATACTCAGACATGAGTCCCTTGCTCACTGCTCCATCAGGATTCAAGCAAGCCGGGCCGACGAGGCTGAAATGCCAGAAACCGGTCCCCGGAAGCTTGTATCCTTTCTGGTGAAGAATTGGCTTGGTAGTTTGGTCTGCCCTGTTCCCATGATGCACTGGGCCAGGGACAGACTAATTTGCATAGAGCCAGGTTCTGAGCTGGGATGGGGCAGTGAGCTAAATAACGGTGATCGATCAAGCCCTGATCTTTGGACTGGGTAAGAGTGGTCTGCTTAATTAAGACACTCTGTTCATCACCACCCCCTTTTCTGAATCGTTTTTGGCCACTATAGGTGTGGCAAGGTATACTCAGACATGAGTCCCTTGCTCACTGCTCCATCAGGATTCAAGCAAGCCGGGCCGACGAGGCTGAAATGCCAGAAACCGGTCCCCGGAACCCCGGAAGCTTGTATCCTTTCTGGTGAAGAATTGGCTTGGTAGTTTTGGTCTGCCCTGTTCCCATGATGCACTGGGCCAGGGACAGACTAATTTGCATATAGCCAGGTTCTGAGCTGGGATGGGGCAGCAAGCTAAATAACGGTGATGGATCAAGCCCTGATCTTTGGACTGGGTAAGAGTGGTCTGCTTAATTCAGACACTCTGTTCATCACCACCCCCTTTTCTGAATGTAGATGTTGAACAGCGTCGGCTGAGGGATGAGCCCTGGGGTACGCCGCAGATTATCTCCGTGGCCTTGGAGCGGAAGGGGGGGAGGCAGACGCTCCGAGTTCTGCCGGAGAGGAAGGACGTGGTCCAGTCCAGGACCTTCTCTTGGATTCCTTTTTATAACAACAAGGGACCCCAATTAGTCTGCTCGGGACCTCGGGGAACAATTTTCTAAAACAACAGTGGTCCCATGCAAGGATAAAATGCAGTATCAATAAATATAGACGCAAATCCAATCTATATTTTAGAGTGACATGTCCAGCCGGACAGAGGTCATTCAAGTTTACTCAATAAACAAGTATCCAACATATAACAAGAATACCTTCCACAATGCCCCTGTGAGGTACACAAGCCTGTGCCCAACACTTGCGGGGTAAGTACAGGTGAAGAAGTGATAGAGAGAGTTTAAAGGCAAAACAACGTTTTTCTGCTTACACATTCATTGCACAGAAAATATCAAGTTGCACCATTACATTAATTTAACAATCAAATATGTTTGTATAAGGTGCATGAGCGAGTCGACGGCGTTTCGGTTCCCAGGGTAAGCCTGAATCGGCGTTCATGGAGGTATCCCCTGACGCCAGGGGATACCTCCATGAACGCCGATTCAGGCTTACCCTGGCGCCGTCCGGTTGCGACTGAGTAACACGGACCCCGGCAGCCCTTCATTCGAGGCTTGCTGGACCGGACCATACTGAGCATCGACTCGCATGGGTCCATTTTTGTACTGCCTCGGCAATTTGAGGTTTAGTGCTATAAGGCAAATAATTTGTTTTTGTCCTGATGATGGTTCCAATTATCCTTTAGGGGAACCGAAACGCCGTCGACTCGCTCATGCACCTTATACAAACATATTTGATTGTTAAATTAATGTAATGGTGCAACTTGATATTTTCTGTGCAATGAATGTGTAAGCAGAAAAACGTTGTTTTGCCTTTAAACTCTCTCTATCACTTCTTCACCTGTACTTACCCCGCAAGTGTTGGGCACAGGCTTGTGTACCTCACAGGGGCATTGTGGAAGGTATTCTTGTTATATGTTGGATACTTGTTTATTGAGTAAACTTGAATGACCTCTGTCCGGCTGGACATGTCACTCTAAAATATAGATTGGATTCGCGTCTATATTTATTGATACTGCATTTCTCTTGGATTCCGGCGTCGTGTAAGCGTGTTTGTAGTGTGTTGTGGCAGATCATGTCGAAGGCGGCTGACAGGTCCAGGAGGATGAGGGCCGCTGTTTCTCCGTTGTTAAGCAGGGTCCTTATGACATCGAAGGCGGCAATGAGGACAGTTTCGGTGCTGTGGTGTCTGCGGAAACCGGACTGGGATGGGTCCAGGATGTTGTTCTCCTCGAGGTAGATGGTCAGTTGTTTGTTGGCGATTTTCTCGGTGACCTTCGCCGAGAATGGAAGCAGGGAGATGGGTCAGACGTTCTTGAGATCCTTGAGGTCTGCCTTGGGTTTCTTGAGTAAGGCGTTGTCTCGGCGTGCTTCTAGCTCTCCGGGAAGGTTGCTTTCTCGAAGGAGATGTTGATTACTCTCCGGAGATGGGGTGCGATGGTTGTGTTGAAGATGTGGAGAGGGCATGGGTCTAATGGTGATCCGGAGTGGATGGTGTTCATGATCTTGCTGGTGTCCTCGTCGTTGGCACTGGTCCAGGAGAGCAGGCGGTTGGTGCGGGTGGTGGTCGTGGGGGTGGTGGTTGTCGGGGGCGGTCATGGCGCTGTGAATGGCTGTGTTGAGAAGGCTGTATGGGTGAGTGTGTGGTTGTATGAGTGAGGAGGGTGTGTGAGTACTTGTATGGTATCTGTGAATGTAGACCCCGACGGAGGTGATACCATTTTTAGAGCCCAAATACGCATACTGAGGTCTCTGTCAGCACCGTGACTCCCCTCTCAGTCCCTAGACTTACATCATCAGGGGTGTGGAATTTAATAAAATATCTACTTGTCCTTGGGGCAGGTTGCTTCATAAATCTACTTGTCCTGTAACAAAATCCACGTGCCCACTTGGTGCCATGTACTGCAGCGACAAATTATGGCCGCAATCTCATTATATAAGAGTTCTGATATAGCCTCCTTGATTATGCCAGGGCTCATACCATACTAGTGTTTGAATACTTGCAATCCCCTTATGTTGCCACATTTCCGCAGATCTACATACTTGGGCTGAAGGTAGTGGTAAGCAATAGTTCCAGGGCCAGAGTGCCCTTTTGAGTCAATGCAAACCTACTAACTTGCATGTTTTATGGGTATCAAGAACTATTTTCTAATATATTCCCATACAGAGAAATGTTGGAAATATACTCCTGACAATGGTAAATGTAATCCTTCTTCCAAGGTTAGGAATAAAGTGGTTGGAGCGAAATTGAACTTGCAAACACTCAGATATTTGCATGAGCAAATCTACACATGCATATTTGCCCATACAAAAATGCAGTTCACTAATATTTTCTTGGAGTACTATTTATTGTCCTACTCCTGTAAATTCTTGGGAATTCACGAAAGCCGCATAACTACCCTTAATGCAAGGACATGTACCTTGGGTGCACTTTTGAGACTTTATTTAATAATTGGGCCCCTAATATGGGCTCCTAATATGGTCTGGTGTTGACCGTGACCTTTTGTGTTTCTTAAAGTTCTGTTTCGGCTGGCTTCACTGAGTTGACAGCATTCTGTTCTTTCACAAGGAGCATATCGGCACACAAAGTATTTTTGTTCATTGCCCGTAACTACTGTGGCAGTGTGTGCGTTTCGAGACCAAAAAACTATTTTTGCTTTTGCCGATGTTTGTTATAATGGTGAGGGGCTAGCAGCTCGCACCCCAATAAGGTTTTACAAAAAACATTCATAAACAAGTCACACATTGACATAACTAAAAAGCTGACCACTAATTTCAGACCCACTGGCTTTTGCCAATGCCTGTTTGTTTTTGTTTCCCATAATCATATTGAAACTGGTTACACTGATTTTTCGTTATGAATATTTTTGGGTAACACTAGCATGCATCAACACGTTAATAAATGAAGTTGCAAAGAAAGGGTACCTGAAACTTTACAGTAGTTTAGCTAGTTTTTTTTTCTGCTTTTATTTTTTTTATGAACATTTTATTTTGAAAGCAAAGAATCATCAATCCTGATTTCAGGCTTTTGCAAATATTTGCATCAAATCAGGGCATTCCGGGAGCATTATACATAGCTTCATTTTGCTTAACTTTGAAAACGTGTGCAAACATTTTTGTACTGGAACCACGGTCAGCAGTGTAGTCGGCGCTTACAACATTTAATTAGAGCGCTCACCCTAATAATAAAGGCTTTCAATTAATAAACTATAAATACAAGTTTGAAAAGCAGTAACATATGGGCAAAAATATTACCTTAACTGCAGATAGTCTCCTTCCCTGATCCATATTGTGGTACTGCAAACTGGCAGCCAAAAGGTTTGTGCTGCAGGGGGTTGGGCCTACTTGTCCCAAGGACAAATTAAACATAAAAACGTGTTGCCTTTGGGCGCCGGGCTATAGGAATTCCACATCCCTCATCATGTACCTGGAAAGTGCAGATCTTCTATAAAACCTCAAAATATATATTTCATGTTCAAATTCGTATACTGTATATAGTACTGAAGAGCAATATTTACTTACCTGTAATCTGTGGTTCTCCAGTATTGGTATCTTTCATAGATTCACATGCCTGAATCATTCCTTGTCGTCGGAGTGGGAGTCCCACGGTACAAAAAAAATAGCAATAATTATGCATAACTTAGGTATATCATAGGTAGATTAGAACCAGGAAGTAAAAGGCTAGAAGTAGTAAGATTTTTTTTTTCCACTTGCATGACTCGTCCAAGTCATTATATAGAGTCCAAACTACAGCTAACCAGGCGCCGGCACCCTCCAGAATGTTCTCCTCTGAGGCTCAGGCTCTCAGATTGTCTAGCACAAGTGTGTTCTAGAGTGACCAAATAAAGACATAGAAGAGCCTCTGAGGTGAGGTGGGTGGGTTGCATGTGAATCTATGAAAGATACCAATACTGGAGAACCATAGATTACTGGTAAGTAACTATTGTTCTTCTCCAGTATTGGGGTATCTTTCATAGATTCACATGCCTGAATCAGAGTAGAGAGCAGTAAATCCAGATCAATACTTGTGAGATTCTGATCACGATATAAACATATGCATATCGGAGGCAATATGTAGTCAATAAATGTATTTATATATATATATATATGTATATATAGATATAGATAGATATAGATAGCTATAGATTGATATAGATATATTGACATATATGAAAATATAAAATATTGATATGTTTGACCATAAACAATCATATAAGATATGTACGCAATTCCAATGAGGAGGAGGGAAGAATAGAGGCTCACCTTATTTAAAAAGGTTACGGAGAACCGCTTGTCCCACAGACGCATTTGCCTTGCTGGCAGCCTCCAAGCAGTAGTGCTTAGTAAAGGTGTGCCTGCTGGACCATATAGAAGCTCTGCAGATTTGATGAAGAGGCACACCAGCAAAAACAGCTGTAGAAGAAGATATTGCTCTAGTAGAGTGTGCTCTTGAAGTTGCTTGTAATGGTCTGCCTGCATGCTGATGGCAGAAACAAATTGCAGCAGAAATCCAACAAGCAATGGATTGTTTGGCTATTGGGTGTCCTGTACGCATCTTTCCATAAGCTATAAATAGCTGATCAGATTTTCGAATTGAGGATGTCCTTTGTAAATAGAATTTGAGACACCTCTAAACATAGAGTATGCAAAGCGCTTTCCGCAGGGGATTCAGGATTAGGAAAGAAAGTCTTTTAAATGACTGGTACGTTGTGATGGAAGTCCGAAGTTACTTTAGGCATAAAAGTGGTGTTCGTGCGTAGCACTACCGAACCTCTGGTGAATTGAAGGTAAGGCGGTTTTATAGTGAAGGCTTGAATGTCACTGACCCGCCTAGCAGATGAGAGCTAATATTAGAGACACTTTCCATGAAAGAAACGTCAAATCTGTCTTATGAATAGGTTCAATGGATGGCGCATGAGTTGTGAGAGCACAACCTTAAGATGCCAGGATGGAGGTGGACGGTGGATGGAAGGAAACATGCGAAACAATCCCTTGAAGAACTGCTGAATGATCCTAGAGGAGTAAAGAGAGTTGGAACCATCCTGTCGGAATCTGGAGTTAGCTGCTAAGAATACTTTAAGGGTAGAATGCGAAGGGCCTGATCTTGCCAAATGCAAAAAGAAATGCAATTTTTTTTCTGCTTTTGCATGAATTGGATGAATGTTGTCTGCTTGGCACCAAAGGCAAAATCGTTTCCATTTTAGCCTGTGTGTCTTTATTGTGGAAGGCCCCCGAGCATTGGCTTAGACTTCCCTACAGTCAGAAGGAATGTCTAAGTGAGCGAATTCAAAGTGCTCAGGCGCCAGGCCGCTAAGTGCAGGGATGCAGGATCAGGGTGGCAGATCTGTCCGTTCT
This sequence comes from Lissotriton helveticus, assembly GCF_964261635.1. Lineage (NCBI taxonomy): Eukaryota > Metazoa > Chordata > Amphibia > Caudata > Salamandridae > Lissotriton > Lissotriton helveticus. The sequence goes on along the minus strand of NC_136061.1, from coordinate 846,483,618 downwards.
GAATCAATAGAAGGTTCGGTATTGGTCGCAACTGAATGGGATCGCATTTGGAGAGGAGGAGGAGTTTAGTGGACCAGAACTGGCGAAGCCACCCAGTGAGCTATGTGTATTAGACGACAAGGCTCCTTCATTTTCCGTACAATCCTGGGAACCAACGATATCGGTGGAAAAGCGAAGGCATAAATCCGCAACCAGTTCATCAAAAATGCATTCCCGCACGATCCCTTGTGGGGAAGCCAACTTGCGAAGAATGGGCATTTGCGGTTCAGACTGGTCGCGAACAAGCCCAGATCGGGTCGACCCCACTCCTGAAAAATACGATCCAAAGTTGGTTGATGGAGCTCCCACTCGTGTTTGGAAATTGTCGATCGGCTGAGGGAATCCGCGAGAACGTTGGACACTCCCGGGACATGGATTGCTGTCAGACTTATCCGATGTTTGAATGCCCAATCCTAAATCTCCTGGGCTTGCTGAAACAATAGTGCGACAATAGTGCGGATCTTGTCCCTCCTTGTTTGTTCAAGTAGTGCATACTTGTTGAGTTGGCCGTCCGGATCAGCACTGATGCTCCGAGAATGATGGTGCAAAACGATTTTAGGGCTAGGAAGATCACAAGCAATTCCAAGAGGTTGATATGCCAAGCTCGTTGTTGAGCATCCCATCTTCCGCTGACTGTCAGTCCTTGCAGGTGAGCGCCCCATCCTTCTAGGGAGGCGTCTGTGGTAATGACGAAGCTTGGAGCTTCTATTAGGAATGAGCAGACTGCCGTTACATTTTTCTTGCAAGTCCACCATCGCAGAGCTTCCCTTATTCGAGGAGTGATTTGGATGAGATCGTCGAAAGATCCCGAAACCTGTACCCACTGTTTATTGAGTTCCTCTTGCAGAGGTCTCATTCTGAGACGACAGTTAGGGACCAGGGGAATACAGATGAAAGCATCCCCAGAAGCAACTTGAACTGCCGGACTGAAATGCAATTTTTTGATCGCAGTAGCTGGGCAAGTTTGCAAAGTTTCAGTTGCCTTTCGTTTGAGACAAAGGCTTGTGTTCGCAAAGTGTCTATGGCGGCTCCCAAAAACGTTCTCTTTTGTGATGGGACAAGGTGAGACTCGTCGAAATTGATGGAGAGGCCCAGAGATTGGAAAAGAGATAGACATCTCTGCGTGTGGACGTGCGATTTTTTTTTTTTTTTTTTTTTTTTTTTTTTTTTTAAAGAATTCGCCTTGATAAGCTAGTCGTCTAAATAAGGAAAAAAGTGAATTCCCTCCAGCCGAAGGTGTGCAGCCACCGGTGCTAAGACCTTTGGTAAAGACCCTGGGTGCGGAACGTAGTCCAAAAGGAAGGACTTTGAACTGAAAGTCCCTGCCAGCCACTCTGATCCTCAAGAACTTTCTGTGTCTGGGTAGAATTGGTACATGAAAATAAGCGTCTTGGAGGTCAAGGGTGGTCATATGATCCCCCGCAGTGAGGAGTTGAAGGATTTCTTGCTGAGTTAGCATCCAGAAGGATAATTTTTTGAGATATTTGTTGAGGGAGCGAAGATCTAGAATGGGACGCCATTCTCCCGATTTCTTCTTTATCAGAAAAAATCTGGAATAGAAGATGGTTCCTCTTTGCAATCGAGGAACTACTTAGATTGCTCCTTTTCGCATCATCAAATTTATTTGGGCAAAAAACTCGAGGTCACCTGGAGGTGGTCCTTTGGGAGGAGAATTCGGAGGAAGTTTTACAAACTCTAGAACATGGCCTCTGGCTACAATGTCCAAGACCCATTTGTCTGTTATCTTCGACCAGTTTGATTAGAAACGGGAGATTCTTCCTCCAACTTTTAAAGGGGTAATAGGTAGAGCAGGTGGCAGTTGTCATTGATTCTTGAACGTATCACGCCCGCAGTAAGTAGACTTCCTTCTGTTTTGTGAGTAGGAGGTAGATAGTTGCTGTCTGAATGATTGTTGGCGCTGGAAAGAGTAATGTTGGTTACTTTGATAGGACTGATATTGTCTTTGCTGATTATAGCCTCCTCGATTAGAAAAGAATCTGCGGCCTTAGCACCACGAAAGGGCGGTTTACAAAACTGAAGCGTTCTGAGAGATCTTGCTATCTCTGTATCCTTTTTAATGGCCTGTAGGGCCTCGTCAACATGCTGACCAAAAAGAGTCGCCATCAAAAGGCATATCCATTATTTTAGCCTGAACCTCTTGGCGAAATTATGTTGATTTTAACCAGCCCTGCCTCTGCAGGACTACAGCACCTGCCAGTTGTCTCAAACCTGTAGATGCAACATCCACAGCTGAATCAATAATTTCTTCGGAGATTCGTTCCCCTTCCTGAAGGATCTTAAGCGCCTCTGACTTAGAGGGCTCAGGTAACCTGTCGATGTAGGGAGAGATGTCCGACCACATCTGTCTATCATATCGTCCTAAGATAGCCAATGAGTTAGCTGTACGGACGGCCGTCGCTGCCATAGTGGACACCACCTTTCCAATAGCGTCTGAACGTCTACCATCCCGATCAGGAGGAGCTGACAGCGGAGAGGAGGGATTCCACGCTCGTCGTTGGGCTGCTTGGGCGATAACAAAATCTGCCTTTGGTTGACCTATCAGACTTGCAGGCGAAATGTCCGGCGCCTTGTATTTTTTATCAAGGCGGGGCAGGACCGCAGGAATAGAAGCAGGAGCCATCATAACTTTTAGTCCTTCCTGCCAAATGAAATCAATAATCTGAATTGACCGTATTTGTTTTCTTGGTTGGTCTCTAAAATCGTAAAGGAAACAATCGTCCTTTTTTGTTTCCATAGGATAAAGAAAACGCTGTGTCGCCCTCTCCATAAGAAGGTGAAAACCTCCAATGTCGACAGGAGGAGAGTCGACAGGTGCAGGAGTTGAAGGCGACGGAGTGATCTGTCATCCAATTCTCCTTCCTCTCTGTCGTCGTCAGAGGTGTGAGCATCCTGAGAGTGATGCGAAGGTACCGGAGAATGTGGCTTGGGCGACCTCAAAGCTGATGAAGATTGAGGCACAGGTGTGGGTGGTATAGAAAAAGCTGTTTCAGATGAAGGGAAACGGCGATAGTAATTGTCCAACATGTACTGTAGATTGTTTAGACGAGCCAAAGGCATTTGGGCAGTAGGAATTGGATCTGGAGCTGAAGGAACAGTCTCCGGACAAAAATAGTCATCTTGATCCACATCTTGGTATTTATTGAGGAGCTCAGAAGGGCTCCTGGCAGTACGAAACCTATCTCCCTCATCTGATTCTTCATCATCCTCTTCAGAATCCAACAATTGTTCAGGCAACCTAAGAGGAACCTTAGCAGGGGAGATTGTAATTGGAGAAAAGACTTTCAATGAAGATCCACGTCTTAGTAGTAATGAAGACTCTGCTGTCGACAGAGGCAATTGTATAAATGGTGTTGTAGACGGTGAAGAAGATACTGCAGGCGTAGACGAAGACCAAACCTGAAGAGCCGTACATGAAGACAGTGGTAGCGTCGACGATGGAGGCCGTCAATGGAGTCACCATCGACGAGACGGACCTCATCGATGAGGCAATCGTCGACGACAATCTTTTAAGCTTCGTTGTCGAAGAAGCGTCGATGGTAGATTTAATCTCTTTTGTCGACGGGACTGGTCTGACTGAGACAGATACCAGCGTCAACGGCGAAGATGCCCACGGCATTATCATCTGTGGCATCGGCGACGAGAAAGTAGCAGTCGACGTCTTCGCAGCGGCGACGGACGGCTTAGTCAACGAAGGCGTCGTCGTCAAGCTCCTCTACGAGGGACCCCGTTTCTGAGGTAAATCTTTGTTAGAAACCTGCTTTGAGTATTGAGACTTCGCAGTCTATCACGGGGTGTAGAAGGCATAGTTTTACTCTTAGAAGGTGGAAGAGCCTTTTTTGAAGTAGAAGGCAGCTCAGCACTCTTGGTATGCATCTGTGTCAGCAGTCCTGATCTTTAATCTTCTGTAGCCACAGAAGTAGACTCCCCTCTCTGTCCCCCAGTCTTTTGTGGGAAAGTTCTGCACATCTTGAAGTCTCTCACCTGGTGGTCAGGATACAAGCAGTAAATGCACTACTTGGGGGGGGGATCTTCTGAAAACAGCCGGAGCTTCCCACAAGATTCACAAGGTCGAAAGAGATTTCTTTGAAGAAGTCATCCCAAAATGTAGTTTCCAAAGAAAATACTGAGCAGAGCTCAGGGAGACACCTTCACACAGCGTGCAGTAGAAAATCTGAGAGCCTGAGCCTCTGAGGAGAACATTCTGGAGGGTGCGGACGCCTGATTGGCTGTACTTTGGACTATATATAATGACTTGGACGAGTCATGCAAGTGGAAAAAACGTTCCTATTACTTCTAGCCTTTTACTTCCTGGTTCTAATCTACCTATGTTATTCATAATTATTGCTATTTTTATGTACCGTGGGACTCCCACTCCGAGGACGGGGAATGATTCAGGCATGTGAATCTATGAAAGATACCCCAATACTGGATAATAGTAAAGTTCCACTTGATGAAATTCAAATGGTGTTGAAGGTGGCTGAGTGGTAGATGGATGGTTTATTGTTGTGGTATGCTTTTGAGTTGTGTGTTATTTTGAAGTTAGTTTTTGAGGGTTTTATTTTGTGTTCTGTATTGTCACATGTTCTAGTTTGACTTGTTCATGTGCTATTGTATTAAAGTGTGATTTTACTGTGCTGTTGAATTTGTGTTGTGGTTTTTCAGCTGTATTGCTATTGTTTTTTGTATATATTGTGGTGGTGATATTCTGTGTTCAGTTGGTGTTCACTTGCATGTCATTGTGATATTGAGGAGTTATATTGAATTCATGTTTATTTTGTGAATAATTTGAGATGTTGTACTATGGTTATGCTAGTTTAGTGGCTTTTTGGATTTAATGTCATTACTCTCCTGTACAAAAACAGTGTCCATATTACAAGAGATACAGGGCCTTGTATACTAGGAATGCATTTTGTACAAGTGGTAAAAGTCTGTGCACCGACTTAAACTGTATGCATTGATATTCTGCAAATCAACCTATACTTCTGATTCAATTAACAAAATACAGAATAGTAGTGGGTTGCAATTCAACCTACTTAATGAATATTAATGAGTTTGTTCGCAAATTGTGACCTAATACGATTCGCTGCTATTACAGAGATGGTGGCCTGCTGGTGTCATCAGACCCCTCCTCCCCCCCCTTCCCCCCCCCCCCACCCCCCAAATGTCTGTGATTGCTTTTAGATAACTCGTTCGGTTGCAACCCATTAATTTTATACCTTTATGGAATCACAAATTGGAAGGGACGCACTAAACAACCGTCTCTTATTTTGCAATTCAGTATGTACTTGGAAACCTATTTCACGATTTGGTAAGAAGCACCTGAAATCTATTTTTTTGTTGCAGAGACTCAGATCTCGAGAATTTGAGCTTTTGCAGCCACAAAATAGCCTTATACTTCAGGCCTGTAGTGCAGAATCGACTTGCATGTAGTCATTAATGGACCATTCTGAAAGCAAGGACATTTCTAAGAGTTTCACTTGTATACATAATACTAACTGTAGGAAATGGGGTTACTGGTTAAAGGGGGGGTGTGAAACCCTATTCAAACAGCAACCACAATTCTTGTCAAGGTGAAACACAAGAAAACACCAAATTAACCTGTGCTTAACCCTTTGGTAGCTTGGCACAAAGCAGTTAGACTTAACTAAGCAGGCCGGATACTGGCGCCAAGATAGGTTCGCTGAACAAAGTACCCTAAATCCTAGTTATAGACTGTCGCAGCATCCTGTGTCGCGGATGTGTCATGCAGCAGTGGTTCCTCAGATCTCCGGGCAGTGATGTGAGTTCTGCGTCAAAGATGCATCGCTCAGCAGTGTTTTCAATGAAGTTGATGACTGGGATTGTGATGCGAGGTTCTACATAGTCGTCGAGGATGCCATTAAAGGCTTGCGATGCGAAGGCCTGCACTGGGGAAGTGTCACGCAGTGGTGATTCCGATATGGAGCTGTGATGAAATGCGTCATGCTATGTCAGTTCTGTCTAAGGGAACACTGCTGGACTGGCAGAGCAATGTTGGGCCCACTTCCAAGGGTCCCAGACTAGGGTGGTACCACTTAAGGAGTGAGACTCCCAGCAGGCAGAGTCCAGGTACCAGGCACAAGATGATTGGATCCTTTTCTGTCCATGACTCTCTGATCAGGAGACCAGCCAACTAGCCCTTAGAGTCATTCTGGTGGTCCTGACTTTAAGATGCAAGTCTTGTACTTCTCACTCATGCAGTAGAGTTGCAGTCTTTCTTGCAGAGCAGTACAGTAGTCCTGAGTTGTCCAGAGGTATACTGAAGAGTTGGGTCTGAGGGTCCAATATTTCTATTTGGTGCCAGCTTTAATGTAGGAGAGGGTTCTGGAGGTTTGCACCTCCAGAGGTTTTTAATTTCCTGCCTCCCTGCACTGGCCCAAACATGTCTTTGGGCACTAAAGACTAGTGTCAAACCCTTTGTGAGTGTACTAAGGCAGGGGCTTTTGTGACATGTAAAGTGACAGCTCCTCTGTCAAGTCCGAGAAGGCCCATCCCATTCCCTCTTTTTCACTGTCTAGGAGCAATACACAAGACCAACTGCCAGCTACGCCTAGTCATTTGACTCTGGATACAGGCTGCATGCCCCAACTGGTTGGAACAAGAAAAAGCCAACTTTCTAAAAGTAGCATTTTCAGAATTGGGACTTAAAATCCAACTTTACCATCAAAGAGGATATTAAACTACACTTCTTTAGACACCAAACTCTACATTCCTACCTGCATCCAATTAAAAATGTATAATTTATTAAATGCAGTTTGGTAACCCAGTTTTATCCTATGGAAGGGGCAGCCCTTGCAGTAGTGAAAAACGGATTTGAGTTTTTCTCAACCAGGAGATGTAAAAGTTAAAAATACATGTCTAACTTTTTTAATACTGTACCCTGTCCTTTGGGCTGTTTCGGGCCTACCCTAGGGTGATTTTTATAAATTAAAAAAAGGTTTAGGCCTGGCAAAAGGTTTGTTTGGCCAGGTCAAAAAGGCAGTTTAATCTGCACATCTAGGTTGTAATTGAAGGCCTCCGACATGTTTAGGGGGCTACTTGATGGCGTATTCTGTGTCAGAGTTGCTGGACATTAGGATGAGATGGTGGGATATGAGGACTACTTTGGATGCTTGTTGGTAGAAGTATCCTTGAGGCAAGCTGGGAGAGCTTTCCAGACCAGGAGGCTGCTTAAATGTTTTGTTTTCAATAGATGGATAGTGTGTTTTAGGGTTCAATTAGAGGTCTAGTTTAGCCAAGGGATCAAGTGTGAAAGTAACAGTAGAGTGAATCATCAAGATATAAAGGGGGTTGGTTACGAGTCTCCTCAAAGACCAAGCTGTCTGTGGTCATGAAGAAAAGGTAAAGCTTTTTGTATTCTTTTAATCACAATTCTTTTTTTTATTTTTTTTATTCCAAAGGTTCATAAACATTGACTAACTTACACAAAGCAGTCCAAAAACAGAAAAACATTGTGTTCATGAATAAAATATGCAGTAATGAAGCAAAAAAGATAGTGTAATACCAGAGTCACAATTTCAAACATTGATAAGGTGATTAATACAAACAGAAAATGCGTAATCACAAGAAATAAAACCTAAGCAAAACCACTGTAGATTTATAATAGGACATGGTTGAAATGAACCAAATTATCAATCAATGTATAAATCATTTTCTCAATATCAGCTACATCGAACAAGAATGAAGAGTTGCAATAACATTTGACCTCCAAAACCGTAAAATGTTATTTTTTGCTAGACTAAGAGCAGTAGAGAGCCACTTAAAAGCATGAGTGGAAATGGAGTGGCAATTCTGAAATATCATGTAAGAGAGACAAACGGTCTGAACGAGAGACTTTAATAAAAGAACACATTTTCAAATAATTGTTATTCTGATGTTAAAATGCGCGAATGTTTGTACATTCCCACAATATATGAGCAATATCCCAATCTGAAATCGCACATCTGATCAAATAGTAGTCCATGGTTTCTGGGTAAGTGAACTGGAGTTAAGGCCATTTGAAATGGCTGAGGTGGTTCAAGGGGAGTTGGGTGAGCTGGGGCCTGGGAGTCTGAACATGCATTGGCAAAGCCTATAGGTCTTGCCTTTGTGACCTAGTGGCTTTGCAATGTTGTGCAGCACAGTAGTAGTACATGCACATATGCGCATGACTCTTTGGTGGCTTAGGGTTAAGAAAGCACAACTGCTTTTTTACACTTTTATCTTTTTATTTACTGTTCCAAGATGGCCCACACCACTTAGAGTGATAACTAAATTATGATTTAAGCATGTGCCAAAGTGTTTTAGAAGCAGATCAGTATGGGTGCAAATGACAGCTTCCGGGCCCTCAAAATGTTACTTTAAAAATAATTGCTAATAGATCACAGGTGGTGAGCAGATAGGTAGGAGTGGTTGTGGATTAAGTCAATGGGAGGGGCAACGGTGAATTGCTGGGAGGGCAGCAGAGGTGCCCTTTTAAGACAAAAATAAAAAACACCCCAAAAATACGGGCTGGGGAAAGCCATGAACATGGTGAGGGGAAGAGGGAGCAACACAGAGCATACAGGATAAGGAACGTGTTTGACGTAAGGGTAGCAGAACACAGCGAGCAATAAGAAATATGTACTCTCCTGGAGTGCTAAAAGAAAAATAGTAGTTCCCTGAGTATTTGTGAGCAGTGGAAGAATACCTGTCAGTCAAACAAAAAGATGGTAAAGAGGCTATGCTCTGGGGGAGGGACAAACACCAGAATATAAAAGCAAGCCATTTATTAAGACACAAGCAAATAAGTTAAAGTTAATCCAACCAAAGGATAAGCCATGGGCGGACTTTAAGCCCTGTGTAAGTTTTTGGTATGGTCCACAGCAGGTTTTCCCCTACAGACCGCTAAAAGCTATTGTGTAGGCAAAACCTAAAAAGCAAGGACCTGGGCAAACTTGTTTTTAAGTGTGAGACCAGGTTCCGGTGTAATTCAAGCATTTGAAGACTTCAGAGTTCAGTTGAGGCTTAAGTGATGGAAATATAAAGAAATGTGTGCACATCCGCAGCATGACGGAGGTTTGAAATACTGAAGGGTTGCTTGGATTGTGAAAAGTGTGGGTCTGAGAAGGGTGGGTGGTGCAGCATGTCTATGAAAGGGCCACCATTGTGGACTCATCAGGTCCTAGCATGTTTGTTCTTACAAAAAGCGATAGGATAGGCACCGTCAATTACTATGTTGTTCTCGCAAAAATTAAGCCCTTAAGACGGAATGCTTCGGACTAATGCTGGAAATATTTCTGTACAGATGCTTCGGTCGGTGTGTCGTAGGTGCTGGTCAAAAGCAGTGGTCCGTGCCAGGAAGAAGTTTGTTAAGAGACGAAGAGCTCTCACTCTTGAGAGTGGGCGAATTGTCAGGGCCCCCATGTGTGTGTGCTCACACATTCTATTTGTACTGTTACCTTTTGTGGCTCTGAGCTTCCGTTGATGATGGTGTAAAATCCACAGATATCCTGGTGCATGGTATGGCGCAGCCGTCTACTGGGGGGCATGGGCGATGCAACATGGTTTTTAGTCTCTCCCTCTAGTCTTTTGTGCTCTACTAACCGATTCACGACCCATGAGATGCTATTCTGGAGGAAGAAGGGGGTTCTAATAGAACCATTAACATGACTGAGAGAAATGAGGCTGGGGGAAAAAAGTGCGCCAAAAGGCCTTCCGGAGAGGCTTCATAGAGAGTGGCGCGAATGCTACTACATGCTCCTTTCGAGCGGGCCAATTGGGCCTGCGTTATGGTTGTTTAAGAGAAGCGCATCCATTTGAAGGGCATTGCAAAAAGAAGACTATTTCCCCCGCCCACCCACACCTGCAAGAGGTTCAGCAACAGAGAAACATATAAGTCGCAGTACAATAAGGTTAGAAACCGATATCAAACACCACGGTATGATGACTGCCAGAGGAGGGTGTTTGGCAAAGCAGGGCCTTTAGATCCCAAGCAACAGGGACTACTGGAGACAGTTACTAGTACCCCACCACCCCCGTGGTAGGGTAGATTATGCAGTTGTGGCCCAAAGTTCAGCTTGGTCAAACAGCAGCATGACAGCAAATTACGTCACAACTCTAAAGGTGCGGGGGAGGAGGGTGCTAGCAAGCAAACTTTTAAGAAGGGATAAAGAGATTATTTTAAGCATGTGATCGCACTTTTCCACGTTGATTGAAAACACTATATATATATATATATATATATATATATATATATATATATATATATATATATATATATATATATAAATATACATTTTTTGTGCTGTCTGCCTGCGCGTGCGAATCTTAACGGTTGCGTGTAAATAAAACCGCACCCTCGGAGCATTGATTTGAGTCGAAAGAGGCGGTTATGGGATTGAAGAATTGAAGCTTTGTAGCATTGTCTCTCTTGTACATGGGTTACGATAAAAGTGTTTCTTAATGGTTACCGTTGACAATATTGTTCCCTAGCCTCGAATTCTTGAAGTATGTTCTCTACTGGTATCTGTCTTTTACTATATGAGTGCAGTCCGCAATTAATGTACAGCAAATCCCCTCAAAGCTACTCTTCTGTATTTTGGCTCCCAGCGACTACTTCTGGGTCTTGGCACGAGTGCCAGTCTCATTTGCTTTTTCCAAATACAAAACTGTGAAGCAGTCGCTGCCAGACTTGTTGGTGGCGCTGAGTAGAGCTCCCACATCCCAAATTTGAGTCTTTTACGACCAGAATTGCTAAGACGTGTTGGGAAACGGCAAGTGTATACTTCTTTCATCTCGGCAATGGCAGAGTGAGTGGGGTTTCTGCTGTGCCAGCTAGCCACAATACACTAATTTCTTGGTTAAAATAATGGCAGTGCCCAGACCAGATATTCAGTATAACCACTTGGTATGTCAACGGGTTTTATTTAGATTTATTTTATGTCCATATCATATACAAATATGCTGACATTAGGAAATGGATCGGCTACTCCTGCCCTTATGTTGAACCCCAGTATTTAAACTGTTCTCATATTCGTTGTAATTAAAATAGTTTGAGTTGAAAATCAGACCTTTTTTTGTAATTCCTTATACTCCTAACTCGACCCACACCCTCAGTATTGTATTTAGCTTATTCAAAAGATGCAAGAGAAATACAGTCGTTCCTGACACCGTGTGCAAGCAACACTCTGACCAAGATGGAGTGAATGTAGGCCATTGTTGCAAATGTTCTCCTTAGCTGACACTGTCATGCCTAAGCTACCAACACCTGTGGATTTACGTTATCCTGGACGAATCATTAAGTTTAAAAAGTGCTGTTTTTAATTGATAAGTGAAACGTGCATGTGTACAATTCTTGCCTTTATATTAATGTATCTTAATCTCTTTTGAAATCCAATCCAACCCAAGTCGAGCATGCAGATAATTGTAGGGAAAGTATTTATATTTTTACTGTTTTCCCATGCACTAAATCTTCGTCACACATTTTCTTTTTACATTGTTCGATATTTTGTTTTACTGCACATCTTAAGCTTAGTAGCAACTGTTGCACCACATCTCTCAGAACCCAGAAGCAGAAAAGTACATTGACTTCTGCCACAAGCTTGCTGCATCATTCTACCCTCCGAAATGAATAAAGAATGTAGTAAAAAAAAAGATATATATATATCTTCAAAAGTTGCCGCTTTGAAATGCCGCTGGTAGGCAAAAGACGAGAAGTGGGCCCAGATATCTGTGCCAATCAGGATTTCTTTATTAATCAACCAGCCTGTCCGCCATGCCGCGTTTCGACCCTCAATCGTGTCTTGATCACATGACGCATTGGCATGGAAGGGGAGGCTACTTAAAGTGCATACACAGGAAATGACGCCATGCCCAATCCATCATAAACAGTAAAAAGTTACAATATACAGCGTAGTGCAATGGAAATGTGCAAAATAAGCTTGAACCAGTGCAGAATTTGTAAACAATGATAACCATTTTCTACTCCGCAGCAAAATATGTAGCTGCATAATATATACTTAATGTGCAAAACATTGTCAATATGATGTAATGTGCAAATTATCGCCAGTATAAAATGAGGATAAAAACACATAAATATATAAATAAATGTATAAATAAATATTACAGGCTGTATATTTTCAACAAGACTTGTTGTGCAAAATCCTCATTTTAACCTAATGTGTTGCTCGATATCTTACAATGGAATTGAAATTCTCTTGCTATAATAGACATATCTGTGACCACAATATTTGATCTACGATTGTGGAAAACAAGGAAATCCTAGAATTTGAAACCAGCTTTTCACATTACTGATATGACCTCTAAATTTCTAATGATCATATTGACTGCAATGTTGCTGCTGTTAAAGTTATTCTATGAATCAAATAAAGCCCCAGTGGGCATATGTTACTCTTGTACCGATACAGATCTGTTCTGCTGTCTATTCCTAATGTGTAAAAACACTTGTGCAATATAATTTTCTAAAAGCTAAAATTATGTAATGGTGCATAATTGATTTTTCCCATTACCATAGTGTTTGAATGCATCAACTAAAACTATAGCCATTGCTATCTAGTATTGATGCAACAAACCTCCCAAGAAAGTGAAAATGCAAAACCTATATTATAAATACAAACATTTGTATATAAAATTCCCATTCTAATTCAGTCAGTTGAGTCATTCCTACTCAATATGAGCCCATATTGATATAGAGAACTTAAGAAAATCAATCAAAAAAAAGATAGAAAGATCATGCTCTACAAATGAGACCCAAAACATGCAAAAGATTTCCTTTTTAGCAATTGATAACTTAAAGACAGGTGTAAAAATCTTCGCTAGAATTGAGCCCTGCTGGATGCTTGGTATCGAGTTCGATTATGTATCGCTTCTCAAGGAGACGGGGCTTTGCTTCTCGATTACCACCCCGTTTCATAGGACAAACAGTATCAATTACATTATATTGTAACAGATTGGGATTACTATTATGGGACTGTTCAAAATGCCTAGCCACGGGATAGGTTTGATCCTTTCCAGTAATTGCTCTGATGTGCTGGAGTATCCGTTTGTGGGATGGCAGTTTTGTACTGCTGATGTACCTAAGCCCACATGGACACTCCAGCACATAAATAGCAAAGTCTGTCCTGCAAGTCAATCTTTTACTGATAACGATAGGTTCAGCATGAAAAGGACTGGTGTATTGGGTTCTGTTGCTGCCAAATTTGCAAGCCTTGCTACTGGGACATTTTCTAAAACCCTTGATCTGTGACATCCATGTTCCCTGAGTAACTAATTCAGGATTGTTTTTGACCAAGCTATTGCCCGTTGATTGAGATTTTCTGAAAGTCAGAGTAGGTTTATTCGAAACCAACCCTCCAATCACGGGGTCCCCTTGTATCAAATTCCAATTACGAATAAAAATCCTCCGGAATTCCTGATGTTGTCTACTAAAGGTGAGGATTATTCTAGTTTGAACATTAGATTTATTTGTAACTAGATTCTTACTCTGATTTGGGTAACAATGCCTCGCTCCTGGTCAAACGCTTGGTCTTGTTAATTGCTTCGTCTATAACTCCCAGGGCATAGCCTCTTGCCAAGTGCGTCTCCTACTGGCCTGTTGGGCAATCTGGCACTCCACGTCCGAGCTGAATAATGTTTGATACGCAGCATCTCCCCAAACGGGATGCTGCGTATCGGGTGCTGCGGATGGTGACTCGACGCATGTAGTACCATATTGCCCGCTGTGGACTTTCTATACAGTCGGGTTGCCAAAGTGTTACTCTCTACGTACACCTCTACATCAAGAAAGCAAACTGTCTGTGTACTAACTGTAGATGTAAAATTCAAATTCAAGCAGTTAGAGTTTAACTTTTCAACAAATTGTCTGGCACTTATTTCTGAACCTCTCCACATAAAGAATAGATCATCAATGTACCTTAAATAGATCACATGATCATCTATCATTTTCCTGTGCTCTCCCCTTAGGACCTGCTCCTTCCACAGTCCCATGTGAAGACAGGAGTAACTGGGGGAGAAGCAGGCCCCCATTGCCACACCTCTCATCTGATGATAAATCTGATTATTGAACAGAAAATAATTATGTTCAAGACATTCTTTTACCATGGCCAATAACATTTTGTTATGGGGCGCACAATTCATGGGTCTCAGGTTCAGAAAATGCTTTACAGGTCTTATGCCATCATTGTGTCTTGAGGTGTACAATGAAGTCACATCCAATGTCATTAATAACATGTCTAAACACCAATCTATTTTCTCAATCATTCTAAAACAAAATCGGAGGTATCTTGGACAAATATATATAATTTAAAGTTTGCTGTCTATATGAAGGCTAGACTTGTTACAACGGCTGCCCTTTTTCATCATCGAACAACACTATTTATAATAATGTGTGATTAGGGCAAGTTATCAATCCGTCAAAATCTGGACTGCACAAGACACCCTGGAAATTTGATGGGAGCCGACGGGCTAGAAGACTGCCCTAAAGAACATGGAGGATGCCGGACTGTGACCGACTTTGGTACTTTGCTCAGAATGTATGATCTGGCCTTTTAGCACCTACCCAGGTGACATGTTGGGAGCAAGAGTGCTGCTTCAGGTGGGGTGTTTGGGGTGTGACACTACCCAAATAAATTATTGGCTTGGTAGTTAGTTCTGGAGCCCGAGTCAAGCGTTCTATCTCTGTGTTGTCTTTCATTCTTGGCAGTCAATGAGAAAACGCAACAGTGAACTTTTATGTAAACTGGTGAGAGAGACTCATCTGGTGAATGCATTTCTTAATGTGAAACCAAATAAGCCATGAAAGGTTATAAAAACGATCACTTTCAATAAATGTCTGTCTGTGCAGCGATATATTCTGATGTACTAAGGTGAAAGGCTTCCACTTGTTAAAGAAATACTCTTTAAAAAAAAAAAAATGAGATTGTATCAAATTTTTACATTAGGTTTGATTCACAATATACATGCCAAACCTTTTCATGGCTCAGCTCATGCATGGACTCTTGGACCCAAGTTAGCCCATTGCTCGGTACACCCTGTTAATTTTCCTGCGCGCTCGCCTCTAGTTGCGACTCAGGCTTAGTACATGGGGCCATTAGTCACTTGGTAAAATGATTTGTAAAAGGTAAGGAATAGAACCCAGCCCACATGCACCAATTTTACAACTCTTCCACCAATGCATCTTGTAGCAAGGACTAAGAAGAGTGCTTGCAGTGAAAATATATTTAAAATAAGTGATCACAGTGCTGGGACTCCAAGCTGCTGTGTTGTATGACTGTCGTCATGACTTCTAAGGGACAACTACCAGGCCTAGGTGGGACTGGCAATGGCGTAGCTTCAACAGGGTGTTTATGGTGTGAAACCCCTCAAATGCATTTTTGGTTTTTGCAGTTGTGTCTGGGGGTCCAGAGAAGGATCTGCTTTGTTTCTGTCAGTTTTTGCGAAATTTTAATTTAAACATCTACGCGTTTTGGCCGTTACCTTACGGCTTTGATCACGATGTCGAGCCATAAATTAAATTCTGTTTAACTAAACACAGATTTCAAAACATGGTCATTGAAAGAGGACAATTGTTCCTCACAGTTGGAAATAGTGTGAACAAATAATAACATTGCGGCCATCTTAGAATGTCTAATGGCATTGCCAATATACTTTTTCACTCTAGGAAATAGATTGAAAGTTCCATACACATTACAACATAATTGCATTTCACTTACAATGCAATATTCATATACATTTTTGCTACATTTTTTATTTTAAAGTTCATACAGTGCATATCATATTCTTTAGCTGCCCTATTTGATCTTATTTTAACTGTTCAATTCCAACTGTGATATTACAAGTCAAGATTTCATTTTTCATTTTAAAGTGCTAGTGCTCATTTGTGCTTGTAAAGTGCTTTATTAATATTTGTATAATATGCATGACTGTTTTAAATATTCATATTTTTAATAGGGCATAATTTCCCTTACTTTAAAATAGAGATCATTATATTTCCTCTTATTCACTCTAAATGAATTGTTTTCAAAACTGCCATTTTCTAAAATGCTCTACGTGTTTACTTATTTTAAAGTGCTAGTGCTCACTATCTTATTGTTCTCTAGTTATCCATCAAACAATGTATTTGTCTCTTTCTCATTATATTGCTCCTCCTAAGGACTATACATTTCGAGATTTCATTTATTATTCAATCAATACAGGCACGTAAATAACTCTTCATCCACATTAAAACCATTAGGCTCTTTAGTGTCTTATTCTAGGATGTAGTAAGTTTCCAACTTCTTCAGTTCTCTTTTTCTATCTCCTCCTCCTCCTCTTCTTTGGCACCTGCGCTATGCAGCTACACATCATTGCTGAGGGGTCACTCTAATGTTCATTTTCAAAGGGCCTAGCTATCGGATAGCTCCTGTCTTTATTGATGATAGCTCACCTATGCTGTAGTATTCTTTTAGACTGGGAGTGTGGTGCTCCCCACATATGTTTTCCTGCATGGGCATTTTAAAATATACACAACAAAACTCATTTTCAGGAATGACAAGTTTTCTCTGTGTTGGCACGCCTTACATTTGGAACATTTGTGGAAGCCTTCTCTCTGCCTGAGCCATGTTTGTTGAGGTACTTCCACCACATAAACACTTTTAACTAGGTAGTCTCTTAGAGACTTCGATTTTCTATGTTATCTCAGGACTCTTCTTCACTTCCTGTCCCAATATTGGATCTTCTACAAACAAGTGCCAGTGCTGGTTTAAAATCTGTCTTATCTTTTTGTGATTTACATTATATGTTCTGAATCTATGTATGCTGCTCTGATCTCTATCCTTCTTTCTCAATGTTGTCTTTGAGGGTTGGAATAGCACCCCATCCCTATTTAAGTTCCTAGCTTTCTTTGATGCTGTTTCCAAGATGGTGATAGTGTAACCCCTTTCGATAAAGCGATATTTCGACTCTTCCTCAACTTTATCATGTTCATGTAGGTTACTACACGTTCTCTCCGCTCTAAAAAAATTCCCCAATGAGGATACTTTTTATGAGGGGTGCTGGATGGGAGCTCCCAGCATGTAAAATAGAATTTCCAGCAGTAGGTTTTCTAAATACTGTTCTTTCCAATGTCTCCCCTTTCACATAGACTTTAATGTTCAAAACCTTTATTAACTGTTTGCTCCGGTGTCCAACAAAATTCGATATATATATTTACCCAAAATATATATATATTTACCCAAAATAATAAATCTGCACTTCTAGAAGTACTCCTTGAATGGATGGGAATGTACAAACATTGGCAGTAGTAGGCTTAGAAAGCTGTGTCAGTCTCAACTTTCTGGGCATACTACTGACAATCAAACCAAAATGTGATGGAATGAATGTGTGCAAATAGTCGAACCATTGGCCCTCGCTTAGGGCATTAATCAGTCAAACATTTATTGGGTGCAGCAAATCACCTGTGAGGGTATCAAGGCACTGGAGCGGTTTGCTGCATCGTGGAGGTTTGATCATTCAAACATCCAGGTCTTTACTTCTCTTCTGAATTGCTGGAGTGACTGTGCGGTCCTGAGGTGCAGGCAGAGGTTGTTCCAAGCCTTTGCTGCCAGGTGCGAGAAAGAGTGTCCTTTGCTGTTGGCTCGACAGATCTGTGGGGTGTCTGCAGGGGAGATGGAAGGTGATCGAAGGTGTCCGGTTAGTGGATGGTCAGGCGTTGTTTGATATATGTCCTTCATTGTGCAGAGCCTTGTCGGCATGGGTCAGCATCTTGAACTGGCATCTCTTATGAATCAGGAGCCTGTGTAGTTTCTGGAGATGTGGTGTGATGTGGGTCCTTCTGGGGAGGTAGATCATGAGTCTTTCAGCTGAGTTCTGTATTCTATGGTGTTTCTTCAGGAGACGTGCAGTGATTCTTACGTTGAGTGTGTTTCCGTAGTTCAGTCTGCTGGTGAGGACGTGGTGCACAGTTCCAGGAGGATGAGTGCTGCTGTTGCACCACTGTCCAGGAGGACTCTGATGTTGTCTGTGGCTGCAATCTAGGCTGTCTCGGTACTGTGGCTAGTTTGAATTCCGGATTGGGAGGGATCCAGGAGTTTGTGTTCTTGTAGGTGTTGGGTGAGTTGCTAGTTTACTGCTTTCTCAAATACTTTTGCTGGATAGGGGAGCAGAGAGATGGGCCAGTAGTTTTTCATTTTGGCTGAGTCGGCAGATGCTTTTTCAGGAGGGTTCTCACTTCCGCGTGTTTCCAGTCCTCCGGGAAGAAGGCTGCGGTGGTGGAGGTACTAAGCTCGTAACCAACAGGCATCATTCCAAAACAATAATTTTTTCCCCCAGTGTGCCACTTTAAAGAGATGCCCTCCTAATTCAATTCAGTACGGACCCTGTTTCTCGTGGAAACAGTCCAACACAAACCTTGGTCATCTCTTCTCAACCCTGCAGCCCACTGCTTTTTTTTTTTTTTTACTTGGGGAAATATAAGGTTTGCAACCCCTGAATGTCATTTACTAAACTACGCCCTTTTTGGGAGACTGCCCAGGAGATGCATTGAAGGGTGCCAGTCTGCCAAACTCTTCACCTCTCACTCCTGTGACAGGATGTAACGCAGGTGGCATGCAGAGAGACTACCTTGAAAACCCATCACAGGGTGGTGGTGGTCTGCTCCGAGGTGCTAGGCTGCAACACTTGGAGCAAAAGACACATTGTAGGCTTTCAGTTCCTGCCTACTGATAAACTAGGAGACCTCCAAGAAGATTCATTGTAGTCTAATGGTCTGAACTCAGTTGACAAGCTACAAGACTCCTCACAGAGGGCACCGCGCATGCGTTTAGCTCGCTCCTGATGGCAGCCTATGAGACTCCTCAGAAGCTGCTGCAGGCTTCCAATTCGATTCCAGGGGACAGGATACGAGTCCTCGTGCTGAACACATTGCTGGCTTTCTGCTCCCACCCAAGTGACCAGCTGAGAGACTGGCCAGAATACACATCGCAGGGCGCGTTCTGCACCTTGCTGATATTTTGGTGTTCGTTTGATTTGGGAGTGCGAGATCAGGGAGGGACGTTGTACTGCGAGCACTTGGGGACTTCCAGAACGCCGCAGCGCTCTGAATGTGGGCAATGGGCATTGTGTTTCTGGGGCGCTGGACGAGGGTATAGTCTGAATGATACCAGTAGGTTGCCACCTGCTTCTTCAGCGCCCTATTCTGATGGGCGCAATGAATGGATTTCCACTACAGTCATCTCCATTTTGTGTAAAATGGCCACAAGTAGGTAATTTGTCAGGCACTTTTGCATCCTGTGAAATAATGTACCGCATAATTATAGTATAGCTCGTAACCCGTGCCCGAGCTGCGCCGCATACCTCGTGCCGGGTTTACCTTTAAAGCTACTCCTGTGTTTAGAACTGTGTTTCATAGCGCATGCTGCCAACTCTTGGCACATTACGGATAACCAGTCGGTCCTATTGGCCGAAGGTTATCAGTGCCAGGGCACATTTGCTGTCCTTCTTGCCAAACATATGCGCTTCCAGGTAGGTGGTCTGCTCGCCAGGCCATTTTGCGGACTTCGTGGCTATTGTGTAGGATTCTTTGGGTTCCACCAGGGGGGCATAGCTACGAGCCCTCTACGCCAGCACCAGTTTGTGGTAACCACGTGGTAGCTTGCTTATTAGCAGGCCCTGCCGTGGCGGTGGTAGCTTGCTTATTAGCAGGCCATGGCATGGCGTGAGCATATGGCAGAGGTGAGGGTGAGACTGCAAGTGTCCTCCCTACTTAGGCACAGACAGCCATTAAAAATACGGTCGCTAACGAGGGTAATTTAATCTGCTTCTCGGCACACAACGCCAGCAGGATGTGACATTGTGCCGCGTTGCCCGCTTTCCCGACGTGCCATCTCCCCCTCCCCTGGGCCCCGCTGTGCCCTGCGACCCGCCTCTTAGCTCACCTGCTCCAGATGGGCGGCACAGTGGGGGACGCACTGGCAGAGGCAGATGTGTTTGTTTGCCGGAGACAATGTTGTGCGGCTGCAGATGGCACTGCCTGGCAGCGGGCTTTGCTCCCTGACACCCCTGTCACACTCCGAGTAGCGCTGGCAGGGAGGGGGCACCTACCCAACCTCTTTAGACATGCCGCTCTTGTCTTTACTTTCTGGGTTTTTTAAGTTCCAAGGAAACTAGAATCCTTGCTGATCCGGGCAGGGCTCGTGTATTCTGCCTACTCTCCGATTGTGCCGTCAGGATGGTTTCCAGACGCATCGGGATTGTTGCAGCCACTCCATTTGCGTTAACTGTTTTCAAGTACAATGGGGCCCCTCACATCACTATGTGCCCCGCCATCCACAGGTACAGGTTGGTGCTGCAAATTCCTTCCAAGTTATTTAACTTGGGAATGAAACGTTTAGAAAAGTCACGCCCCTCAGCTTTCAGTTTGTCTACTGCAGAAGAGGTTATGGTTTAGTTATTTATAGATCACTTAATAACGTTTAAACTGTTGTCTAAGCTGTTTTTAAAGTTCCACAGGTAAAGAAAGCGAGGCACAGGGAGATGACTTGCTTTCCCAGCATCACACACTTTCGGTGAGGTGAGGTAGCTGGAATTCTGAGTTGGAATCATGACCTATTGACCAGGCCTTTTCACTGGTTACTGTAATAAGCAGCGCAAAATGCACAAGATCAAACCAGAAGATGCATATAGAGTCCTTCTAACGTTGACAATCCTGAAACTTTTAAAATTGCACGGCAGTAAACTGCCGATTGTAAGATGAAAATTGGAATTATACGTATGTAAACAGTATTTCCTATAGCTCGAACCAAGCCAAAAAGCAGCAGAGAGCTGTACATGGTCATGGGCAAACATACAATTGGCGATTAATAGTACCCGAGGAAACAAAGCCGAGTTGTGAACGGTTACTGCATTGTGATGTACTGTTCTTTAAAGAGGCGAGTCATCGGCTGTTTCCTAAATTGAAGGAGGTTTGGGGCAGTCATGTAGGGCACAGGGACGTTCTTCCATACCTTAGATGTATAGATGGAAAAGGCCTGCTGCCTTATTTTCTTCTATACATTTCATGCTCTGCAGGCTGATGGTGTCCTGATTTTGAGCTTGTCTGCAAGATAAGTTGGGGTGCTGGATGTGATGGCTCTGTAAATCATGCAGCTGGTTTTATGATGGTGCACTCTTGCAAGGGGAGCCAATGGAGTTCCATCAGAATTGGGGTGATGTGAATATTCATCTCCAGGCCCTGACTGATGGGTAGGATGCTCCTTAGAGCTTGTCAGTGTGGAGTCTGAGAGTCCATTGAGTAGGGAATTGCCGCTATCCAGATGCAGGAGTACAAGGGCTTGAACGCATGGAGTGGAATTATGTGACATGGAATTGCACCCAGTGCAGAAAAATTGTGGCATGGCGTACAATTATTATTTAAACACGACACCTGCATGATGTTGAACTTGCAATAAAGGTGTCTAGTTGGTAAAGTTTTATAATATTTTTCCAGATTGGCGTTACGGCCAGAGCTGGGAAATCAGGTTCGAGTCTCGGCATAGCCACAAGGTCCTGTGATTCTGGGCCAATCACTTATCTCCCCGTGCCTGCAAAAAATGAATGTGTCCTTGTGGAATGTAACTGGAGCTTATGTAAGATGCTCTTATAATTTTGGGTCAAGTTGGCGCTATATAAAACTGCAAAAAAAGAAAAAAAGGCCTTTTTTTCCAGCACAGGCTGGGTTACAGAATTTTCAATATCACCTGTTTATGATGGATACTGAAGCATCATGTACACCACGTCTATATTTAACTGCTAAATGTGTGTGAAACCTATGATGGATCCCCGAAAGCTATACATTTCTGAAAAGCAGGCAAAATGCAGAATTCAGCAAGGGATCATTTTTGTATATCCTTCAAGGTTTTCCAATAGAAAGTAACAGTTAAAATAAAAAAATATTGAAATTGAGTTTGAAAAAATAGCCAAATGTGCCTACGTTTTCACCTGTAACATCTAACTATGGCAAATATTTTCAAGCAATATCCCGTTACATCCGCTGGACCCTTCTGGTTGCAAGGATATACATATATAGGGCTTGTAGGTTCACCAAGAACCTGAGGTACCTAGAGCTAATAACTGAGCTTCACCGTGCACTGGCTTTTCATTGTTTACTGGGTATACAGCAATTAATTAGGTAAATATCCAGAGTGAAAAGTAGGCATCAAGGAAGCCAAAGTATTTCCAAAATGGAAACAAGATATGGAGTTTAGACGCAGTGGTTATCTGCACATCTCTAAACTTGTGGGTGCCCATACTAGCATGTGAATTAGAATTCCTTTTTCAGAATGGCTTCTTTTTTACACTGTCCTACATTTGGAAGGCACAAGTGCAGAGAAAGGGAATTGGTAATGGTAATGGAATGGTAATAACATTTGCTCTGCTATTCTGTGTTTCCCCCAAGTCTCCCGATAAAAATGGTACTTCCCTTGTGTGGATAGGCCTAGTGCCCGTGACGGGGAATGGCCCAAATTGTAACATGAAAACCTCACATTTGTGATGCAGCCTTTTTAATGGGAGACCTGGGTGAATTCTGGGTATTAGAAAATGTGTGCCGGCCCAGTGATCCCTAACTTTCCCATACAGAAATGTGAGGAAAACGTGATTTTTGTTGTGTTTAGCTAAGTTTGAGGTTTGGAGAGGATTCTGGGTAAGAAAACATTGGGGGAATCCAAGCAAGCCATACCTCCCTAGACTCCCTGGGTGTCTAGTTTTCTAAAATGTCTGGGTTTGGTAGGTTTACCTAGATGGCCACCAAGCCCGGGACCAAAAAGACCAATGCCCCCCTAGCAAAACCAGGTGCTTTTGTGAGCGATAATGTTGATCTCTCCACAAAACATTTTGGCCCCTTCCCTGTCACAGGCACTTGGCCCACCCACACAAGTGAGGTAGCATTTATATCTGGAAAACTGAGGGAACACTGGGTGGTAGGATAATTGTGGTTTCCTTCTGATTCTAGAAGAACATGACCCAGTAATGCAAGGAAAATGTGTGTTTTAGTCACATTTTGAGGTTTGCAGTTCATTGTGGTAAGAAAACGTGATTGGATCCATGAGAGCAACACCACCCTGTACTCCCCTGGGTGTATAGTTACGGAAATATCTAGAGTTGATGGATTTTACCGAGAGACAATGTACACCTTCGCAGAGAAAGGCAGAAAAGAAAATATTACTGCACAACTATCTATCCTCAAGTGTACACACATACTGGTTGGATGTGGCAAGAGAGTGAGTAAAAGGTTAAAAATTTATATTTTATTAAGAGATTTCACAAAAATGAAATGCACTGTTAATAATTGAAAGGTCAAAAAACGTAACAAATGACTCGCAGCTCGTGAGCTGTAGGGGCACCAACCACTTTACAGGCCATTCATACACCTTTTGTACGTGACACACACACAATGATTCACACGCCAGCCGGGGGCCCAATGCATTAAAATACTCACATCAACAGACTGTGTCATTCAAGGGCCCATCAATTTCATAGGCTCACATGACCGACACAGCAATCACATCGGCAGGTGGTGTGTGTGCACTGGCGTTTGGCAGCAGGATGTGTAGTGAGCAGCAGCAAGTCGCTACTCGCACACCGCCAGCCAAGCGCCAGTCTGCGCACACCGCCAGCCAAGCGCCAGTCTGCGCACACCGCCAGCCAAGCGCCAGTCTGCGCACACCGCCAGCCAAGCGCCAGTCTGCGCAATCAATCAATCAATCATGCCATTTGTATAGCGCACTACTCACCCGTGAGGGTCTCAAGGCGCTTGGGGGGAGGGGTATGCTACTGCTCGAACAGCCAGGTCTTGAGTTGTTTCCTGAAGGCGAGATGGTCCTGGGTCAGCCGAAGGTGGATGGGGAGGGAGTTCCAAGTCTTGGTAGCCAGGTAAGAGAAGGATCTTCCTCTGGCGGTGGCTCTTCGGATGCGTGGTACGGCTGCGAGGGCGAGGCTGGTGGACCGTAGCTGGCGGGTGCGCACACCCTCAGCCAAGCGCCAGTCTGCGCACACCGCCAGCCAAGCTTAAGCCCACACACACACAAAGTACACGCAGACCGTCAGCTGAACTCCAGTTGACACACACAGAAACTATCCTTAGTTGTTTTCTGCCTCTGGGCCATACAAATATGGCCATTCTGCCCCCTGGAGGGCAGAAACTGTCAAAATACATGCCCCAAAAAAAGGGAGTGACCTTTGCCAAACAAGTCACTCCCTGACATATAAATAAATAAAATCCCTGGTGACTGGTGGGTTTCTGCCCCTCTTGGGAGCGGTAGGGCCTAAAAATCTTGTTGATCTGCCCTCGAGGGGGGTCGGCAGAAAACACCCATACGTTGCCCCAATATAAAGGGGAGCAACCCTTGCCAAACGGTCTGCGCCTCGACATGTAAATGTAAAAATCCCTTGTGTCTGGTGGCTATCTGCCTCCCTCGTTGCAGATGGGCCAAAAAATTGGCCCATCTCACCCCCTCCCCCAAGGGGGTGGAGGGCAGAAAACAGCCAAAACATTGCCCCAATAAAGGGCAGCGACCCTTGTCCAAGGGGCCACTCCCCAACATACAAGTCTGAAAGTCCCTGGTGTCTAGTGTCGGATTGGCTGAAAATAATGGCTGAATCAACTACTGGAGGGACCGAAACATGGATACTTTGAGCCTCCAGGAGAGGAACCCTTGCCTAAGGGGTCACTCCCCCACAACTAGTAGCAAAATCTCAGGTGGTCTGGGATTTGGATTCCTACTCCCCCCATCGTGGTCTCCCCAGCAAACATGGAGCGGGAATCCACTTCAAACAGGTAGAGGGGAAAGGAAAAACTATTTTCTTTAACCTCATGTCTGCAATCTAAACCCCCCACCCGAAAGAAGGTGGTACTTGCAAATACATCCTATCCTTGGTGCAAGCTGTAAGCTATTGGCTTCCAGCGTATTCCCAGCTGCACTTGATGACATCAGCGGGCCATGAGTGTGCCGTCATGAGATGGGGGGTGGGGGGGGTGGCAGCATAAACGCTTCTGCTGCCATCCCTGTTGGTGGGGGAGTCAAAAGGGGCAGCCCACCGGGGGATGCACCAGTGTTTTGCCCTGTGGCTGGTTGCTAGGACAGACCGGCACCCTAGCACCGTGGCTGAGGATGGAACCGTTCCGTCCATAGTACCCAATGGGTTATTTCCAATTTCAGTGCAGATTAAGTTCTTGTCCAAAAACGCCCTCCCCGATGTCACATCACAAGAAAATGTCACAGTACTTTTCGAACAGGTGGTTATGCTTTTTTCTCCCCTTAAACTATTTTGGAACATCAAGAATGCAACAAGAACGGTTCAAACATTCCGCTAGAACTAACGGTATATCTACTACAAAGGCTCAGCAGGCCACGTTAAGAGTAGCAACATTGGGTTAGTTAGTTGTGCCTGCTGATGAATGCCTTCATCCTCCTACTGTAATACTGTGGTACCAAGAGCATTGGTTCTACTCGGTTATGCTGGGATCTACCTATGAGTTGTATGCATATCACTGCAGCAGTGTATTCAACTCTCCTTGATCATTGAAGGAAACGGGGTTACTTCTTTAAAAAAAAATAGTTTTTCACGGGTATTTATTTAAGCGTAACCCAGGTCATCTTGAAGAGTTGGAGATTGTTTGAATACCACATGGCCATATTCAAGACGTTTTATGCATGAGGTTATAGGTATACATGTGGCTAGAAATGCAAACCATACAAGCACGTTTTGTGGTGTTCTTGCTTCCCATTCAACAACTTTAGCATAGCCATGTACTATTTGTCAGTCGCGACCATAGTCTTGCCTTCTTTAACACCAGAAAGTGTGCCTGGCCAGAAGATGTGGGCAGAGACCATGATTGTAGCTTAGCTCACAAGCTTCCAAAGAGTGGCAAAGGCAGACGTTGGGCTACGTTCATTGCGAGAGAGCTTGCACCGTGTGGTATTTACTCTTAAACACCTTAAAGTGGGTTTATGGGAGGGAGAGCTTATGTATTGTGTTTGCATCTCGAGTTCCTCCGAGATAGGTGCTTGTGTCTTGAGGTGCGAAGCTTTCCTGCGGCCTTTTACACTGGACATAATTAAAGAATGTCGTTTGTTTGATTGCTATATCCATAATAGATGTTAAAAGAGGAAATTCTCAGGAGTGAAACGTTGTAATGGATAATATTGTTGCTACATAGATACTTATGTCCAGTTCTGGAGGCCTGCACTTCTTTATGTTCAAGTCTAGGAAGGACCACATCAGATGAATAATGCACAAATCTCTAGATCTCTGCCTCATGGTGTGCAGCCCGATGAGTTAATAACGAGTGCCTGAGTTAATCTATATAGACAACAATTATCTATAAAGATTGCCTCATTTAAACACTGTGATTTTAACTTTTTCTTGGCCAGGTTTCATCGAGGTTTACAGGGAAGCAAGCGCCTGTTTTTCTTTGCCCTAGTTTAGGCCTCAAGCCATTTACATGAAAGCGCAGGGATTTAAATAGGTGACATATAGGTGAATTGAGAAATGGATTGAATGCTAGATTTGACATCCTTGAAAGTAATAAGCCAACAAAATACTGCATATTGGAGGGATGAGCGTTCCTAAAAAATGAATTTTTGTTAGATGGAATCAGAGGCTCAGACGTTCTTTAAAAAAAAAAACTTTCAAGGAAAGGTGAACAAATGCAAAGACCAGCTGTCCAGGATAAGCAGAGACTCATTTATTAAAGAGCTGAGCCAAATATTAACGAGTTAGGGAAGAATTGTAGATTCTGTTTAGTTTGTGTGGACGTACGTGGTAAAATAACCTTGGACCATCCAATCCTCTCCCTCGCCAGTGGGTCTTCACCTGAACCTCCCACTGATAGCGTGTGTGGCTGACACTAAGTTAAGCTTCGGGGTTGACGCTGTATGGCCGACTCCTTCGCAGAGTCCCAAGGCGAGTAACTGGTCTTGAATCTTAGCGCCAGGCCAGGAGTAAGGAAAGGTCTGCATAGTACGCGGATCGCCGCTTCTCATGCTTTGCCTGTTTTCCCCCCTGTGGCATAGTGCCATTTCCCCCTCCATAGTGCTGATACAGTTACGAGTCTTGCAGGTGTAAGCCCCCGCTCTGCAGGGTCTCCTACGTGAGACCTCGCTGCTTTCTCACTCCCGCTGAGCAAGTATGTGTAATTCCTGCTGTGAGCCGAGCGCTTGGCGGCTGAGCCCTGCTTTGCATCAGGATAGCGGCTCACAGTAACACCGTCAATCTGTGCATCTCGTCTTCGAAATCAAAGATCGAGAACAACATTTCACTTAAATTAAAATTCAAATGTGCGTTATTTGCAGGCCCGGACATCTTGGAAAAGCATAAAGGCTGGAAAATCCATACTATGCAACTTTTGTTCTCTTTTGTATTGCAACGATGCATCTGAGCCTGGTATGCAATTTATGTGGCTTTTCTAGAGTTTTTTGTTCATTCCGATTGTCTCGCTCCCATTATTTTCTGACTCTTTACACGGAAATGCTGCTGCTCTTTGACAGCCTAAAATGATTGCCATTGAAGTCGATTTTTTACTAGTTTTTCCTCAACTGGGCTCTTACAAAAGGACTCCGTCTGGGACACCGGCATGTGTCAGGGACACCGGCATGTGTCAGGGACACCGGCAAGGACTGGAGGCAGGTAAGACAAAGTAGGCAGAATATTGGGTACAGAACTGCCCAAGATCACATGGAGAGTCGGAGGAGAAAGGGAATCTAAAGGGAAAGCTCTGTACAAGGGAATAAGAGTTAAGGCTAAGAAAGGACAGGCACTCAAGAGGCAATGTGACCAGACTAACTACATCCAGGATGGAAGTGCAACACATATGTGTATATATAACCACATTAGCAATGAAGGGAATGTGGGGTAAAGCACTTGGGAGTGTACACCCCACGGTAGGACTGAAGCTCAGTAAGTGCCTCACCCACAATTGCTATTACAGATACAGACTGTGAATACCCATATATTTGATAACGATACAAAGGCAGGGTCTATAGTGCTGATACCTGTCGTGATGTTATAAGAGTAACTAAAAGACAATACAGTGGACAAGAAACACCACCTAGGTTGTCAGCTGAGCCCACAGATCCTGGTGTTCAAATAGGAACACGCAAGGTGGCAACAGCAAGGGTGTAGAACTAAATACACAAGCACAATCAGTGGCTACATGCATGGCTCTTGGGTGGCAGGGCGGGCGTGGTGGGGGGTTGCATAGGGAGGAGTGTTCCATGGGGTTGTGGGTTTCACATACAAAATAATAAACTTACCTTGCCGCCGGGTCCTGCGTCTCTGCTCCTGCTCTACTCGAGGAACAGGAAGCAGGCCCCGCTGAACAATCGCAACGCTGCAATGTAGCGTTGTGATTTGTCAGGGGAGCCTGGGTGCTTACCAATCAGAACACTGCAGTGTTGTGATTGGTCTGAGCATCCTGGTTGGGCGCTCAGCCAGGGAATGGGGACCGGGGCATGTTCTCCACGCAGGCTGTAATGCAGCCTGCATGGAGAACAGGGAAAGTGCGCATGACTGTTTGTTTGGCCCTCTCGGGCCGCCCAAACCAGTCATTGTGCACTTTGGAGTGGGCAAACCACTCCTCCCCTGCCCTGCTCCAGAGCAGAGCGGCCCCCTGCAAAGCAGCACGAAGTATAAAATGAGAATAACTCAAATGTATTATTTGTTGTTTCTTCTTCGCACTGCTTAAAAGTAGTGAAGCGCGGATCCGCCACTGGCCAAGATAGACCAGAAACTAGCAAGAAGGAGTGCTCAACAGGAAAGAAGGGAAAACAAAGGGCACCCTTGGAGAAAGCAAGCAAGCAACACACATACCAGGAAACTAGAAGCAAGACCGAAGGAATGAGATTACAGCAAACTAGGAACTGGAACAAAGTTAACAGGAAGAAAGGCTGGGTTTGGGAAAAGTTAATACAGAAGGAATGAGGCTCAAGGGAGCACTAGAGTAGTACTGGATCAGGAATCCATGAAACAAGGTAGTACTGCAGGCAGTGCTAGTTGATAAACAAGGAATTGGCTAAGCTCAGGAATCAAGAATTCAAGAGAGCACTGCAAGCAGTGCTAATCAGGAACATGGAATAATAATTATAGCTCAGGAACTCTGGAAAATAAGACTAGCAAAAGCTCAGTAACAAGGGTCGATCTCACAGGAAAACGGCTACAATGACCAGCACCGGATTAAAGGGAGCTGGGGCTTCAAAGAACTCAGAGTAATCCCATGCATCAGGTGTGAGCAGGCTAGCAGCTGGCAGTCTCTGGTGTGCTGAATTCTTCCACCCCTTCTTGGCCTGCAGGGGTGGAGACGAAGCAGGGGTTTATAGGTAATGGAGTATCAAGCCTGAGCAGACTGGCTTCCATAAAACCTGGCGTGTATTAGGAATGGATGGCAATTTCCAAATGTTGTCCAAATGTCTGGAAGTCGGGATATGCATGCAGGGGAGTGTCTGGATGCCTATTAAAACACTGGAAAGTCCCACAATTCGGCTCTCTGGTGGAAGGCACAAGAGTACAGGGAGAAAGTCGTGACAGTACCAGCTTACTTTAATCACAAAAAGAAGAGGGAAAAGAGTATAGTGATAATAGGTGTCAAAAAGTGAATAAAAGGGAAATGCACCTTGCTTTTAGAACTGCCTTCACACACAGCAAGCTGTGTCATGCTTCATCATAGGGCTGCTAACGCACCTCCGTGTTTACCCAACACCGGAGGTGGAGCAATAGGGAGGGTAAGACAATACAACGTACAGTGTGAAATCAAGGGTGAGAAAGGGTGCAGAAAAAGTGATGTAAAAGCTGGTCTCAGGGAATCCTTATTACAGTTTTAATATTAGGTCCCTGTCCAGGATTAAAAAATATAAAGAAATTAGTGGATGCTAGGTAGAGGAGCTTATAATGAGACTCCCCCCTGCATGTGTGTAGACATGTTTCAGCCAGCAATTGACAATGCCCCGGCTTTCCTCAGGACTCGCCTCTGTGACCCTGGGTGCTCCCCCTCCCTTCTATAGATACACAAGTAAAAAGGGGGTGTCACTTTTCATGGAGCCCTTTGCGAGCTAGATAGTGTGTGAAAGCGGCAGAAGACTGGTTTGCATTTTAGAAGGTCCCCTGGAAGTCCTCTTGCATTGGTCGGTTTTGTACAGGCCCGTCAGACAGCCTCCCCCCACAAGTATTCCCAAAGCTTGACTTGGCAAAGCGCCGTAGAATTTGCAATCAATATAATGTTGCAAAAGCTTAGAATTGATGAATAAATATATATAAAACTATGACAATACTTTGCCACTTGCCTACCCTTTTAACCTGTTTTTAAACTGCCCCTTTGTGCTCCAGTCGCAGCCGATGTCTTGGGCTGCTCACTCACGCTTAAGTTCTTTCCTGCTTAATATGGCCGTTGTTTAATACACTGGGCCTTCTATTTCCATGGGCGACAGACTTGTCTCTATAGTCACCTTTTTAAGGTTGTTAGGTCTCCCAGTTCGTCTGCCAAATTAGCTTGCTAGTAGAATTGTAATGACAGCGGGCACCGTGAGCACAAGCGGCACTGTTGTGAAGTTCATGAGGACACGGCACTAACTCAAGGCTGCTTATGGCTTTGCAACGGACATGAGACGTCTGTAGGTACAAGGGTAGATGCAGCAGTTCTCCAAACTTGAACAAGTAATATAGTGACTTCCATTGTCATGGATGTGAAAGCTTCTTTGCTTTTTCCACTCATTATAGCTTCTGTGATGGCTGATTTCTGTTTAATGACTGCAGGCCAGCACCATGCTTAGCTCATTTTACTGTCACTAACCACAGTAACTTTTCAATCCTGCTTATCATTGAACTCCCTGCAAATCCGAAGATCCAAAATGGATGTTAAAAACATAAAATCAAGTGATAGGATATGCCAGATAACTGTGTTTAATATAACACTTTAGAGCTTGTATTAACCATAAATAACGATGAACGCTGTCACTCATAAGACGTGGTACCCATGTAGTTAACCTAGGGTGGATAACATTGATCTGACCCGGTTGAAATTTTAACCTGAAACCTATGCATGTGCTGAACCCACTGAGCTTTATCAGTTGGAGTTGAAACCTTGATGTGCAACCTTTGCACACATCTCTAACAGGTTAATTAACGCATTGTGCTAATTTATTGGGCTAGGAATCAAAGACCTACAATTTGTTACTTGACATTTCTATAGTGCTCTGCTGTTCAATTTTTATCCTTGTAGTACTCAAACGTGTGTTGTCATGCAGGGATTCCATACATGGCTTAAAGAGTGAAATGGGGGACAATTTGGCGTCAAGCTTGATTTTTAGGTCTCGCCTGTCGATGCGCATCGAGCAAGCGAGACTATAGGGGCTCATCGACTCTTTATCTAACTTGCAAGGAATCGTGGCGATTCCTTGCAGTGCCCGTGACTTTTAAGCTCAATGCGCATGTGCATTGAGCTTAAAAGCGCGTGCACAGCCGCCCGCATTCCTCCGACACCTTTGAAGTGAAGCTTAGCTTCACTTCAAAGGCCCGGCTTCTTCACACCCACATGCCGCTCTGCCCCGCTCCGCCCCCTCCCCTGAGTCATCCTGCCTGCCCAGACTTCTCCTCCCCCCTACTTACATCCCGCTTTCACTTGTTTTTTGTTCCGACTCGACGTTCCCCCCGCCCCCTCCCGCCACGCAATGCCGAGAGCTTGTTTTTTAATGCCATCTTTTCTCCCCACGCTCTTTGGAGAGAATGCATTTGTGTTTTCTAATTGCTTCCCCTGACTGACGCCTTCCCGGATCATTGCAACCACAGTCACTTGCAGGTTTGCAAAACAGGCTGGGTAAACAAACAGATGACGTGGGCAGTTCAGTGCGATTGTCCAGCGAGTTGATATCGTCCGCAAGTTATTGTCCGCCCTCTGGTGCTTTGGACCACATCCTGACCCTATAGCCCTGAAAAATGATGGTACCACACAAGCCTATTGACCGCATACTGTCTGTGGTGTCTGCCCGCCCGCTCTCCACTCTATCAGGCAGCCAGCCGCACTCCTCCCACACCCCCGCTCCGCCCCCTCACTCTCTCTGCCCGCCCGCTCTCCACTCCATCAGGCAGCCAGCTTCAGGAGAGCAATCTGGAGAGCAATCTGCGGGGTGTCGCCATTTTAGCAGCACGGGCTTTCCCGATCACTGGACACTTACAAATTGGGCAGCAGCATTGAAGGCTTTGCTGCCTTACAAAACCGGCTCAGCGTGGCTGTCGCAACGCAAGTTTCCGTGTCTCCTGGAAGGCATCAAGTGCAATACTCTATTCCTCGTGGAACAGATCCAGCAGGACAGACGAGTACAAGAATAGTAGTTTGTATCAAAAGCATGACCTTCATTACCGCATGATAGCTGGGTGTTAATCAGCATGGCTAAGTCTAATTCCTTACGCACGGTGACATTTCTAATGTAGCTTCAGCGCCATCGGAAGTATAAAGCACTATATCCGTATCATACCATTATCGGCACTACAGGTCTTGTGTTGCGGATTGAGTTTCCTTTTAGAGGAAAGTTTGGTTCTGATTTGCATGTGTGCCAACTGGGGCCTCTGGTCAAGAATTGTAACTTCTGTCATTGCACAGAGCCCTAGAACTTAGGGTGGCTGATTATCTCACAAGAACATAAGAAACTTTACACGAAAAAAACACGCCCTTTTGGCAGGGCCACTGGAGCTTACTTGACTAACTATTTACAGCTGTTGGCTGGAGACTGTCATGTCTGGGTTCATTATGATATTCCGAGCGTTAAAACATACACTGCCAAACGCGCCTTCACATCCTCACCCCCTCATCCTCACACACCCTCACTCACCCTCACCCTCACTCACCCTCAACCCCTCACCCTCACTCACCCTCACCCTCACTCACCCTCACCCTCACTCACCCTCACCCACACTCACCCTCACTCACCCTCACTCACCCTCAACCCCTCACCCTCACTCACCCTCACTCACCCTCAACCCCTCACCCTCACTCACACTCACCCTCACTCACCCTCAACGCCTCACCCTCACTCACCCTCAACCCCTCACCCTCACTCACCCTCACCCTCACTTACCCTCAACCCTTCACCCTCAAACCCTCACTCACCCTCACCCTCACTCTCACTCACCCTCACTCACCCTCAACCCCTCAGCATCACACTCACTCACCCTCACCCTCACTCACCCTCAACCCCTCACCTACCCTCACCCTCAACCACTCACCCTCACCCTCACTCACCCTCAACACCTCACTCGCCCTCACCCTCACTCACCCTCAACACCTCAACCTCAACCCCTCACCCTCACTCACCCTCACCCACCCTCACTCACCCTCACTCTCACTCACCCTCAACCCCTCACCCTCACTCACCCTCAACCCCTCACCCTCACCCACCCTCAACCCCTCACCCTAACTCACACTCACCCTCACTCACCCTCACCCTCACTCACCCTCACTCACCCTCACTCACCCTCACTCACCCTCACTCACCCTCACCCTCACTCTCACTCACCCTCACTCACCCTCACTCTCACTCACCCTCAACCCCTCACTCACCCTCACTCACTCACCCACCCTCACCCACCCTCACTCACCCTCACCCTCACTCACCCTCACTCTCACTCACCCTCACCCTCACTCACCCTCAACCCCTCACCCTCACACAGTGCAATAGGTCTCGGAGCATTTGAGTTAGAGCTTTTACATTTGTTTATGGCTTTTTTTCTTTGTAATTCTTTAGCATTGCCTACAGGAAACAAAAATGCTAAAGATTTACAAAAAAAACCCATAAACAATTCTAAAAGCACTAACTCTAATGCTGCGAGACCTATTGCATTTCCAATGCTTGTTTTTTTAGCAGGTATGCGAAATGTGTAATTTTAAGATGGGCTAAATCGTGCATTCGCCTAATTGGTATTGAAAAGTGTACAAAGTTAAAGTAGGTCATTCCTTTGTATCCCAATACATCAGTGCACCAGCATCGGAGTCAATTTTTGGGAGCATTTGCTATCCGTGCAAAGTAAAAAATAAAATGTTAAAATCGATATGACAGTCCATACTGGCCGCACCAACAGTTTATTTTTTTTTTTATGAATAGGTGAAACATATTGAATTTGCCATGCTTGTTTTAACAGCACTCCAGCTCTTGTGCTCCTATCTGCTAGTTTTGAGGCATTATTCCCGAATTGCCGGGTATATCAGTAATGTAGACACGGATGTATTTTGGGGTTTTTAGTCTGTTCTCAATGTAGAAAATGGATGTTCTTGAATTGTATAGTAGTATTTATACAGGTGGCGTATCCGTATGGGTATATGATGTAAAATTGTGTGGTGCAAGCAGGAAAGCTCATAGGTTTTAAGAGCCCATATCGACTGCCTTGATGGGGGCCATTATCCACTCAGAGCTGCCAATGGTACAGTGTCTTGTTTTTGATATATTCAATTAGTCCTATCCTGGTTTTTAGGCAACAGCTTCCTGCATTTTGTAGTTCTAATGTGAACGCTGCACGTCCGAGTCCAAAGCATTTAAAGTGCACCGGTTATCATTGCCAGGTCTGGTGGCTTAGTGGACTAATGCGTCCACTGTAGGGGTCAGTGTTTGACCTTGTTGCCACAGGTTCAAATCCCGGCGGGTGCACGGAGGTCGATAAAATGAGTACCAGTGAGTTTGGTAACAATAAACATCTGTTATTCAGCGCCAAGATATCCTTCATGGTGAACGTGCACTTTACAAATACACGCTCTGTTATATGACTCAATTCCACAAGGGACAGAATTTTCTAGTTCCCGGTTGCCTTTATTAAATGTGTTTTTAAAAATATTTTAAAGTCTTTCTTCCCCTTTTAATAGTGTATACAACGTAAGTAGCAGTAGGTACATTCTATATCTATTCACTACAGATATGCCAATACACTACGAGCAGTTGCAACAGCTGTATGACCATACCCATCATGCCTTTACCATACATTGCCTTTACAGCGAAATGCCTTTACCACGCATGCACCTTTACCACGCATGCACCTTTACCACCCATGTCTTTCAAATGCAAGGTAAGTATTGAAAAAAGCAAAGGTTACAGGGACGTTCTAGTTAGGTTGACGTTTTACCCATACAAAATAGAAATTCAGCAGTTCTAGTTAAACTTACGTTTAGAAATTATAACTCTTTACCTAAAGTTACTTAATAGCATGAGTTATGTATGGGGTAAACGTCAGCCAAACTATAACATCCCTGGAACCTTGTATTTTTTCCGGTGAATTTCTATCCTTATTTTAAACAAAGTAATATCTAATCACCATACGTTAATACAACCCCTGCCGTGCACTGCTTTCGGCCATCCTCAGCTGGGGTTGGCCACAGGACCTGACTTGCGGCCAACCCCCTCATGCACCCAACCTCACACTGCGCACGGCCTTTGGCAGTGCACGAGTTTTGGTGTAAGGGTATTTTTTTCCCCATTGTGTTTTTTTGGATCCCCGAGTCCTACGCAAGTTTACAGAGGGGGGCGTGTTGAGCGCTGTGGCAGACCACAGATCGAGGGGAAAAAATTGTGGGCCCTTTTTGCCCATGAGGGGGGTCTCGGAGACCGCGCCATCTCTCCTATGGGGCAAAGACACCTGTGTCTTGACCCCTTATGCCAGTTTTTCATTCTTTTTTCCTCACCCAATGCGAGAAAGAAAATGGTGGCCGCAACGTTCCTATCAGGTTGCGGTCAGCCAGTTGCGCCTTGCTTTTCTCCTAGCTCCGCAGATCTTTCGTGAGTGTATCTGCAAAGGATCCGCGTCCCTACAAATCTTTATTTCTTGTTTCTTAAAAAATTCCACAACAACTGAAAGGTATTTACACCAAATTACAAAAAAGGGCTCTTTCCGGACCAGAACTGGCTTTCTACCAGATTTAGTGTATTTATTTTCAGCAGTTTGGCTTGTAGTTGTCTAAAATCCCTATGGGAAATTGCATAGGAAAACACATTTTGGGACCCCCCCACCCCCTCCTTTTTTTTTTTTTTTTTTTTTCTCAGCCCCAGCTTCGCAAATCATCCTGAAACTTTCAAGACACTAAAACTACCTACTGGCAACTGCCAGTAGGTAAAAAGGAAAAATATCTATATATCTATCTCTGGTACAGGTAAAGGGAGAGAGGGAGGAGTCGATGGGATAGGGAAAATCTATACTACTATTATAAAGGAAGAACTTTGCACCTTTGAGGCGGGTAAACTCGGGAACCACCGTGCCAATCCACACACCCGATACAGCATTGTAATTGTCAGGGTGTGCAGATGGACATAGGCTATATAAAGTATAAAAATATGCGTTATTTAAAAAATTAACATTAAAAAAAAAGTAGTCCCTTCGAAGTAGCGCCGGCCGCGACCTGCGTGCTGACGTCAGGAGTGCGGGGAGGAGCGGCGTCCAGGAACGCGAGGAGGAGCGGCGGACATGGCGCGGGGAGGAGCGGTGACGAACGGCGGAATGGCGGTGAGGAATGGCGGGAGGAGCGTTAAGCGGCGAGGAGCGGCGGAGCGGTGAAATGAGGAGCGCAGGGGAGGAGCGGCGGCGGAGGTAAGGCTCCGGGCAGGCGGGGGTCGGGCAGGCGGGAAGCGGGCGGGCGACAGGGCGGGTGGGGGCCCGGGCTGCTTGACCATGTCGGTGCGGGGGGCTGGGCTGCTGCTGCACAATGTCGGGGCGGGCGGGGGTCCGGGAAGCCTGATTGCTCCCGGACTAGGTCAGGACGGGCTGCTAGTAAATAAATAAAACCACTTACGTTGCGCTTGCCGGCTCAGCGATCTTCCGAGTGCAAGGTAAGTGGTTTTATTTTCCCTATCCTGTTGTCTGGCGACTCCCTGCCTCCGCCCCGCTCCACTGCTCTTACCTGTACCGGCCCCGTCTGAATGTTTGTATGTGTGTATGTATGTATGTATATGTATATATCACTCTTTTTTTTTTTTTTAACAATTATTTTAAATTTGCATTTTTTTCTTTTTTGGAGCAGAAGCCCCCCACCCCTTTTCAAATGTTTTATTCTCCCTTTTTTGTAATCCTACTAATCTATGCCCCTACCCACCCCTAAACCGTAAAAATGAGTAAGCACCCTATTCCCTTATCCACCCCATGACCCTACAATTCCCTTACTACCATATACCCATACTCCCCCTAAACACAATCCTTACTACCCAGTATCCCTACCGAACCATAAACCCTTAAAACTTATACCACCCAATACCTCTACCCACCCCTAAACCCTAAAAAATACCCTTACCACCCTAAACATCTCTTGCCACCCATCCTATTCCTCTACACACCCCTAAACCCTAAAAAAAATACTCTTACCATCATATACCCCATAACCCTTAAAAAAATACTACCCTATACTGTTAGCCACCCCAAACCCTAAACACCCTTACCACCCAATACCCCTAACCCCTAAAAAATATTACCATCCTATACCTCTCTACCCTCTTCTAAATCCCCAAAACACCCTTGCCACCTCATAGCCTTACCCACCCCTAAACCCTAAAAACGCCCTTACTACCCTATACCCCTTCCCACCCTAAACATGCCGAAGCCACCCTATACCACTACCCACAACCTAAAAATAAGCTTACCACCGTATACCCTTACACAACCCTAAATCCTAAAAACACCCTTACCTTGCACCCCTAAACCATAAAATGCCCTTACCACCCTATACTTCTACCGACCCCAAAACCCTAAAAAATATTATTACCAACCTATTCTCCTACCCACCCCAAAACCCTAAAAGTACCTGAAACTCTCTATACTCCTACCCAAACCCTTCTATACTCCTACCCAAACCCTTCAAACACACCACCCTATAACTTGCCAACCCGAAACTAACACATATTTATATGCGTGTGTGTATGTCTGTGTGTTTGCGTGTGTGTGTGTGTGTATATATATATATATATATGTATGTATGTATGTATGTGAATATTTGTGTGTATATATGTAAGTATACATATATTAATACATATATGTGTGTGTGTATACACATATATTCACACATAGCTTAAATACACTTAGCTTGTGTTGTAAAACCATGCGTGGTAAAGGCATATGTGTGGTGAAGGCATTGGTTTGTAAAGGCATTTCATGATAAAGGTATTGCACGGTAATGCCTGTGTTGTAAAGGCTGCTTCCCAGTTGCAAAATCAATAACATTTACAGATAACCTTGAATAAACCTTGTTATATCGTCCATTCATGTTTATGCTAGTTATAGCATGCTCAAATTCTACAGCTTGTGTACAAGTACAACTTGGGAAGCCATCTTTTACTCCATACTAGGTTTGTCAAATTAATCAAACCTGATTACTAGAGGTTGGTGAGCCACTGAAAGCGCTGGTCAGGCTTGAGCCTGAAGCCTGGCTCTTGCTCAGCTGGAGGTCCTGTTAGAACCTCGAGCCCATAACAAGCCGGGCATTCATGTAGCTTTTGCCTGCCTCCCTACCTTTATCCAGGATGTAGCCTTACAGCCAGAGCCGCTGACTTTGGAACAGGTGAACCAGGATCTAGTTTCGAGTCTCGGTGTCGGCGTTCAACTTCTTGTGATTGTGGTCACATCACGTAATCTCCCAATGCCTATAAACAATTAATTTAACCTTGAGTAATGTAACTGGTGCTCATGAAAAGTGCTCCAAGTTTGTGTGCTATTAAAACTGCGAAAAAATGCACAGAGGTAAAAACAATGCCTTATCATAAGGATAAACAAATACCCATTTACTAGCTAATTTGCACCAAGTCCAACCTGAAAACTTCGAGAAGTGGCGGCTTCCCAGATTAATTTATATGACCGTAGGGGATTTTTTTATTTCTCCTAAATTTATTTTTTCAGTTTGCATATGAAAACACTTTCAAATATGTGAGTTCCAAATACCAGTTATACAAAAACGTATTGTGTTTGATTTAATAGTTATAATGTTGCTCTATAATAATTTGGGCCACGTACAGAGTTTAAATGACCACTTAGTTTTTCTTTTCTTTTTTTCATGAACCATTAGTGAACTATCATTTTTAAAAGGTACTACTCAGTGCCTTGATTAATGTGACCTATTAATGTCAAAGTTTCCAAATTGCAAACGTTTACTGAGTTGGGCTCGTGCACAGCATCGGAACTGGAACCTTGGCTCGGCTCTCGCATTGCTCCCTCGCATGGCTCGCTAGTGTTGAGCCCAGTAGTGCACCCCACTTGCTCTATTTCTAATTCGTTAACCTTATTTTAACAATTATTGCATTCGGGAAGTTTTATTCCTGGTTCACGCCTACTTAAACAGTAAAACAGCCCGACTTTTCTGGAAGCGTTTCTCATTACAAGGGGGCAATTTGGCAGGTGTTGTGCCTGGTCACTTAGGTCGTGCATTCCAACCGGTCTATGTTTATTATTGGCACCGGAAGTTCCTTCAAGCTTGGGCGGCGTACTTTACGTTGCCGAAGAATGAAAGTTCCTGTGGTGCACTTAAACTGTCAGTGCCCCGCCCCTGTGCCGAAAGTGCTGCGCTGTCGTCGCGAGGAGCGGTGGGGGCTGGCCCGGGTCCAGAGCGCCACCGTCGCTTCCTCCTGCGCGGTCCACGCTTGGCAGGATGCTTCCTCGCGCGCCCGCCCTCGACCCTCCCCTCGCTGTGACTGCGGCTTCCGCCAGATGTCACGCCGCTGCCTGGCACCGCCCATTTCTTGTTTCCATGTATTTTATCACAACAGTTCCCCTCAGCTGTGAATTCTGTGGAATTTCACGCGCTGCCTAATCACCTCTGCGCGCTCGTTCCTTTAATTAAATAGGTTTGGCAGGGGAAAGGCGCGAGTCGGAATTTGGAATATATCGTCTGTAAAAGTTGCCGAAAGTTTGGAGGTACTTAGCTGCCCGGGCCTTCGCGTCTCACACATAGAAATGCAACTTCTCTACAAATGACATCTCTTGGAGTGAAGTGACGTCACCATTCCCGCCGTAGCCAACTTTAACCTGGTATAGTGCAACGCACCCACTACTTGTTTGTGAAGGGTATTTGCTTCTCGGAGACATAGATGGCCTAGACCAAGTACAACGCTGTGGGCACCTCTACAACGTGCCCTCGTTTCCACCAAGGTGTGATTGCACAGAGTCAGGGAGTGGCGGACTTTTCCATCTGACTTACGTGACGAGTGTGCGTGTACTGGCAATATTACACCTCTTGAAACCTGAAACTTCTAAGACTGGTCGTTCGCAGAAAAGCGGTTGGATACACACAGACTGAGCGTGCCAGAAATAAAGTGGCCATATATTGGCTGGCAATGGCCCCTGCAAGCATGTGGTGCATCTCTTTGTTGGTTCCATAAGACTCAGTGTGCCATAGACTGAGCAGGACCACACCTCTCTACCAAAATATGTGGAAGTCCATTCGAAGATCTTCTTTCTCCCAACTCGCCCATACCTCTTTAGCTAGTCTTGAAATGTGAAGAGTGGTCCAGATGACGTTTGAAGGGCCTTCTAGCTCCACTTAGTCACTACTGCTTATCACCCTAATATGTTGAACTTGTCGAGCAAAAACGGAGTTGGTGTTGTCCTCCCTCTGCTTTCTTTACTTTACCGAAAGTGACCGGTGGTTAGTAATTTTTACCGTTTTATATGGGAATTTAAATGAGATGTTCCTTTATACAACACAATTGTACTCCATGTATTGACCTTAGAATGTTCTGAGTACAACCCACCCGTATGCAGACTTGGCAGCTGCGGTGCGAGCTATCTTGCTCCTGCTATATTACTTCTCGAATGGTACTAGAACTGACAGGCACGTTTGAGGTCATACAGTGTAACATATGCTCTGCGTAGGTAATCCGCATCTCAATCAGGGTCTACATTATGTAACCAGACTAATAGCCCGAATGCTCAAACCATGCATTTTTGCCTCCTTGTTGCTGCTCCAGCAATCCTGCACTGAAAAAGGTGTCGTTCTGTGCCTAGTGTCCTTAATGTGTCCTAGATTTGATTTTGAGCTCTTGTCAAGCAGAAGGGGTCCACTGGATCAGTCAGCTACCTTGTCTGAGATCTTGATTTATGGTAGCCCAGTTCATATCACCCTAGTTTAGGTGAGTGCAAGGCGTTGCTCTTCAGCAGACTTTGGGAGGGCACATCCTGATGCTATGTTACCTCTCCTCCAGAAGTCTGAGCAGTTAGTAAGGGTAGGAAGGTGTACCTAGTCTCCCCTGGCTCTCACTCTACATTATTTGTTACCAGATAAGTGTTGATCATATATAAGCAGCATAAACAGTCTGAATGCAAACACTGTACCAGAGGCGTCTCTGGATTCTCAGGGCTCTCTATGGTTTACCTAAGTATGTCTTCACAAGTTTACACATTTGCAACACTAGTAGGTCCCAATTGCTCATACTTTGATCTCCCTCATCTGATATGTACATTCTGTTCTCACCCACCTGCTCTCTCCTTTGCTTGCCCACCTGACCCTTTTCTCACCATCTTCGGCTACACCCTCCTTGGCTTAGATGCCCTCTCCTTTTCTCAGTCACCTTCTTCAGTGCTGGACCACCCCGCCTGTGCTTGTCGGTCTCTTCCTTTGCTCATCAGCCCTTCCTCTTTCGCCCTTCTGCCCCCTTTGCTTGCCCTCCTGCTCTCACCTTTGCTCGACCACTCCCCCCTCTTATGCTCACTCACCGTCTCTCCTTTGATTTTCTACTGAATCGCCCGTTGCTCTCCTGCCCACCCGCCACCCCTTTGGCTGCCTGTCCCCCGCCCCCCTTTAGTTCCTCCTGGGCTCTCCTGCCCACTTTCATTTCCTGCACGTTTGTTACTCTTGAAAACATCAAGTTTACGAGGTCTACATTCAGTGACAACGTCTGGAGGTCTGTGTGTAATCAACAAATGATAGTTTGAATCAAAAATTTGCTAGCATTGGCGCCAAGAATTTTCAATTCTATTAAGGACACGGAGGCGAGGATTATGCTTCTCTATTCTTTACTGCTAAATCACAGCAGCCAAACAAAAACGCACTTAGTTTACATTAACTACATTGCCCATGATGCTTTCTCATAAGCCACGCCTCCACAGCCCATAAGAGCCGTCTGCACAGTCCCCTATTTCTCTTTCTTTGCAGGGAACAAAAGTCCAAGAATAACTAACAGTTCCAATACATCCTCCAAAGTGGAAGAAAACCAGGAATCCTTCAAACATAAACTCTTGAGAGCATTCATCTTCTAGTCAGACTTCTTATCTGATCCTGAAACAAAGGGAAATGAAAAACCCGTAACCACTGTATAAGAAAACATGTCATAACATTATTCATGGGCGGGTAAGCTTTAGTACAATCTAAAGCCGGGTGGGATAATCCTCGCCCCCGTGTCCGTAATAGAATTGAAAATTCTTGGCGCGAATGCTAGCAAATTTTTGATTCTATTACAGGACCGGAGGCTTCAGATTATGCTAGTTCAACGCTTGCCAAATACCACTGATGTAATATTTCCCACCGCTTGTAGTAAAACGTTTTGAACGTGGATTCTGAAGACCAATCCGCACAACGCTTGATATCTTGGATGTTAGAACCCAACATATATGACTTGGAGGCCATAGCGCCTCTGACAGAATGTGCTTCAAATCTTTGGAGGTCAATACCTGCCTCCTGCATGATAAATTGAAGCCACCTGGCAATCGTGGCTGCAACCACTGGCTTAAATGGTTTCTGTAGGGCAATTAATAGCTGAGAACAACCCTGAGGTCTCAGTGTACTTGTACATTCCTCTTAAACATTGCACCACACATAGCTTATCATTGTCAGGAAAAGCATTGTATTCAATATGACGTGAAAGAGTCTTAGTGCGTCCAGTAATAGTAAAAGAAACTCCCTCCGGAGTAAATACTCTACCTGTAATATCGAGGGCTCTTACATCTGAGGACTGTCTACATGCCGAAAGGCATAACAGCATAGCCAATTTGGCCGATAACTGCTTCCTAGAAAGGAGATTGTTTGCAGGCCAATGATTAAACAAAGAAATGACTAAGGATACATCCCACAACCCCGTATACTTGGGTTTAGGCGGGTTTGCGACTCGTATGCCTTTAAGCGGCTTGCATACAACCGGATGCCTGCCAGCCGGTTTCCCGTCAACCAGATCATGACCCGCTGAAATGGCCGATCTGAAATTATTGACAGAGCGATAAGCAAGTCCATCCGAAGCCTTATCCGAGAGGAAATTCAACACTTGGGATAGCTCTGCCCCCACGGGTTCCAAATGCC
The DNA here is from genome assembly GCF_964261635.1 of Lissotriton helveticus. Taxonomy (NCBI): domain Eukaryota; kingdom Metazoa; phylum Chordata; class Amphibia; order Caudata; family Salamandridae; genus Lissotriton; species Lissotriton helveticus. Next base: position 846,440,324 of record NC_136061.1, on the reverse strand, counting down.
GTTCCAGGCACCAATCCACCCAGTTTTTCCATGCCGAGGAGTAACGTTTCCGAGTTGAGGGTGCCCAAGCCTGCTTGATGAATTCAGAAGCGTTGTCTGAAACTCCTGGCATGTGCCACTGTTGCCGGAAAGCCTCCATGCCATCAGCGTGAGGCGTCCGTCCAGAATCATTGGCTGTTGTTCCTGGAGAGGTCCCAGGAGCAACTCTGTCGAAGAGGGAAGCATCCTGGGAAGGTTGCAACTCCACGCTAGCAACATTGGGAACCAAGGTTGAGACGTCCATCATGGCGTCACTAGGACTATCTCTGCCCGCTGTCTGACTACTTGTGTCATCACCCTGGGAATCAGGAGGAATAGGGTAAACGCGTACTGAAGGGCGCCCGACCAATTCTGAAGAAACGCATCTGTCGCCAGTGCCATCGGATCTGACCTCCAGCTGAAGAACTGCAGAAGTTGACAAGTGAGTCTGGAGGCGAATAGGTCTGTCTGAAAAGGGCCCCAAATGTTCTGAAGCCACTGAAAGACTTTGGGTAGTAACTTCCAGTCGCTGTAATCACTGAGATGTCTGGAATTCCAGTCCACTACTTGATTGGACTGGCCCGGGATGTATTCCGCAATCACTAATATATGGTGATTGAGGCAATAATGCAAAAAATCCTTGGCTATCTCGAGAAGGAGAGACAACCTCGGCCCTCCCAACTTGTTGATGTACCTCACCGCCGAGACATTGTCCATTCGGAGAAGGATACAGCATGATGTCTGTTTTGGGGATAGTGTCCGAATTGCGAATGAACCTGCAAGGAGTTCCAGGCAATTGATGTGTAGTGACAGCTCGTGAGGGGACCATCTTCCGCCTGTGGAGATGTCTCCGCAACGTGCTCCTCAGCCCCAACGGTTGGCGTCGGACTCGATAACTAACTCTGGTTGCGATCCAAAAATCACCCTGCTGTTCCACGGGTCCACGTGGCCTAGCCACTATTGAAGTTCGGTCTTCACTTCCTGAGTCAACGGGAGAGAGTCCGTGTAGGACAAGCCGTTCTGAAGATGCTGGATCTTCAACCGTTGTAGGGCCCTGTAATGGAGAGGGCCTGGGAATATGACCTGAATCGAGGATGCCAATATCCCCACAAACCTGGCAATGGCTCTGAGCGAGACCATCTGTTTGCTGAGTAATGCCAGTATCTCCCTCGTGAGGCCCTTCAGCTTTGTCTTGGGCAGGCATAACTGCGCTGCTTGAGAATCTATCGTGAAATCGAGGAAGTCTATCGTCTGCGTCGGGGAAAGAACTGATTTGGGGTGATTGATCACAAACCCCAAGCTCTGCAGCAACGCTATCGTGAGCTACAGGTGTTGTAGTAGGGTCTCTGGATTCTGAGCCATAAGCAAAATGTCATCCAGATAAATGATTAACCGCACACCCCGTTCCCGTAGGTGTGCTACCACTGGCTTCATCACCTTGGTGAAGCACCAGGGAGCCGATGAGAGCCCGAAAGGAAGGGCCAAATATTCGTACCACTGATCCTTCCACCGGAATTGTAGGAAGCGCCGGTGAGGAGGAAAGATAGGTATGGAAAGATAGGTGTCTTTGAGGTCTAACCTGACTTGCCAATCTCCCTCATGCAACAGGTCTGCCAACAGATGGATCCCTTCCATCTTGAAGTGATTGTAGGTAAGAAACTGGTTGAAGTCCCTCAGATTCAGAACAAGCCTGTTTCCACCTCCCTTTTTCTGCACTAGAAAAATGTTGCTGCAAAAACCGTGAGGTCCCTCGTTGCATGGAGCTGTTGCGTGTTTCTGCAGCAAATTTACGATTTCTTTGTCTATAAAACTGCTTTCTTGTAGGGAAAACGGAGTTGTGCAGGGAAGTGCGCGTTAAATCGGTTGGGAATAAAACTCGAAGTGAAACCCCATGATTGACTGTAACACCCAAGCGTCCTGAGTCAGTTTCTGCCAGTTGTGAAGAAAATGGTGTGTTCAACCCCCCCAAAGGTAGGAGAGAGTGGTCTGTTAAACTCACCTGAAGATTGTTGGGCTTTAAAGCCTGCTCTGGTACCACCGCTCTGGAATCGCCCTCGATTGAACCTGCGACGAGAGGGGTAAAAGGTGCCTCCGCGTGTGGAATCCCACTCCCCTCTGCCGCGTCCAAAGTCACTTCTTTGGGAGCCTTGATGAGCGGCCCCTGCCTCGTCCGGCCCTGTTAAAAACACCTTGCTGGAACACTCGCTTTATTTCGGATTGTTCCTTGTCCAGCGACGTGAATGTTTCGAAGTATTTAGACACGTCTTTCACAAACCGATCACCAAAGAGATTTCTGTCGGCCAAGGGCGTTGGCGAGCTCAGTGAGGTTACTATCCATGCGCATGAAAAGAGATTTGCGTCTTTCTGTCAATTACGCAATTGGCATTCCCCAAAAGGCATATTGCCCGTTGGGTCCAGCCTGCCAAGGTGTCAGGGTCAATAGGGGAAGCAGAGTCCATGACCACAAGGGCCATCTCCAGTATTTTTGCCAACGGACCCACGACGTCTAATAGCTTGTCTTGACATCTGTGCCAAGCGCGGTCTATGCCCCTCTTCGGGTCCTTGGCGAATTTCTTCAAAAATGTGAGGAGACTCCCATCAATTTTCGGGGTGTCGGCAACCTTGTCTGGTATGTCCGGTCGAGGACATTCCCACCGAAGTCTGTTGCGCACCTCCCTAGAAAAACTCTTCCAGAGATTTTCGTGCAGGTAGTCCGAAACTTCCGGAGTTGGAACCCAGTCCGAGGACCTGGGGTGCATAATATCAGTGGGGTCGAAGGTGAACGTGTGTTAGGGAGTTCAGGAATCGACGGAGTGGATGTTTTCGCTCTTTTCTGTGGGGGAGCTTTCTCCTCGGACGTGTCCGTGCCAGTAGAAGTGGTGTCAGTGTCTACGTGCACCTTCTGTTTACTTTTCACCTTAACACCAGCATAAGAGTGCTCTCCCGCCGCACTGTTAGGCAGTGCCGACAGGGCCTGCGCATGTGGCCATTGCCGCCCTGTATCTGTACGCTGAGTAGAAGTCGAAGCTTCAGATCTCCCTTTCGGCATCTCCTTGCCGTAACCATGGTGCTTAGCGAAGCTCTCCAGCTGCCTTCTGATTGGTTTAAGCACCGCAGCCAATGCCTGGTGAAAGGTCTGAGGAACCGTATTCTCGATGGCTTTATTAACCGAGGATTGGACAGATGCGTCCAGAGCCTCCACCAGCTGATCTTTCATGACAGTCTTCGGTCTGTCCGTCATAGGCATCCTCCTCATCCTCATTAGGTTATCTCACCCAATCTTCCATGACCCACAAGGGATCAAGGTAAGTATTATTAATACTGCGTAATAATATACCACTATGCACTAGGAGGAGTATGGGGGGTGGGGGGGTCAGCCCACAGTAAGACTCAAGAGAGTTTTAACCCCCTCAGCAATGCTGTAGTCAACAGGCCAGAGACCTATGCCAATCCCAAGAAAACAGTACCAGGAGTGTGTGCGCACTCCGAATGGCAAAGGTTGTACAGCCAATTAGGCGATCTCGAGGAAGCGGCAATTAACCCGAGCAAAATGCGTAGCGGAATGCCTTGGAAATTCGCGCCGATGTGCGCAGCCCAAAGCGCGCCCAAAAGCAGCCCAAATGCACGCGCCCGGGGAGCGCACGTCGGCCGAGAGCCACTCGGCGTATGCGGGCTATGAGGGAAACCCAGACGCCGGTGCAAGGAGCGCCACAATGGGGGCAAAAGAAAATCGCAGAGAAAATAAACCGGCTCCAGTGAGGCTCGGAGAAGCTGCAACCGTCCGGTCAGTGACCGCTTTCTGGTATGAGCGACCGCAATCGGAGTCGCGTGTCAGCGAATGAGGTGGAGCACTCAAAAAATGTATGTGGGAAAATCTCCTGCCGCGAAAAGCAGAAAACAGCTTAGCAGACAATCGCGCATAAGCACACAGCGTATAGACAGTCCAATATACAATCCGTAGTCAAGGTAATCAAATAATCACAATCCATAAAGCCACAATTCGGATATACAGTATAACCGGGAAGGTGCACTTAACTCTTGCTGTGAGCAGCAAATAAAGAGGATTATGGGACTGTGCAGACGGCTTTTATGGGCTGTGGAGGCGTGGCTTATGAGAAAGCATCATGGGCAGTGTAGTTAATGTAAACTAATTGTGTGTTTTTATTGGCAGCTGTGATTTTGCAGTAAAGAATAGAGAAGCATAATTTGAAGCCTCCGGTCCAGTAATAGATTCCAAGTGGGGTCCAGTCAGCCTTATATCTTTGTGATGTTGATTTAAAATACTGTCATTGGAAAACAGGAATGCTTTTCAATAAAACCTACTAGAATTCATGTTCTAATATGTGCTACATAAAAGGCCAATAATGTTTTCTGATGATGTGTTCTTATAAATCAGTGGTACAAAAACATCACAGCGGCGAAGGCAAACTGGTAGGTACAGGAGCTAGATTTCACTGAAATTTGACCCTTGGTGCGTGCACTAATATTTTGATGTCCTGGCAGTTCCTTTGTGCAGTGTTCAGTCCATCCGTGGGCCACACATTATAAGCGCTGTGTATTCTAGTCTCTTCCACTCATTCTCATCTAACCCCTCAATTCTGTTCCACATCTCCTCTTCCGCCTTCTCATGCCCTTGTCACTTCTTATACTTAAGTCTTCTCTCTCGATAGCAACTTTGCTCGCTGCCTTAGCTCACCTTTAGGAGGATGGGATCAAGTGAGAGGAGTGCGCGGCGTCACATTTCCACAGACTGAGCCACGCTCCTTCAGCGTTTCCGACAACAAACAGAAGAAGCCCAATCACTCCCAACGTCACCAACCCCCACGGGGGCACCAGATTGGGAACCTCCTACCGAAGTCCCCAGGGGGTTCCTGACATCGCAGAGTCCGCCCCACCTCACACATCACACATGCGCACATGCACCAGTCAGCCCCCGCAGGGACAGATTCGTCCCACATCCTGCCTGACCCCGAATGCACTACAACACAGCCAAAAGCAACAAGCACCTACCTGCTCTACTACATCCCCACTCCCAACCATCTATCCCCAGTTTGACTCCAAGGTTGTAAGTAGTAAACAGTACCTGCTGTTCCACAAATCCAACACATTACAGGAAGGATAACCCCCTCCTGGGGTAAAGCAAATCCCATTGCAGCCCTCTTAGATCCCGTCTTACTTTCAGCTTGTACTCCTGCTAGCCTGTAACGATGCCACAAACTCTGACATGTTATTCAGAAATACGCATGTATTCTTGATGTATAACAATGTATGATGATTCTACAATGTGGAAAACCCAATATAATGGTTTAAAAAAAAAAGTCTTAGCTCACCTTCAGTGTTTCCCTTTTTCCAACTCTTCCTCATGTTCCCTCTCTTCCTTCATTACTGCACCCTTTGTCACGCCCCCTCCTTTCATTACCCCACCCTTTCTTTTTTTGCTGTCCTCTCGAACTTAATTTTCTGTAGTTACTTCATCTCACTTAATCAGCGAGCCTCTGCCTCGTAAAACTTATTTCACTTGTTACATACCCATAAAGCGCATGGCCTGTAATGATCATATCATTCCCTGTACCCATCCCTCTAGACTTTAACATCATTATTGAATCCTTTTTGTATGTTTTGCCTTCCACGTGTTTTTTTGTAAGAGGCTTATTTAATCCTCTTTTTCTGATGTGCCCTCACTGATACCACTTCTCGCTGACACTACTTTGGCTGAGCGCCACTGTGTAAAGATGGGGAATAAATAAATACTAGTTCTCCCACTACATTTTTAATTTTTGTTATTTATTTATTTATTTTTTGTTTTACATTATAACATTTTCCTTAGATACACTTAAGTATTTTGGAAATCGAGGCACAAATAGGTAATGATTTACCAAAATGTGCAAGATTTTTTTGGGCAAGTGGAAAATCCAGCATTAGAATTTATGTCTCCAGGCTTTGAAACCGCAATGAAAGTGCACCTTAACTAAATGGAGAGGATTTAAAACCGCACTGTATTGTCATAAATGGAGACTTAAAAAATCTCATGTAGTTACTAATATCTGGAGAACTCCTGCCATCAGAAATTCTTAACTTGTTATATATTCGCAACCACGCGCAATGGTAGACCTTGCAAGCAAAGCAAACACAAAGAGATGATGGACTGAGCACTGTAACTTTTCAGACACTCACCCCCAGTCACAGATCTGGGTTGAATTCATCATCGTTCTTAAGCTCACTTTGCCACCCCAGCTCAGACCTAGCCATATGCAAATCACTCTTGACCCTGTTCCTCATGGGAACAGAACAGCGATCCGTCCAACATCTCCTTGTGTAGACATTGCAAGCAGTCATGAGCATTCTGCAGGTCACAGGTTTGAAATCTAACTGTCTCAAACTTTTCGTCTTCCAGAGGACCATAAATTGAGGATTATTAAGTTGGGAAATAAGATCTATTAAGGAACAAAGGTGCAAAACACTTCAAATTGTTGTATGTAATACATAAGTTAATTTTAGAGTCCAGGCCTAATCCTTGTTATATACTTTTTCTCCTGGTTTTAGGTCTCACCTACCAGACCGCACAAGCTGTCTGGTTGCGAAAGGCCCATTGCGGGCTGTAATAAATTGGGTATTGGTTAAGTGGGGATGATGACCCACCTTGGGTAATCACAACCCTTGTCAGGGTGAGCCCTCAAAGTCAGTAAATTAACCCGAGATCAGCGCTCCTGTAGCTATGGTGTACAGCAGACAAGCTTAATTTAAAGGTAATGTATTTATGCAGTAGTAAAGTCAAAACACAACACGAACATCCCAAACAAATTTATAAACATTGAGAAATTTAAAAAAAAGTAAATGACCCAAAAATGACTAACATTTCATTAAGGGGAACAGAGATGTGAATTTTTCAACTTTTAAATAAAAATAGCACCAAAATGTGTTCAGTTCCAACCACTGTCAACTGATCTCGGTGGGCCAGGAACGATGGGTGGTTTGAGGCTGACCACTATTTATCGCAGGTTGGATACGGAAACCAGATTTGACCCAGTCAGAAGTTTTACCTTGGGACTTGGTCTCAAATATGAAACTTAAAAATCTTCAGCGGGGAAAGGCAGCAGGCATATGCTAAGACTGCTCCACGAGGTTGGATAGCTATCAGACGAGGTCCCAGAGAATCAAATCGGTTTTGGCAGGAAAGCCCCAAGCAGGAGAAGTTCGAATTTCACATCCAAGGAATGATCTTCACCAGCCGGATACTTTTGGTGCCACCTTTTTGGAGCTCAGATTCCCCCAGCTGAGTAAGACTGCAGACTGTAGACCGAGTGATCCACGAGACCAGATACCTTCTCCACAAGGTACCACTGAATCTGATTTGCTGCTCTCGAAAAGCTCCAAGCAAGAGAAACCTGAATGTTTAGCCCCCAAGTCAGATCAGCATGGCAAGTTTGTCCCGGTCCTCTGGAAGTCTTTGGAGCCAAAACATTTCTACTACCCAGGTTCTCAGGGGTAGTAGAAGTCATCCAGCCAGACGCAGTCGAGGGTTCCATGACCTCAGGAACATCACTTGAGGGTAAGGGCTCACCCCAGTTGAGGCCAAACAGCAGGATCCAGGTCTTGCCCAGTTAGAGCTAATCAGAAGGTCAGTTGCAGAAAATGCCTCATGTAGATTGTTCTGTCCCTGTAGCTTAAACAGGAAGCCGGCCTTAGGACCCTTGGAGTCCACTTCTTTGTCGACAGTGCAAGATAGAGCAGGTCCAGTCCTTCAGGACTCTTTTCAAGTCACAGGCAGCAGGTGCAGTCCTCTTGTGATCTTCCTCGGGTCCATTAGTTACAGGGGATGTCACACTTGTGTCTGCACCAGCTTGTGTGTGGCTCCTCTCTAACTGATGGGGTAAACGTTCCAATAGGTTGTCTTACCCACTATTTAGGGCTTACTTTGAGGCACTGGTTCCGATGCTCGGCACTTAAATTGTCAACCCCGGCACTTATGACATCTGCCACATTGTGTCGTCGTTTGATGTGCACAACAACAGTTCTTTATTAAATTAATATGCATTAAAATGATGACTAATACCTGCCACCCAAGTTATTGTTATAGCTTTGGGGACTTGGAATAGTCTGCATTTTCACACTTTTAGGAATGTGATGCTTGGTAGTTGTATTGGTTGTGTCTGGCAGCCCTGGCAAGGGCATTGGGTGGTGCAACCTGCAGTGGCCCGACGAGGGCCCTGGCACTTATATTTTTACAAATTAAGCACTGCCACTAATGCAGCATTTCCTGTGTGCCCACAATGCCCCTCTTTGCCTAGTTTAAGCTGGTGAAACCCTTCTTCCATTGGCAGAGCCGGTGTGCCCACCCCAGTGGTATAGTCAGGAAAATGACCAACCCACTTCACTGTGGTCACTTTGAACTAGTTCTGGGGCAGTCCCCTTCCTGCTGGGATTAGGGCCTGCCTGACCAGGGGAAAAAAAGGAGCCTGACAGAAGTCATCTGCCTATGACAGGGACCCCCCCCCATTTGAAGCATGTTAAGTTCCTGGACAGTGCTCAAAAGGTCATCCTGCCAAAGGAACAAAAATCACATCCCTACACCCAGGTCTCTGCTCTGGGAGCAGTTTCAAGCCTCATTCAGAGCTTGAGCACTCACAGGGCATCAGCTGGAGGCTAATAAAAAATATTCCTCCAGCTGATTTAGACAAGGAAATGGTAACTTAATAAACGTACCTTCTCCTTAATATTTAATACAAATCCAACCTGACCAGTGAATTGTGCGTTTACTAAATATTAGAGTCCAAAACCGGCATTTCTAGTTGTTTCCTAGTTGAAGACAGCATTATTATATTTAATAGTGCCTCCAAGTGTTAATGGAACAACCAGCTTTATGTGAGAAATTGGGTGGTTGGTTTAGAGGGGTGTGAGCCTTTCTCAGGCAACAATCGCAATCCTTGTAAGGTTGAACCACAAAAGACCCTTAAATTAACCTGTGCTTAACCCTCAGTAGCTTGACACAAGAGCAGTCAGGCTTTACTTTGAGGCAATGTGTGAAGTATTTATGCAGCACCCAAACAGTATAAAGTGAAAACACAAAACAAGAAAAATCTCACCCAATTTACAAATATAGAGTAAAATTTAATAATAAATTATTTGAAACCGAAATGACCATAATCCAATCAGTAGAACTGGAGATATGCAATTAAAAAAATGTAAGTTGGGTATAGCACCTAAAAGCACAAAGCGCCACACGCAGTTTTCTGGTTGTGCAAGACTAATAAAAACATATGTTTAGGCTGAGCTCGGGCCGGATACAGGGACCAGGTTAGTCCCAGTTAAAAAGTTACCTTTTAAAGTCTAGTGTGAAGAATCCAGTTTGTGGTGGAGGAGGCTGTGAGGAACAGGGAGAGTGTCGCGGGTGGTCATCGCTGTAGCGCAAAGAGCAGGTCTGGCTTGGCAGATGGCCATTGCTAGAGGTTGGCGATGGCGGCCATTGCAGGCGTTCAATGCTATAGCCTAAAGTTCAAATCATGTCACACTGGCATTCACTATAGCGTGAAGAGTCTGGTTCACCGGAGCTTAGAGGCAGTGGTCGGCATGGGCAGCAAGATGTAGGCACAAAAAGGCTTGTTCGCTGTTGCAAAGAGCCCAAAACTTGTACATTTCTCCCTTTCTTCAAGGAGGAATTTAATTGATTCCAAATCAAGGGTTCAGGGCCTGAGGGACACCTCTGGGGTTTCAGGGACTCACTCCAGAAGAGGCCAGCAGGCTCAAGCAGGTCCAGTTGCAGGTCAGCAGGGCACTGCAGGGAGCAAAAATTTACAATTAATGGATGGAATTCAGAGTAAATCAAATCAAACATTCACCCCAGTCAACAGATCTTGGTTAAATCCATCGTTCTTTTGCTCACTACGCCACCCCAGTTTGGACCCAGCCATATGCAAATCAGTCTTGACCCGGATCCTCATGGGAGCAGTCCAGCCTGAACTTCCAAACCGGGTCCTCCCTCGACAGGATACAAGCATCCTGGGACTTGTTTCGGGGTATTATCCCATATTAGCCAGACTAGCTTGAATCCATTGGCACAATGAGCCTGGGACCCACGTCTGGCAACACCTGGCGCACATAGGTCGAGAAAGCAAAAAAAAAAAAACACAGTTGATGGACGGGAGTCCTTTGGAGTTTATGCCCCTGCAGCTCAGACAGGCGATCGGTCAGCTGACCATTGGAATTACTTCAGCCTGAGCTGAAGGGTGCGGGTCCGGTTTTCCTTCTCAGTAAGCAGGGCAGGCCTCAAGCAGCAAAGTATCCTTCTGTAGTATCCACAAGTCCAGGAGTGTACTGAAGAGTTGGGTCTGAGGGTCCAGTATTTATACCTGGTGCCAACTTTGAAGTGGGAGAAGCTTCTGGAGATTCCCCCTACAGAAGTGCATGGAATTTCCTGGTCCCAGTCTTTCTGGGGACACAATAGGCTAGTGTGAAGTTGTGTGTGTGTGTGTGTGTGTGTGTGTGTCTGAGCCATTGCATTTTGAAGTGCAAGTGTGATATGTGACAGCCCCACCCCCTTGCCAAATCAGAGATGCCCCATCCTGCCAACATCCAGACCATCTATTGTGATGCTGTCTGGGCGTAATGCAGAAAGGCCAACTACCAATGACACCTAGTCATGTGACCCAGGAACAGGCTGCAGGCACTAAATGATTTAGACAAGAAAATGTCAACTTTCTAAAAGTCCAAAGTTGTGCCTTCCTCTGAAAAGGTGAAAGCATCCCTTGATGCACTGCTATGCGATCCTACTGGGGATTGCCCAGCGTTCCTCAAAAGTTTCACGCAAAAGTTTGTCTGTTTGGATGATATAGGGCACCGAGGCAAGAGGTGCCGCTTTGATTGCACGCTCAGTTTATAAGAGGTACTATTGAACAGAGATAAGCCTTATCCATAAGTAAAGCAGTGCGCTCAGAGCCCCTACCTGTTACAACTTTCTAAAAGTGGCATTTTCAGAATTGTGACTTAAACCCAACTTTACAGTCAGAGTTTTAAATTACAATTTCTCAGGTACAAACATTACTTTCCAACTTACTCCCAATCAAATGTACCCAATTTTATCTTATGGGAGAGGTAGGCCTTGCAATAGTGAAAAATGAATTTAGGAGTTGTTCGCTACCAGGACATGTGAGACTTAAAAGTACACATCTAAGTTTTGAAATACAACACACACTGCTCTATGGGCTGTTTAGGGCCTACACTAGAAGTGACTTATATGTATTAAAAATGAAGCTTTAGACCTGTCAAAAGGTTTATTTTTCCAGGTCTAAATGACAGTTTAAAATCCACACAGGCCTGGTACGTGTTTGAAAGGCTATTTAAGTGGGTGGCGCAGTCAGTGTTGCAGGCCCACTTGTAGCATTTTATTTACAGGCCATGTGTATCTGTAGTACCGTTTTACTGGGGACTTGGAAGTAAATGAAATATGCCAATTGAGTGTAAGCTTATTTTACCATGTTGGATGCCGAGCGCACAATCACTTTAGCACTGGTTAGGAGTCCTAGGTTAAACAAAAATGTATTCAGCAAACCCGGAGGGGGGGGGACCGCAAAAGGTTTAGGGGAAGACCGCCCTAGGGCTGACAGTTCTAACACCTTGCTATAGTGAAAATAGTTTTTCAGTGCTAGTCACTGTAAGAACAAGTCTAACACTAACTTTCTACATGTCTTGCTGTTAAATACCATGCACCTTGTCTTATGGCCTATAAAGCCTACTATGGGATGACTTATTATTTAAAAGGAGCTATTTTGACAGGCCGAATTACCGTTTTTAAAGTGCTCCAGACAGACTACATTGATAGGCCGAAGCCATGTTTTACACTTCTCTTAAATGGATGGCACAATAGGTGTTGCCGTTCTAGTGGCATTTAATTTACAGGCCAGGGTCTACCTTGTACCATATACTAGGGAATTAAAGGCAAGTTGGCTATACCATGTAGGGTTATGCCAAGTCAAATTAACCAGGTTTAAAGAGGGATCACTGGCACTTTACTATTCGTTAGAAGTAGTAAAGTGCACAGAGTTCTACAGCTAGCAAACCCCGATAATGCAAAAATCTGGGGGTACTCCACACAAAAGATGGTAATTTCCTACATGTGCTTATGAAGAACTTGCAGTGACTTTACAGTCATCCCATTTCTTACTATTAGTTGGCTTTATTATTCTAATTTGCTTCTTATTCCTTAGCTTGAATTATATTGCTTTACTCTTGTATTTCTCCTTCCGCTGAAATGTAGACTCTTTACTCTCCTTTTGATTGACTGAACCGTATCCTTCCACTGCTCCCTTTTAGGGATCTTCTTTCTTTTTGTTGAAGTACTTCATGAAAGAGCATTTGTTTTCCTGATCTCCCTCTTGTGCTTCTCCCCCTGCACTCCGTTTTACCCTCGGTTTCTCTCTCATATGTTTCTCCCCGGCCCAACTCCGATATATAGATATATAAGGATGCATGCTGTTTTGAGTGTTCAGCTAGATCGGTGGGAACAGGACAGTTTTTTTTCGGTGCATTCTTTCCCCGCATCTTCTGGGACAGGAGGACCATGATGTATCAACGGTACTGAATGGGCAAATTCTTTGATATATCGGGCCGTTCCTTTCTTATTTCCGTCTGAAGTATAAATGGACGTAACTACCAAGAACTCTGTACTCCATGTATATTTAATTTGCTGACATGACAAACATAGGCTAGTGGTTAGCAAAGTGGAGAGAGCCGGATTCTGAAAGCGATAAAAGTGAAGCGTTGTCAGAACAATAGTACAGTATGTACTGTTCAGTCTCTCCAAGATTTGGAGACGAGCAGGTGGGGTTGCCCCTCTCATCCCTGCTCTTGAACTTGGCTCCCGGGGAACAGCGTGCCGGGAGAAATTCAGACATGACTAATTGCACAGACGTATTGATTTAATTAATCCCTCCAACACAGTTTATTTATGCCTAAGCATCTCACACATGCCAATGTTAGCAATTCAGAGTCACACACTGGCTTGGGAGTGAGTTTATGCCTGGTGTTGCGCGGCTCCGCCAGCGGTGAATGTTCACGCCTGCCTGTGGCACCCATTGCCAATACCGTAGGCATGGAATGCAGTTGGTACAACTATTTATTTGTATTGATCTTGGCTGTTAATCCATAAACCTGTCTTACTGTAGCCATTGGATTCCCAAATCACACGTGCTTCTTTCGACGTTCAATAAGGTTTTGTCCCATGCGCTTGGTTCTCTACAGATTTCAACGTGCAACTCTTTGCCAATACGCGAAGCTGGATTCTTAACTACTATGCACTTGAAAGTACCAGTATAGCCAGATGTTAAGTTAATGGGCTAACTAAGCAAAGGCTAGTAAAGGGAACCTCAAAGAAAAATTGAAATTATGGGAATATAATTGATAATCCAAGTCTCTTCACACTGTGGTCACTATCTCCCTCCAGATCAGTCTTTATCCCTGCCCTCCTTACCGACCTACTTTGACCAGTGTTATTTGTAACTGCCTACTTTGTCAGTGTTTTTCACGCTCTTTTTTTGTCACTTTCTTCTTTCTGGTTTCTTATTCTCTCACAGTTTTTCTGTATTCTGTTCTCCCTCACTCCATTACTACTGCCATGGCATACTGCCTGTCCCTAGCTGACCTTGTTGACACGCAATCGTATCGTCTATTTTTTCTGCTCACCGTCCCTTGTCACCAGCTTCTTAAAGTTCTGTCCTTGTCTGTTTGTGGGTACTTTCTCCCTGTGGGTCTCTCACTGTGCTCCTGTCTTGGGTTGTTCTTCCATACAAAAATTACTTTGAAGTGTCAGTCAGCGTAGCTCTTAAATTGATTTAATATAGATCTCCATAGTTTGTGGGAGTAAAATATGATTTTAGAAAAGACAGGCAAATATCGTGAGCATGTCTTTGATTCTTCAAGCTCTAAACAGCAGAAGGCTGCACTACATCACTTAGGTGTAACCAGAACTTCAATGAATAGGCTTTTCTTACTCCTCAACCCTTCATGCCAATTTGCCACTGTGTTGGACAAGCCTGTGATGTGTTTTGAAGAGGCTGACTTTCAGGCATTATTGCAACAAAATCCCTAATTTAGGTACCCAGTACTTTTAACCTATCTCTCACATTGTCCATTCGCAGAAGACGCCAGCACAGATTTGTCAACCTTCCTTTGATGTGATCACCATTTTCTTTAGGTTGACCTTTGTGACAATGTCTCAGTGTTCCATAGTTAAGTTTGTTTACATTTCCTTTAAAACACAAGCAAGAAATACTCTAATGTAGCGAGGATGAGCCTCAGGAGGATCTTGATATCTAAAAGTTTCTTTTAACCCTTCGTAAACATATGCATATCTTCTCTAAGTGGAGAAGTGTGGCTCAATGGTTAGAGCGGCAGACCCTGATGCAGAGGTCTAGCCCGGGACCAGGGTTCAATTCCCCGCCTCGGCGGGTCTTGGGCTCAAAAATTCCACGGACCTGATAATTCTCGCCTCCGTGCCTATTCCAATCATGGAGTCCCACTCTGCAACTCTGGGCAATAGCTTGCTTAATCTCCACAACGGCCCCCACAACGCTAAGGATGCCTGGCCTCCACCTTGGGGGGTGCCCAGGAGTGGACACCTCACAAGGAAAGCCAGGATGGGTTCCACAGCGGTATTCGTACAAGCGCCTTGAGACCCTTGCGGGTGAGTAGTGCGCTATACAAGTATCAATTTACATATATCAATTTACATTCTCTAAGATCCCTACCATGCTTCCTGAGGAAGGAGACTAAGCTTGGCTGAAACTTAGGACTTTGTGCTACCTAAGCTGGAAGATTAGGGTGTGGGTACCCCTCTAAGCATAGTCCTCGTATCCCTCAACTTTCCTTTACAGACCAATGTAGATTTGTAAGCAAGCAGAGGAGGCCTCCAAGCAACAGTTATGTATGACCATTCAAGTCATAACAGTTGCAGTCCTCGCTCTTCTGGTAAGGAATCCATCGTCCGATATCTTGGTACCTAATGTTTTGCACTATAGTTTGACCATCCTTGCCTTGCTTCACTCCATTTCACCTGAGGAACCTAAATCATATTTGTCATTTCTACCAGGTGACTTGTTGCCCTTTAGTTTGAGGGTTTCCAGTCTTTCAGCAGGATACCTTTTGTCTTTCCTACAGCTCTTCTACCCAGATCTTCAAGTCTATTTTCATTCTGATAGAGACTTCTAACTGCAGATTCCTCACCTTATGAATTTCCCCAGGTGCTAGATTGAATCCAGAAACTTTCATAGCAATTTCCTCGTATGTCGACATGTGGCATCATGCAGCTCAGTTCTGCCCCAGACATGAAGTCTAGGCTACTATATTTGCGCCACATCTGCTCACTGATGTCTGTTCTTTTCTTTCCACACCTGCTGACACATTCTGACCGATTTTTCCACAAACCTTTCTTAGGTGTACAGAAAATGTCATCTTCAAAACTATAGGTTTTAAGCAGTGTCGTAACAGGCAGGTCTCTGTAACTGACACTCAAGTCATCTGCCTATGGTGCCTCGGCTCCAAACAGATTCTGTGTCGTATCTGTGCTGAGCTAGGATGAATAAAAATGCCATCCATGATTGTGCTGCCAGATTTATGGTCACCAAACTCTGGTGTTCCAGAAAGTTCTCACGGTCAAAGTAAAAGACGTGGATGTGCTCCAGAGGACTTTCCCATGAACATTCATCTTCGAGGTCACAAGGCTCAGGTAAATACAAGTCGCACACAAAAATCCAAGGATCACCATCATCCCACCACTTCCAACACTCGTAGTTGCACAATGCTCCAAGCACATCTTGGACTCAGCGTTGCTCCCCCCACGTGGAGCAGATTCTACCACTAGCCCCACTTTCAGCGCTTCTTCTAATGTACAGCGAGGCCAGAACATCTACATCAACTTAAAGTAACCATGGAGATTTTTGGTGTTAAACCGGATCCTTTTGGAGCGCGCCGAACCCCATGGGTTTGAGGGGGGCCTCCAGTCGGGTTATGGTCAGCAGACTGGTCCTGGGGGCAGATTGTGCCCCTTGACATCACACTGAGGCCAGTCTCCTTCCCTGTTGTAGGCTTCTACGTCACCCACGATTCCACCACGCCTGATGACTCCCTCAACAGCCACCAGCTTAGGTATCTACACCAATACCAACGTCACTTATGCCCCACCATATGATACTGTGGGTACAGATTATGATAAAGACAATCAGTAAGAGGATGATGGCAACATATTTGCTTTGATGACCTTCAGGATTCCGATCTGGACACTTTACCAAAGGATCTTCACCGATTCCTATGGCCACTGAGTCCGCCTCCTTTGCAATAGTATATCAGAGACCAGCTGAGTTGTTAGATCTTATTTTGCCCACTCAAGAGGTTAAGACCAAGGTGCTAACAGAGGGCCACAACCTAGCAAATCCAGCCCAGAACCTCTTCATCTTTTAACCCATTGCGTGTGTCGAATGGCCCCCGGCTGTCCGACGTCACTCACAGTGGGCGTGTGCGGAAGAAGGCAGAGGACCGACCAAAACGCGCCCACTCATTAATATGCCCGCACTGCGGCAGAATCGGTGCAGCGGTCAACGGGTTAATGAGGCCTTGAAAAATATTCTAGTGGGCACGTGCACCCCTCTCCCTATAAATCATTCTTCCTGGACAAATTAGTCCTCCGGACAAAAGCCGCATTCCTGCCCATGGTAGCAACACCATTCCATATAAGGCAATCCATCACCTTGCCGGCTCTCTATGCAGCACCTCACCCATCCAGAGAGGAAGAGCAGCTTCATTGCCTTGACCCTAAACAGGCACTTAGCTTCTATGTGGAGTGAATCAGAGACTACAGACATGACAAAAAAATGTTGTCTGTTTCTCTGAGGCTAAGAAAGTCAGAAGCCGTGAACAAGAAGACCAAACTCAAGATCGATTATCTGTGCATCAAGATCTGCTATGGGTAAGCCAAAAAAGCAGTCCACAGAAGGCTTACATGCCCATTCCATCAAACTGAAGGCTGTTCCACGACATTGCCATAGTGTGCCAGTCATGAACATTTGCTAGGCTGCTACAGGAGCGTCCCTCCGTATTTTCACAAAGCATTGCTGCCTGGATAGCCAATTCTAGTGGGATTGGCACTGCGTCCAATCTTTTCTGCAGGATTTCCTGAGCTGAGCCATTCCACACACTCCCCACTGTGGTGGTACTGCTTGTGCATCTATTAATAAGGGAAGGAATCTGCGTTTAAACGTCTCTATCAGAAGAACAATTTACTTACCTTCGGTAACGATTTTCTGGCAGGAACTCTATCTAATCGCAGATTCTTCACCAACCCACCCTCGTCCCTGTTTTGTGGAATGGGCTCATAGTCCTTTAATAAGATTCCAACCTAAAGTATACAGACTGCCATAATCTGATTTCAGAGGCTCCATGTCCGTAGGCGAGGACAGAGATCAGGAAGATCTAACATCAGCTCGCAGATGTGGCTTAAATATAGTGGCCCTGATGTAATGTCCAAGGCGGGATGGACTAAACGCACAGCTGCACAAGGCCACCTGTCAGCACACGTGAGAATTGCTATGAAAGTTACGCCTGGGAAAATTCACAAGGTGAGAAATCTGCGGGTAGATAGTCTCTATTAGAAAAGGCATTACTGCAGGGTAAGTAGCTTGTTTATTTTGAGGAGATGAGTGGGAAGCATCCCTGAAACCAGGTTTCAGTTGTCTGGGGCATTGTTGTTGTAAATGTTTTGCATGTGTTTAGAAGAGCGCTTCTTAGCACCTTTCCCACGTTAGTCATCGGGAAGGAAAGTGATGGGAAGGGGGAGGATGCTTGTATGTTTATAACAGTCAGGGAGAGGGTGAGCAGCCTCTAATTGCATTGATTTCCATACCTCTGCACAAGGAGGAATTAATCTCCTCGAAGACTGAGGGCTTGGTAAGGGAAATATGATAGACACGTCTAGCCGCAGATTCCCGAACTTATTCCTTAACTTAGAATATCCCCAGGCATCAGACTGGATCCGGAAAATCTTTTTCCCCAGCATTACCTCTGCACGCTGAGAGGCGGCACCACTCAGCTCCGTCCTGAAGTGACGTCACAGAAGTGATGTCAATGGAGCCATATAAGCCCCTCCCAGCGTGCTAAGGTCAGTTTTCTTCTTTTCCGCGTCCTAACTCGGATCCGGGAAAGTAATACCTCAGGCCTGTTTTTGTTAATTACAGGCCTTCTCTCGTCTAGGAACAGTGTGTTCGATGCCCTTTGCGAGCTTCATACTGTGCCGGGGACATCCTACGACGTCTAGCCCTTCCATAGCGCCACCCCACAGCCTTCCGAGGCTCCTTGTGGCATCGCTGGAGTTTGCTGCGGCACGGTGCACGACACCGCTTTGGCGTACTCTCTTCCTGCAGGTTTCCACCTCGGGAAATGTTGAGTCGATGCTGGTCCGACTCTGAGCGGTCAAGTCCTTTTCGGAGGTGACCGGCTCGACCCAAGGAGTCGAGGCCATTTTGGAGCTCGCCGACGCTGGCTCGATTCGAAGGGTCGAGGCCTCTTCGGAGCTCGCTGGCTCCACTCAAGGGGACAAGACCTTTTCGGAGGTCGTCGACGCCGGCTCGACTTAAAGAGTCGAGGCCTTTTCGGGGGTCGCCGACGCTTGCTCCACTCCGCCAGTCGGGGCCTTTTCAGAGGTCTCCGACGCCGCCTCAATGCCGGTGCCGTCTCCAGCTTTATTGGTGGAGGATGTGGTCCTGGTGGGTTGACCACCCCCTGAGTCATTTCGCTGCTCTCTGGAGCAGGCGCCAGTGGAGCATTGGCCTACTCATCCTGCTGCTGAGCATCTATTAAGAGGCCGGTTTAGGTTGTGTCCATCACCTACTGATGACTTGTTCTCACTGCCTCGCGGGGCCACGGAGACTAGTGGGACGTTTGTCAGGGCTGTTTGCAGGGCTGCAGATATTTTAAGGATGGAGCCGCCCTCGGTCTTTAGACCTTCGGAGCCTTTGCTGGATATTCTCCACCAGGGCGCAGAGAACATGGAACCATTGTTGCCTTTTGCAGAGTCATTGTTTTACATCCTTCTCGGAACGTGGGGAAGGCCCTCCTCGGGAGACCCCATGGATCGTATTGTGGCACATCGCCATTGGCCGGCTCCCAATGACCCCGCCTGTTTGACCCTCGATCCTGGAGCTGGAGGACTTGTGCTTCAGGCAGCCCTCTCTGTCACTCCTGTTCCGTTGGAGTCATATGGCTGTGATGTGTTTGCATCCACCAGCTCGGGACTTCGGTCCCTCAACAAGTTGTGTGTATTTGTTTGGGCTACATTTCCCTTTGGGATGCTGTTGAACGGCTCCTCCCCTCCTTGCCGGAGAACTCTCGTGCCGATCTGGCCCGCCTAATCCGGGATGGCCATGATATGGTGCACTTTTCAATTTCGTTTGCCATGGACACCATGGACTCTGTGGGCCGTGCTATGGCCAGGTCTGCTGCTGTATGCCGCCACGCGTGGTTGCGCGATGGGCGTTTTCCCAGAGCATGTTCAGGAGCGGCTTCGAGATCTACCATTTGATGGGGTCACTCTTTTCAGGGGTGTGGAATTTTTCAAATAAACTGCTTGTCCGAGGGACGAAATGCAACTCAAATCTACTTGTCCTAAAGCAAAATCTACTTGTCCCACCTATCGATAACATCAATCACAACGACCAACACAAAAACCTTTGCGCAGTATGTAGCTTTAATAGCCTATCTGTATTTGGGTGTGGTAAGTTAAAGTTAATGTTTTCAGTATGGTTTATATGTAGATTGGTAAGTGGCTATAGATGCAGTATAGATTGAATGGATGCACCATTAGGGTGGTACATTACAAGGCTGTGTTGTGGGCATGATTGGGCCAGGTTCAAACATGTACTACAAGTTGATGTACTCGCATAGCTCACTCTGGATGTGCTGCTGAAGAGAAAATACAGAAACAACTGAATGGCCTGGTACCATGCTATACACAGGATGGTGCTAGGAGTGGTGTCTAATATGTACAGCTGATATAATGAGGGGCATCTGTTTTCGAAGATTGGTGTATGTAGGGATAATAGTTGTAACAAGCACAGATAGTAGAAAGTAACCTCCACGGTCAGATGACCAGATCCCCTAGCTGTTTTCCTGATTTGGCCTGCGACATCCACAGAAGTAGAACAAGGAAATGCAGTGATGCAATTAAAAGCAAGGAAGCATGACATGCACGACCTCCCTGCTGAGGAGGGGTACCTAAGCCCCGTGCCGTCTAGAACCTAATATACAAAGCAACTGTTCATCTCTCTCATCACTTAAGTGTCCTCAGTGATTTCACAAAAAGGACAGGCTAATACGTAAAGTAACCTGCATAAGTACTTTGACTTGACGTGGCCCGTTGAAACTGCAAGAGGAAGATGAGGAGGAACCAATAATTATTTAATGATCTCTCTCAGCCATTCATGCCATACAAGGGGGGCTCACTGCAGAGGGACTAGAAAATTTCCCTCACAGGCATCCTTTATGTTGGGATCACTCTAAGAGAAATGGAAGGTTCTCCTTTAAACCTACCTAGAGAAATGGAGAGCTAATAGGGGAGGATTCATCACCTCTCAGTCACTCACTCCTTACTGTAAGGGGAGCTGCAAAAAGCTCCCTCACAGCCGAGGAGCTTATGGGCAAAGTTGAAGGCCTCTCACCTTTTTTACATAGATGAATTCCCTCTCCCTGAGATTAAACATTTTTCATCCCCATTGCTAGGAGAAGGTTCTCTGAATGATGGCTATAACACTCACAGCTGTGAGAAAAGCACATGGAGATTCAATAAGTGGAGAAGTGTGGCTCACTGGTTAGAAGCGGCAGACCCTGAGGCAGAGGTCGGCCTGGGACCAGGGTTCAATTCCCGACGGGGCAGGGTCTTGGGTCAATGTCCGTGGACTCGATAATTCTCGCTTAGGTGCCTAAGCTAACCATGGGTCCCACTCTGCAACTCTGGGCAATAGCTTGCTTAATCTCCACAACGGCCCCAGCAACGCTGGGGATGCCTGGCTTCACCTTGGGGTGCCCTCTCACAGGGAAAGCCAGGACGGGTTCCCCAGCGGTATACAGCACCAGGACACCACGTAACGAGGTAACAGTGCGCTTTACAAGTATACATACATACATTACATTACATAAGGGAAAAAATAACCCCTCTCGTAGTCACTAATACTACTGAGGGAGGTCACTTACGGAGTAGCTAATACATTTTATTAATATAGATTTTTTCAGTAACATTTTGCAATAATAGAACAAATAGAGAGAAATAAATGATGTAGGTGAGGACCAGACAAAGCAAAAAAAATATATATAAAATTTTTGGAATGAATCATTACATTGTGTTGTCTCTGTTGGTCAGTGATTGAAGAGCCTGAAGATAGCTCACAGCACTTAATGCTTTTTAGGTGTCGCCTAGACGAAAGCAAAAGCGAAGCTTTTGCTGTCTAGGGCGAGACAACTTATGTTATCACTTTTGGGGGAATGTGGACAGCAGACTGTCACGCGCTTCTCCTGCCGGAGATTGTACCTTGTGGGCGCGCACGGCGCCGTGTCCCTCTCCTGCACTCGCACAGTTGCACTCACGCATGCGCACATACACTGCCACACGCATACACAGGCAAACACACACTGCATACACACACTCACCCCCCCCTCGCCGCCGCACCTACAAACACACACTAGCGCACCTACACAGACACACACACATACAGAGACCCCCCTCCCCCCGCTGCGGCCGCCGCCATCGCACATACACACACACACAAGCGCACCCCCCTCCCCCCTACAACTAAGCCCCACTTACCGCCATTCGGGACTTCTGTAGCCGGGGCTCTCCCTCGGGCATGTGAGCCCCGCTCTCAGGCACTCCGTGGGCGCGTGCGCGGGACTCCCGAAGTCGGAAGTTCCGCCCAAAGGAAGTAGGCGGCGTGCGTGCCGTACTTTCCAGGACGCTGCAGGTTGGTGCGAAGGGGTACGCTTCAGGCGTATGTGGCGTGCGGGGATCACCCGCGGACTGCTACGCTTCCGGCGTACCTTCGGGCCTCACAGCGGCAAGGAGGCAAGTGTAGACGGAGCTCCCGGGGCAATCT
This sequence comes from Lissotriton helveticus, assembly GCF_964261635.1. Lineage (NCBI taxonomy): Eukaryota > Metazoa > Chordata > Amphibia > Caudata > Salamandridae > Lissotriton > Lissotriton helveticus. The sequence goes on along the minus strand of NC_136061.1, from coordinate 846,418,185 downwards.
GGCAGCTCTCCTCCCGGTGGGGGCTCGTTGGAGGAAGGCGTGAATGCCGTGTATATGTAGATTGTTTAAGTAACCGGGGTTGGTGCAGCGAAGCACAGACTGGTTTGAGGGGTGTGCCATCTCTCATGTCTGTGGCACTGAGTCCTGCTCCCAGGTGCCCGCTCTCGGCCCCCTCTTGATGTGGTGTGGGGGCCTGGCACTTCTGACTGCTGCTGGCAGCCCGGCCACTGGCCATGGTGTTTAAAGCTGCCGCAGCCTGGGATTATGCACATAGTTAGTTGCCAGTACAGCCTCAATCAGCCAGTACCGCAGAGCGAGCTCGTGCTGCGCCTATAACAACGCCCCACCGTGGCACCCCCAGTGTGCACAAATGACCCCCTTTACACACCATCCACTTAGCTGCCCATAAGTAGGGGAAGAAAACACAATGCCCGAGTTGTGGATCCGGAGCGCAGGGTGGACAGGCAGGTCTCTCTCAGCACAATGTGCCTGCTTAGAGTGAGATCCAGTCTAACCTCCCTGCGATGCATTGCCTGTGAGGAGCGTGCACTATTTAGCACCTGTACTGAAGAGTCGTGCACTGTACTGTTGTCCGTGTGCTTAACCCCGCCCACCCTCTGTTGTCAATGTGCATATCCCTCTGTCCTATTCTGTGTGCATAACCACACCTGCCCACCCATCGTTGTCCGTGTGCATGACCCCGCCCGCCATTGTCAATGTGCATAACCTACCCACCGTTGTATGCACGCATTCTCGCCTGCCCGCCGTTGTCAATGTGCCTGACCCTGCCAGCCTGCATTTGTTGCTGTGCATAAAGCCATTGTTTGTTTGCATAACACCACCCGCCATTCTCTGTGTACATTACTGTGCATGTTGTTGTCCTTGTGCATATCCCCGCCCATCCTCCGATGTCTGTGTGCCTATCTCCATCTGGCCATTGTTCATGTACATAATCCCACCCACCTGCCATTGTCTGTGCGCATAACCCAATCTATCTAATGTTTTTCATGTGCATAACCCTGCCTGCCCTCCTGCTGCTGTTCTTGTGCAGAATCCCAACCGACCACCCTGCATTGTTCGTGTGCGTATCCCCATCTGCACACCCTCTGTTGTCCGTGTGCATATCCCTATCTGCGGTTGTCCATGTATAACCCCGCCTGCCCTCCCATTGTTGTCTGTGTGCATAACCCCCTCCATCGTTAGTGTAAAACCCCACCCTCCATTGTCTTGTGTGCATAACTGCACAATTACCCCCCCCACCCCACTCCCGTGGAGGATACCCGCACCTCTTCTTCTACCCCCTCACACTTAGTGAAGTCAAACCCCAGCACTATTGCTTTTCTTGTTAGAGGAATATGCATGCATCCTGTTGTAACTCATCCTGCAAGCCACACTTTTCTTGCACAGGCAGCGAAATGCAATGCAATAGGTCTCACATTTGCGAGAGATTAAGGTATTGGCATTGTAAATGACAATGCCATTTATTTATCTGTTTTCAAAACCAACACATAAATAAAAAGTTTGACATTTACAATGTCAATAGCTCTAACTTTTGCAAAGGCGAGACCGTTGCATTGTAAATGCTTGTTTTAAACTATGATCTCCGCAATATGATTTTGAAGCAACTTAATTTCCAATTCATGAGTTTTTCCCCTTTTCGCACCGCAAAATATTTGGGTACATTGAAGCCATTTTGCTTCAGAGTAATATATCGGGCCTAAATGTGAAGAGCTTGATTATGGGTGAATTTTATTCACCAGCCCTAAGGATCATTGGTAAGTCATGTCTGCAATAAAGTCAAAGTCCATTTGTAGTCTTGCCTCAGACCAGAAGTAGCACTGTGACTCAGTATCCCTCGGACTGCACACACAAACCCACTGCTCAGACACACAAGTCCACTAAACAAACAAACCCTGCCACTGCATAGATGCACGAGCCCCGTCAGAGACATACACATTAGTGCAGATACACATGAAACCCTGCACACACGACACTGCAGAGGCAAACTTCTTGAGACACACACACACAGCCACACACACACACTCACACTCCTTAAGACACAGTATCCCTTACTACAGACACAGTTTCCCTGGCAGACACACAAACTCTCCCTGCAGAGACAGACACACTGGCAGTGACACCCAAACAGACTAGCTCTGATACACACACCCTGGAACAGAGCACACATTATTGAAAAGAAACGCAAACCCCCTTGCACAGACACACAGAGTATGCAGAGAAAGTCCCTGCAGACACATACTCCGGCACAGAGAGATAGATCTTGAGTTATACACACGCACACACCTTCCCTCTGGTGCACACAACCCAATGCAGAGACATTTGCACCCCCGCACACATTTACTCAGCCCTGCAATGACAAACACAGGCACCTTCCAAACGCGCACAATTCCACCCTGCACAATCTGCTGATAGCACATACCTTACAGATATGCGAACCCTGTAAACAAACACACATACACACACAACCTTCAGGCACACAGCAACAAATACATTCAGCAGGTATCCCGTCCAGCAAAACACCTCCCAAATGGTTTATCCTGTTGCCTGGTCGGTGCATGATATCAAGCAGTTGCACGAAGTGTCATTGAGAAGGCGTCAGCATATGGGAACAAAAACAGGCAGGTTTGACACGCTCTCTGTTCAGGGATGGAGCAATGTAGCCTATATTGGAGCTTTTGGCCCGCTTTTTAGCTGGTTTACGGCCGATGCCCTGCTGGTTTAGGACTGTTTTACTGCAAGTAATGGCGTTCACTCTTTTTGGTACTTGCAAAGAAAATAAATAGCTTTCCAAAAACGGTTTGAGAGTGACACTGTGCTGCAGTGACTCTCTTCATATACCCTTGCACACAAAACTAGGACCCTCACACAATCCTAGGCCCCTAAGAACATAAATGTAAATAAATAAATCGATCTGGGACACTCCATATTTCCCAGCCTCTTATAGTCTGAATATTGGACATCAGAAGCCTGGAAGGAGCAAATATGTGAGGGCGTAGGTTTGAGGGGAAAGAATGAGCGCAAGAGCATAATGTGACACGAGCCATGATAATAGAAAGCCTGATAGGGAGGGAAAGAGAGAAACCCCTCCAGCAGGCCTGGGGCAGATATTGGAGCCCGAGTGGGAGAAAACACCAACAGAAGGACAAACGAGGGAGGGCAGGTATCAGAGGCCCTGGAGAAACTAATAGCCCGGGCAGGGGCACAGACGTCAGAACCAGGAGGAGCAAGCTGCCACAAGAGAGGTCTGCAGGAGACTTGGTCAAAAACATTCCACGGGAGAGCAAAGAGATTAGGTGTGGCGAGAACCCCTCCCAGCCCCCCAACCTCTTACCAGCTGCTTCTGAAGATGTATTCTACGAAACGTCATTGTCTTTTCCCTCCTTCACTGCCTCACAAACAGTGTGTGGCGCCTTGCGGCCAATAGCAAACACATTGTCTGACCCTAAACACACCCTCGCAGCAAGAATGCAGTTTCCTGCATAATGGGTTTACATATTTCTTTGGCCAATACCAGGCAAAAATATTGGGCTTCTAGTCTATTACAGGTCGTGATACTTTTCCCATGGTGATTGCATTTCATTATGCCTTTGTCACTGGCTGTGAGCACCAGAGCTTTATCCTGCTTATGGTTAGTAAATATCTAGTTGTCCGTCGGGCAAAATACACATTAAATCTTCTTGCCCTTGACAGAAACCAACCTGTCTCGGGCGTCGGGCGATATGAATTCCTCACCCCTGGTCTTTTTGACGCCCATGCAGATTCGGCGGGTCAGGCACCTCCTGTATATGTGTCTCCCTCATTTTAATCCTTGTGGAGGATTTTTGGTTTTGTGGCCGTGCCGTCCTTTTCTTTTCTGTTACCCGTTGTGGGCTGCAGATGTTCTGGGTTGTGTGGCTGCTCAGCTGTGTTGTTTACTTATTCTGGTACAGCTGGTTAAGCTGTGTTTAACTTTATTTTGAGCCTCTGCTTAACAGCTTGTCTCAAGAGGGACTCTTCTTTTGTAGGGTTGTGCCTTACCCGTTGGGGGGTATTTGTTGGCAATCATATTGCTACTCTTCCTTGCCCAGGAACTTGTGACGCAAGCTGACTCTTCCTACTGTTGTAGGATGTCTCCTCTGATGAGATCCATGGGCTTGGTTGTTCTCCAAGGGTTACAATTGGTTGTCTACGGTTCGTCCGTAATATATCCCCGCCTCCATAGGGATTTTTATCAACCTGGCGTGTTCCTACAACCTCGCTGTGCACATCTTGCCTGTCTATCAGTGGACATGTGCCCCCTGGGGGGGGGGGGGTTCCTTGCTTCTTGCAGGACACGGGTCCTGTTTGTTCCTTCCTGTCCTGTGCATATTCCTAGTTCTCAAGGATTGGCTCTTGTCTATGCCTTTCTGCCACTGGATCTATGCTCCACCCCTGATGTTTTTCTGGGTGCGAGTTCTTACTCCCATTCTGGCACAGGTGCTTCTTTAGGTAGCACTACTGTGTGTGTATTCTTCTCGAAGTTCTCCATTTTGGTAGACGGTGTTGGTCTTTGGCGGTGTAGGCTTTTGGCGCGAGGCTTCTGTCTGTGCCTTCTCTCAATCCTTTATGGGCAGTCTTGTGGTATATGTATCCGCTATCTCACAGGAGACCAGGATTCTTCCCCCTCGGGGACCTGTTATTTTTTTCTGCATTCTTTTTTTTTTTTTTTTTAACCTTTATTGTACAGAAGGCGCTCACAGATACGGGCCTACAACCCACCGGGCCGGCCACCACAATAAAATGACATACTAGGCAATACAGGAGTGACAACAGGATTTCTAAATAGCTCATATGAAGGCAAAGGTAACAAGTCTTCGAGCCGCCATCACGGACAGGATAAGAGTAGGTTAATTTTATAATAGAAAAAGGGGGTTTCGCAGGATAATGACAATCTGTAGAGTCCAGAGGGCCGCGGTGGGCCGTGAGCAAGCCGAAGTTTCGAATACAGGAAAAGACCAAAAGAACAGTCACATTTTGGCAAAGGCAGAACGTGAGTCCCACATCAATAACAATCACAATCGCTGCTCAACGCCCTCCCACCACTACCATGGCACATAATAGTAAAACAGCGAAAAGTACGCTTACAAAACTAAAAGCCCTCCGTACAGCAACCCAGGAAAGGAAAAGAAAAATGAGGGGGGGGAAAGGGAAAATAAGGGAGGAAAAGGACATCGGAAAAAAGGAGGGGGAAAGTGAGGGCGCAGCGTCAGTGCACGCCCCCCACGGCCAACAAAGCACCCAATACTAATTCGGCACAAGGAACTAGTGGCAACAGGAGAAACGGATGCGTAGTAAACCGTTACAGCAGACATACCAAAAGGGCCATGCCAGCACAAACACCCCGGGGGGCGACGCGCCGACACCGCGTCACGAAATTAGGGGATACATAAGAGCCATAGAACCAAAAGAGGAACAAAAGAAGATACAATAAAAAAGACCCCCCCACCACCCCGCACAGCCCACCCTGCACCCCTGCAGAAGGCTATGGCCTACCCCCCAGCAGCGTGCCTGTCGCCCTAATTAGAACCCGAAATATAGAAGAAATATAGAAAGAAAGAATCACGTAGATAAAAAGGGGGAGGGGGAAGAGAAAACAGGGAAAAACAGCGGGAGAGGAGCCACAGAATCAAAACCCCTTCGGCTCCCACCCCCCCGCCCGAGAATATTCAGAACCCACGGGAAGATGGCATATACACGGATAAGCTCCGGGAACGTTAAGAAGTATCAAACAGATTCATACAATTATAAACGGATCACCCAACCATACCACAAAATAACAGTCCACAGAGGCAAGATCGGCTCAACCCTGTCCTCGTTTTTCGCAAACTGTAGTCGTCCAATGAAGCAGGAACCAGATCACATGGAAACGGAGGTGAATTACAGGGAGTCGATTAACAAATACACTCAAGTCATAGCGATCGCGACACGGATGATCCAGAAAGTACAGGAACCACCTCAGGCAAAGCAGGCACAGTTCCGAAGAGAACACGGAGAAAGCCGGTCCAGCGGCACAGTCACAGGATCTTTGTCCGGCCATATGAGGCAAAAGAGGAAAAGGAGACCCATCAAGGGCGGGCCAGACGGGATCCGGCTGGCGAACCTCCGGAGCAGAAGGAGGCACAGGATGAAGAAGGGCAGCGGACTTCCGTATATCCACACCAACAGCAGCCACCAGGTCCACGACCCCAAGGAAAGTTCCAGCAGCACACAACAGAGATGAAGCCGCACAAACCGGAGGGGGCCCGGCAGGCCCAGCCAAGGGACCTCTCTCCAGGATAGCGATAGGTGCGGTCACAGGCGCCCCCCAGGAGCGCAGGGCGGCGAGGATGTCGCCAAGTGTAGGCTCACCTTTGCAGTATTCAGAAACCGTGCCGTGCGGCGGATCCGCATCGCTGGTCCCAGCAAGGCCGAGAGTCATGGGGCCGGCCGCCATCTTAGAAGCCCGGCGGGGCCGCTGCAAACACCAACCCCCGCCCGGATACCAACGGGGCCAAAGAGAATACCGGCAGCCACCGGCGGAGGTGCCACCAGGGCAGGAAGAGGGGCCACCAGAAGAAGGCGATGCGCCGGCACCCCACACGCCGCCGGCACCGTTCTCCGAGCCCGGGCTGAGGAACTCAAAATGGCCGGGTCGGAGAACAAAGGGGAGACGAGCCAGATGTACGGTTAACCCCGTCCATGGAAGGCAGCGCCCCAACACCAGGCCACAGGACCGCCGGACCAGGCCCGGGGGGCCGCAATCGGTCTGTTAGCACATCGGCCTCTCCGACCAACTCTCCACCACCACCAAGGGCCGGCCACCGCACCCCGTCCAGCCCGGGCGCCGCCAAGGAGTGCCAGGCCCGGCCGCTCCGGAGGCCCCGAAGCAGACAGGGGCGTAACTCAGGATCCGCGACACCCAGGAACCACCGGAGCAAACGGTAAGCGCCTGTGAGGTATCGTCGTTCCACTGCACATCGTAGAATACTTCCCGGGGCAGGATAAAGTACAGGATAGTTGTTGCAGACAGGAGAGTGAACGGAGCCGAGCTAAAACGCGGCCATCTCGGACGCGAGCTTGGCTCCTCTTTTCTGCATTCTTAACTGTTATGCAGCACACCAGTGCTGTGGTACCGCTTGCTTGACTCCCCTATTTAAGATGTAGTCACTCTACGTACGTGTGTCAACATTACGGATTTGGCGTCTTTACCATCCCTTGTTCATGCTCCTTAAGGTGGGTCATGGGTCTGATGTCCGTTGTCCTGGCATTGCGATTTCCACCGTATTTCGTCAGCAGTTGACGAATATGTTCTCCTGGAACTTGGTGGTTGTTTCGCAGACCCTCCTCCTATGGGGTATGGCTTTGGTATCTATTCTAAGTTAAGGAATCTGCGGCTAGATGTCTCTATCAGATGGAAGAGTTACTTACCTTCGGTCTAGCTGCAGATTCCTTAATGCCCACCCATCCCATCCTCTCCACTCTGCAAAGACCTTTTTCATATGGTGTCTTTCCACCTAGCTGCTCTTTCTGGTGGCCTTAGTCTTCCAGAGGTGTGCTCTCGCACCTCACTCTGGGGTAGGGTGTGTTGTTCTGCGTGGGGGCCTTCGGCCTCTTCTCTATCCTAGTGTTGGTGGCACGTTCTCGCACCTTCCGTTGGCGCAGGGGGTGTTCTTGGGCTTTCGAGCTATTTGGCTCTCCACTCTGTCCACGTTTTTTTAGGTGGCTTAGGTCTATACGTTTCACTGCCTTCTCTTGTTGATCCACCCGTGTTCTTCACGTCTGGTTATTTTGTTTTTACTCCCCCCCCCCCCCGCCTGTGCCTCCTTTCTATGGCAGTCTGTTGGGTTGGGTTCTCTTTGGTACTGCAGTCCCTCCTTCACCGGAAGGTGTGTACAGTGAACTGCTGGTGGTTGTTCACTTCTAATCACTTGTCTGGCAACATGTTCCTTCAATATTGTAGTTCTTTTACCTTCCCTCCTGTGGTGATAATCTCTGTCTGCCTTGTCGTATCCTTTGTGTTGCAGCTGTTAGCCCCAGGACATGAGGCGCAACTTGACGCTTTGTTAGGCCCTTGCTTGCAGCACAGGCTCTGTGAGTTTCCTCCAGTCCTGGTGCTGGGTGCTTTTCAACTTACTTTGGTTTCTCATTATAAATGAATTATTCTTTTTTACCACACACTGTTCCCATGCTATTGCAGTTGTTGTCATGGCTCTGCGTTGTGGCTTGGAAAAGTTTCCTGTAGAAAACTGACGTCAGCACGCCGGGAGAGGCTTATGTGGCTTCATTGACGTCACTTCCGTGGACGACGTCAGGCACAGCCGAGCAGCGCTGCCTCCGGGCATGCAGAGGTATTGCTGGGGAAAAAGATTTTTCGGATCCAGTCTGGCGCCTGGGGATATTCTAAGTTAAGGAATAAGCTAAAGAATCTGCGGCTAGACTGTGTCTCTACCAGATATATCGTTATAGAAGGTAAGTAACTTCCTTCACCACCCAAGGTGGATTGCTTAGTCATGAAGTGAGAAAAGGAAAAACAATACAATATTCCATTTAACCTGCACCCATGTCTATCCAAGAAATCAAACACTCTTGGTAGTGGAAAGATTTAAGGTTCAGTCGTCGAACCAATGGAGAAAAGACCAGTAGAAGGCTAGTTATGTTATACCTGGACACCAGATTTGGAAATGGTCAGGCACGAGTGGTGTTTGGAGAAGTCTACACCAGTTGCTGATCTTGCGTGCCTTTTTATCCTGTTGTACTTCAGAGATATGAGGAGACATGTGAACCTCTAGAAGCTGTGTGGCTTCCTGGCAACCCACAACGCCCTCCTCTGTCAAGTGGTACACTGCACCCTGCAGTTGTAAAGCAACTAGGGACACGTCAGCCTCCCCAACTGTGCTACCAACATAGCGTCTATGACGCGCAGGAGTAAAGCCACTTCATGACAGAAGAGAAGGGACATTACTTTCCTAAAGTCCAGAACTTTTTGTTCTGCATTACTTGGGACTCTGCTGTCTACTTCTCTAGATGTCAAAGTGAAAAATAAGAGGGAGCACCACAAAAGTTCTGCAAAGCCGGGAGGAGGAAATCACCAATGCCCCGCACAACAAATGTGTAAAAGGATGGTAGAATGTGCTGAAGCAGTGGGTCAGTGCACTTGAATGCTTGTGCTTAAATACCACTGAAAAGAAGCACATGACACCAGTAAAACACAACGTACCTGCTGGAGAACAGCAAAGGAAAGAACAAGAGGATCCGTGGAGAGGTTGTTTGTTGAAATAAGCTTCTATTTTATTGGCACACATAAGCCCTAGTGTATTTTACTGTTTGAGAGTTAGATGATGTAAACATATAAATTTCTTCCTCCGTTTTTTTTACCATTTTTTTTTTTTACCACTCGTGAACTGTTTTCTCTTTTAATTCCAGACCCCTTACCATGTAAATCTGCTGCTGGCAGGGTACGATGAGCATGATGGCCCTTCACTCTATTACATGGATTACTTGGCAGCCCTGGCACAAGCACCGTTTGCAGCCCATGGTTATGGTGCCTTCCTTACACTCAGCATTCTGGACCGATACTACAAACCAGGTAAATGTCACGAGGCTTGCTTTACAAACTCCCTGAAATGCCCATTGAGCACTTCTGATATTGCCGTAAGTAAACTGCGATTCGCTAATTGCAGCACTTGGTACTGCAAACATTTACTGGTGTTGTCATTTCAAAGAGTGTGTGGGTCTGGGTAAAGTGCATGTTTCATTCAAACTAGGCATAATCCTCATCATGTCTTCTAAGTTATAGTAAAATTAAACTGGCTTTGTTAACCGGATCAGTTGCAGTTCCCCATAGTAAATCGGTTATTGGCAGCAGTGAGCGTTACCTTGACATGTCATAATTCATGGCATTGTCGCTGTAAAGTGTTGTGTGTGTCGTGTGGGCATGGCAGCATTCATGATGGAAGATGATCACAGCAGTTTTATTTGGGTGGAAGTGGTACTCGAATTAGCAAACCATGGATTTGCTGCTGGCTTTGGAGCATCGTAGCCTGATTTACTTTGGGTACAGTGGATGCGAGAGCAGGGTGTTAGACCATGTGTTGATGGGAATCAAGGTGTAGGTCACAAATAAGCCCTGGTGAAATTTCTGTTGCAACAGCGTAATTTCAATAATTATGTTACGCTTGTCATGCAAAGTTCATGAAAGTATGCTATTATGACACATTGCGTAGGAACGGGCCGCTTGCAGAAACAAAATGTGCACATATGCATGGAAACCACTTTAATGACCAGGACGCAAGCAGCTGCCATTTGCTGTGCTTGGCTTTTTTTGCATGCACTTTTTCTAGCACAAAACGAATTTTGCATAAGCCTATAGTCCCAAATGCTGTTTTTTGGATTTCACATAATTTAATGTCATTTTTTTGCAACTTGGTGAAAGAAAATTGCATGAATTTTGCCCACCCTTAGTCACAACCATGGCTGTGACCAGGTGACTTTAGCTTACACTATGGTCCCTAGATCATATCTCTAGCAGGTCAGGCGTTACCAAAGGTAATGAACTTGTTCTTCAATTCCACACCCATCTCCTCTGTGTCTGATAAATGTTATGTTTATTGTTGATGGCAGAGTGAAATAGGGTGTTGATAATAAGTTTTAATGCAGGTTGGTTGGGGCCCTTCCAGAGACCGGTCAGAAAGTTATTGATGTTAGCTACATGGCGAAATAAGATCAGAATGAAGGGTGATCTGCACGTGGCTCCCAAGATGGGCATGTACCAGTAGCGTAGCAATTTTTATCTTTACATTCCATAAAATAAAGTAATTCATGAACTCTGCCTGTGTTGCAAGGCCACTTTGTGAGGGGATGTAGGACAGGTTGTCTGCTGTACAGCCACTTCTACAGATTACTTTTCTACAGCACATTTGTGTTGCCACGGACTATAATTTGTATTTACTTTTTTTAGAAAAGCTTTGTTTCCCTTGAAAGTCGTGGGATTGGGGCCATGGACTATATAGTCAATCATGCAGCCCCATGATAGGTAGTTGGCTGTGTGGCCTCATGAGTGCACATTTCTTGATATGTCAGTACAATCTCCCTTCACGCCACACACTCACACCACTGTGCCAGTCATCATGATTTCTCCAGTTTTGGATCTTTCATAGATCCACATGCTTGAATAATTCTCAGTCGTCAAAATGGGAGTTCCACGGTACAATAATAAAGCTGTGTTCGAGGCATATGAGCTGCAGATTACACACTATGCATAGATGGCCACCTAGTGTTGGACCCGGATGTTTGCAGTTTGTTTTTGTTGTAGAAAGTCTTTGGAAGTCACGGGATAGGTGACTCCTCCTTTGGATGATACTGCGCATGGGCATCGGCTCCATCCCTAGATTGTTTTTTTCCGCCACCGGGCTTGAATGTGTTTCCAGCGCTCCGTGTTGAAACTGATTTCCGTCGGCGCGCAATCCTCACCAGCTTCGAGAAGTTTAGAACGCGTTTCCAGTCGACGCTACTCTACCAACATCCAGGACTTCGATTCCGGTTGTCGTCGAAGGCCTTTGGGCCCAACTAGGCCTCGACTCCAGCTCATGGATAGGACGCCATTTAAAAAGTGTCCTCAATGTGGGTCGAAGTTTCCCCACACTGACCTTCATGAGGTGTGTAACCTTTGCCTCTTCCCGGAGCACGAGGCCAGAGACTGTTCTGCTTGTGCCTCCTTCCGCTCCAAGAAGACGATCCGGGACCGAAGAGCTCGGAGAACAATGGCTCAAAGATCTTCAGCTCCGATTCCAAACATCTTCGACGTCCCAGAACAACATGGCGTCGACAGCAACTCCGAGGCAGAAGATTCCGATGTCGAGGAAGTCACTCCAGCGCAGTGGGTCGTAAGTAAGACCGTCGACCCCGACCCTTCCTCGGCACACCCCAAAAAGGCTTTGGTCACACTCTCGCCCTCGAGCTTGGGTACACACCGAGACACTGCTTCTACTGTCCCACCTTCAGGCCCGGCTAAGAAGCGAACAAAGCCTTCAGGTGACTCTAGCTCGAGTCGCCCTCCACACGGTGCCGACGCGCACCTACCGGCACCGAAAAAGACACCATCGGTTGCCACGCCCACATCGAAACCATCGGCACTGAAACACAGTTACTACTCCAGCACCGAAAGCAAGGTCGGAGCCAAGCAAAGCTTCGGATCCGAAGAAACAGCCCGATCCGAAACCTTCATTGGCACCAAAAAAATTATCGGAACCCAAAAAACATTTTGAGCCGAAAAAGATCCCTGCTTCTCCTGTAAACGACATTACAAAAGAAGCAACTTTGGTGCCAAAACCTTCCTCCACACCGAAAGATCACACTTATGCAGAGGACTTATTTCACCCAGACCCTGCACAAAAGACTTTGGTGAAAGATCCAACTACTGGTCGACTAACTTTAAGTTCAAAGAAACAACCACTAGAAACAGAAGCACCAGCTCCTCCTCCAATGAAGAAGGACATAGCTACTTCTCCGCTAAGAGTGCCTTCCCCTTCTCCTCCACGTATGCCATCACCACCTGTTCCCCTGCCACAACATTCCACTACACACACTATCATACATGATGATAATGGGGATGATAGCTCTGATGACATAAGGGGTAACGCAGATGATCCATCTATTCCCCCAGGCTCACCTGACCCATGGGACGATTATAACACACCAGACGTTCCAAATGTCCCTCAAGATGACATATACCCAACTAGGCCTTCTCCGCCAGAAGACACCATGGGCTTTAATCAGTTGGTACACAGAGCTGCACAATATCATGGGGTGGATATGCATACAGACACAGTAGAGGAAGACTTCCTACTTGATACATTTGACAATGCACAAAGTACTTCATCCATTTTACCCATGCTCAAAGGAGTTATTAAACACGCCCCTGAGGTTTTCAAAGACCCAGTTAGAACTCGGGTCATTAACCCACGAATAGAGAAAAAATATAAAGCTGCACCTTCAGATCCAGCTTATATTAAAGGCCCAGTTCCCCTAGACTCGCTTGTAGTTTCAAACGCACGCAAAAGGGCTAACTCACAAACGTCAGGTGAGGCTCCCCCACCTGACAAAGAGTCTAAAATCCTTGATGCATCAGGAAAGAGAACTGCCTCCCAAGCAGCAAACATGTGGCGTATCGCCAATACACAAGCATTATTGGCACGTTACGACAGAGCACACTACGGTGGACTAGAGTCACTGATGCAGCACCTCCCGGATAAGTACAAAAATAGAGCTAATGAGCTTATCCAAGAAGGGAAAAAGATTACCAACACCTCAATTCGTTGTGCTCTTGACACAGCAGACACTGCCTCGGGAGCAATTAAGACAAGTGTTTTTTGCTGCGTAGACATGCGTGGCTACGCATATCAGGTTTTAAACCTGAAGTCCATAGTGCTATACTCAATCAACCCTTTGATGAGCAACACTTATTCGGACCCAATGTAGATGTATCCCTCGAAAAAATGAAGGATACAGACACAGCAAAATCTATGGGAGCCTTGCAGTCGCAAGCTCCCAGACGTTCATTTTGAAGCTCATCCTATAGAGCACCAACAGAGGATGTGCTTCAGACACACCTTCCACCTCCTATAAAGCCCCAATACAATCTACATATAGTAAGGGCTACCAAAGGGGTGGTTACAGAGGTAACAACAACAAGGGCAGAGGCAAGACCAACAATTCCCGCTCTGCCTCCACCCCTACCCAATGACTCTCCTCCCCCCGCCCCATTCCACTCCGGTCGGGGGAAGACTACAGCAATATCTACCAGCCTGGGAAAACATCACATCAAACGGGTAGGTGCTTCAAATAATCCAGTCAGGTTACTGTTTAGAACTAACATCCACCCCCCCAAACATACCACCCAGACAGCGTCCAATGTCACAAGAACATTTGATACTGCTCAGACAGGAAGTGGTATCTCTCCTGCAGAAAAATGCAATAGAAATAGTTCCAAAGCATCAGCACAACAAGGGTGTATACTCCCTATATTTCTTAATTCCAAAGAAGGACGGATCTCTGAGACCTATTCAAGACCTCAGACCTCTAAACATTTACATAGTCAGACCATTTTCATATGGTCACACTTTAACAAGTCCTTCCGCTCCTGTTACAAAACGACTTCCCTGTCACTCTGGGATCTCAAGGACGCCTACTTTCACATTCCCATCCACACAGCGCACAGAAAATATCTCAGATTTGTGCTGGACGGGCAGCACTACCAGTTCAAAGTGCTCCCATTCGGAGTCACAACAACACCAAGAGTGTTTACCAAATGCCTAGCAGTCGTAGCAGCACACTTAAGAAGACAGCAGATTCGTGTCATCCCATATCTCGATGACTGGCTCATAAAAGCAAGCTCATACGGCCAGTGTGTACAACACACTCAGGCCACAATTCTACTACTCCACAACTTGGGATTCACAGTAAATCACATCAAGTCACATCTGCTACCCTCGCACACACAATACCTAGGTGCTACAATAAACACCCAATTAACACTAGCTTATCCCTCTCCGTCCAGGATAAAAAGTGTGCAAACGCTTCTAACAAAATTCAAACCGCAACACTCGCTTCCAGCTCGAGTGTTCATGCAACTCAAAGGAATGATGGCATCTTGAATATTTATATTACCTCACGCAAGACTTCAAAACGTCCACTTCAAGAGTACCTAGCACGACAGTGGAACCAGGCTCATGGTCAATTAACAGACCTAGTGTTGGTAGACAGTCGGACTCATCGCTCTCTGCAATGGTGGAGCACAAAAAATCTTTCAAAGGGCCGACCGTTCCTAGAGCCAGTTCTCCAAATATTCATGACAGCGGACGAGGCGCTCTCCGGCTGGGGAGCTCACCTACTGCATCACACCATGCAAGGCCGGTGGACACCGCAACGAAAGCTACTCCACATCAACCACTTAGAGTTGCTAGCTGTGTTTCGAGCCCTAAAAGCATTTCAAACTCAAGTGTCAGGCAAAGCTGTATTAGTCCGAACAGACAATATGACAGCGATGTACTACATAAACAAACAAGGCGGGACACACTCTCTGCAGCTCTCTGTTAGCACAGCAGATATGGAGATGGGCTATACCTCTAAAGATCTTCCTCTTAGCCCAACATGTCCCAGGAGTACAAAACACCATGGCAGATCTACTAAGTCGACAGACACAGCAGATCCACGAGTGGGAACTTGCTCCTCAAGTTCTTAAACTGTTTTTTCCAAACATGGGGACAACCTCAGACAGACCTCTTTGCCACCCACGAAAATGCAAAATGCCCAAACTTCGCCGCCAGATACCCACACCCATTGTCCAAAGGCAATGCGATATGGATGAACTGGTCAGGACAATTTGCGTACGCCTTTCCTCCTCTCCCACTACTTCCATTAGTGGTCCGCAAACTACAGCAACATTCCCTAACACTCATTCTAGTTGCTCCAACTTGGGCCAGACAACCGTGGTACACCACACTGCTGCAACTATCTGTGGTGCCACACCAAAAACTCAGCCTATCTCCACGCCTATTAACACAGAACCATGGAGAGATCAGACACCCGGACCCAGCTCAGCTCAACCTAGCGATCTGTCTCTTGAAGTCATAGTTTGGTTACCTTAACCTTCCTCAAGAATGTGTGAACATCCTCAAAGAAGCTAGACGTCCCACTACCAGAGCATGTTATGCTGCTAAGTGGAAAAGGTTTGTGATATACTGTCAAAACAATCACATAAACCCCCTGGATGTGTCTATTCAACACATAGGATACCTCCTACACCTTCAAAAGTGTAACTTCGCATACACGTCTATCAGATTACACCTTGCTGCTATAGCAGCATACTTACAAAATGGACATCTATCTCTTTTTAGAGTACCAGCTATAAAAGCTTTCATGGAAGGGCTGAAAAGAATAATGCCTCCCAGAACACCACCTTCACCAGTGTGGAACTTAAACATCATTCTCACACGTCTCATGGGGCCTCCCTTTGAACCTTTACACAAATGTGAATTGCAATTCCTAACTTGGAAAGTAGCTTTCCTAGTAGCCATTACTTCTCTTAGAAGAGTAAGCGAACTGCAAGATTTACCATTCAAGAACCTTTCCTGCAAATGCATCATAACAAAGTGGTTCTTCGTACTAATCCTAAATTCCTTCCAAAAGTCATTTCACCATTCCATCTAAATCAATCTGTGGAGCTGCCCGTATTCTTCTCGCAGCCACAAACAGTCGCTGAAAGAGCTCTACACACTTTAGATGTTAAAAGAGCGCTACTTTATTATATAGAAAAAACACAAAGTTTTCGCAAAACAAAACCGCTTTTTGTGTCCTTTTCACCACCACATAAAGGCAATACCATATCAAAATCTGGAATTGCTAGGTGGATTGTCAAATGCATACAAATCTGTTATCAAAAGGCCAAACGTATGTTAACAATTCCTCCAAAAGCCCATTCTACAAGAAAGATAGGGGCTTCTATGGCATTCTTAGGGAACATTCCCTTAGATGGCATATGCAAACAGCTACATGGTCTACACCGCACACATTCACAAAACACTATTGTGTAGATGTGCAAACTAATATATTTAAACAGGAGAGAAAGGGCAAAATAAAATACTCTCATACCCCTAAGGCTAATCAGTTCAAAACAACAAAAGAGTATCCAAAATCATAATATATACAAAGCTCTATAAGGAGAAAACGGTAACATAACCCGTCCACCAACACCTTTAAGTGCCTTGTGTCAGAAAATGGACTATGTCAAAGGGATAGTGGTTTCCCAGTGTTGGAAAAAAGGAACCCTCAGGCACCCACGTACAGTAGGTAGCCCTGTTTCTTCATCGGGTTCCTGTGGTTAGTAGTGTGGAAGTAAGATTGACCAAAAAAGTGCAGGTTAAAATGGGTATAGACCACTCCCTCAACCAACACTTTTAATAAAGGGGTGATTCGAACCCAATTAAAAACAGTGTGAATGTAAGGACAGCATGGGGTTAAGTAAATTTGAACCCACTGTCCTAAAAATAGGTCGACATGTTTCAGCTTGAGGGTCCTCTTCGACCCAGCATTCCTCAGGACCAGTAGTGAACTCTCTCCCAAATGGGCACGGCCAACCCTACGTGGCCTACTTACAATGGAAGGATGATAATCAACTTTACATGTATGTTTTTACCAACTTGTAACCGCTGTTTGGATAAAAGCTCAGGTACTCAACCTCCGTTTTGCTGTCCTTACATTCACACTGTTTTTAATTGGGTTCGAATCACCCCTTTATTAAAAGTGTTGGTTGAGGGAGTGGTCTATACCCATTTTAACCTGCACTTTTTTGGTCAATCTTACTTCCACACTACTAACCACAGGAACCCGATGAAGAAACAGGGCTACCTACTGTACGTGGGTGCCCGAGGGTTCCTTTTTTCCAACACTGGGAAACCACTATCCCTTTGACACAGTCCATTTTCTGACACAAGGCACTTAAAGGTGTTGGTGGACGGGTTATGTTACCATTTTCTCCTTATAGAGCTTTGTATATATTATGATTTTGGATACTCTTTTGTTGTTTTGAACTGATGTGCAAACTAAGCAACAAGCCACTGTGGGCCAGGCTGTACTAAAAACTTGATTCCAAACCACTGCAACAGATACGGGTGGTTGCCGCTAAGGTGGTACTGCTATACAATCTATGCATAGTGTGTAATCTGCAGCTCATGTGCCTCGAACGGAAAATGCTACTTACCAGTATGCATCTGTTCTTGGCATGTAGAGCTGCAGAGTTACACACGGCCACCTGCCTCCCCGGCCACCTTTATCTGTTCCAGTATTATCTTAATTAGATACAAACCACATGGACATCACTACTTCTTGTACAGCTCCATCACTTCCCTAATGGCGAAAAACAATCTGGGGATGGAGCCGATGCCCATGCGCAGTAACATCCAAAGGAGGAGTCACCTATCCTGTGATTTCCAAAGACTTTCTACAACAAAAACAAACTGCAAACATCCGGGCTCAACACTAGGTGGCCATCTAGCATAGTGTGTAACTCTGCAGCTCTACATGCCAAGAACAGATGCATTCTGGTAAGTAGCATTTTCCTTTTATCTCCATAATAGGTTACAACAGTAATGAACAATCACTTAGCCTATCTATGTCCTTTTTAAAACCCTTAACCAGACAGGAGACATCACCCTCTAGAACACTCCCAAGAGAGGCTGTTTCCCCCAGATTTTCACTGCACTTCATGTGTAAAGGGAGTCTCCCTGAGCTCTGCTCAGTTTTCTACTTCCAGGTCTTGGAAAGCTACTTCTATTTCTCCTACAATGTCTGATACAGCGAAAAAAGCCTTTTTCAGAACCAGTTAGACTTGCAAAAAGAAAATGGTACATGTGGATTACCCTCATAAGGACGGTCTCTACTGCCTCTACCACAAACATAAGTTAAAGAAGTATACCATTTGTTACACTTTTTCCTCTGAAACCTTGAAAGACCGAGAGGAGTGGCTTCTTCTGTGGCTTCAAAAGTCAAAAACTCTGAGATCATCTGAGGAGGACAGTGCTACCTCGGCACGGTCTCACAAAAGATCCAGATCTCAGAACCAAGTGACCTCTGAAGAAAGCAGAAAGGCCCTTAAGATGTTCCACCACAGAGAATCTCTGAAAAAGGAGAAATACAAACTAATCCTGTGAGCCCAGTACTCCATCTGCAAGGTTTGGGGATTGCCCACCTAAATCCTTTTACGAATAGTCTATGTTGAGGCACAAAACTTAACTCAAACCTCGTCGACATCAGTATTGTTGACAACTGTCACTGCCATCTCATCGAGACCGTCCACTTCGAAAACAATGACTACTTAATCCATCAACGCCCCAATCTCGTCAACGAGAACTTCATCAGCGACAAAGACTCCGTCTGCGATACCATTGAAGTCGACACAGTCTTTGAAGAGCTTGATGACGACCCAGGAGACAGGAGGTGGATCAACAACGCTAAAAGCCGCAAATCAATTTTTATCATTGTCCATGACCATTCCTCTGCAGTTGTCGATAACACCATGCAAGGCTATAAAAATTACAAGGATCATGAAAACTTCCTTGGAACCTGAGGTTACCTCACCCAGCAAGGTTTCTACCCCCTCACTTACTCCCCTCCCAAGTCATCTGTTGGACCGGAGGATTCAGATGATGATGATCCTTTTGGGCCAGGTCATAGCCCATCAGAGCTCCAGCTAAAATATCAGGATAAGAACATGTAAGAACATCAATATTACGAACATTATTCTTCTCAATCAAAGCAAATGAATAATGAGCAACATTATCAGTATTCTGCTGAACCTCACCCGAGATGGTGACATTCAAGTGCCTATTTTACTTTTTCAAGATTTACAGAGCAAAGGCGAAATTCTAGACCCTCAATGTCCCCTTGATGAATGGGATGATTATCTAGCCCCCACTCCACCACCTCCACCACCACATCCAGTGAACTCTCCTTCAGCGGACATTGGAGGCTTTCACAACTTAATTGACTGCGCTGCCACAAGATTTCACCTACCGTTCTCAGTCTAGCAGACCGACTGCTTTCTATAGGATTTCAAGGAGCAGTCGGAGCTGTCCCTATCATAGGATATATATGGGAGGAAGGCATCAAGATAATGAAGAGCCCAGCAACGGTGGCAGCAGTACTGCCTTGTATCAATAAAAAATACAAGGCTCCAGAAGATTCACCCTCCTGCCTCACAGGACATCCCAAACCGGACTCAATCATATCACAGGTGGCACAAAGCCGCTCTAAGAACACCTCAACCCCTATATCAAAGCCACAAGATAAGGTGGGCAGGCAGTTAAACAATATAGGTAAGGGGTTCTCTGCCATGTCTGCTATCACAGTTTCTGCAGCCCATTCACTAGCAATCCTCAGCTGCTATGATAGGCAGATGTGGGTGGACAATGGGGACCTCTTTTACTGAATGCCTGAAGATAGAAAATCGGAATCAAGGAAAAATACTACAAGAGGGAGGGTAAGCGCACGTCGGCAGAGATTCTAGACTACACGATGGACATAGCATCCATTGGTTTCTGCAGGTGCTGGGTTGCTAAAAGTGACCATATTCAGACCAGAAGTCCATGCACAAATTCTCGATATGGCCTACGATGGAGAGTCACTATTTAGGAAGCACATAGATGCTTTATTTGCCACCAAGACAGATACAGCCAGGTCACTTGGTATGCTGCATTTCAGGCAGATGCCCTTTCAAGGGAATTGTGGAAGAGGTTTTGTCCTACAGAAGAGGATACCAATACTCCCAACAGTATCTGCCTTTTCACTCTCAAATACAGAGCTCCTTATCAACAGCAGTCATACTGCCCACCACCTGCGGTGCATATACAAAACAAGGACCTCAACAGAGGAACACCCCTCAGAGTTGAGATACAGGTCATAAACAGTGACTTAAATCAGGGACTGGCTACTTTCACTTCCTCCCATCCTGTGGGTGCAAACATTACCACCATTGGAATCAGATCACCTCAGACAGATGGGTTTTGGACCTTGTCACCTATGGCCATTCCCTGAAGTTCCTCCAGAGACCACCGAACACAAACCGCCTAGGGGAGTGCACTCCTTGTCTTTTCTTACTCAAGAAAGAAACCCTTTTCATGCTCGCCAAGGGAGTAATCGAAAATGTTCCTTTCACCCAGAAGGGTGTGGGTTTTTACTCCTGTTTTTTCTTAACCAAAAAGAAATCTGGGGAATTGAGACCCATTCTAGACCTCTGGAAGTTAAACAAGTTCTTGTGGAAACAATAATTCTGTATTGTCACTCTCTCCGACATCCCTGCATCTCCTAAACCAAAGAGATTATATGACATCTCTAGACTTACATGATGCATACTTCCATATTCCCGCACATCTCGAACACTGCAAATATCTTTGTTTTACCGTAGCCGATACCCATTACCAGTTCAAAGTCTTCCCATATGGCCTCAAGTCAGCTTTCCGCATTTATATTAAATGCCTTGCTCCAGTAACAGCCACACTCAGAAAGCAAGGTCATCAAGTATTTCCCTATTGGGAAGACTGGCTGCTCAAAGCTCCAACATCATCACAAGCGTCTAAAGCCACAAAAGCTTGCTTCGCGGTCTTTTGCAAGCTAGGTCCCTCTGTCAACCATCAAAAGTCAACAACCACTCTGAAATAGAGGATACTGTTTCTAGACTCCAGCATCGATAGATCCAAAACAACGCTTTTTCTCTCTGGGTACAGACAACAGAGGCTAGCACATCTGGCATTCAATCTTTCCAGAAGAAAGTCAGTTCAAGTACACTTGTACATGTTGTTGATGGGAATTATGTCATCTGCAATAAATCCGGCCCTCTTGCACGCTTGAAGATGACTGTTACAAGAGGAACTTCAAAAACAGTTGATCCAGATAGAAGGATCCTTCAACCTCATATACATCACCCCACCAATGGTGGAGACACTAGCGTGGTGGTCCCAGATCGCTGACAATCTCATGGCACCTGCACCAGATATGCCACAAGTATACAAAATTCCGAGGATATCCCAGCATCTCGAAAATTGGAGAAAAATAACCACAGACAAGTGGGTTTTGGATATAATCAAATTTGGGCACACCCTAGAATTCACCAAATTCCCCCCCAGAAAAACCCACTGCATCTTGCTCTGCTCAGAAAAGAGGTGAGAACCATGCTGTCGAAGGGAGGGATAGAGAAAGTGCCTCGCTCTCAAACGGGAAAGGGATTTTATTCTCGCTTTTTTCTAATAAAGAAAAAGTCTGGGGAATGGAGACCAATCTTGGATCGAAGAAAGCTGAACAAATACCTTCATAAAAAATCCTTCCGCATGGTAACACTCCAGGAAATCCTCCAGCTTTTGAATCATGTGGACTTCATGACAACGTTGGATCTCCAAGATGCGTATTTCCACATCCCAATTCATCCCAAACATCGAAGATTCCTAAAATTTACTGTGGCAGGTGCACATTTCCAATTCAAAGTCCTCCCATTTGGCCTACGCTCAGCTCCAAGAGTCCAAATTCCTAGCTCCAGTTGCAGCTCATCTCAGGCTACATGGCATCCAATTATTCCCGTACTTGGACGATTGGCTGATAAAGGCCCCGTCTTTTCGTCAGGCTTCTCTTGCAACAGCAAAATGCATGCAGGTTTTTCACTCTCTAGAGCCATCTCTGAACGTCCGAAAGTCAATCCTCTATCCGTCCCAAACAATCCAATTTCTAGGGGCAAGACTGGATACCGTTCAAGACAAAGCATTCTTGTCCAAAGAAATTCAATCTCGCCTCGTTTCTCTGGCGGCAGACCTCCTAAAAAAAAAAGTTTGCTTCAGTGAGGATGGTCAAGTCTTTCCTGGGGATTTTATCATCGGCAATTCTGCTAGTGCCTCATACGCGACTGAGAATGAGACCAAATTCAGGAGGAGCTGGACAATCAGAGGCTCCCAATCTCGTGTACATTCGATGACCTAGTCCAAATAACTCCAGTTATGAGAGAATCTCTTTCTTGGTGGAGGTTTTCCAAAAATGCCTCAGTAGGGCTCAGCTTTCAGCCTTCAGTACCAGATTTCATCCTCACAACAGATGCCTCCCTAGAAGGTTGGGGTGCGCATCTTCATGATCTCTGCATAAGAGGAAAGTGGTCTGCGGCAATGGCAAAGAAGCACATCAATTTTCTGGAGCTTCGAGCCATTTTCCTGGCGTTACAGTCCTTTCTGCCAAGACTTCAAGGATCAATGGTTCTGATCAGAACCGACAACACCACGTGCATGCATTATCTAAACAAGCAAGGGGGTACCCGGTCTCACATTCTGTCTCAAGAGGCTCAAAGCATTTGGGAGTGGCTTCTCTCGCACAATATAATGATCAAGGTGGAACATCTTCCAGGAATCCATAACACCTTGGCAGATACTCTAAGCAGGACGTCGAAATCCTGTCACGAATGGGAGCTGGATCAAATAGTTCTGGAGAATGTATTTCAGAAGTTTGGCAGGCAAATCTGGATCTCTTTGCCTCCAGCAACCATCAGAAGTTCCCTTTCTTTGCAAGTTGGGAACCAGAGAAGGGCTCTTGGGGAAACGCTTTCACGATGAGATGGACGGGGATTTTCGCTTACGCATTCCCTCCCTTTCCCCTGATCCCAAGACTTATGCGCAAGATCAAGATGGAACCATGCTGCATGATTCTAATAGCGCCGAAATGGCCACGTCCGCACTGGTTCACAGAACTTCTCCTTCTCTCCAAGTGCAAACCATTCCGCCTTCCAACAATACCGAATCTGTCAATGAGCGAAGGCCAGATTCTTCATCCTCGTCCAGCCCAACTGCAGCTCCATGCATGGTTTCTGGATTCTCGGAGTTCAAGGGTTTAGATTTACCTCAAGTCTGCAGAGATATTCTGGATAGAGCGAGTACTCCTTCTACATTGAAGACCTATGCCTTAAAATGGAAGAGATGTTGTTGCTGGTGCAGCAACAGGAATTTACATCCGCTGAAATGTTCTCCGGATAAGGTTCTACCTTATTTATTGTCATTGTCTAAATCTGGTCTTATGTTTGCTTCTGTTAAATTGCATCTAGCTGCCATTTCCTCATACAGACGATCTTCAGGAGCGGCATCCCTTAGGTCCAATTGTCTCATTAAACAGTTCCTGAAAGGGCTTTTCCACCTATTAGGGTTCCTCCTCCGGAATGGAGACTGAATCTAGTACTACAATAACTAATTAAACATCCATTTGAACCCATTCACAAAGCAGATTTGAAATATCTCTCATGGAATACAGCTCTCCTATTGGCACTCACCTCTTCTCGAAGAGTCAGTGAAATACAAGTGTTCACTATAAGACAGCCTTATTTAAAGTTCACTAATGACTATGTCCTTTAAAGAACTAATCCCACGTTCATACCTAAGGTTCCTACTTCATTCCATCTCAACGAACCTGTGATATTGCGATCTTTCTTTCCTAATCCGACTTCCTCGTCGGAAAAATCCTTGCATACCTTGGATGTCAAAATATGCTTGAAGTTCTACATTTCTCGGACTGTGTCCATCAGAAAATCAGACCAGTTATTTATTTCTTAAGGTGGTCAAAAGCCAGGTTCAGCAGTAACGAAGGCCACAATCTCAAGGTGGATTGCATCCACTATCCAATTCTGCCATTGCAAGGCCGGACATCAGTTATCAAATAACCTAAAGCTCACTCTACCAGGGCAGTATCCTCCTCTACTGCACTATTCACTGGTGTGTCATTGGAACAAATTTGCCGTGCTGCAACCTGGAAAAGTGTGCACACGTTTACTCTGCATTATTGCCTGGATCTGGCAACAGAGGCTGAGTCAGCAGTTGGTCAGGCAGTATTACGAAACCTTTTTAGATAAGGTAAGCCTATTTGATAAGAGTACATTAGTTCTGCTATTGTCATGTTCTGTATTGCATATAATTAGTTAATGCATATGTTTATGACTTGCTCTTTATTGGAATCGGATGGTGTATATATTATTGCATTAGTTTGACATCGTATCTTTTAGAATTTTCTTATGATACCCACCATCCACTATGCATCTTAGTATTATTTACTACTAGCTATTCTGATTCTAAGCATGTGAATCTATGAAAGATACCCCAATACTGGATAAGAAAACGAGTTACTTACCTGTAACTTCAGTTAGCCAGTATTGGTATCTTCCATAGATTCACATGTGACCCACCCTCCTCCCTGGAGAGGCTTACCTTATCAGTATGGCATACTTACTGTCACTTGTGCTATAAAAATCTGAGGGTTTGCCTCTTTGTGGGGAAGGTTCTATGAGGGTGCTGCTACCTAATTGGCTGAATTCCAAGTCGAATCGTCTTCTTCGATCGAAACCGGGAACAAGCCATACAGTTGGCTTCATCGTGGTCCGGCGACAGGCACTTGTTGCACACCGGGTGGACGTCGATGTGGGGATACTTCGATCCACACACGGGACATTTCTTGAACGGGCTCCGTTCCATGATGTGTCGTTGAAAGCCTTGTTGCGTCGACTGGGCCTCTAGCACCAAATAGTCACGCGACTCCTCGGGACATCCGACTTGGGAACAGAGCCGGAACAGAGTTGGGCACCGAGCGCAAAAACAATACCGACGGTATAGGAAAAGGCCTTCAGGCCTTAAGAAAAGTCTATATCGATTCCGAACTGGAGATAACGAATATACATCCGAAACCAATGGCGGAAAAAAACAATCTGGGGATGGAGTCGATGCCCATGCGCACTGTAGTCCAGGGGAGGAGCCACCTATCTCGTGATACTTCGAAGACTCTTCCAGGACAACAATGCAATCATCCGGACCCAACACTAGGCGGCGATCTATGCTATAGATATGAATGTCAGCAGCCCTACATGCCAAGAACAGATGCATACTGGTAAGTAGCATATTCATTTTATTGTACCGCGAGACTCCCACCTCGTTGGCGGGGATGATTCTAAGCATGTGAATCTATGAAAGATACCAATACTGGATAACTGAAGTTACAGGTAAGTAACAAGTTTTCTTCAGTCACAAAGGCAACCACCTCAAGGTGGATTTCTGCCACCATCCAGTGTTGCCAGTGGCAAACCACTCACGGCAAAGGCGCACTCAACGAGGGCAGTGTCCACTTCGGCTTCCATGTTTAAAGGCGTTCCGCTGGAGAAAATATGCTGTGCTTAGACATGTAGGGGGACCCATACTGTGACAAAGCATTACTGCCTAGAATCGGTACAGCAGTCATGCAGCTGTTTGACAGCCAGTGTTGAGACCTCTGTTCCAATAAGGTGAGCCTCTGTTCCTGTATGTACTTGTTTATGATTATTTACAGGAACATCTTTTTCTATGTATATGTGTAGTATGTAGTATACTTGTAAAGCGCACAGCTGCCCCAGCAACGGGGCGTCCCGGCGCTGTATAACTCTGGGGAACCCGTCCTGGCTTTCCCTGTGGGATGGTCCCTTGCTGGGAGTCCCCAAGGTGGAGCCAGGCATCCCCGGAATTGGTGGGGCCGTTGTGGAGATTAGGCAAGCTAATGCCCAGAGTTGCCGAGTGGAACCCCTGATTAGAGTAAGCACCGAAGCGAGAATTATCGAGTCCGCTGACCAAGGTCCACGACCCTGCCGCGTCGGGAATTGAACCCTGGTCCCAGGCTGACTTCTGCTCTCAGGCCTGCCGCCTCTAACCAGTGAGCCACACTACTCCACATATGGATATGGATTTCGTATATATAGATTTACTTCTATTTATTTATACTTGTATATATTTATCCTCGTATAATGTTGTACACAACCTGTTTACTTATCATACATAGACTGTTATATTTATATGTTAAACTGTTACCCACTATCCACAGTGGGTCTTTATATTACAAATGTTTCATTATAAAACTACTTGTTGTTCGTATTTAAGGCTGTCAATCTATGACCGATCCAATGCTGGAGAAGGAAATAAGTTACTTGCCTGTAACTGCAGTTTTCCAGTATTGGTATCTTTCATAGATTCACATGCAACCCACCTGCCTGCCCTGAGAGGCTCCCCTTGTAGCTCAAGATTAATTATTCACACTTGTACTTGAAATTCTGAGGGAAACTAACTGCCTATTGGGAGTGTTCCAGAGGGTGCCATCACCTGATTTAAGGTTTGAAGTTTGTTCCTTCTTTTTAGCTAATGGGCTTAGAAAGTCTATTAATATGATTGTTCATGGCTGTTGTAGCCTATCATAGTGATACAAACTGCTTTATTATGGTACCAAGTGACTCCCACATTGACGTGCAATGATTCAAACATGTGCATCTATGAAAGCTACCAATACTGGAGAACAGCAGTTACAGGTAAGTAACTCACTTTCTTCAAGGCTAGCTGCCAGATCTTGTACCTATATATGCAGATTGTGGCTTCTTGTCAGTCACTGCTAAACAAAGGGCTTCTGTTGGGATTGTTGCACAAATCTAACATTGTGGACATGCCCATCTGACAGGTGGCAATCAGCCTCATGCTGGATCCTAAAATGTAAATTCACAGTAAAATATTTGGTCATTTCTTTTAGCACTTTCCCCTTTACTCTTAATATTGATCGAGACAAAGGCTTATTTGCTTTCCATTTCCAGCATGTTAGACCTGAACATTGTTTTGGTCTTCTAAATTATGGGCCAACCGGATTTCATTGTGAAGTGCATGATGGGCTCTGCACTGGGTTTTTGTTGACCAAACTACAAAATAGATTTTCTTCTTTGTGTATGGGCATCTTATAGCTTAAGTGGTGTGATTGGCTTGGACAGTCAGCAGACGCAGTGTCCTTTTAGTGACCTGTACCTGGCATCACATAAACCTGAGACGTCTCCAAATAAAACGTGTTGACATAAGCTGTACAACACATACAAACGATCTATTTCCACGGTGTGGATGCTCCCGCTCACTGGTTAAAGTAAAGTTCCTTAGAGAAATCCTAAAAAAAACACAAAACCGTACCTTCTAAAAGTAGGAAATATGTAATATTCGACGTTACACAGTATTGTCTCTTTGAAAAGGTATTCCACTGAGACTGCGGTTTTTAGGCACAGACCCTCTGCTAAACTCATCCACGCATCAGGCTTCGTAGGCACTTGTCTCCAATGGGCCCTAGTGTAGAGAGCGTTGCTTACTCGCTAATCGTTGTAGAGAGGCTCGTAAACTCTTGTTAGGCCTCATTGCCGATACTGCACCGCCTTTGCATCACACCCGGTCAGGAAGCGCTTTGGGCGAGTACGCGAGCATTCTGTAGCTGAGCATCCATCCATCCATTTTCAGCATCACCTAAGAGCTCAGCTCAGAGGTTATTCGCGCAAAACTTTCGCTGTTTTTCCTAACGATCCCAAACGCAGCAGCCCATATTCCTTGCTTGCTGTTGGGCCGTGGCACCCTTGCTACGTCGCTGCGAATGCCACCTGTCTTAATAGTGAATGGTTTAGCACTACAAGCCCATCTCACAGACACATGCATTTTCTATGAATATCATGGACTAAGTGAAGCAGGTTGAGCCCGCAAAACTATTAGCATGACTCCTATTTGTTTGGTCAATGGTGTATCCATTGAGAGCAGCGGTGCCTCGTCACCCACCCCTCCCCTGCGCCGCGCCAAATGCGCACAATATGCTGTCACAGTACGCAGTCGCTATTCAGGGGTTCCTTTTCTTTCAACGTGTGAGAACGGAGCAGCACCTCGCGCGTGCCTTCCATTATTACAGCCAGCGCCCCGCGGGGAACCCGTGTGAATGAAAGCTCCCCGTGCCACCCCTCCATATGGGTCCCCGTTTCGTCGAGCGCCCCCGCCTTCGCCCGCTGCAGGCGCCCCCGGGGCAGATGGAGTCGATTGGAAGGAAGCCCTTAATTAAGTCCGGGCTGGAGCTGGCTGGACCGCGGCGCGAGGGCCCGTCCGCGGCCAGAGGGCGGCGGGCATTCCGTCATGCCTGCGCCGACTGTGTCCAATCGATTGTCGACGGCTCGTTATGAGCGGGAGGGCCGCGCTCCCAGACGTCTTGGGTGCATATGGAACGCATTTTCTGCTAGCTGTAAATCGAGGACTGGGAAGGGGGTGGATGTGGTTCCCGGCTCAGTCGTTTCAATTAAGCAAAAAATCAGTCTGTGTTGAAGGTGCCATTAAATCTCATTTTTCACTTCTTGTTTTGCAGATCTCACACGAGAGGAAGCGGTTGAGCTGCTGAGAAAGTGTGTAGAGGAGGTGGGTCTTCGAGAACCTCGACTTTTACTGATGTTAATAGTATACGTGCCAACATTTTGAGGGGTAAAGAGGGAAGTTAAACAAAACGACAACAAAAATAAACGGAAGTGTATTTCCCCCATTGAATTCTATTGCAGAAGAGGCAATTTCAGGCGGGAGACAGACAAAATTAGGCAATTTTGAGTCCAAAATCCTGAGTCTCCCGCCTGAATCTGTTCTCTTGGCATGTATGTAAGAGGGTTATTTACTATATTTGGTTTCCTCTACTCGTGTAACCATGTTCTGCTTCAGGGAAGGTTATCTTAGTGCGTCTGTCACCCTGAGGAGGTAATTAGGAATACCCATAGACATTCTTCCAGGAACGTCTGCTCTCTCTGGAGGGCACTGTTGGACCAGTAATGCTGGCTTGAAAAGAAACTGGTGGTGCCTTTGGGAAAGTAGTAATTGCAGGGGCGTAGCTTCAGAGGGAGGAAGTTGTTTGGGGTGTGGCAACCCCCTCCCCTCTAAATAAATACTTTCTTGGCTTGGTTGTTTGGTCTGGGGAACCGAGTTGGATCTGCTATATCTGTCGATTTTTCTTGCCATCTTTATTTCACAAAGAGGTTTTAACTTGTTCTTTTTTCGAGTTAGGATCTTAAATATATTTAAATCCAGATTTAGAAAGATTTTGCGTCTGGGTTGCGTCACTTTTTTGGAGCACAATCCTTTTCAGTATTTACAAAGCACACAAATGTCGATTATGTGGCTTTGCAAGAAAAGGAACACAGCGCAGTGCATTGTGCTGCTTTGTGTTTTACTTTGCTGCAGGTAGGAAGGAGCTCCATGGACGTTCCTGTGCATCCACCCATGAATTTTGATGCAAACTTCACTGTCTTTGCATAGGCCCAGATTGTGTGCATGGGTTGCATCACTTTTTTTACGCAACCCCACTGCAAAATCCTTTTTGGTATTTACAGGACCACACATGTCATTTTGGAAGAAAACGCAGCGCAATGCTGTGCCTTGTTTTAGTTTGCGTCAAGTATATGTTCCCCGAGTAGTGCATGAGCGCTCCTGTGCATTAACCCATGGATTTTGACACAAATCGAGATTTACATTGTGACATAGGTTTGCACTAGATTGATGTGCCTACTTGTGGCTGGCATAACGAGGCGAAATATCTTTATTTCTTCTACTTATTTCCTCTTTGCTTGTGTGCTGCATTTTGCAGGACACGTCCAAAGAGGAAAACGCCTCAAAGTATAGTTTTGTGCTGGAAGGTATGCTTTCCTGCATAGCAACTATCCTGACTGTAATGCAGACTTCCATCACCATGGCATAAAGGTGCCTGCATTGGTGCAAGGCAGCTCTAAGTGCAACATTACAAAGGATAGCAGAACTGTGCTATTTCTTTGAAGAGATGGCACAGTTATGCTCTCTTAAGGTGAAGCAACGCAGTGCAGCAACCTTGCTAGTTGTACTTCACTTCTTTGTAAATATGCCCCTTGGTGATTGATACCAGAAAAATAGTACATCTGCACCCATAGAAGTACTCCTTGAATGTATTCATATTTACTTTTTAAAATCCCCAAACATAGGCAGTAGAAGGCTACCAGACAGGTTTCCAGACATACTACTGGCAATCAAACACCCAAACGGTGGTGGGACGAATGCTTGCAAATAGTCTTAAACACTGGCAGTCCATCAGGTGTAGCATTCCAAACCATTGTTTTTCGTCCACTGTCACTCTAGGCAGAGGGTCTAATACAGGATTTAGCAGACAGAGCAAAGGCAGTCAGTTCACTGCCTTGACTCTGTCCACTGAATTTAGTGAGGTCTGCGACCCAGAGGACATTTTTATACTTTGGCAGCAAGTGCAGTCATAGCGGTTCCTGTCAGTGTAGTAAAAGTTTAACGGACGGCTCTCTCAAACATGACTGCTGGCCTTCAAACTTTTCCAAACTTTCAAATCAGGAGGTTGTTTTGGGGGGGGGGAGAGAATGACCACCTGCACGTCTTTTTTTTTTTTTTTTTTTTTTTTTTCCCCATGGTGTGGGGGTAATTTAGTTTTAATACTGTATTTCACCACCAGGATAAACCTGGCGGTCATAGTCAGTAAAGTAAAGCCACCTGGTTGCCTACTCTAAATAGGGCGGACAGTCGCATGTCTTATTTCTGATGGCACCTACTCAGTCAGACCGCCAAAGGAAGTTTTACACTTTCAAAGTGAATTTTACTCCGTCGGTGTAAAACTTGTGATCCATCCGATTCTAAATTGAGCGGGTGGATGGACCTTGAGTTTGGCAGCTGAGTCACTCCGTCGCCGTTGAAACAGAGTAGCTGTTTGCCAAACTCTAAATGAGTCCATGAGGCCCATCTAATGCAAATCGATACTGACTCTGTTCCTTATGAGAACAGTCCATCCAGAACCTTGGTCATCCCACACATTCACCCTGTGCTTTTTGTTATTTGGGACATTTGCGGGTTCATACCACCCGAACTCACTGACTAAGTTAGGCCCCTGAGTAACTGTAGGTCTGTAGGTGTGCTGTACCAAAGTCTACTTTGTTAACCTGCCTTGAGAAGCCAGTGGCCCTCCTCAGCTGGCATGTTTGGACCAGTGCTCGCTGAAAAGCTTTTAAGGATATGATTGCAGCTAAAGCACTTGATTCGGGGCAAGTT
This sequence comes from Lissotriton helveticus, assembly GCF_964261635.1. Classification (NCBI taxonomy): domain Eukaryota; kingdom Metazoa; phylum Chordata; class Amphibia; order Caudata; family Salamandridae; genus Lissotriton; species Lissotriton helveticus. The sequence continues at coordinate 846,386,740 of NC_136061.1, read as the reverse complement.
CTGAGTTTGCCTGGCCATCCCCTCTTCATCTATGCTCAGGAACAGCCTCTTGTGTGCTTGCAAGTGGTGTACCAGTTGAAAAAAGCACTGTGCAGCGCAGTAGAAAATGGGAGCAATGCGAAGCATAGAGCCCAATAGTCAGTGAGGCTGACATGTAAGGGAACTGGGGCTTCCTTTGACAAAACATCTAGCTTTGCCTTGTCCCTTCCAGTTTTTTTGGGAGCACCAGCCTTGTGTAGCAGGTTCTCTGTTTCCTCCAGGTCATTTCACTTCAGCATGGATGAAAATTTCAGTCCCTAGGTTGCAGCCACAGGCTGTAAGGGGTTCAGGTAACAAAGTCTATCTGGCACTCTGACTTCCACTGCCCCAAAACTCACCCTTATTGTCTGAATGCTAATAAATATACAGTGCTGTCAGCCATTGCCGTGTTTCCTATACCTGCTTAAGGAATAACTTTCAAACCAAAGACGATCAGTAGATGTGGAATTCACTGTAAATTCGAGTGACACTTGCCTCTGCGCCCTTTAGCTAGACCTTAGAAAAAGGATCGTTTCTACCATCAGATAATAGGGAACTGTGCGCCTGATTATATTTTTAAACAAGGTAACATTTCGTATTTTTTCTGCAGTGTAGCCAGTTCTTGTTGCAGTGTATATTTCACTTTCTGTAAATTAAGCTCCCCATAGCAGTGTAGCAATCTCCAGCCTTAGGCAATTGCTTTTGCATGATCAACAGCAGTATGTTTGGGGTAAGAGCGTCATCTGTGCGCAGTCCTCTTGTATCTGTTTTAGTAAAGCTGCAGTTCCCAATGTAGCGTCTGTTAGAGGGTTTCTGACCAGTTGTTACTTCAGAGCACCCCTAGTGAAGAGTGCTTATTATGCCGCTTCCTATTCACAAAGCATTGCCAGACTCACATTTTCTTAATATTGAGACCCTGATCTAGCTGTCGGGCATATATATAGTATACAACTAGTCCCTGAAATTAGTTTCATTTCAAGTATGTGAGATATCTGGCATTTAGCATGAGGAGTGGGACATGAACATCAGTATTTTCCAGTGTCTGTTGCTACTTACTCAATCAAGTACGTCTGTTTGCTTACTTTGTGTGTAAGTGCAGTGGATAACCACAGCTGTGGAACAGACTATGAATGCCTCCGAGTCACGAACTAACTTCATTGCACATCAGTGGCCCAAATGGGCCACACTTGGGAGGCTTAAAGAAAATTGTCATTTTGTTTGGATGTTTGGCCTGATACCAAATTTCATGGGGAGTCACCTTAGGCTTAGTGTGAGAGAAATACCAACAAGAGTGCATCGGCTTCTCTCTCTAAAACACACTCTGATTCTCTCCTTCTCTCCCGTTCTCTTTCTTTCTTTCACCCTACTCTTTACTTGTGACTTGGATGGGAGGAGGATTGCCATGAATCTGTTGTCTGTTTTTTTATTGTTAATACCTTGGATTTCATTCACATAATCAGCTTCCCAACTTATTTTCTGTTTTTGGGCACACCACCATGGCAATACCACATGGTGAGTTTTATTGCTCATACGTACATTCGAATGACTCCTGTACCATTTGGGATGTTTATTCTCTAGTACAGAGAGGTCAAAAGAAGCATTTTCCTCTGTGTAATAGTTGAATGCAAAGTCTTACTTGGTCTGGAGCCTGTGCGAATCTAGAGTGCTCTTTAATAAAAAATGACGATGCAAACCCATTTATACAAAACTATTTGGGATTTGCTCTTTAGAAGTTGGTATGGAAAGATTGTAGCTCTATAGACAACTTTACAAAATAAGAAGCATTGGTCAGACCCATAAGAGTGTTCTATGAGGGCATCTGAGTGCATTTAGGCCTGAGATAAGTCTGCACTAGAGGTATGTTAACCAGTTGAAATGCTGTAAGGGAGTTACAGAGTGTGCATGAGGGCACTTGAGGTAAAATTTTGCTTCGACTAGCACGTAATTACAAGTTAACAACCATAACATGAAATTCGTGAAATTGTACAGTTGTAACTTTAATTCCGCAGGAGAGTTAAACAAAGCATATGATCTCTTTAAGTATGGAGGGTCTTCATATCCCTGATGCCTAGCATTGGCAGTTGCCTCACAAAGTCAGTATTTTTTTACTTGTGCGGGTGGGATCCTGGAAGATTCTGGATGGTTTTTCACCTATTTTCTGAGGTTTTTTCTCTCCGCGCTCTTTGTTTTTGGCCTTCTCTCGCTATCTTTGATCTCGAAGAAACCTTCATAGGTGTTTTTATAATGTTTTTCTTGTCATCGTTCCTGGACTATTTGTGAAATGTCCCTCCTGTGGGGAAAAAAGGGTGCTCTTGACTCTCACCGAGTAAAATTGTGTGTTTGTTCGTTCGTGTTCCACCTTCTTACTCTGTTAAAGAGTTTCCATTCTGCGCAGGGTCACCTTTCACCATTGCATTGATTAATGTTGAGATTTTCGGCGTTGAGCCATGCACCAGAATATACATAGGCTAAAGTTGGCCTCATCACCTGATCAGTCTCCCGAGCAAATCTAATTTACAGGTGCCCTTGCAACCTCTTCAGCCCCCTCTTCAGCTCCCTCTTCAGCCTCCTTCTCCAGCACCAAGATTGTTCTGGTGTCCGGACGGATATCTATGTCTCCATAAGGAAGAGACCATTAACGCCAAGTCATTTTCCAACTCCAATAATCCCACTGAGGGTGCCTCTGCTTTCCCATTTAGTATTTGGGTATGCAGCAACCTTCACCAAAAGAGAAGTATAAGAGTTCCGCAGGATCTCCCCTGAGATCTAACCTTTTGGATGATGGCACTATACACGCTTCTTATACGCCCACATGCTCAACTGTATCTCCTTCAAATATTTCCCCCGAGTATGACATTACCACTTGTAAGCGTGTCTTGGTCTGGAGTGCCAAGAAACTGTATGTTCACCTGGCAGCTCCTAAGACATTTTCTGTCATTATGGAAACTCTTTAACCTAGAGCAGTTTCTGGACCTCTGTTTGCTATATGTAGCGGAGGAGAAATTTCTAATGCCAGCGACGCTGAAAGGAACCACACCCTGCTTACTAAACAAGTACAAGCCTCTCAAACAAGATTTGTGTTATGGTCTTATCTCAAACCTGACTCTTATTATTGTTTTTGGAGTACAGAGAAGGCAGAAACAACAACGCCCTTTTATCAAGAGAATAAGAGCATGGATGTGGCATGAAAGTTGCATAACACTGTGGCCACTATGCGGAAAACCGCTAGCGCAATTAATGCCTCACATTGGGGAGTTATGGGAATAGTCTCCAGAAGCTTTTAGATGACCTGCCATGAAATTACAGATATGGCTTTAATGAGGTGGCTCAAGTAGGCCACCTTCTTTCCATCCAAGTCATCAGAGTGGCAAATGTCATTCCTCCTGATTACATTTTCTGTCACTGAAACCGGACATCCAACTCCAAGACCTCAATCTACCATTCTCAGAATCGGCTTTCTTTGGCCAACTTGCTGAAGAGGAGGAGAAGATAAAGAGAACAAAATTGAGATATTCTAAACGGTCAGCCTCAAGAAAAAGAAGAGGTTCTCAGTTCACACAGAAAGATTCTGTTCTTTTCTCATCAGAGGGCTCAATCATCTCATAGGTCTTATTAGCTGTAACTACAGCATCAACACTAACAATGCCAGAGTTGCGCCTACCAATGGATTTAGACATAGTTCTAAAAATAAAAATTGAGATATTCTAAACGGTCAGCCTCAAGAAAAAGAAGAGGTTCTCAGTTCACACAGAAAGATTCTGTTCTTTTCTCATCAGAGGGCTCAATCATCTCATAGGTCTTATTAGCTGTAACTACTCATCAACACTAACAATGCCAGAGTTGCGCCTACCAATGGATTTAGACATAGTTCTAAAAATAAGCCATCACAGTCCCAGTATGTCTTCTCTTCTGGGAGGCCCGTCAAATAGCAGATGACTACTTCTTTGACTCTCCATCTGCTCCAATTAGGACAGAGAATTGTACAATACAATTTTTAGGGCAAGACGTTGCAGGTGACAAGTGGGTACTGCCTATTTTACAAGGTGGCTGCTAGTTTAGCTTAAGGGTTACACCGTCCTTCTATTCCACCAACGCCAGCTCCAAAATACCACCTAGTTCAGTTGCACAAGGAGGGAATCTCTGTGTTTGTGAGGCATAAGGACTATTTTTGTTGCCTGTTTTTCAGGAGGAAAATCATTTAATCAAGATACTTCCTAGTTCCAAAATGGTTCATGAAGTAAGACAGATCAATTCTGGATGTATGATTAGCCAACAAGTGGGTCAGCAAGAAACAATTCCATATGCTAGCACGCTAACAGATCTTTCCACACCTTGCAAAAGAAGAGTGGATGAGTGCTGTGAGCATCGAGGACCCCTATTTTCACATTCCTATAGTGAACAACAACAAGTACACATGATTTCTATTAGGGCATTCAATCTACAAATATGTTATGTTTCTTATGTTATTCAGATTTGTAGAGCGCATGTCATGAACACCTGAGCTTACCACAAGCATATATATAGGTATAATAAAGAAAGCAAAAGACTCTCAAATCTTTCAAATTGAAAACATTCTGCTAATAGCATGACTATAAACCGTCTCCTGCCAAGAGGAAATTATAGCTGCAATTTGCTTCAGTCCGGGTTCTACTTGGAATAGTAATAGATACAAAAAAAGTCTGTTTCAAGCTGCCTTTATGAAGGTCCTGATATTGAAAAAATGTTTAGAGTGCTTGAAAAACTTTTCCTCCAATAAGAGCATCTTCATTTCCAATGGAGCTTAACGTTGAACTTTCAAAATTGATTTGGTCCATGTTTGAACGTATTCACAAAGCTTCATTACAGCACCATAGTGGAAGTCTGCGTCCTAGTTTCTGGAACCTCTGCACGTAGGCTGAGTGAGCTACTGGCCTATTCTGTTGTTAAGAAGTTCATAATCTATAATTCCTATATGGTAGTAATTAGACCTCATCCTCCATTTCTACCTAAGATAGTTTCGGAATTCCTTATGAATCAGCCCATTACTGTGCCGTTTTTATTCACTTATCCTTCTATTTTCACAGAACGTTCTCTGCACTATTTAGAGGTCAGCAGAGCAGTGTGTTTTTATCTAAAAAATGTAAAATTCAAATCAACTTTTTGACTATTACGTCTTAGTATGTACTAGTTTGGCTACTTTGAAACAATGTCTTTTTCATTCGAATAACATTTGTACATCCATCTACCAGACTATGATACTAGAGTTGACTATTGTAAGTAAAGCTACCCTTAAAAACCTTTGCTGTTGGCGGCCTTTGTCAGAGGTCTCTTACCATTCAGTGGGCCTTGCTGTCTTTCACCTCTTTATAGCATTACAGCTGAGTGTCACAAAAAATGAGGAATTTTTATGCTTTTTCATTGACCTTCATGAATGTTAGAATAAAGTTAGTCAGGTCCAGAGCAAATGTTTTTTTACTTGTCCTAGTTCTGCAGTGTAGGAATAAATAACCCTCCCACATCCCGGGCTTTTAGCATTGCTCAATTGGATACAAGACCTAAGGTTTATCCTACTCAACTCAGCATAGCCTTCAAAAATAATTGACTCTGTAATGGAACTGCTAATGCTAATGCAGTTTTTCCCGCCGTAGCAGCCCCGGACACGCCCCCCCGCCTGCCGATTGGTCCCCGCGCTACCCGCCCCCCAGCGGACCCTCCCTCACCGCTCCCTTCTTATGACGCCCCCAGAGCGACCACGCAGCGGACGCGCGCAGCGGGAGCACCGAATGAGCACCGAAGGTGCGCCAAAGGTAAGCCCGTCTGCGCCCGTCCGCGCCTGGACCGCGCCCAGCGCCAGGACCCCTGGCCCCCGCAGACCCCAGCCCACCCGCCGGACGTACGACGCCGCCACCCTCAACGCACTCAACGCCGGCCGAACCCCTGGATGCTACCGAGCCACCCCGAGACGCACCCAAGGACCCTTCATCTGCCAGTCCTGCAAGTTCTCCTGCATCCGGACCTGCACTGCACCAGCGTCCACCGAGCAGAACACCAGCAGCAACAACCTGAAGTGCATCCTGCTCAACACCCGCTCCGTCCACAGACACGCCGTCGAGCTCTGGAACCTGCTCGACACCACAGACCCAGACGTCGCCTTCCTCACGGAAACCTGGATGAACGCCTCCTCAGCGCCCGACATCGCCATCGCCATCCCGGACGGCTACAAGATCATCCGGAGAGACCGCGTCAACCAGACAGGAGGAGGCATCGCCATCATTCACAGGAACACCATCCGCATCACGACCAACACCGACGACACCATCGCACCCGCCGAACACCTGCACTTCCAGATCCACGTCAACCCCAAGACCACCCTCAGAGGCACCCTCATCTACAGACCCCCGGGACCACGCACACAATTCAGCGAAGACATCGCCGACTTCATCAGCCCACACGCCCTCCTCTCCGCCGACTACATCCTCCTCGGGGACCTCAACTTCCACCTGGAGAACAACGACGACCGCAACACCACCACCCTGCTGGAAAACCTCGCAAACCTGGGACTCAAGCAGCTGGTGACCACCCCCACCCACCTCGCCGGACACACACTCGACGCCGTCTTCTCATCCAGCAAAGACATCGCCTTCAGCCACGCCACAGGACTCCACTGAACGGACCACAGCTGCGTCCACTTCACCTTTAGAAGAACGACGATCCACCACCACCAGCAACAGGTTGCCCGAAGAAGCTGGAACAAGATCACAGCCGACCAGCTCGCCGCTTCCCTGAGTCAGCACCCTCCCGCCAGCTCAGCGAACCCCAGCCAGGCCGCCGACAACCTCACGAAGTGGATCAGCAACTGCGCGGACGAACTCGCCCCTCTGAGGACCCCGCCCAGCAGACCCGGCAGCAAGAAAGCCCCATGGTTCACCGACGAACTCAAGAGCTCCAAGAAGAACTGCCGAGCCCTCGAGAAAGTCTGGAGAAGGGAACCAACACCGGACAACAGGACCACCCTCAAGCTTGCCACCCGGAAGCACCACCAACTGATCCGCGCCACCAAGAAAACTGCATTCAAGGACCGTCTGGACAACAACGCACACAACTGCAAGGAACTCTTCAACATCGTGAAAGAGCTCTCCAACCCCAACGCCGTAAACAACGACATCACCCCATCGCAAGACCTCTGCAACTCCCTCGCCTCCTACTTCCACAACAAGATCGCGGACATACACAACAGCTTCAGCATTCAACCATCGCACACAACGACCGCAGCAACGCCGCCCACCACCACCCTCCGCGCCTGGACTCCGATCAGCACCGATGACACCATCCGCATGATGAACTCCATCCACTCCGGATCTCCAACCGACCCCTGCCCTCACCACGTCTTCAACAAGGCCGACACCGTCATCGCACCCCACCTGCGGGACATCATCAACACCTCCTTCGACACCGCCACCTTCCCGGAGAGCTGGAAGCACGCCGAACTCAGCGCTCTACTAAAGAAACCAACAGCGGACCCCACCGAACTCAAAAATTACCGCCCCATCTCGCTCCTCCCGTTTCCAGCCAAAGTCATCGAGAAGACCGTCAACAAACAGCTGGCCGCCTTCCTCGAGACGAATGGATCCCTCGACCCCTCACAGTCTGGCTTCCGAGCCAACCACAGCACCGAGACCGCCCTCATCGCTGCCACCGATGACATCCGAGCCCTGATGGACAACGGAGAAACAGCGGCCCTCATCCTCCTAGACCTCTCCGCGGCATTCGACACTGTCTGCCACCGCACCCTAGTGCAGCGCCTCAGCAACGTCGGAATTCAGGAGAAGGCACTGGAATGGATCGTCTCCTTCCTCGACGGAAGAACACAGAGAGTCCGTCTACCACCGTACAAGTCAGAGGCCACCGAAGTCATCTGCGGCGTCCCTCAAGGATCCTCGCTGAGCCCCACCCTCTTCAACGTCTACATGAGCCCCCTCGCGCCCATCGCACGCCAACACAACCTGAACATCATCTCTTACGCCGATGACACCCAGCTGATCCTCTCCCTGACCAACGACCCCGCCGCTGCCAGAGCCAACCTTCACGAAGGGATGAAAGATGTAGCCGAGTGGATGACGACCAGCCGCCTGAAACTGAACTCAGACAAGACGGAAGTCCTCATCCTGGGCTCCTCGCCCTCCGCCTGGGACGACTCCTGGTGGCCCCCCGCCCTGGGCACCGCACCCACACTGATAGACCACGCACGCAACCTGGGCTTCATCCTGGACTCCTCCCTCTCCATGACCAGACAAGTCAACGCCGTCTCCTCGTCATGCTTCAACATCCTGCGCATGCTACGGAAGATCTTCCGGTGGATCCCCATCGAGACCAGGAAGACTGTCACCCAGGCCCTCGTCACCAGCCGACTGGACTACGGCAACGCCCTCTACGCCGGAACCACCGCCAAGCTCCAGAAGAGACTCCAGCGGATCCAGAACGCCTCAGCCAGACTCATCCTCGACATCCCCCGACGCAGCCACATCTCCGGACATCTGAGAGACCTGCACTGGCTCCCCGTCAACAAAAGGATCACCTTCCGTCTCCTCACCCACGCACACAAAGCCCTACACGATCAAGGCCCGAGCTACCTCAACAACCGCATCAACTTCTACGCTCCCAAACGCCACCTCCGATCAGCCAGCCACGCCCTCGCCGCCGTCCCCCGCATCCGAAGAACGACAACAGGAGGAAGGTCCTGCTCCCACCTGGCCGCCAAGACCTGGAACTCCCTCCCTCCCGACCTGCGCCTGACCCAAGACCACCTCTCCTTCAGGAAGAAGCTCAAGACCTGGCTGTTCGAGCAGTAGCGGCACCCCCCCCCCCCAAGCGCCTTGAGACCCTCCGGGTAGGTAGTGCGCTCTATAAATGTCCTTGATTGATTGATTGATTGATTGATTAAATCATGGGCAATGGATGCCCATGGACTCTTAATGTGGCAGAATGCTTTGTTTAACTCTCTTGTCGATATTGCCTAGTATGCTTTATTTTTCCTAATTTTTCAGACCTGCTATTCCGCAATTTCAATTTATGGGTGCCACAATGTTGTTTTGGGAAAAAACGTATAAATAGTCCTAAAAATATGTCGAACCTTGACTTTGGTAAATTTTTTAGCGTGCTCCTACGCATTACACGATCTGGACTCTTCACCTTCACATCACTGGGTATTATTGTAACACTTATAGCTTCTATTAAGATTCCTACAATGCATATCCAGGCCTACAGGTAATCTTTACTTCTTAACTTGACATTATTAGGATTATTGGGGACTAAATGTGGCCTAGCGGCTAGGGCGGTCAACCTCGGAGCTGGGGAACCGGGTTCGAGTCTTTGCCTAACAAAAATGAATGTGTCCATCTGTAACGTAACTGGTGGTCATGTAAAGTACTCTGATCCCTTCGGGTCTAGTTCGCGCTATATAAAACTTCACAAAAAAATTGTAAGCATGCTGTATAAATATGGCTGCTTTAAATGTCCTGTTATGTATAAATATGTGCCCTTTTAATCTCCAGTACTGTATGAAGATGGCTGCTTTAGACATTCCTTACTGTCTAAAGGTGGCTTTTTACACAATGTGGTATTATTATAGCATGATCTTAGCCAATAAACAGCAGAGCTCTGAACAGAGTCAAAAGCAAAGATACAAGTGAACGGAGAGTGGCTGTGTTCTGAGAGTGGAGGTGAACTGTAATACTTTGTGATGTAGTGTTTTTCAAAAAGGTGTGTCTTTAGCTAATTTCTGAGTTGGAACAGAGCTGTGGCAGTCAGGATGGATACAGGGTTGTTGATCTAGGACCTTGCTGGAGACTTTTCTTTTATTTCCCTTCATCTCCAATCTGGTATTCTCTTGGTTGCGGGTGTGCGGAGAGCTATTGGAGGTGGTGAGCTTGTCTGGCAGATGTGCAAGGGTGCTGTTCGTGGTGACTTGGTAGATGATGAAGCAGGTTTTGATGGCGCTATGGCCGGGATGAATAATCAGTTGAATTCCATGAGGATGACTGTGATGTGGGCATATTTTTTTAGGGCTTCAAGGCTTTCTGGGACTTGAATGTGCTTAACATGTGTCAGTGAAGTGTGTGGGAAACTGTAGAGAAAGGCATTGCTACCGTTCAGCCCCAGCATTTTGAGTATTTTAAGCAGATATTTATTTCTGCCAATTTGTTTGTCCACAGATGGTCTCCTGTATCTCTCTAGTACTATATAAAGGTTGATGCCTCAACATCCTGAGTACAACATGCTTTTTAGAGGTGCCTCCTGTTGAATTTGTGTACTCTTGGAATCCGAAGCACAGTATAAACAGTTTCTGAACTGGTCCTTTTTCCGTGTGCGCCCTATCAAAATGTCCATATCTGCATACTGAGTAATGCTTAGTATTTGTGCATTTGCATCCTGAGTACTGGATTAGTAGAAGTGGTTTTGCAAATCAAGAGTTGTGTAACGATGGTCACCTCTTTTAGATTTGTTGGGCAAAAAAACACTACTTTTGTGTGAGTTTTAAAGAAAAGGAAAACTATGTGAATCTGGTATTGATGACCCCTTAACGCCGCCCTGGTCCTACCAATTTTAAATGTGGGTGGAATTTATAAAGCTGACAACCTAACCATGGTAAAAAAAAATATTTTGGATTGTTTCTCCACGATTTCAGTACAAGTTTGTGTGATCATCTTTTCGGGGGGGGGGAACCAACCCATTTAGTTTTTATTTATTTAACTTTTTTGTTTTCTGGTGTCTTTTAGGCTTCTTGATTTATCCATTTGTTTTTTAAAAAAAATAACTATTTTCAATGCTGTTCCATATTTGAGAAGAATTGCGGGAAGTTTGTTTTTAAACTTTGTTTCTCAATTTGTGGAATCATTTTTTCCCTTATTTAGGTAATTTATTTAAATCAAGATTCACCAGCCCGTGGTCATCAGGCTGTTTTCTCCATTTTGGGTTTTCCTTACTGTAAACAAACTCTGGGTTCTAAAAATGTAATCTCCGCTCCTTAGTTAAGACTTTAGGTGGGTTCTCGTCTTTTAATGCCACAGCACTTTTGGAAAATATTGTAAAAGTATTATTCCATTTCTGAGGTAGCTGCCTCAATATTGATATTTGCTTTTGTTACGTTTCAATTTTTGAACATTTAAATACATTTGTAGTAACTTTCAATTTTAAAAATTATTTTCTGTTGGAATGAATTAGCAGTAGGGTTCTAGAACATTTTGGAGTCTTGAAATTTAAGGAAATTTCAACCAGTTATTTAACCTATTAACATAATTTGCATTTGAACCGCAAGTGGTGTATTTAGTTCATTTTTCACATGGGGCAAGTTTAACAAAATTCGATTTATATTACACTTTACTCTGATGCATGAACTTTAAACTACAGTTCGCTGAACTTCCTGAGAATACACACAGATTTACTAAAAGATTGGTGTGCATAACTGTAGTTATATCACAGAGTGCCTTGGGTCATTTAATACCCAAAGAAATTGCTAACATCTACAAAATGAAAATGGGAGAGGTATGCTTCTTTACAGGTACCTACTCCTCGCTCACAGTGATTGCTGCCCAGTCTTGCTCTAAAGCATGCATGGCAAAAACCATGCTCACTGTAAAATTCGTATAGTTACACAACAGGGGTTCCAAGTGTGGGAATGTATAAACAATTGTCAAAATTATCAGTCAGTGAACAAAAGCAAATTAGCCAATCTTGATCGAGAAATTGACAAGACAGGGTGCCCGCTAATTGGTTTTTAAGGAAGCATATTACATTCATATTACTCAACAGCAAAATAGACACAGGATTACAATTGTGGTGATTTAGTGCTCAAGTGATCACACAGTGAGTACAACTTACATTGTATATAGTGTGCATAGAAGGGAAAACGACAGTGAAATACATCAGAACATTTTGTAACCAATTTAGTAATTTAATTTCAAAGGATATCAATCCATTCCAATTTTGGGAAGTGTTGATGGCGTTAAAACCCAAAAGAATGAGTGGATCATCACCAGGACAAGGACAATTAAATGAGCAAGGGCATAATTTCTGTAAAAAAAACAACAGGGTGGGTACTGGAATTAGTAAGTCAAAGAAAAATGTTTCAAAAGGAAGCCTTGGTAATCTTTACTTACATCACTTAAAGGGAACAGTTGATTTTGTAATAAAGAAGGAAATGTAATGCAGTCAGGCTAAAAATAAAATTATTAAAAATAAGTGAAGTACCAACAACCGGTGTCAAATTCTATAGCGTTCCAGCACCGGTAGAAAAACAAGAATGTACACTTACTGAAATACTAGAGAAAGGCCTGTATATATTGGGCCTGTAAAAACTTGATTTTGGTGGTAATCTCCAGTAAAATGCCATCGAAAATATTTAGGGCACGTGGCTGAGGTAGCAGCCAAGAGCCCCATAAAACCGAACAGATACCAGTTGGCTGTATGCATCAGTTATTTAGGAGCATCCGCCGGGAGACCGCTAAAGAATAAGAAAAGCAAGGAGAGAAGCTTCCAAAAAAGATGGCCATCGACGAAGGTGTCAGAAATAACATAGAAAAAAAACTTAACCACAAAAAGAATGGTTTGTATTGGAAAATCAATCCTTAAAAATACAGAGGCATATTTAATCAAAATTATGAACACCGAAAGATCTGGATATTGAAAAAAATATTGTACAAAAAGATATTGTACAAAAAAAAAGAGGTGGGGGGATTAACCCGAAAGAGACACCCTACAGAAATAAAAACATTTAAATGCAAAATAATAATTGTGGAACAAGAGAACTTGTGAAAAAGTCAAGGTAAACCACCAAAAAAGGGCAAGAGGGAGGTGAAAAAAATCGAGTTGTTGTAAAGTTTCACCATTACATTACATTGAATTCCATATGTGATATTTGTAAAGCACATACAACACATTATAGCACAGTTGCAACTCCACATACGTAAATGCAGAGACACTTGAGATATTTTGAGAAGGGTCTCTGTAAAAATGAGAAAGGTAGAAAAAGCTTATTCTTTTGGGTTGCGTCTACGCGCCTGACATTCGGAATGAATTGCTACCCTTTGAAATTAAATTGTTGCATTATTTAAATCCTATGATGTCTTTCATTGCCGTTTTCCTTTTGTACAGACTCTGTACTATTAAAAGCGCTCACACAGTGAGTACAACTTAATCACCACAATTTGATACTGTCTATTTTGTTGTTGAGTAATGTCAATATAATATGCTTCCTTAACTCGTTGACCGCGGCGCGAATTGCGTCGCAGGAGTTTTAATCAGTGGGCGGGGTTCGAACGTCCCCCGGCTGTCATCTGCACACACCCACCGTCACGTGGGACGGCCTGGGCCGTCCTGAGCAAGGAACGGGTTAAAACCAAATAAGTGGGCACCCTGTTTTGTTCATTTCTCCATCACAATTGGTTACTTTGCTTTTGTTCTTTGACTGATATCTTGACAATTAATGTTTCTGCATTCCCTTACTTGAAACCACTGTTGTGTATCTATATAGTATTGCCCCTGGTTCCATGTGCCATTTGGGCTTCTCCTGTTTTGTGTAATTGAGTGTAAACTTTTAACGTGAGTTAGAATTCTTCTACCTTTTTAGGGCTCGCTCTGCGATTGCACGCCAAAGGCCTGCTGTCGCAAAGCGAGACTATTGTAATCATTCCGGCTTTCAAGGACTAAATAGGAGAGGACAAGAGAGTGGCACGCAGCAGCCTGCCGGAATCGGATCAGGTCGCGTGCGTCATCACGCGCTCCGATTCCGACAGGCTCTTCACAACACACACACACCCCGCCCCCCCCCGCCGAGCATACACCCCCCCCGCCGAGCATACACATCCCCCCTGCCCCCCCGCCAAGCATACACCCCCCCCTGCCGAGCATACACCCCCGCCGAGCATACCCCCTCCCCCCCAAGCATACACACATGCACGCACCTACATAGACAGAGAACCCCCCGGCGCTTACACACACAACCCCTACCTCGTATCGGCGTCTTCGCGCTCCCTTGCCCCCGCTCCTCTGGTGCGCACGCACCACTGGTTTCGAATCCCTCGTCGGCTCCTCTGGGGTGCGCACGCACCACAGGTTTCTATTCCGGGTTTATTTAAACAGCCAATCAGGAGGCAGAACTCCTTTAAGACATGCTCCCTCTCTGGTCCGCTATTTTTAACTGCACGGTGCGTCGTGCACCCCAGCAAAAACGGCAGCATGGGCCAATCACCATTGTTCATGAACAAACCGTCTTTATTTATTCTTTATATATGGTGAGTCTTGTTTACTCTTTATGTTTGTTGCCGAATTAAATCATATCGAAATGAAAGAAGGCGGCTAGGTACCCGGTTTGCCGAATTTGCAACTTGTTTTGTTTAGTGTGGTGGGAGGCTGGGATTATCCTTTGCTTATTTCCTTTTCACGGCTCCTAGTTTGTAACTGCTTCTCCGATCGGGGTTTGCCCAGTAGTGAACAGCATGTATGGGGTAGTTGGTCTCCTTACGATTTTGGAGACACCATGGGTCTGTTGGCAGATCAAAAGTGATCTAATGAAACAATGCAGCGCCCATGGTTATACAATACTTAGACAGACATGCCCAAAAAATGCTGATGGATACTAGTCGGTACTTAACAAAAATAACAATAAATTCAAGTCTTGGGTAATGATTTAATTCCTGGATTATTGAATCCCACAAAAGTAGCTCCTGTAGTTCCTTTTCTTGCCTCCCTATTGTGGCTGTAATGCCCCTTCAGAGCGGGGGTGGACTTTTGCAGCCTCTCATCATTGTGCGCATGAGTTGCATGAGCCGTGTACTTATCGCTAAGAACTTTGTCCAGAAAGACGAAGATTCCAGAATCGGGTAGATAAGCTCGGGAATGTGTCTTTTCTGTATTCTGCCATTAATTATGTGAAATACTTTGATTCTATAGCTTGGTCCCCATGTACCAGACTTCTGCACAAGCCAGCTGAATTTTAAAGTTGTCACCTGCATTTCTACTCATGCCATTACAACACAAGCGTTCAACGCATGCATCGTTACAACTTGTAGACTTTACTACGCATTTTGTACTACGTATATGCTTTTACTATGCTTGCCTGTACATCGAATTTCGTTGTAAAGGAATGTATGGTAAACTCCTATGTGTAGAAAAAAAAATATAGGCATAATCGTGGAAACAGCTGTGTTGTTGGTAGGCGATCCCCGCCGTTAGAGGCAACTGAGAGACTCTTCCGCTTCCTCATAATGATGTGCACCAACCCCTTCAGACAAGCTGCCTGCACCGCACAAACCCTGAGTAGAGAGGATAGGGCTACTATTTTAGGAGCTGGGGGGCAGAGGAGGTCATGAACGGGTAGTATTTTAGGGTAGTGAAAGGGCTTGGGGGGTCGCGCAGGGTTAGTGTTTTAGGGTTTAGGGTAGGGAAAGGGCTGAGTGCCAGGGCAGGTCACACAGGGGTAGGGTTTGGGGGGTTGGGTCAGGGGAAGGGCTGGGGGTCAGGGGGAGTCGCGTTTGGGTAGGGTGTAGGGCAGGCAAAAGGTGTTTTATTTTTTATTTTTTAGAAGCTTTGGGGGCTAGGGCTGAATCAGGGACTTGGATTAGGAATTGAGGTAGGGGGTCAGGAAAACCTTTACCTTGGGTATGGTTTTATCAAACATGCTTTTACAACAAATTTTGTTGTAAAGGCATGCATGTGTAAGGCATATTCGTTGAAAAAATATGCGTGGTAAAGGTTTCCATTGTAATGGCATTTGCATTGTAACGCATGTGTGGTAAAGGCATGCGTTACAACGGAATGTGATGGAACTACATACAACCGCGCGGTGAAGCAATATGACTGGTGTACTTCCAAAGGTAATCTTGGAAAGTAATTTGTGTACCGCTGATGCATAGAAGCATGCTACTGGGTATTGATCCTCGTGTATGCATGGAAACAAAAGGCCCCGCAGATTTTACGGCAACAGAAAAACAAGCTAAGCAGGTTTAGTGCCCCAGAGACGATTCTTCAGGCCACGCGATAGCTATTGTTTGTTTTGCCTATGTCAGATGGTAAAAGATACCTTATGATAAAAGTGCACAGCAGGAAAGAACAAGGCAGATTTTGTCCGCCAGAGATAGGGGTTTGACTAACTGGAGCAAAAACCACGACATCCACAGGCCTGCTGTGAAGGGTTTGTGCTACTTAAGTTCGTGTTTGTGAAGAAAAGCAATCTAGCACTTTGATGTGGAGGAAAATCCGCTCTCGGTGACAGGCCAGTCCAATACTTGGATAAAAAACAGCTTGAAAGTAGTTTAGCTGCATGAACACTTTGTAGCAACGTTTTAGTTATCTTACAGGTGATCCATTTTAATAATCATCATTGAGCTAAAAAAACGGATTATTTATGCAGAAGTTACTTTATTACGGCTTAAAAATCATTCTCAGAGCCTAGTCCTTATCAGTCAAAGTGCTCACTGCTAGAATGTTTTACTTCATGTCGGAGTTCTGTCTGCAACTCATAAGACACAGTGTTCAGACAAGTGTCACAGTCAAATGTTCTTGAACTGTCCTTTTGGGGAGGACTGTCTTGCAGTCATTCCAAGACCCGGCAATAGCGATCATTGTGAAGGCCCATCTCCCCCTCCTCTTAGAAGTGATATGGGAGAGCCTAGTCACCATTTTTTATCGATTAGATTTTAGTTTGATATTGTTGAGGCTGCTGGAAAATCGATGCCATAAGGCCGAAGCCAAAGTAATAGTAAATTCACACGGTGGGAGCATTGTTAGTTAGTTGCGGCACTCTTCAGGGTTGCCCTATGTCGACTGTGCTATTCACACTTTCTATTAAACCTTTGACTATAGCTTTGTGGCAAGGTCCTCAAATCAGGGCACCTCTTCAGGGTGCACCTAAAATTAAGTTGTTCAATGATGACTTGATGTTTTATTTGAACGCAGAAGAACAAAATGTCGCCATAGCATTTGCCAAAATCAAAATATTCTCTGATTTAGTGGGGTAGAAAATTAACCATATGAAGTCAGAAGCTCTCTTGTTCAACTCCTCCGAACTTGTGCTACCTATTGACATGCAGCCACAATTTCAGCCCTCAAGCTCTAATAGATAACTGGGTATTCATGCATCTCATGATTTTTCAAAACTATATCAACTTAACTATCTACCAACTCTTACTAAAGCCTAGAATTTACTAGGATAATGCCATTCTCTTCCAGGGGATCCTCATCAAAGTCATAAGCATTAGAATATTCCCGCCCATGTGCGGGACCCCGGAAATACTATATTATATGTGCCCCACATATATATATATATATATATATATATATATATATATATATATATATATATATATATATATAATATATATACATATATATATATAATATATATACATATATATATATATATAAAAACATGCAATAGCAGCCAAATAAATAACAGAGCTGAAATATGCTGAAAAGAATTTCCACCATACATGAGTAATAAGCATTAGAAAACATGAGAAAAACAACACAAAGTTTGTTTTAGAAACTGTTTTAATGCTCAGGATTACAGGTAAGTAACTAATCCTTATTTTCCTTTAACAATTATTGGATGCATAGCATTAATCAAAATGATGATTCTCCCACTTTTCCATTTTATCTTCTCGCTTCTCTAGCCTCCTGCCCATGCACTCACCCCAGAGTTTATTCAGAAGGCACCTCCCTCAGAGTGCCAGACTCGTAGTCAGTAATTGCCAGTTGCATTTATTAAATCACATGCAGTTCACTATCATGTGGTGCAAAATCGTGTTAGCTGCACCTTTGACGAATCTGTAAGAGTGTTTTATCTGTCTGTGTGTCTGTGTCTGAGTGTATCTGTTTGTGCATCTCAGTTTCTGTTTGTGTTTCTGTCTCTGTGTATGCATGTCTGTGACTGCAACTCTGTCTCTGTGTGTCTGTTTCTGTGTGTGTTTTATTGCCTGTATGTGCAACTTTGTCTTGGTGTTGGATCTCTGTCTTTAAGTGTGTGTTTCTGTCTTTTTGTGTGTATGTCTTTGTCTTAGTGACTGAAAACATGTTTTTGTGTGTACATCTATTTTTATTCCCACTTAAAGCCCTGCCTCACCCTGCATTTCTGACTGCCCATAGTAATCTTGTCCTTCTAATTCACAAGAGCTTGTGTTTTCTGTACTGTTTCCACCCAACTCCCCCACTCCATCCATCCATCCCCCACTCCATCCATCCATTCCCCACTCCATCCCTCGCCCCACACTCCATCCCTCGCCCCACACTCCATCCCTCGCCCCACACTCCATCCCTCGCCCCACACTCCATCCCTCGCCCCACACTCCATCCCTCGCCCCACACTCCATCCCTCGCCCCACACTCCATCCCTCGCCCCACACTCCATCCCTCGCCCACACTCCATCCCTCGCCCACAATCCTTCTCTTGCCCTCCCTCCCTCTATCTCTCTCTCGCTGTCCCTCTATCTCTCTCTCGCCCTCCCTCCCTCTTGCTCTCTCTCCCTCCCTCTATCTCTCTTGCCCTCCCTCTATCTCTCTTGCCCTCCCTCTATCTCTTGTCCTCCCTCTATCTCTTGTCCTCCCTCTATCTCTTGTCCTCCCTCTATCTCTTGCCCTCCCTCTATCTCTTGCCCTCCCTCTATCTCTTGCCCTCCCTCTATCTCTTTCCCTCCCTCTATCTCTTTCCCTCCCTCTATCTCTTGCCCTCCCTCTATCTCTTGCCCTCCCTCTATCTCTTGCCCTCCCTCTATCTCTTGCCCTCCCTCTATCTCTCGCCCCCCTCTATCTCTTGCCCCCCCCTCTATCTATCTCTCGCCCCCCTCTATCTCTCGCCCCCCCTCTATCTATCTCTCGCCCCCCCTCTATCTATCTCTCGCCCCCCCCTCTATCTATCTCTCGCCCCCCCTCTATCTATCTCTCGCCCCCCCTCTATCTATCTCTCGCCCCCCTCTATCTATCTCTCGCCCCCCCTCTATCTATCTCTCGCCCCCCCTCTATCTATCTCTCGCCCTCCCTCTATCTATCTCTCGCCCTCCCTCTATCTATCTCTCGCCCTCTATCTCTCGCCCTCTATCTATCTCTCGCCCTCTATCTATCTCTCGCCCTCTATCTATCTCTCGCCCTCTATCTATCTCTCGCCCTCTATCTATCTCTCGCCCTCTATCTATCTCTCGCCCTCTATCTATCTCTCGCCCTCTATCTATCTCTCGCCCTCTATCTATCTCTCGCCCTCTATCTATCTCTCGCCCTCTATCTATCTCTCGCCCTCTATCTATCTCTCGCCCTCTATCTATCTCTCGCCCTCTATCTATCTCTCGCCCTCTATCTATCTCTCGCCCTCCCTCTATCTCTCGCCCTCCCTCTATCTATCTTTCCCCCTCCCTCTATCTATCTATCGCACTCACTATCTATCGCATCACCACAGCACCAACACAGCATCACTCAGGGGCATCACAACATCACTATGCGCTACCAAAATGCTTAGAACTACAACAGTAACTTACAATATTATTATAATATAATATTATTGCCAACATTGCTTAATATTTTTCAACAGCTATCATCTTGCAAATCATCTCTATACACCAATGCAGACTTTGCTAAAAATGTAATGCAACACATTGTCATATACAATGCCAATAACTCAAACTTTAATGCTGCGAGACCTATTGCATTGCAAATGCTTGTTATTAATTGTCAAATGGGCTTCGGGATGGTGGGAATAAAATGGAATAGAAGATGTTGCTACTGGTTATGTAGATGGGTTAAATCTAAAAGTTGAAACATAATTTAATCCGGTTGCCACATAACTTTTCCTTTAGGTTTTCAGTTCATGAGCTGCTTGTTGCGACATGTTGTATGTAGGCTTATCAATAACATACAGGGGATTGGAGCCCGTTCATTCCGTTCAATTGGTTGGCTTTCCAGTCACTCATTTGGCTGCTTCATATTTGTGTCCCAGCTTGACAGACTCGTGTTTGCCCTCCCATGAAGCATAATAATTGTCGCCATATCATCACTCTTCATTGGCTGGCTTCTGTGTTTGCACTGCTTGCTTTTCAAACACTATTTTTTTTCCTTTTGGGTTATGTGTTTTTTGGCTTACTCCCTTTGAATACTTTTTTTGCCCTGCATTCTTTGTTGTGGATGTCACTCAGGTGCACTTTCCATATCACCTTCCATGTTGCATTCACCCTCGTGTACCCCCCTCCCCACATCCCATAGTTGCTTTCTAACCCATGTGCTTCTCCACTGCACATTGCACCCTTTTGTCTGTTTCCTGTCCTCCACTGCTGCTCATTGCTCTGCCGTCTACTTTTCCCACCCACGCGCTCTTTATTGCTTCCCTCACATGTGCCCCTATGTTGCTTCTGACCCTCACCCGTGCCCCTCTGTGTTGCTTCTGCACCCTCCCCCATTGCTTTCCCATCCGCATGTTTAAATAAAAAGGGTTTTTTGAGGGTTTTTTTTATAGTTACTGGTCCAACTCTGATCAATAACCACAAAGAAAAAGAAAGTGACCGTGCCAAAGACTTCTTCAAAATTCTTTAGCCGTGCTTCACAACACACAAACAAGCATTTACAATGCAATGGTTTTGCCTTTGTTAAAGTTAGAGCTATTGGCATTGCCCTTGACATTATTTTTATTTATGTTTTTTTTTAAAACATAAATAAATGGCATTGTCATTTACAATGCAACTAGCTTTATCTCTCGCAAATGACACACGCAAACACCCACAGAGAGCCCCCCCACACACACACAGAGCCCCCCCACACAAACACACACACAGAGCCCCCCCACACACACACACACACACAGAGCCCCCCACACACACACCCACACAGAGCCCCTCACACACAGCCACACAGAGCCCTCCACACACACCCACACAGAGCCCCCCCACACACTGCGACCCCCCCCACACACTGCAAGCCCTACACACTGCGAGCCCCCCCACACACTGCGACCCCCATTTCAATAGATGTGTGATGCTTACCTGGTACTAAATTGGTCCCTGCATGGCTGAAAGGTTGAAATGGTGTAGGAGGCAAAGGGACAAATGTGAGCATGGAGAGAAAGGAGTATAAGTTTGAGATTAGTGACTGGGTGAAAATAAAATCAGGAAGGACACAGGGTGGTCTTTCCAAATTAGATGGTCTATTTCAGGTAGAAAATGTCAGTAGGTTCTTTGTGTTCTTGAGGGGGGATAGGTCCAACCGGCACCATAATCGGACGTTTATTGTTTATACCCATTCACAACAGGCAACTAGGCAGGATGGCCGTCTCAGAGCCCAATCAGCAGTGAAGCAACAAGGTCCCTAAACCTCCGTAAAAGCATGTGTAACACTGAGGGGCCCTCCTCAACACACACAGGGCTTGATAGAACTTAATTAGTTCCATACTGACAATTATTGCCAGACCAAAAATGTGTTTAAAACAGTAACATACACACTTGATATCTAGGAGAGCTCACCGTGTAGCACTGCAGACCCCAATTTTACCCCCATTTTTGCCTGCACACCCTAAAAACGACCATATACAACATGTATACACTTTACGCGTTTAATAGCAGTTGACTAGGAAGTTCAAAAAGCTTTTTACAAGCGAGTAGTCCGCCTGCTCACGTTTTTTCTGGGTTTTCCGCTGCTTGAGTTCGCATTTTTAACATGAAAAGCAAAAGGAAAAACACACAGACTCGATGGGCTACTCAACATATCTAATAATATACAACCGGGTATTTGCGTGTCTAAAGTTCAAAAATGGGTTTTGGCAACTTCCAACTGAGCGTTGAAGGGACTGACTGAGAAATGTGTGTCTCCGAGGCAGGGTGACAGTGTAAACAAGCATTTACAATGCAATGGTCTCGGCAATATTAAAGGTAGAGCTATTGGCATTGCTCATGACATTTTTTTGGGGGTGTTTTTTAAAAAAAATCATAAATAAATGGCAGTCATTTACATTGCCCATAGCGTAATCGTTAAATAAATGGCCTTGTCATTTACAATGCCAATAGCTTAATCGCTCGCAAATGCATGACCTATTGCATTTTACACCCACACAGAGCCACACACGCAAAGCCACCCACACACACATAGTCACCCACACAATCTGCACTCTGAATCTGCACTCTGAATCTGCATTCTGCACTCTGCACTCTGAATCTGCACTCTGAATCTGCACTCTGAATCTGCACTCTGAATCTGCACTCTGAATCTGCACTCTGAATCTGCATTCTGCATTCTGCATTCTGCATTCTGCACTCTGCACTCGGAATCTGCACTCGGAATCTGCATTCTGCACTCGGAATCTGCACTCGGAATGGAATCTGCACTCGGAATGGAATCTGCACTCTGCACTCTGAATCTGCACTCTGAATCTGCACTCTGAATCTGCACTCTGAATCTGCACTCTGAATCTGCACTCTGAATCTGCACTCTGAATCTGCACTCTGAATCTGCACTCTGAATCTGCATTCTGCACTCGGAATCTGCATTCTGCACTCGGAATCTGCATTCTGCACTCGGAATCTGCATTCTGCACTCGGAATCTGCATTCTGCACTCGGAATCTGCACTCGGAATGGAATCTGCACTCTGCACTCTGAATCTGCACTCTGAATCTGCACTCTGAATCTGCACTCTGAATCTGCACTCTGAATCTGCACTCTGAATCTGCACTCTGAATCTGCACTCTGAATCTGCACTCTGAATCTGCACTCTGAATCTGCACTCTGAATCTGCACTCTGAATCTGCACTCGGAATCTGCACTCGGAATCTGCATTCTGCACTCGGAATCTGCATTCTGCACTCGGAATCTGCACTCGGAATGGAATCTGCACTCGGAATGGAATCTGCACTCGGAATGGAATCTGCACTCGGAATGGAATCTGCACTCTGAATCTGCATTCTGCACTCGGAATGGAATCTGCACTCTGAATCTGCATTCTGCACTCGGAATGGAATCTGCACTCTGAATCTGCATTCTGCACTCGGAATGGAATCTGCACTCTGAATCTGCATTCTGCACTCGGAATCTGCACTCGGAATGGAATCTGCACTCTGAATCTGCACTCTGAATCTGCACTCTGAATCTGCATTCTGCACTCGGAATCTGCACTCGGAATGGAATCTGCACTCGGAATGGAATCTGCACTCTGAATCTGCACTCTGAATCTGCACTCTGAATCTGCACTCTGAATCTGCACTCTGAATCTGCACTCTGAATCTGCACTCTGAATCTGCACTCTGACTCTGCACTCTGACTCTGCACTCTGACTCTGCACTCTGACTCTGCACTCTGACTCTGCACTCTGACTCTGCACTCTGACTCTGCACTCTGACTCTGCACTCTGACTCTGCACTCTGACTCTGCACTCTGACTCTGCACTCTGACTCTGCACTCTGACTCTGCACTCTGACTCTGCCCTCTGCCCTCTGCCCTCTGCCCTCTGCCCTCTGCCCTCTGCCCTCTGCCCTCTGCCCTCTGCCCTCTGCCCTCTGCCCTCTGCCCTCTGCCCTCTGCCCTCTGCCCTCTGACTCTGCCCTCTGACTCTGCCCTCTGACTCTGCCCTCTGACTCTGCCCTCTGACTCTGCCCTCTGACTCTGCCCTCTGACTCTGCCCTCTGACTCTGCCCTCTGACTCTGCCCTCTGACTCTGCCCTCTGACTCTGCCCTCTGACTCTGCCCTCTGACTCTGCCCTCTGACTCTGCCCTCTGACTCTGCCCTCTGACTCTGCCCTCTGACTCTGCCCTCTGACTCTGCCCTCTGACTCTGCCCTCTGACTCTGCCCTCTGACTCTGCACTCTGACTCTGCACTCTGACTCTGCACTCTGACTCTGCACTCTGACTCTGCACTCTGACTCTGCACTCTGACTCTGCACTCTGACTCTGCACTCTGACTCTGCACTCTGACTCTGCACTCTGACTCTGCACTCTGACTCTGCACTCTGACTCTGCACTCTGCACTCTGCACTCTGCACTCTGCACTCTGCACTCTGCACTCTGCACTCTGCACTCTGCACTCTGCACTCTGCACTCTGCACTCTGCACTCTGACTCTGCACTCTGACTCTGCACTCTGCACTCTGCACTCTGAATCTTCTTCGTTACTAAAGTCAACAACGTATAGATGAGTTTAGAAAAGACTGGTTATATTTAAACAAACACATCCCAATAAGTGCGCACGTCGCAGTTTATGAAATTAGAATTTCAATATTCAGTCAAATAAATGCACCAACCTCCATAAGGCGCTATGTGGAGCCATGTTTTCTGGTCTCTAGTAAACAAAGGCATCGTGTTGTGGTCCAACCCTCGGCTTATGTGGATTATTTTATAATTTACCTATTTTTTTATAATGTTACACTCCCGACCTCCATACGGTGCTGTATTAAAAGCCATGTTTTTGGGTTCAGACGAGACGCTCCTGCTCTGGTGTGAAATTATAAATATAAATATTCAGTAATGTCAATTTTCGGTAAAATATAAGCACACCAATCTCGTAAGGCGCTTTAAAAGTATGTGTTTGCTCCTGTATACACACGCATCAGCCAGTTACAAAGGGGCTGATGTCTAACGCTCCGTATCGAAGATTTAGTTATAAGATATATTCAACAATGTAAGTGCGCCACCCTTCACTAGGCGCTATTAAAAGCCATGATTTGTATCTCCTTTTAGAAAGAAGCCTTTGACGTACATACGGGCACATAGCTGCCAAGGTTTCAGATTGCTACGTGTGACATTTTCATAATTTCAGTGCAATTATGAGTGACATTTCAATGACTATGAGTGACACTATCGCCGTCACAACTATCAGTGTCACCCGACCATCACTGGCGCGGCCCAAACATAGCTGCCAAGTACTCAGTACACACAAGTAACATTTCTGTTTTCAAGTCAAGTATAAGTGATTTTCACATCTCCTGTGCAATGCCTTCAGTGATACTTTATAAGGTGCAGTGGTTTAAGAAAATGTATGGTACAAAATGATAAAAAAAATTGTATTAAGTGCGTGTAGTACCTGGATTAAATACACCACTCACACCTGGTATGATTTGTGAAGTTGCCCTGCACCCTTTTCTGCCATACCATACCTTCCTGTAACATGTTTTAGTAGCATTTAATAAAATTCAGCAGGTAATCTATACCAAATAACAGCTGTCTTATCTCAGGGTTGGCCTGTTTATACCCTTTTGATCTGTAAGTAGAAATTAATTTTGTTGTAAACAAAATGTTACACTAGTTTGGTATTTCAGTTTTAATTGATACGCATTACCTAAATTAATGACAGCAGTTTTCCGATCTCTGAAGAATTTAGCTGTCATCTGCCATGGCGCGCACTGCACATTTATCCCTGCTCCCTACCAAATTGTTGCTGCTGGCTGACCTCATCCTCGCGCTGGGTTGGGTTGTCTCCCAGGTTCTACAGTACAGACGGCCTTCTGATTTTTGGGATGGGGGATGTCACAAGCCTCGACTGGAACCTTGACAAGTTTGGGCTGGAGGTCACACAAACGCTTGGGCGCTCTGCTGACCGAAAAAGGCCCGGGATCGGGAAAATGAACAAACACTGTGCCAGTTCCTGAAACCATATGTGATTGGAGGGCAAGAGTTGCAAATCGATTCTTCACAACAATCCGAGGTAAGTAATCTGTGGGGGGTTAGGAAGGCATGGGCCCAGCAGGCTGCAAACCAACAACCTCTACCATGACCCTACCCACAACACTGAAAGGGTCGGGTCAGACGGCACAGAAAGTCTGCTGATGGCAGCGCTGCAAAGAAAAACAAAGATGCCGCCCGGCGTCATTCTGCCTATCTGGGGCCAATCTGCGAGGTGTGTGACGCTGCTGGCCATCAAAGGGGAGCCCCTTTGATGGCACACACTTCGCAGGAAAATTGCAGGCAAGGCGCCGCTCATGGATCACTCATGCCTGTAGCGCTGTAGAGAGCAATCCGGGCTCTTCTATAATACCCAGAGTAAACTCGGACAGAGGCAGGCCAGGCGGGGCACGGCAAATCTGTAAAACACGGGCCTCGCCATGTATGATTCAATTCCAGCTCCGATTATTCAGTTTCTTCATTATAAATTAACAGAAAAATAAAATAATTTGACTTACGCAGAATTACATTTATTAAAGTTGAGCAGCAGACTCACGGGGGCGAGTGAGTCACCCGCCTGCAGCGCTGGGGGTCGGCTGAGCCTCAGAGGGTGCAGCTCGGGCTGCCCACGGGATCCGTTATGCCGCCACCGCTGCAACAGATGGAAGCAGCGTGCTCAACTGCACTACCAAAATCCCGCGCGCGCACAGCAGTGGAGCAGCCCAGCCAGTTACTAAATTTAAAATATACAGCCCTCTCGCGCCTGCCTGCCCACCCAATTAAAACGGGTCTCACAATTTGCCACTCACAATGACTCCTCTTCTGACGTCAGTCCTCTTGGTGTTACATTGTAGCACAGGAGCAGATGAACCATTCCCATAGCCTGCCGTAGAAGCAAACATCGCGCTACGCGCTACTACTGCAGATTTCAATATTGGTGCATTATAGGCACTTTGGCTTTACATCTGAGAGTAATGGGGTCCTCTAGAATTTAAATATATCATAATATAAGCACGGAAACGGCCAGAGGCGGTGTACAAATATGCCCGGCTCCTTATACACAAGCCTCGAATTACCCCGACGATTAACACAGGCAGCCCACTACAATTTACTCTCTCGTCAGCATTTCGCCATACAGTTGAAATTGTGGGAAACCGAGACGCAGAAAGTCCCCGACGAGAAGGAGAAGCCATCCATTGCCCCCGCTGAACTCGAGAGGCGAGGCGCCGCAACCCTGCAAGCCAAGTCACTTGCAGGACTCGGGTAGAAAAGAAAATTAAGCGCGAGATTACCTATCATTTCGGAGCCATTTCTTCCACTCAACAGGATCATTATATGAAGAAATTGCGGCACAAAGCAACTCAGCAGAAACATTTTGACAAAAGCTCCGGCACGCTGAAACCACCGCAGAATCCCAATAGCCTGGGGGCAATGAAAGCAAATGACCTGAAAGGAACAATTCCTCGTGTTTGCCCACAGAGTAAAGCCAGATTCGGGGGCGTTCCCGGCTTTCGGCTGACGTCGCGTGACGTCGGCAAAAGCCAAAGAATCTCGGGAACGCCTCCGAATCTGGTCCGGCATTGACGGACAGGCCCCTCGTCCAATGGCTAGGCTCCATTTATGGAGCCAGCCAATGAATGACGAGGGCCGACCCAAAGCCACACTACAGTTCTCATCAGGTTTTCGCCTGCGCGAAAAAGATGCGCAGAGCGCATCTTTTCGCCAGGCAAAACCTAAAAAGTGAACATTTGAATTTTGTTTTCCTAAGCAAGTAACCTGAGGCGTAAGACACTGACGCGTCAAACTAAAGGGGGATTTTTAGTTATCTCCTACACTGTATTTATCTTGTATTGAAAGACCTATTGTGGACAATACCAGTAGTTAGGGAGGACTTTGGGTTAAACCATTTTTTAGCATGGATTGGTTTTCTTGTCTGTCACATTCCCTTCCTTCGTATTCGATGAATTTCGATCCTCTGCTTGTGTTTATCCATCCCCTGGAGCCTAGTTTATTTACCATCTTATTGATTGCTAATTTATACGGTTAAATGAATGTTTATCTTTGTAAATGTTTTTCCTACAATGCAGTTAGAATTAAATGTCATTTTTAAGTTCGCTCTAAATAAAACTTTATAAATAATAAATGAATAATCACAGTTTGGAGAACTTAACCCTCTATTCAAGTCTTTCCCCTATTATAGCAGTTGTAAATATCAGATACCCATTTTTGCAGGTGAAAGAATGTATTTCCTCACTGTCCATTTACCTTTATTTCTCTAGGTAAAGTAATAGCTGCACAATAAATTATTTGCTGTGTATTAAAAGGAAGATTGAAGAGCTGATGAGAAAACTTTTGAAATTTATAATGTTTTTAGATTAATATATAGACTGCTTTCCCCCACATTAAGTGCACCGGCAGTACTATGTAGAATTCATATTGAACTCTTGAATGTTTGGTTTCTCCAAGTATAGCTTTAGCACCATAACTGGAAGGTTTAGTTCAATGATTTGTAAATTCTGTTGATTTTCCACGTTTTTTTTAGAAATTATTCTAGATTTCTGATTTAATTTACATTTTTACTTCATATTTCAGCTTCAGAAGCGTTTCATCCTAAACTTACCATCATTCAACGTCCGAATCATCGATAAAGACGGAATCCACGACTTGGAGAAGATCTCCCTCCAGAAGGCCTAACCCTGCCCATTCAGTCCTTTTATTTGCTCTTCTCGTTTTCTACTGGTTTGAAGTTAGGCGTGTACAGAAACAAATTCAAATAAAACTTCGAATTTCCACTGGTTGTGCCGATGATAGTCTCATTACATCTCCTCCAGTTTACAGCAGAGCATGTTTGTACACTCGTTATTTTATGTCAAGGTCTACCAGGCAGCACAGCTATCTGGTTTGCAAAGACATGTAATGGACATTCTGAAAGCTGGCCTAGAAATGCATTCCGCTTATTGCTGACGGTTTGAAACTCACATTTGCTTGCTTTTTATTTGCTGGCTTTATTTCTTTTAGGCTATCCAGCATGTCTCTGTCCCTTCTGTGGAGAATACCCTGTTTACTGTATTTTGCCACGAGTGCTCACGGTCTTTGAACAGGCCTTAAACACCTTCGCTGCTAGGCCTTTTCCACCCCTGTGCTAAGCCTTTTTTTGGCTATTTGGGGTATATCGCACTTAGGCCCCTGTAACTTTTTGACCACATAAGGTATCCACGCCAAATTTGCGTCATTTTTTTCCAACATCATGGGGATTCTAAAGGTGCCCAGAATTTGTGGAATCACCCGGAGGGGACCCAGAAATCAGCCAAAATACAGCAAATGTTTGTTTTGTTTTTTGGAAAAAAGAGCAACAAATGAGTCTGGTTTTTTCCCCTGCAAATGGTATCAAAAAAGGGGTTGTAGTGCTGAAATCACCAGCTTTCAGGGACACGCAGACTTTTGTCAGAAAACCAAAATTTTTTACAAAGTTTTGGCATTTTTCTGAGACACAACCTATTTTTGCTATTTTTTGTGCTTTCAACCTCCTTCCAGTTAATGGTAGAAATGGGTATGAATGCAATAGTGGTTCCTGGAAAGCTCAACATTTTAGAAAAGTAGACACAATTCTAAATTCATCAAGAAGTCCTTTGTGTAGATCCTTAAAGGTTTTTTTAATAGAAACTAACAGTTAAATATAGGGAAAAATTGAAAACTTTCCACCTGTAACTTCTAATTATGACAGCTGTTTGATAGCAATATACCGTTACATCTGCTAGACCTTTCTGGTTGTGGGCATATATAGGACTTGTAGGTTCAACCTGACGAACACAGAGCCAATAACTGAGCAGCGACTTGCAATGGTTTTTTATTATGTGCTGGGTATATAGTAATTATTCTGGGCACATGTATACATGGAAAAATCGGTATGAAAGACACCTATATATTTCTGAAAGGGGAACAAAATAAAGAATTTAGAAAGAGTAGATATTTGCACATTTCCGAAATTGGGAATACCCATACTAGCATGAGAATTATAGGTAATTTTTCAAAATGGGGTGACTTGGCTCTCAACAGGTTCTGTTACCCAGAATCCCTTGCAAACCTAAAAAAGTGTCCAAAAAAAACCACATTTTTTTCACATTTCTGTGGTGGAAAGTTCTGGAATCTGCGTGGATCCACAAAATTCCACTCACACAGAATGCCAGGCAAACCTCAAATTTAGCTGAAAGAAACACATTTTCCACATATTTTTGTGTGGAATCACCGTGCCGGCACAAATGTCCTACCCCACAGCGCTCCCCCTGAGTCTTCATAGTAAAATGATACCTCACTTGGGTGGGGCAAGGGCCTGTGACTGGGAAGGGCCCAAAACATAGGGAATAAGGGTATAGCACCGGGAATTCTAAGCGCTACATTTTTGTTAAAAATAAGTTTTCAGCAAATTCTGCATTGGGCACCCACACAAGTGAGGTATCATTTTGCTCTGGAAACTCAGGGGAACGCTGTGGGGTAGGACATTAGTGCCGGCACGGTGATTCCACACACAAATATGTGGAACATGTGTTTTTTTCAGCTAAATTTGAGATTTGCATCGTATTCTGGGTAGGAAAACGTTGGGCGATCCATGCAAGCCATACCTCATTGGACTCCCCCAGGTGTTTAGTTTTTAGAAATGTTTGGGTTTGGCACTTTTCCAAAATGGCTTCCGAGCCCTGGTTCAAAACCCCAGGTGCCCCCCTCCACACCAGGTAGTTTTGCTACAGGTAATTTCTCCACAGTACGATTTGGGCCATTCATGTTGCAGCCACTATGCCTACCCACACAAGTGAGGTACCATTTTTATCGGAAGACCTGGGGCACGCTGGGTGGGAGGAAATTTGTGGAACTATGCAGATTCCAGAACATTCCCACACAGAAATTTGAGAAAAAGGTGATTTTTTTTTCAGCAAAATTTGAGGTTTGCAGGGGATTCTGGGTATGAGAATGTTGGGGGACCCACGCAAGCCATACCTCGCTGGACTCCCTCGGGTGTCTAGTTTTCAGAAATGTGTGGGTTTGGTAGTTCCCAAGATGGCCGCCGAGCCCAGGGCCAAAAACTCATGGGACCCCCCTTGCAAAACCAGGTTGGTTTGTAATAGGTAATTTTGATGTTGCCTTGATA
This sequence comes from Lissotriton helveticus, assembly GCF_964261635.1. Taxonomy (NCBI): domain Eukaryota; kingdom Metazoa; phylum Chordata; class Amphibia; order Caudata; family Salamandridae; genus Lissotriton; species Lissotriton helveticus. The sequence continues at coordinate 846,355,991 of NC_136061.1, read as the reverse complement.
GGTTTTGGGCCCTTGCCTGTCGTGGGTCCTTGACCCACCCAAGCGAGTGAGGTACCATTTTTATCAGGAGACCTGGGCGAATGCTGGGTGGTAGAAAATGTGTGGATCCACGTAGATTCCAAAACTTTCCCAGACAGAAATTTAACAAAAAAGTGATTTTTTTTGTAAAGCGAAATTTGAGGTTTGCAGGGGATTCTGGGTAAGAGAATATTGGGGGACCCGCGCATGCCATACCTTGCTGAACTCCCCTGGGTGTCTAGTTTCCAGAAATGTGTGGGTTTGGTAGGTTTACCTAGATGGCAGATGAGTACCAGGCCAAAAACTCATGGGACCCCGTTGCAAAACCAGGTTGGTTTGTGATAGATAATTTTGATGTCCCCTCAATAGGTTTTGGGCCCTTGCCTGTCGCAGGTACCTGACCCACCCACACAAGTGAGGTACCATTTTTCTTGGAAGACTTTGGGGAATGCGGGGTGAGTGGATCCACACAGATTCCAGGACTTTCCACCACAGAATGTGAGGAAAATGGGTTTTTTGGACACATTTTGGGGTTTGCAAGGGATTCTGGGTAACAACCTGGTGAGAGACAGAGAAGTCTCCCCATCCTGGATTCCCCTGGTGTTTAGTTTTAAAAAATGTACAGGTTTGCTAGGTTTCCCCATGTTCCGGCAGCGCTAGGGCACTAAATCCAGAGGTAGGCACATCCTGAAGAGAATCCGGTAGCTTTTGGGCTTTCTGCCGCCTGGGGAGGGTGGAAATAGAGGGCTATTGCCCCAATATGCCCCCAAGAGGGGCAGAAAAACTGTGGCTATTCTTTTGGGGGCATGGGGATGCCCATTCTGGGAAGCCCCAACCCTTACTAATAGAAAAGCCAGCATAGTCGCTGGCGCCTAGTGGACTTTCAGTGGAGATCAGGAGCTACTTCCCCCAATCCGCCTCCTGAGGGGCAGAAAGGCTGTAGCATCTTTTTTCAGGGGGGGGGGGGGCAACCCCCACCCTGAACTTTGGAGGAAAAAAATCTCTGGTGGCTAGTAGGCTTACTGTCCCACCCCGGGGGAGGGGGGAGATAAGGGGCTATTGCCCCATCTACCTCCCGGAAGGGGCAAAAAGACTCATCTTTTTTTTGGGGGGGGGGGTCCATTACATGCCCATTCTGGGCAACCCCCACCCCACCTATTTAAAATAAATCCCTGGCGCTTAGTGGGCTTTGTCCCCCCCAACCCCACGGCTATTGCCCCCATCTTCCTCCTGATTGAGCAGCAAGTCTTTTGCTTTCTTTTGGGGGGTAGGGTGGGGGCATTTGCATGCCCATTCTGGGCAGCCCCCATCCCGGGACAAGAATCCCTGGTGTCCGTCGAGGCAGAAAAACTGGATTTTTGTCGGGGGAGGGGTGGGGGCATTGGCATGGCCATCTTTGCCAACCCCCACCCCTAAATTAATCGTAAAAAAAACCCTGCCGTTTAGTGGTCTTTCTGCGGGGGGGGGGCGATTGGGGGCTACCGCACCCATCAGCACCCAGGGGAGGCAGAAAGACTGTTATTGTGCAGGAGGTTTGGGGGCTTTGGCGTGCCCATATTGGGCATCCCCCATCCCTAATTTACATAATAAAATCCTGGTTTCTAGTGGGCTTTCTGCAGAAAGACTGGAATTTTGTGGGGGGAAGGGTTGGGGCATTGGCATGTTAATCTTGGGTGGGCCCCATCCCTAAATTAAATGTAAAAAAAAAACTGCCACCTAGCAGGCTTTTTGCCGGGGAGGGGGGCGCGGGGTACAGATTGGGAGCTGCAGCCCCAAAGATTGAATTTAGCCCAAAAAATATGGGTGAGCAAAGGCCCTTGCCCAGGGGGCCGCTCCCCCCTCCCTGGTGCCTAGTGGGTGGATCCCTGGGTGATCCCCAATCAGGGATCCACTAGGGAGGGGTGCCATTGGAAATGGGAAATTCTCCCTTTCCAACAATACCTCTCCCGTCTGTTGCGGTGCTCGGGGCTGAGATAGCACAGAGTGGGACACCCTACGCTGTCCCACTCTGCTCTACGCCCCTCCACTCACCAACATGACACTCTACTCCGCTTTACCACTCTACGCCACCTTGAGCCGCCTACACCAATTGACTCTACGGCTCGCCCTCTGCTCCTTTCAATGCCCCTCTACTCTATTTTCCTCCACTCTATGCCACTCCACTCCTCCACTCTACGGTGCTCCACTTTACTCCTACTTTACTGTACACCTGCACTCTACGCCACTTCACTCTACACAGTTTAATATATTCCCAAAAGGCTTCACTTTTCCCTCTTTAACAAGAATAATTCTTGCGAGTGCACACAGATGTCAACACTTTTACAACTTACAAGGTTTTCTACACTCCTCCAGAATGCTCAAACATTTATGTTCAGTCTTCATTTAATTCAAGTGATTCTAAAACGGGAGTCATTGCCAATGCCCAGAGCTTTTTATGTGTGTACAAATACACATGCAGTATATTATTGCATTGAGGACTATGTGGGGAGCTCAGCAAACGAGCATTGGCAAAGCCAGTAGGCCTCTATCGTGATCTATTTGCTTTGTCATTTTTTAGGTTTTGCCTCGCCAAAAAGATGCGCTCTGCGCATCTTTTTCGCGCAGGCGAAATCCTGATGAGATCTGTAGTGTGGCTTTGGTTCGGCCCTCGTCATTCATTGGCTGGCTCCATAAATGGAGCCTAGCCATTGGACGAGGGGCCTGTCCGTCAATGCCGGACCAGATTCGGGGGCGTTCCCGACATTCTTTGGCTTTTGCCGACGTCACGCGACGCCGGGAACGCCCCCGATTCTGTTCCGGCATTGCCGGCACCTCCCTGGCTCCCCCTCCCGCTTGTTTCCTGGTGCCCGCCTTCGTGCTCTGGCCGGCCGTCGTCAGCGTCTCTCCTCCCCCTTTCCCGCCCCCTCCCGCTTCTCTCTGATGCAACATTAACGAGAGTCTTCATTACACGGAAACAGTCAGAAATAAAACAAAACACATCAATTTATGCACCATAGAATGTTAAGCGTGCACAACAAAATACTCTGCAACCCACACATCAGGTGTGGGGGCGATCAGCCAGTGACAGCAGCATCACGGGGGCTGCTCCTGATAGCCCAATGATCACGCCGGAGCCATCAGTGCCAAGAGCGGCTCTCGCTCTCCCCGGGCTCAAAGGGGGAGTAAAGTCCACGATCCCTCGCTCTTCCGTGTGTGACAGGTAGCTCGGGCTGTGAGAGCACGCGTGGTGGTGACCTACGGGAGTGAAGACCCCAGGGAGCTGAGTCAGGGCTCGTGAAAGGTGCGGGGCCCGCTAAGGTGCACTGGCGCTGCTTGGTCAGCGCTTACCCAACCCACCTCATCCTGCCCTTTCTCTGCCCGAGCTCACCCGCCGTTGCTGCCTGCCGCCCTCTGTCCCTTGTCATCCTGCCCTTGACCTTGATCCCTCGGGCTCACCCGCGCTGGTCCCCCCCCCCCCCCCGCATCTACGTCCTGCCCTTGATCCTGCTTACCTGCACGATGTGTGTGACAAACTGCAAATATTAGATCGACAACACATAAAAACATCCAATAAAAATCAAAGAACGACAAGACCAATTAAACAAGGCACACGTAGGGCCGTGGAGCTTCAGAGTGCAGAGTGGAGCTTCAGAGTGCAGAGTGGAGCTTCAGAGTGCAGAGTGGAGCTTCAGAGTGCAGAGTGGAGCTTCAGAGTGCAGAGTGGAGCTTCAGAGTGCAGAGTGGAGCTTCAGAGTGCAGAGTGGAGCTTCAGAGTGGAGCTTCAGAGTGCAGAGTGGAGCTTCAGAGTGCAGAGTGGAGCTTCAGAGTGGAGCTTCAGAGTGCAGAGTGGAGCTTCAGAGTGGAGCTTCAGAGTGGAGCTTCAGAGTGGAGCTTCAGAGTGGAGCTTCAGAGTGGAGCTTCAGAGTGGAGCTTCAGAGTGGAGCTTCAGAGTGGAGCTTCAGAGTGGAGCTTCAGAGTGGAGCTTCAGAGTGGAGCTTCAGAGTGCAGAGTGGAGCTTCAGAGTGGAGCTTCAGAGTGCAGAGTGGAGCTTCAGAGTGGAGCTTCAGAGTGGAGCTTCAGAGTGGAGCTTCAGAGTGGAGCTTCAGAGTGGAGCTTCAGAGTGGAGCTTCAGAGTGGAGCTTCAGAGTGGAGCTTCAGAGTGGAGCTTCAGAGTGGAGCTTCAGAGTGGAGCTTCAGAGTGGAGCTTCAGAGTGCAGAGTGGAGCTTCAGAGTGCAGAGTGGAGCTTCAGAGTGCAGAGTGGAGCTTCAGAGTGCAGAGTGGAGCTTCAGAGTGCAGAGTGGAGCTTCAGAGTGCAGAGTGGAGCTGCAGATTCAGAGTGGAGCTGCAGATTCAGAGTGGAGCTGCAGATTCAGAGTGGAGCTGCAGATTCAGAGTGGAGCTGCAGATTCAGAGTGGAGCTGCAGATTCAGAGTGGAGCTGCAGATTCAGAGTGGAGCTGCAGATTCAGAGTGGAGCTGCAGATTCAGAGTGGAGCTGCAGATTCAGAGTGGAGCTTCAGAGTGGAGCTTCAGAGTGGAGCTTCAGAGTGGAGCTTCAGAGTGGAGCTTCAGAGTGGCGCTTCAGAGTGGCGCTTCAGAGTGGCGCTTCAGAGTGGAGCTTCAGAGTGCAGAGTGGAGCTTCAGAGTGCAGAGTGGAGCTTCAGAGTGCAGAGTGGAGCTTCAGAGTGCAGAGTGGAGCTTCAGAGTGCAGAGTGGAGCTTCAGAGTGCAGAGTGGAGCTTCAGAGTGCAGAGTGGAGCTTCAGAGTGCAGAGTGGAGCTTCAGAGTGGAGCTTCAGAGTGGAGCTTCAGAGTGGAGCTTCAGAGTGGAGCTTCAGAGTGGAGCTTCAGAGTGGAGCTTCAGAGTGGAGCTTCAGAGTGGAGCTTCAGAGTGGAGCTTCAGAGTGGAGCTTCAGAGTGGAGCTTCAGAGTGGAGCTTCAGAGTGGAGCTTCAGAGTGGAGCTTCAGAGTGGAGCTTCAGAGTGGAGCTTCAGAGTGGAGCTTCAGAGTGCAGAGTGGAGCTTCAGAGTGCAGATTCAGAGTGCAGAGTGGAGCTTCAGAGTGCAGATTCAGAGTGCAGAGTGGAGCTTCAGAGTGGAGCTTCAGAGTGGAGCTTCAGAGTGGCGCTTCAGAGTGGCGCTTCAGAGTGGCGCTTCAGAGTGGAGCTTCAGAGTGCAGAGTGGAGCTTCAGAGTGCAGAGTGGAGCTTCAGAGTGCAGAGTGGAGCTTCAGAGTGCAGAGTGGAGCTTCAGAGTGCAGAGTGGAGCTTCAGAGTGCAGAGTGGAGCTTCAGAGTGCAGAGTGGAGCTTCAGAGTGCAGAGTGGAGCTTCAGAGTGGAGCTTCAGAGTGGAGCTTCAGAGTGGAGCTTCAGAGTGGAGCTTCAGAGTGGAGCTTCAGAGTGGCGCTTCAGAGTGGCGCTTCAGAGTGGCGCTTCAGAGTGGCGCTTCAGAGTGGCGCTTCAGAGTGGAGCTTCAGAGTGGAGCTTCAGAGTGGAGCTTCAGAGTGCAGATTCAGAGTGGAGCTTCAGAGTGGAGCTTCAGAGTGGAGCTTCAGAGTGGAGCTTCAGAGTGGAGCTTCAGAGTGGAGCTTCAGAGTGGAGCTTCAGAGTGGAGCTTCAGAGTGGAGCTTCAGAGTGGAGCTTCAGAGTGGAGCTTCAGAGTGGAGCTTCAGAGTGGAGCTTCAGAGTGGAGCTTCAGAGTGGAGCTTCAGAGTGGAGCTTCAGAGTGGAGCTTCAGAGTGCAGAGTGGAGCTTCAGAGTGGAGCTTCAGAGTGCAGAGTGCAGATTCAGAGTGGAGCTTCAGAGTGCAGATTCAGAGTGGAGCTTCAGAGTGCAGAGTGGAGCTTCAGAGTGCAGATTCAGAGTGGAGCTTCAGAGTGCAGCTTCAGAGTGCAGCTTCAGAGTGGAGCTTCAGAGTGGAGCTTCAGAGTGGAGCTTCAGAGTGGAGCTTCAGAGTGGAGCTTCAGAGTGGAGCTTCAGAGTGGAGCTTCAGAGTGGAGCTTCAGAGTGGAGCTTCAGAGTGGAGCTTCAGAGTGGAGCTTCAGAGTGGAGCTTCAGAGTGCAGCTTCAGAGTGGAGCTTCAGAGTGCAGAGTGGAGCTTCAGAGTGCAGAGTGGAGCTTCAGAGTGCAGAGTGGAGCTTCAGAGTGCAGAGTGGAGCTTCAGAGTGGAGCTTCAGAGTGTCAAGAGCAATGCCAATAGCTCTAACTTTAACAAAGGCAAAACCATTGCATTGTAAATGCTTGTTGTAGACATGTTGCAAAGCAGTTCGAGCGACTGTGCAACATGGCTTTAAGTCCAGGAAAAAGAATGCTATGACACGGTCGGTGTTGAAAGCGTTACATTGCTTTTTTTAAGCCATGTTGCACAGCAGCAACACCCCTGTACAATATGTTTAAAAACAAAATAAAAAAGCTGGGGCTGGGGGAAGCCACACAATGGATGCATGGAGGGTGGGAGGAGCAACAACTGGTTAGGAGAAAAGCAACACTAGTGAGGTGCATGGGAGGAGGGAAGGAGTACCATGGAAAAGGGATGGGTGGGAGGGAAAAGAAGAAATATTACCTCAGTCACAGCACGAGGAGTGGATGGGCACTAACTTTGGTCAATCTGGGCTTGGTCCGTACTCTTCAGAAAGGAACAGAAGTGATTCTTGGCCTGCGCTGGCCATTTTGGAGACAGAAAGAAGAGTGGCATTGAAGCAAACAAATGTTAAGCAGTGAAAAGGCTCCAAACTCTTTAGTGTAACCAATAACGTCTCCCATGCAAGAGCGCATGCCTTGACGCAGGCGCTATATACAACACATGGTGTCCCAACTGGTATAATTTGAAGACAATTAGGAAGGATATGAATATAACATTATCCGGAGTGAGACAAGGAGACTATTTGATTGTAGCATGTGCTCATGGCATCATTTATATAAACAATTTAGATAAGGGGTCAAAACAAACAGCAGTTGTATCAGCACTGCGGATTACAAATGAAATTGCAAACAACCCAAATTGTACTAGGTGCTCAAGTGTGTGAGTGAAAAACACGGAGGTGACGCAGGTGACCATGTGGTCAGCGTGGACGGCGCAAAGTGACTAGTGCATAGATATGTACAGTGAGTAAAAACAGAGTGGTTCCAGATGATTTTGAATGATTATTCTAATGTTGATTTTCTTTCTGCGTGAACCACTTTGTAGGGGCGCCTATGGTCTTGCTGAGTAGTCGACGGCGTTTCGATCCACTTAAATCTGGATCATCATCAGGGTTGATAGCAGTGCTGGATCATGTGGAGAAGACGTGTCGGTCGGAGTCCGGAGCGTCAGGAAAAATCATGTATGTGGCCAGCGACAGTCGTATCCGAAGTGACTCAAGATCGGTTTGTGGGGGTCCGATCGGCAGGGCTGATCTGCGAGGGCTGGAGCAATCCTGGTACCTCGTGTGCAGTCAGGTCCAGCGATAGGTATCGGCCGATCCCTAAGTGATCGGCGCTTCAAGTGGAATGAATCTCTGTTAGCTTGGAACCGTGCGTATCGCGAGCTGACCTGGCGTTGAGCACCTAGTACAATTTGGGTTGTTTGCAATTTCATTTGTAATCCGCAGTGCTGATACAACTGCTGTTTGTTTTGACCCCTTATCTAAATTGTTTATATAAATGATGCCATGAGCACATGCTACAATCAAATAGAGTCTCCTTGTCTCACTCCGGATAATGTTATATTCATAATCTTACTAATTGTCTTCAAATTATACCAGTTGGGACACCATGTGTTATATATAGTTCTCTACCCCAATCCCAACACGGTTGACGGGTTAATACTCCTGTGCTTCTATACAACGTTGACGCAGGCGCTGCCCAAAAAAATCACCTTTTCGGGATTTTGCTGTAATAATGGGTGCAAAAACACCTTCTTATAAATACCGTTTGCCCATGGTGCCAGAAGTTGATTTGTTTGTGTTACTAATTTTACGGTAAACGGTGCAGAATAAAGTATGCAGATGTTTTATTTTGCCTTATTTTTTGGCCCACTGTTACCCCACCACACTGCTTTTTGCTCTCAGTATCCTACAAGTGTGAGTGCAGGCAATTTCACATCTACAAAGTATGAGTGGTATTTCAAATGAAAAGTCGTGAGCAAAAATGGTTTGCACCCAATGATTCATGGGGTGCTTGACTAAACAAAACAGTTAATGTTTTCAATTGAACATGGCAAGATTACTTTGCATTATGTTTGGTTGGCATTACACAAAATGGTAAGCAGTTCCACTCAGTGGCAGTGAACATTGGAATATGCTTGGTCCTTCAAAAACTAAGCCACTGATGTGGCAGTCCGAGGGGTATTGAAAATAAATGCGAATACGGAATAGCTGTGGCAAGTGCTGGGCAGAAATGCGTCAGAGCCGAGACAGGCCAGATCCATTTCAACCTATTTGGCAGGGACTCGCCATCTGCAGGTGGCTATTTCACCGTCTGCACTTTGTGGTCGCTGTGGTCAAGTCAAAACTCATGTAACTGAGCGTAGTATTTCAAGTGAAGTCCCTGTAAGATCCTTGTATAAATACACAGTGTATACAGACTGCCACATAATGTACATGGCATCCGTACAGACACCGATAGCATCTAAACAGGACCATATGGCGCACATTATCAGCTGCATCGGATTCCACTTCCTTTCTCCACGTTCAAAATATTTTTCATTCCAATGCATGCGATGGGCAGGATGGAGAACCAATGATTACTCTCCCCCTTCCTCTAGAACGTGTCGGGTGTTTTAGCCTAACCTCAGATAACTTGTCCACCGCTTTCATTCGGAAGTGGTCTGGTTGCCCCTTCGGCTTATATATTTTTTGTATGGTACTTTGCGCTCCACGACCATCCTTTAAGCAAGCGGCAACAGAACACAAATATACATTTGAAAGTCGTAAAAAGTAGTAAGAAAAACACTCACAAATGTGCGATACTCACGTGTAAGCGGGATACTTGGATATCTACACTTCCATTTATTTCGTTAAGTGTTAAAGGATCCCAGCTTTTCAGAAGTAGCTTGCCAGTGTGCAAGGCATGCATTTCTTCTCTAGTGGATCCCAGCTTTTCAGAAGTAGCTTGCCAGTGTGCAAGGCATGCATATCTTCTCTAGAGGATCCCAGCTTTTCAGAAGTAGCTTGCCAGTGTGCAAGGCTTGCATATCTTCTCTAGAGGATCCCAGCTTTTCAGAAGTAGCTTGCCAGTGTGCAAGGCTTGCATATCTTCTCTAGAGGATCCCAGCTTTTCAGAAGTAGCTTGCCAGTGTGCAAGGCTTGCATATCTTCTCTAGAGGATCCCAGCTTTTCAGAAGTAGCTTGCCAGTGTGCAAGGCTGGCATATGTTCTCTAGTCTGGATGAATTTCCTACTTGGTAGTGTTTTAAAGAAGAAAAAAAATCCTTCTTGCATCTCAGCTTCTGTGTAGCATTTACGATGGTATATGTTTCACGTGCTCGGCCACAGAGTACCCTGCGAGTTTTCCCTGTCATTTAGTTTACAGACATTGTCACTGCTGTTGATATGCTTCCTTCTCTCAGCAGAGATCGGACTGGAATTGTCTGCTTTTGGATATTTTTTTGGATCGGGTGTTGCCCTGGTGTCAAGTTTCATTCCTGAGGAGTTGATTGTTGCTTGTATAGTTTGCCAATGAATTAAACTTTGCACTGTTAACCTAAGCGGTGTTTACTAGTTTTCAGCCGCATCTGATCTGCCTTCAGTGCTCTCTCTGAAGCGCATCTAGATTTATCAGTTACCAATAATCTGCCTGGGAATCAGTTTATCTGCCTAGTTAGTCGCTCATTTCTGAGTTGTCTGTAACTGGAATATCTGTAGGTCCAGCCTTTAATCCTTTCGAGTACAACACCATTTTGTCACAGTTTTACAAAATAACACAAGTGAAAAAAACAAGCAATCCCTGTGCATTGTTGGCTTTAGGGGTAGCGGCCATGAATTTTCTAATGCATAGCCGAAACGTAAACTTGAAGACTTTCAAAGAAAAACAATTTATATCAACCAACCCCAGATGGTATAAGAGTGTTCAGCCTATACAGCTACCACATAAGCTCCAAACTGATGGTTACAGTTATCTGACTTTTTCTTTTTCTGTATGATGAAGCCTCATTCAGTCCTAACATAAGTGTCATCATTTTGCTTACCGTGGATCTAAAATGGACATACATGCTTGTTTGTCCTCTCATGTCATAGTACCTTTCTCTTTGGCATAGAAGACATGTAATCTTGAAGGAAGGCTTAGACTCGAGATATTGACAAACCAAACAAACGTGCTAACTTATACCTCACTCCTATATTTATGCGTCAATCCCTCACAATGTTTCAACTTGTATCTGATAGGCACTAAAAGTGGGTCAATTCCTGGAGCACAGAAGAGTGTTCTAGAGTGTTTTGGCCTCAGGAATGCAAGAGCAAATTCTGAAAGTTAAACTTGACAGGAACTGGGCCTCGTGATGGATGAATGGGCCACTGTCTGTGTAGAACCTGATAAGCTCTTTGCAGTTTTTGAAGTGGAAGGTTCTCTCCACTCTTCAAAGAGATAGGAAAGAACTCCAGGCAACAAATATCATACTTGATTGGAAAAGGCAACCAAACCTGAAGTAAGGTGTCATTGTCCTGTATCTTTGGTTCTTGAGGCCTGGAGCTCACCAAACCACGCAAGCCTTTCTACTAGCCACAAGGCAGGAAGCTGCCCGGGTCACCACCCTCAAGCATTTTGAATGGACAGCCTCAGAAAACCTATGAAGGTTCAGGATGAGGCCTCCTTACGATGGGGAGCACATTACCAGCTCTGTCAGAATTGTGTATTTGCAATTAAATGTACAGAGTGTATTTGTTGGGGTGCTTCTGTAAGGGTGCAACAGTTTTGCAAGCTAAGAAAGACCAAGTGAAGGGCAGGGTGATACAGTAGGTTCGATGTCTTGTTCAATGCCAAGCAGAAAAACTGGAGACATGCTTGGGTGCTGTTTTTTCATTGGTGTTACACCAATCCCTAAGTTATTGTGAGGCTCTCCAAGATAGTCACATGTGATTGGAGGGTAAAACATTGATCATATTGTGACCCACAATTGCACCAAAAAGATTGCCATTTTATGCCATGTTTTTTGCTACACCACTTCTATTTTGACTGTAGTGCTGTCTGTAAATTTTCTGTAAACTGGTGATATCTGATAGACTTCTAGCCGCAGATGCCTTACCTTCGAATTATCCCCAATTAGCAAGATGGCGGCCGGACTCTTGGCCGGACAAGCTGCCTAAGGCGTTCTCTCCCGGTTGGCGCACCACCATGCTGTGAATCTTTGTTTATGGCCCCCCGAACATCCCTGAGAGAGACCTGAAGCTTAGCCATCGTCTACTTACCTTTTTAAGACCGGGATGCTCTGGCGCTCTTCTGCTTCCCGAGACCAATCCACCCGGTGTCAACTCACCCGCAGGGTCCTCTTGTGGCAGGCTGGTGTTTTCTCATCATCCGGCTTTGGCTGCAGTGCATCTTTGTTTCGCCTGCCTGTTTCACTGGTTGAAAGGATTCCGCCAAAGGGGAAAGCCGCTGTGCCCGCAACATACCTCACGTGTGCGGGCAGGAGGCCCGGTGAAAGCTGCTGCCGAGATGGATCAAGTGGCGTCAGCACTAGCACCAGCGCAGGGGGGCCGGAATGTGAAGGAAAGCGCGATAGATCACGCTCTTCTGAGAGGGTTGCATCATCCCCTGCTGCGGTGCGGTCGAAAAGCACTGTACCAACTATGTTTGATAAACCACCGGATAAGGCTAAGCAGATTGGGAAAACCAGAAAAATTAAAGTGGCTCCAGCTGTCGCATCTCCAAAATCTGTAAGTGCCTCGGCATTAGCACTGGCTATGGGAGCAATGGATTCTGGTGCTTTATCTCCCTGCACTCTCCCTGTGTTACTCCCAGTAATTGATGGGGTGGCTTTGACTGACAGTGCTGTAGTGCCGCACTTGGGAGGGCTAAACGTAATCCCTGCATTTACAACTTTTAATGAAAATATGGTCAATTCTACACAACCCAATGGAACTCTGGGTCCTGTAGTTCTATCTCAGTCTACAGGGGGTACTGCAGCGATCCCATCAATTCAGGACCCACATCATTGCCAAAAGAGCTAATCTTGGACGCAACTTCGGATGTAACTAGTTTTAAAGCCCTACGGAAGCTAGGATCCAATTCTAATGAGGATATGGCAGGGGGCGATATATATTACTCCCTGTCAGACCACACAGGCTCATCCGAGGAAGATTTTGGGGAGGAGAAGGATTGGACTGATGACAATAGTGAAATGGGGGATTGGCGTACTAGTGATGCATTGACCCCACATTCTGGGCCCCGTACAGTTCGAAAAGCAGTTAAAGATCAAGGGGCTACAGTATCTGGCCACGATGCTGGATCATTGACCTAGGACTATTCATTTTCTCTCCAACCTGGGCTGGAGAGTAGCGTTGTCACTGCTACTAATGTAGGGAATGAGCATGGTGCAAATCCTCCTTATTCGCCCTCAGGCGAAATGACCCTTGCAGTAATTTATCAGACTATCATGCCCCATCGTGAGGAAACTCGGCAAGAAAGTGTTCGCACCCAAGGAGCATGCCGTAGGGTACAGACCTCTATCCGGAGAGTGGCCAAGACCTGTTCAGACATCGCCTCTATAATCGGGGTGGCGGAGGAGAGTATTTCCACTCTCGAAGATGATCTGGCCACCCAAAAGGGTGCTACTGATTCAATTAAGGCTCAAAGGGAAGACATTATATGGAAGCTTACGGACCTTGAAAACAGAGCGCGCCGTAATAACTTAAGAGTCCTAGGAGTTTCAGAGGGGCTCGAGGGGTCGGGCGTCAGAAAGTTCATTGTCTACCTATTCACAGAAGCATTCCCTGAGGTCAAACAATGGGACTGGGAGCTGGAGATTCGTTGGGCCCATCGCTTCCCATTCAAACTAAGGAAACGATCAGGCCAAACCGATGACAAGCCCCGTGCTATTCTTATATGTTTAAACAACTTTTTGGCCAGAGAAAGGATTTACTACTTTGCACGTCCGGACAGGAAACGGTCTGGCAAGGGCTGCCAGTTCTTTGTTAGGCCTGATTTGTGTCCAGCTACTGTTGAGCGGAGGTGGCAGCTCCGTCAGCTAATAGCACTGTTTCAGTCCAAAGGGGCCCAAGCTTTTTTACTTTTTCCATCTAAACTAAAAATCATTGCTCAGGGCCAGACTAGATTTTTTACTTCTGAAATTAAGGCCAAGGAATTTTTGAACTCTCTAAAGTCATAGTAGGCAGTCTAATGGTTGCTATGTCTGTTTTTTTTCTCTCCTTTCAGGGCTCTCAGGGGATAAAATGACTTGGGGGGGGGGGGGGGGTGGAGGGGGCGGTGATTTATGTCTTCCACCTGTTTTTCTCTGTTTTCTCCTCTTTTTTCCTTTTAGACCGTACCCTCCCGAATGAATATGGTGGTGAGGTTACCGGGGGATTTGAGCTTGGGACAGCTTCTCCATCACAGGGACCTAGGTCCTGCTGCCCAATGTAGGGGGTGGTGGGGGTGTGGTAATCAGGGGGGTGGTTGCGGGGTGGGCACAGCTCAGGAAGGTGGTTTGGGGGTGGTGGTGGAAGGGGGGGTTGGGTGGGCTGGGGGTTGGGGGAGAAAAGAAAAAAAAAAGCTTGAACACACATTGTAATCATGATTTATTGGTGAATAAGGTCATCAGCAGTATACTTTCAGTTTCTGGGAAGTTTAATGTTGCTCCGCTGTTCTTTATTGTTCAGTCTTCTTTGGTTGAGGTTTTTCTTCAGAATCGATGGCCCAGGGTAAAATACGTATGTTCCTGGAACATTTGTGGACTGAACGATGATAAGAAAAGGGCATTGTTTTCAAGAGTTGTTCAGTCATTGCAAGTAGAGGTACTCTGTTTGCAGGAAACGCATGTATCCTGGAGTGATCGGGACTATCTGAACATTTAGGGGTATGATTTAATTGGGTGCTCTCGCCAGACCTCTAGGATTAGAGGGGTGGCGGTTTTATTAAAACGTGGATCAGAGCTTTGTAAGAAGACCGCCCAAGATAATGCTGGGAGATGGGTATTTAATGAGCTGCAAATAAACTGTAGATCCTTAACCATTTGCACAGTCTATTCCTCAAACCTGGATGATCCGGCAGTGCTGCATCATTTGAATGTCGAGCTGGCTCTTTGGCCTCGGCCCGTTTGCGTTTGTGGTGATCTGAACATTAATTTGTCTGCTGACTTTGACTTAGTTGGGGGGGCAAAATTATGTTGGTAAAAAGCCCACAGTTTTTAGGTCTCTTCAAGCTCTGGCCCAAGAACATTACCTTACAGATCTTTGGTTTTACCATAATAAACATCTTGATGGTTACACATTTTTCTGCCCCCCATAATAAGATAGTTCGGCTAGATTGTTTTATGTCTGAACAATTGGCAGATTCTACCTCAGTCCTTCCTAGGATTTTATCAGACCATAACCCTTTGATTATGGAATGTATTTTTACTCGTACAATAAGAGTCCCAAGAATTTGGACATTTGAGAGAAAGCTTTTTCTAGAACAATCATATATAGACCACATGAGGAACTGGATTGTGGAATTTTTATATATTAATAGAGGGCCTGCCTCCTGTATCACCGTGTGGAATACGTTAAAAGCAGCAGTCCGGGGGGAACGAAGAGTTTTTTGTATTCTTGGCAGAGGTCCATACATGATGAGATTAATAGAAGGATTGTGGAACTGGGGTTGGCAGAGGCCCAACTTATGTGTGCGATTAAGGAGGGTCGAGATACAACTCGGGGGCAGTTACAGGTGGCCAGGGTCAGGGCCTCTCTGCTGGAGTTTTTTGGGCAGGATCTTGCAGATAAGTACCTGCAATTCTATTCTATGATGTTTGAGTTTGGGGAAATCGGGTAGGGTCCTGGCTAAGAGACTCCAGCAGAGAGGGTTGGCTAATCGGGTCACTAGAATTCAGGACTCTCGGGAATTTTCAGGATACATCGGAGGGAGTTATGGAGGTTTTCCAGAAGTTTTACTGTACTTTATACACAGAGGAAATCAGAGATTCCAACTCAGAATATGAAGCGGAGGCTTTCCTACAGGACCTGAACACGCTCCAGGTCACTGCTCAGCAGAACGAAGGTCTCTCTGCCCCTATAGACTGGGATGAGGTCGAGTTGGCAATCAATTCATTAGCCAATGGGAAAGCTGCCGGCCCTGACTCCATTCCTCTGGAATTTTATAGTTTGTTCGCTCATAGATTCGGGATGATATGCTGGCCACTTTTAGAGGGGCTCAGCTTGGCCATATACCAGCTACATGGCACCAAACCACTATTATCTTAATTGTTTTTTTTTTAAATAGGGAAATTCGAACTAGATCTATCTTCTTTTCGCCCGATATCGCTGATCAATGCAGACAACAAAATATATTCGAAAATCCTATCCACTAGACTGTCCTTGGTAATTTCTCCATTAGTCTCCGTGCGTCAGCATGGCTTCATCCCAGGCAGGGACACAGCCGACCATGTCCGCTGTGTAATTGCACTCTTTGACTGGGCCCAAGCTACGTAATCTCCCCTCTGTGCAATCCTGTTGGATGCCGAAAAGGCGTTCGACAGGGTAGCCTGGGGGTTTTTATGGGCAGTTCTACAGTGGAAGGGGTTCAGTTCTGAATTCATCAAGGCAGTCCAAGCACTCTATATTGCCCCGGAGGCTACTCTTTCGGTCTCGGGGCTGTTATCTAGATCATTCAGTATCAGCAGGGGTGCCCCTGTTCGCTTTGTATATTGACCCCTTTTTAAGCAAAATTGAGAACTCATTGGATATACTTTCAGTTGGGGTTAATATGTCCGAATATAAGGTTTTGGCTTACGCCGATGATCTTATAGTTTTGACCAGCAATGTAGCATCAGCTTTCATAGCTATTAGGAACTTAGCAGAGCAATATGGTCCGTTCTCTCGATATAAACTCCACGTTACTAAAACTCAGGTTATCCAATCAGCAGCTATGGGTCCATCTGAAGCTCCAGTTGTTCAAAGTGCATTGTTTCTTGGGGTCAAAATTATAGCCGCAGTTGAAAAGATCCCTGACTTAAATATCCTACCCGTTATAGATTCTGTCAATTCTACTTTGACTAGATTAGACAATTTGTATCTGTCCTTATGTGGCAGGGTGAATGTTTTGAAAATGCTGGTCTTGCCAAAGTTTCTGTACCTATTCAGAACCATTCCGCTGGAACTTTCCCAAGCCAAGCCTTGCCCATGCTGAGAGATGCTGTAACAGATTTCTGTGGGGGTATCACCAACCCCGTAGAGCTGCTAAGTGGATGCATTTATCATGTGATCGGGGAGGGTGGTCTGTGCCTAATTTGGTGTTGTATTGGTGGTCAGCTTTTCTTCAGCACTTTGCTACACCATTATTTGGGGACAGAGCACTGCTGCCGTCTTTTTGTAGTCCTTCCATTTTTGAAATAGGGCTTGGGGAAGACGCCAAGGGGATTTTATTACGGGTTCTGGAACCTAGTTACTACAAGAAAATGAAGTTCAAGGTGGTTATAGCAATGTTTACAGTTTGGCGTAAGGCCTGGCGCAATTGGTCTATTCCTAATCTTAATTACTACACACCTTTTGATGCAGCTAGACTCTTACCCCATATATTTCAGTATCATACTACATTCAGATGGATGTCGAAGGGAATAATGTCTTTGGGTAATTTAGGGTCCGAAGGGTCTATGGCCACCTTTCTATTTCTAAAGGATACGTTTTCTTTAAACACTCACTAATTTTTTTAATATTTACAAATTCGAAGTTTTGTGGATAAACTGAAGGATCGAAAATTCAGTTTATTTAGTAAGAATTTATTGATGGAATTGATCTTGAGGTGATCAAGAATTGGTACATTGTATCAGCATTTACTTGCAGGCCTCCCGGATGACCTCTATTCTCAAAATGCTAAGTGGCAGTCAAAGTTGGGCAAGGCAGGGCTTGATATTTCTCAGGCCCTGAAACTGTCAAATAGTGTCCTAATATCAGGAAGTTTACGCTCTCCATGCTACATGGCATTATTCGATCTTTACTATACTCCAGCCAAAATGTTTAAATGGGGAGTGAGAGGGGGTCATTGTTGTCCGAGGTGTGGTTTGGAAGCTGCCAATGATGTATATATGTTTTTTGAATGCCCTAGCCTTACCACATCTCTTCAGGAGGTAGAATTGTTTATCAATTCTAGACTTAAAATTCCGGCTGTTCTCCCCTCCGAGCTTGTTACTTTTGGTTGTGAGTAATTGTGCATTGGAGAGACCAAGAAATGCATCCGCCCTTCTCTTTATCTCTATGTCTCGAATGTGACTTTGTATAACATCAGAATGGATTAGTTCCGAGGCTCCCATTTTTGTAAATTGGAGAGCAAGGATTCTGGCTCTTCACACTATAGAGTCAGCAGTTTTTCAGAGGTGGAGCAGAAGGAGGCAGGAACAGGGCTGGAAAATCTGGGCCCCGCTGGAGGAGTGGCTTGGTGCTTAGTGGAAAGGCTCTTGATGTTTGATTTAATTTTAAGTTTAAATATATTGCTTTCCTTATGCTCTCCTCTTTGCTTTCCTTAACGTTTTTTGTATGTATAATTTGAAGTCATGGTTTATATTCTTTTACTTGCCAATATGTTGCTGTTGTTTTTTGTTCAAGCTTAAATAAAAAAAAAAATTATCCCCAGTTGTCTGACTGAATCCAGAAACTTTTTGTGAGCAGTACCCCTGTGCACCGATAGTTGGTATAGTTAGGCTCCTCGTGGCATTGGCATCCATGCTGGAATTGACATGCGCCACTCAAGTGCGCTGACATCAGTTCTTTCCTTTCAGCGCCAGTCAGTGCAGATGAACTACCCCTTAGTCAATTTTTGATTAACCTTTTTCGATGTTTTGTTGAGGTCTTGGTGAGGTGTTACCTCCTGGTGTGGTAGGATGTCATCAAAGAAAGCCGGCTTCAAGCCCCGCCTTTCCTGTGACCGCTTGATGTCAGTGACGAACCCGCAACATGTATGCCTTTGTTGCTTGGGCGCGAGCACAATCCGAGGGCCTGCTCTGATTGTACTTGCATGAACCTGAAGACCATGAGGGAGCGATTTGTCAAACTCCTGGCGGGTCGACATGTAATGCCTCGATGATCCAGATCCCGGTCAAGAGGAAGGTCCCGGAAGCCACTGGGGAGTCTGAGATCCTCATCTCACTCAGTCGTCGGTCCATTCGGGGAAGTCCCACGTTCACCACAAGAAGTCGTCGTTGAACCGTTCTTTGACTTCACCTCATCCGTCGGTCGACGAAACAAGAGATTTTACACTAGGTGCCTGGCTCGGAGGTTGAGCACGCGCCTTGGCCATACCTGCGCCTCCCCAAGTTTCCGGAAGCCGGAGCGACCCTGGCCCAACTACAAGAATTCTCTAAGGCCATGCGCCTCTTATTTGGCTGCTGTTCTCTCTGGCATGCATTTGGGCCCCGTGGGCTTGGGAGGAGCTCCTACTGGATCCACACCGGCGGCTCGGGCACCAGTCAGGCACCAGGGATCCACAGATGGATCCAGGTTGGTGCCGATTGTGCCATCTCAACCTTCCCCGGCACCATTCCCATTTACATCCCTGGCTCCCAACAGCTGGAGGGGTATTGCCAGACTCTGACGTCGACTGGGGCCTTATCAAAAGAAAATGCTGAAGCACACCCAAGTCCAAAAGCACGAAATGCATTCAATGGAAAAAAAAGATCGTTTGCAAAGTTGTAGTTGTATTGATTGTGATTTATTCTTTGCACGGTTATTCACATTCCTTGTTCAGGATATAATATCCAGTACAAACAGGCAGCCAACAAGTGTTTCGTCAAAGACTTTTCAAGGCTGCAAGATGTGGGCAAGCAGCAGTAATAGTAATCAGCATGTTGGCAGAAATCTTTTCACTGAAAAAGACCTGTTTGCTACCAACCTGTCTGATTAGGTGAAGAAAAGTTAGGGCATGGGGGCCTTAATAAGCCTCCGAAGTGTCAATATATGTGCTCAAAAGTATGGGGTGAAAGTAAATGGAGCAGCACAGGACCTTGATATGCCTGAGACGGTAGCGGGGCCTCCAAGGTGTGTTGCCGAAACAGTCGAGCCATGCCTTACAGGCCTGAGCCCTATTCATATGGGCTAGACCCTGAAGAATAAAAGCCATATGATACTAACATGGACTGGTGTGAGGATTTGGCGGACACCATTGGAATGGGTACCTCTCCAGATACTGGCATGCACTCTCCCCCTACCATGGCTACAGAGGAGGGAGCTTTATTCACAATGGTGGCGAGGAGGGCAGCCTTCGACATGAGCTTGCCCTCAGTGGCAGTCAAGACTAAAGTCTTGACGGAAGTGCTTCAGCCTGGGTGTTCCCTTCAGAACTGTTTCTTCTGTTTAAGGAAGCACTTAATTATGTCCTGCTTGGGACCTGGCCCAAACCCAACTCAGGGGCTCCTGTGAACAGGACAATTAACCCACTGCCCTGCTCCAGGGAATCCCAAATTCCTCATAGAAAACCCTGCCCCGGAGAGCTTGGTGGTCCAAGCCTCCACTTACCACATAAATCATGGCACATTCCCAACCTCAACAATAACAAAAAGGGGGACAGAGAGAGAGTACTAGTGGATTCGTTCTCCCTACAAAGCTTTATGAAACAGATAGAATCCACAAATGGTGTGAGGGTGATCCCTACAGTGGTGGGGAGCACACAGTGTTTTTTTAAATGCTCCTCACACACCAAAAGGACCCTTGGTGTCATGCTTCATCATCGGGGTCTTCGCACCCCTCTACGGAGTGCGGCGTGCTACTACACTACGACAGAGCACTTTTTTGGCTATGTGTGGTGTTTTGGGGTTGATTTAAGTGCAAGAACACCAAGCTACACTTGTTAATTACAAGAATACCCCCTTGCCCGCTTACTTTGTGTTCAAAGAAAATGTATACTTGCAGAACTTGAGACTGCGTTGCCCGCGAATATGTATCACATGTTATCATTTTTTAGTTTTACAATAGTTTAGCATAAACTACAATAAGGGCACAGAAATATGTGGGTACTTCAAGAACAGCAAGACTAGGACAGTGACACTATAGTACATATCTTGGTTCCATGCAAAGGGCACAACCTAATGCTCTTTGCAATAAGAATTGCTCGCTCATCCTTGTTATGCAAGCCAAGTCTTACTAAAACAAGTGGTTACTAAGATTAAATTAATAAAAACTTGATCACTGATTGAAACGCTGTGCACAGTGCTTGATTTGACCTAATGGGGGCCACAGTCACGCATTATTTGGGACCGGCATTTGTTTATTTGAAGACATTTCCCTGGAGCAGCAACAGGGAAAAAAGCACAATGTTGAAAGGAGTAGGAAGAGAAAAGGGGATAGCCCGTCACAAGGGGAGAAAGCAGGAACCCACAGGAGAGTGAAATAGGGGAGGGGAGTGTCTGGCAGTGAATTAAACCGGCCTGGGGGGGATTCAAGAATACGCCGGTCACGGGGATCTGAACGGAGCTTTGGGCACAGGCACTTATTCTCCTACAAATTAAGCACTGCCCGTGCACGAAACGCTGATTAGACTCCACCACATTGTCTTGAAATCTCTTATACTTGCGCAAGTTGTGGAAATCCGTAAAGATGAACTTCTCAGTGTTCGAAGGTTGCGCGAATAGAGTTGAACTTGAACTCGGTTGCTCCATTCTATCAGAGCGGCTGGCACTGCTCGATGATGCAACATCACGTTCAGTGCACAGGATGAACGTCTGGGTGGGGTCTGTCACTTCAATGCCCATACGGGCATTTAAAATCTTACAGGGTTTCACCCCCCACCCTTTCTTTTCCGTATCATTTCAACTGCAAACGGGGATGAAAGGAGTGAGCGCATGTACGCTCTGGCCCGCTCTCCCTCCTCGCCGGATCTGGGGTAGGTTTTCACATCAAAGGCAATGCAGGGGGAGTCGCTTCGGCTCGCGCCTTAAGTTATAGTGAAGAAATCTCCGGAATGGGCGTGGGATGGGTGGCCAGAAGGGTCGACTCCTCCACGAACAGCACAAGGAGGGAGCTGCGGGCGAACGCTGTTCTTGGCCCCCTGCATCCCTTCGGTCACTTTCGGTTTCTCTTGTGTTTTGTTCTAGTATGCCGGAGTCCAGCTGGGGGTGCTGTGTGGGTCCACGCCCCAGAATGTGTGCATAGAGGCGCTGTAGCCCAGCTGGATGCTGTACGGAGTGGTGCAAATTACATTTAAAGGAGTGGGGGAGGAGGTAACAACACCTGCAGCTCCCGCACACCTCCCAGGTAACACACTAACCCAGCCCTTGTATTTAGTAAACAAACCTAACCTTCACCTTACCCACAACCTTTCCATAACCCCTCCACGGAGCAGCGCCTCCCTCCACGCTCGCTCTCACACATTAACCCCGGCTGTTATTTCCATCACGTTTAAATACAAGCACGTGAGTGGTGCGCGCACGCGCCACAGCGAGACATATGGTTTCAATTATTGCGCCCGTGTCTGGGCACGATAATAGAAACCACATGCTGGCCGTGCAGGTAACCGACACCAATAGGCCATGGGCGGAGCATTGCGCCCGGCTTTGGCCAATTGCGTGCTGTCTTTGTTAAAAAGACGCACATAAAGGCCAATAGCGTGGGCCAAAACAAAAAGTACACGCACGAGCGTGTGTGATTATTAGGTTCGTTTTGAAACCCCCTCCATGAAGTCTGCGCCAGAACAGCGCATGAGCGCTGTTACAGGCTCGACCTAAAAAAGGAAAACGAAAAAGGGCGACTTCCACTTGCTCCGATAGTGCTTAATGTTAAATGATATGTAAAGCTGCGGAGAGAACAAGCATTGGCAGAGGCAGTAGGTCTCACCTATGTAAGATCTATTGGCTTGTTTAGGCGGAGTGGAGTGGAGCAGAGCGAGCAGCATGGCATGGATTTGCCTTGTGAAGCTTGGAGTGATGTGCCATTGTGTGACATGGAGTGACATAGAGGGCCATTGTGTGGCGAGTAGAGTTCTATTATGTGGTGAGTAGAGTTGTGTGGAGAGTGGATCTGTGTGGTGAGGGGTAGAGTGGAATTGTGTAGCTCCATTGTGTGGAGTAGAATTGAGCGGTGTGGTATGAAGTTGAATTGTGTGGAGTGCAAAGAAGTTCAATTGTGTAGTATTTTTTGGAGTGGCATCATGTGTGGTGGTGTAGAGTGGAATGGCATTGTGTGGTATGGTAAGTTGCCACTGAATTGCCCTACAGCTTTTCAAACCCTCATGCATTTTAAATGCAGATTATAATACAAAAGGTTAGCAATTATTTTGGCCTACATTGTATGGAAACATCTGATGCCTTTGGTATCATGCAGGAGCTTGTATGTACAGCGTTTCTGCTAGAACTGGTTTGTTTGTGTTAGACCGGGAGGAGCTAGTGGGCAACATATATTTTACTGGTTGCAGATAAAGAAGATGGAGCCAGGTGGCAAACTACAAATGTTCAAAGTCTTTTCCAAACATTAATAGCAGACGTGCTCAGTAATCAATCCTGATAGACGAGAGTATAATGAGTAACAATCACCTTGTGAGAAGAGACGAACAGGACAGACTGTTGTGGTGTAAACCAAAGATATTCCAGAAAATTGAGCTCTATGACGTTGAGGTGGGTGAGAAGCAACACTTTGGAGAAGGGGTACTTGGGATGTAGGATAAGCCCCCCCCCCGGACAAGAGGGGGTGGAAGGGAAAGAAAAAATAGTACACCAATCACAGTGCGAGTAGCAGATTGGCATAAATTAAGATGAGTCAATCCGTGATTGGTCTATGTTCCACAGAAAGAAAAGAGAGTGGTACCCAGCACCCACTGACAATGATGCCAATGAATGGTAAGCAATGGGTGGGCTCCAACCCCTTTATAGTAAACAATACCCCTCCCAGCGGACAGCGCATGCACTGTCAGGACCTGTAAAGATAAGAAACATCCAATTAAAAAGCATAACAATAGAACTATACTTCAAGGATGGATAAAGACAAAACATTGTAATAGACAAGAAAGCCATGTAAATAAAGAGCTTAGAGGACATAAAGTATGGGATATAATGCCGACAGCAAAAATGTTGCAGGTCTACAAAAAAAGTTGTTTCATGAATGTAAGCAGTGGAAGGACACAAGTCATCTTATCAAAAGCATGATACAGTAGCTGTGCTCCAGGGCTGGGATAAACACAAGTGAAAGTAAAGCAATTGACTAAAAGGAAAATGAATGAGGTTGACAAGAAAGATAACCAATGATAAAACGGACTCAAAGTCCTCGGTAAGCATTGGTATTCTTGCACAATAAGTCCCGACGGCACATTGGCAGACCTAAAATATGTCAAGCATGTTCTGTTCTTAATGTGAACTGCATCTTTGCATAGAACCACCAAGCATTTCTGCACAAATATTGTCATTTTCAAAGCTGAATATACCCTTTGCATGTTGAGGATTGACATGTGATTTGGTAAGGGTAAAAAACGAAATAAAATAATTTTCTTTTTTATGTAATGGAGAGGCCACTTCAGAATGTTGATAAAATATACACATGATCACAACCCTTACTGCACAATAGCAACATTTTCAATATATCCTAGTGTAATGTATACTAATTCTTTGATTTGATATGCCACCCATGATATCAACTTGACGAGTTCGAATTATAAAGGTAGTAACTTCCGTAGAGCACAGATTCTTAAGAAACTCTGAACTTCTAAATTTCTATTAAAGTGCTTGGCAGGTTCATTTGTTTATTAGCTGCATATATAATATGTAAATGATTAAATGTTTTTAACCGCTTCCGTTCCATGGAATTAACGGTTACGTCCATGGCTACAGCGCTGGTGTTCCATGGACTTAACCAATACGTCCTCGGCACTCCACTGCATAATCCCTCTGATGTCAGCAGAGGGATTTCCTTTCTTTTGTTTGGCGTCTGGAGGTGGGGAACCTCCTGAGGCATTTTTTTTCCATATGTAATGACGATTGCGTAACATATTTACATATGGCACTGAAATGAGCTGATCGGCTAGTTTCAGTGCTTAGTCCTCGTGAGGCTATCTCCGCACCAAATCACACAGGAGAGGTATCGCTGGGAAGGGGAGACTCCCCTTTTCAAAGGTACCCCTCCCTAGTGGATCCCTGCTTGAGAATTGCGGTAGGAGGGCGATTGCAAAGCAGGGACCCACCCACTAGACACCAGGGAGGGTGGAGCAGCCCCTTGGGCAAGGGCTTTTGCTCCCCCATTATAATTTGGGCATAGTGAGTCTTTCTGCCCCCCTTGGAGGCAGATGGGGGAAACAGCCCCCAATCTGCCCCTTCAAAAAACACTAGACATTTTTTTTAAATGCTTAGGGGTGGGGGCTGTCCTAAATTGGCACTATAATTCCCCCCACCCCTCCCAAAAATTAGCAAGCAACTCTTTTTTTAATTTTTATAAAACAGGGGTGGGGTCTGCCTACAATGAGCATACCAATGCCCCCACCCCCAACACAAACGGGACAGTCTTTCTGCCCCCCACCAGGGAGGCAGATGGGAGTTATCTCCTATCTGCCTCCCAGGGGTCAGAAAGCCCACTAGACACCAGGGATTATTGCTTTTTTTGATACGTAGGTGTGGAGGCTGCCCTAAATGGGCACTAAAATACCCCCGCTCCCAAAACTTTGCCACAGTCTTTCTGCCCCCCCCCCCACACACAGGGGTGCAGATGGGGGCAGATCAGCGATATTTTTAGGCACACCTGCTCCCGAAGGGGGCAAAAAACCACTAGACACGAACGTTTGTGAGTGTGTGTATGTGTGTGTGAACTTGAGTTTGGCTGATGGTCTGTGTTTACTGATGTTTGGCTGGCTGTGTGTGAACCTGCATTTTGCTGGTGGTGTATGTGAACTTGTGCTTAGCTGGCAGTGTGAGTCGACTAGCGCTTGGCTGGCGGTGTGCCTGGATGTCGCTTGGCTGGCGATGTGTTTGGATAGTACTTGGCTGGTGGTGTGTGGATGGCACTTGGCTGGTGGCATGCATGGTTGGCACTTTGGTGGTATGCATGCATGCATGGATAGAGCTTGGCTGGCGGTGTGGCTTGCCTGGATCCTACAGCGTTTTATTAGCCAGAATCCCCTGCAAACCTCAAATTTAGTTAACATTTCACACTTTCCTCAGTTTTCTGTGTAGAAAATGTGTCTGATTGTTGCGCCGGCACAAATTTCCTACCACCCAGTGCTTCCCTTGGTCTCCTGAAAATATTGATACCTCACTTGTGTGGGTGCCCAAAGCAGAGAACCTAAAAACTTTTCAAATGAAATACTGAGGCGGACCAAAGGGGGCCAAGAAGGCCTGGTTTATGTTTATACGTTTTTAGGCTGAAACTGCTTTGGGCACCCACACAAGAGAGGTATCATTGTTATCAAAAGACTAAAGGGAACACTGGGTGGAGGCAAATTTGTGCCGGTGCGGTG
The DNA here is from genome assembly GCF_964261635.1 of Lissotriton helveticus. NCBI lineage: Eukaryota > Metazoa > Chordata > Amphibia > Caudata > Salamandridae > Lissotriton > Lissotriton helveticus. The sequence goes on along the minus strand of NC_136061.1, from coordinate 846,330,479 downwards.
ACCTCACAACCTTCCCAAACAGGAATGTGAGGAAAATGTGACTTTTTAGCACTGTTTGAGGTTTGCAGGGGATTCTCTATAAGAAAACAAACGTTGAGGGATCCACACAAGCCACACATCCCTGGACTCCCTGGGTGTTTTTGGTCCCAGGCTAGGCGAACATCTAGGTAAACCTACCAAACCCAGACATTTCTGAAAACTAGACACCCAGGGGAGTCCAGGGAGGTGTAACTTGCGTGAATACCCCAATGTTTTCTTACCCAAAATCCCCTGCTAACATCAAATTTAACTAAAGCAAATCCCATTTTCCTTACATTTCTGTCTGGGATCCCCACTCCAGCACAAATTTCCTACCACCCTGCATTCCCCTCGGTCTCCCGAGTAAGACGATACCTCACTTGTCTGAGTGGGCCAAGGGCCTGCGACTGGAAGGGCACAAAAATACAAATATTGAGGGGACAGCACAAGGAGCTCTAAGGGCTATATATTTTTTATATACGTTTTTAGGCGATTCTGCATTGGACACCCAAATAAGTGAGGTATCATTTTTATTGGGAGGCCAAGGGGAATGCTGGGTGGGTGGAAGTGTGTGCCTCCCTGAAGATTCCAGAACTATCCATCACAGAAATGTGAGGAAAATGTTTTTTTTTATTTTACAAAGTTGGAGGTTTGCAAGGGATTCTGGGTAACAGAACCTTGAAAGGGCCACACAAGCCCCCCTCCCCCATTTTGGATTCCCCTGGGTGTCTAGTTTTAAAAAATGTACAGGTTTGCTAGGTTTTCCTAGGTGTCAGCTGAGCTAGGGCCCCGAAATCCACAGTTAGGCACATTGCGAAAAAAGGGTCCGTTTTCATTGAAAATATTTGATGTGTCCACATTGTTTTTGGGCAATTTCCGGTCACAGACACTAAGCCTACCCACACAAGTGAGGTACCATTTTATTGGGTGACTTAGGGAAACACCGAATAGTAGAACAAGTGTTATTACTATTTGTCTTTCTATGCATTTCTGCCTTCCAAATGTAAGATAGTGTGTAAAAAAGAAGTCATTTTGAACAATACCTCTAATTCACATGCTAATATCGGTACCCACAAATTCAGAGATGCACAAATAACCACTGCTTCTGAACTCCATATCTTGTTCCAATTTCAGAAATACATAGCTTTCCTTGATACCGATTTTTCGTTATATTTTACCAAATGAATTACTATATACCTGGTACACAATGAAAAAGCATTGCAAGGTGCAACTCAGTTATTGGCTCTGGGCACCTCGGGTTCTTGGTGAACCTACAGGCATCATATAACCCCACAACCAGAAGGGTCCTGCAGGCGTTGGTATATAGCTTTCAAAAATCTACCATCGTTAGCTATTTGTGCCTACATTTTCACCTGTAACTTCTGTTTCTTTCAACTAAATTTGAATATTCTTTTATGTCAACTGTTACTTTCCATAGGAAAACCTTGAAGGATCTACAAAAATGTCTAATTGCTGAATTCAGAATTTTGTCTACTTTTCAAAAATGTATAGCTTTCCAGGATCCATTATTGGTTTGTACCACAAACTAGAAGGAGATTGAAAGCACGAAAAATAGGCTATGTCCCAGTAACATGCCAAAACTGTGTAGAAAATGTTGGTTTTCTGACAAAGGTCTGCCTGTTCCTGAAAGCTGGGAACACCGTGATTTTAGCACCATAAACCTTTTATTGATATCATTTGCAGGGAAGAAACCAACACTTTCTTCTGCAGCACTTTTATCCCATTGTTCCCCAACCCAAACAAAAAGTTAGCTGTGTTTTGCCTAATTTCTCAGACCCTTCCAGGGACTCTAAAAAACCCTGCTACCTTTAGAATCCTCAGGATGTAGGAAAAAAGATAGCAAATTTGGCATGGTTACCTTATATAGACAAAGGTTTTGGGGGCTTAAGTGCGAACTAACCTAAATAGTCAAAAAAGGCATAGCAGTGGAGGGGTTAAATACATTTATTATTCTTTAAATGTATGTTTATTGACTGCCAAACATATTCGCTATTTTGTTTTCACATATGATGAACCAATATAAACATATGTGTGGTTTTGAATCATAAGGTTTATACACATTTACGTTCATATATACTCTATAGCAAACAATGTACCTCAGCTTTGACTGTAAAATAGGTACTTTGCCTTTACACTGAAGGATGTGACCGATGACATTGACAAAACTTTCTGTGGCATCCTATCAAGGGGCGACTTTTCATTTGATGTATTTTCGCCTTGCGTATGCTTACTAGTCACCCCACTGTTCTATGTTTAAGGCAATGCACAAGCCTACTTAGAAATGTTAGTGTATTAATTTATAATATTCAGTCATGCCTGCTATGCAATAAAATAGCTATTAAGGGATGCGAAAATTACTTTTTAAAAATTTCTCTCCTATGTAATCATTCTTTATATGTGGCTATCAAACTAATATCTTTGATAATGTACCATATGAAATGCGGGTGTTATGATGCTCTAAAGGTGGTGCTCCATAGGGTGCATACGTAAAGTTTTCCATTCATGGTTTGTGATAATGTTTTATTTTTATTAGTGCTCTGAAGCGGCTCTTCAATCAAGATTTATAGATCGTACTACTCACTCGTGAGGGTCTCAAGGCTCTGAGGGGGTTTGGGGGATGGTGTGGGCAGCTCCCTGGTCATCCAAAGACCCAGGTCTTGAGGTCCTTTCTGAATAGGTGCAGTGTCCGGCTTCGTCTGATGGGGAGTTCGTTCCAGGTCTTGACCGCGTGATGTAGGAGATGGATCTGCCACCCTTTCTGACCCTGTGGATGCAGGGGACGGTGGCTAGGGCTAGGTTGGCGGAGCGGAGGTTTCTCTTGGGAGCGTGGAAGGAGATTCTTTCGTTGAGGTATTGGGGTCCGGTGTTATGGAGGACTTCGTAGGCAAGAATGAGCAGTTTAAAGGTTATTCTTTTTTCGATGGGGAGACAGTGGAAGTCGCGGAGGTTCTGGGTGATGTGGTCATGTCCTGGGATGCGGAGGACGACGAGTCTGGCTGCGGCGTTCTGGATGGTCTGGAGTTTGCGAAGGAGTGTTTTGCGATCCAGCGTTGAGCGCGTTTCCGTAGTCCAGTCTGCTGGTGATGAGTGCTTGAGTGACGGTCTTCTTGGTGTCGGGGGGTGGGGGGGATCCATTTGAGGTCTTGCGAGGTATGCGGAGGGTGTTAGAGGATATGGAGGACACAGCTTTGATCTGGCGGTTAATGCAACGTCCTTCATTCCTTCTTGAAACTCTGCCTGGTGATGTCTGGTTCCTTGGTGAGGGAGAGGATAAACTGGGTGTCGTCGGTGTATGATACTATAGTGAGTCTATGTTTTCTGATGATGGTTGCGAGGGGGGCCATGTAGATGTTGAAGAGCATATGGCTCAGGGAGGATCCTTGGGGTACCCTGCATCTGATTTTTGAGGGTACGGAGAGGAAGGGCGGGATTTTTATTCTTTGTGTTCTGTCTGAGAGAAAAGATCAAATCCAGTCTAAGGCAGTTCCCTGATACTGGCGTTGTGGAGTCTGGCAGCTAGTGTGCATGGCAGCTAGTGTGCAGTGGGAGACGGTGTCAAAGGCTGCTGAGAGGTCTAGTAGTATGAGGGCTGCAGTGTAGTCTTGATCGAGGAGGGTGGGGATGTCGCCAGTGGCAGCTATGAAGCTGGTCTCTGTGCTGTGGTTGCTACGCTGTGGTTGCTGCGGAATCCGGATTGAGATAGGTCAAGGATGTTGTTGGTTTCTATGAAGTGCAATAGCTGGGTGTTGATGACTTTCTCGAAGACTTTGGCGGCGAAGGGGAGAAGAGAGGTGGGCCTGTAGTTCTTGAGGTCACTTGGGTTTGCGGAGGGCTTCTTGAGGAGGGTGGCTGCCTTGTAGTGGGTGCGTGCTTCTAGGGTTTTGCTGTTTCTCCATGCTTTCTCCAGTCGTCGGCATGAGCGCTTGGATTCTCTGAGCTCCGTAGTGAACCAGGAGGCTTTTGTGTTGTCATCTGGCTGAGTTCTGGAGGGGGGGCGAGAGTGTTGGTGCAGTTGTCGATCCATTGGTGAAGGTCGTTTGCTGTGTTAGTCTCTGTCTTGGTAGGGGGAGGAGTGCAGCTGAAGGCGGAGGTGAGGTGTTCTTCTGTGATTTTGCTCCAGATGCCGGGTGCACCATTGAACTCTGCTGCACCCTTACTCTGCCTGCAGAAGTGACGGTGCGGAGCCACACATTGGCAGTGCTCCTGCATGTGGATGTCGGTTCCTTTCTTTCTGAGCCCTTCCAAGCGGATTCAGAGGTCTGCTCCCACCTTTGTTGGTTATAACGACCCCTAAACGATATTCTTCCAAATTTCATGAATGTCACACACCAGCAGGCCCCCCCTCACAGTGCTGACTGACCCTGTTAAGCTCTCTCCCAACTCCTTGTCCGAACTGACCCATGCCTCCACTTTGGCTTCGGAAGCCACTCCTGTGCTGATTGGTCCAGCACCAATACCAGCTACAGTGGAGGAGATGGCCTTTACTTCCTTCTCATTATACTGATGCTGGACTATTCCTGGATTTGAAAAATGCTAGTGGCCAGAAATATATCCTGAGACAGAGTTAGTCTTCACTATGACCCCTCACTGAGAAAAGAGTCTCTTTTGCAAATTTTGCCCACAGACAGCCTAACTGCATCACGGATGAAGTTGTGTTCTGCTCCTAGAGTCAGTAGCCCACTGGAGCCAACAAAGGCCAGGCCCTGGAGACTCTGCCTTTCTTACTCAACATCCAACTCCCAAGAACTTCCACGAGTAAGGTAAATCCTAATGTGTTATCTTCTGCGCCGCCAGATAGGGAGTCTAAGCGCACTGATGCACTTAGCAAAAGGGCGTTTTCTTCTGCTATATTGGCCCTTAGATCCCTGAATACTGTCTGTCTCCTGGGCTGAAACACGCATGCCCTTTGAGATATGCCCAGCGAGCTCTTGCTGGCTGTCTGTAATAAATACAGAAAAGTCCTGTCAGGATGAACAAAAAACTGGGAAACATATCTTGAGAACTGCTCTGGACTTAACAAACTTTATGGGTCTTGTTATGGGCACCAGCGCTGTGATCAAGCATCATGCCTGGATGCATGTCACAGGTTTCTTCAGTGATGAGCAGACATTTCTCATGAACAGGCCTTTTGATGGTTTCCTACTTTTGTTTTAAGAGAAAAGATTGAGACTGCTTTAGGGTGTTTTAAAGACAGCTGGGTCATGTCCTGCTCTTAGAGCCCACAAAAACACTACGGTGGGAGAGGACCTAGGGTAGATTTAAAGACCAAGCTCTGGATACAATCCCCAAAGAACCTATAAACAACAAAAGGTACCAGAGGGTCTCAAAAAAAGCGCCCAGAAGTATAAAGAAGTTACCCAAGGCACCCGCACCTCTAAATTGTTACGGCACAGGAGGCTCTCAAAGGATGAGGAAATTACCCATCAGTCACCATACGGATCCGCCCTTCATCATTTGGGATTTTATCCGGACCACCCGTCTGAGAAAATCAGTGCCACAATCAGAGGTCAACCCGGTGGAAAGGGGTCCCTCAGAAAGTGTAGACACTAACAGTGTGGTCTACCACTCGATGTTAATGAGTGGACTAAGAAAATGGGACTGGGGTGTGCAGTGCAAGAAAAAGTGAGTGAGAAAGAAAACCAAGACAAAATGTGTATTAAAATTGGTTTAGAGAAAGCACAAGATAATATTTATTCTATGTGTGCCTAAAATACCAAGATTAAAAATATGTGCGACCTTAAGCAGTCTAATTATGTAGACTGCCTGAGGTAGGGGTGGTCGACATGTTTCTGCAATATAGGGACTATTACGTCCTTGCATTCATCAGGACCAGAACTAAACAATTAGAGCTACTGCACAGCGTGAACTAATAATAAGTGAAGTGAAAAGAGTGACACAAGGAAATGTAAAACAAGTGCTCGCAGTCACCTGAATAATCCGAGTGCCCTTACAGTCTGTGTCGATCACTGTGGAAAGAAAAGAGGTAGGGGGTTTGGGTATAACTATCAATATCTCATGGACTATGAAGTAAGTCCATAATCTATGGATCAATCTTAAAATCACACTCAAGAAGTTGATCGAAATGCTCTTAATGTTAATAGAGCCAAATGTTATTCATTTGGAAAGAGACTTCAAATGCCAAATGTCGGAAGTCCTTACCTTGATCTGTAAGGTAGACTAGCCTCACCCCACCTGGCAGCGGCTCAGGGGAAGATGAAGCACCGCTCTAAAAAAACATGTGAAACACATGTTAATCACAGTATGCACACAAAGAAACAGAACACTTCTCACTATCGATAGCCGGTTGTAAATGGGGCTTGCATCTATAGTAAATGACGCCATTCCCCGGAGTAACGGAGAAAGGGCTCCGCCACATCCAAAGAACTCGTGCCTAGATGCAGCAGCATAGCGGGAAATGGAGGGGCTCGTCTTACCTATCCGTCGGTACTCCGAGGCCGGCGTCCTGGCCGACTGGGGAGGTACCGGACGGCAGGCGCGAGGCTGTTTATAAAACGCGCTGCCGTTGGTCACATAGTCACGTGGGTCGATTTAGCGCACATTGTCATTGGTTCTGGTGATATCAACAATGCAAGGTGCGCACTCATTGGCTACCTAACCAAAGACCAAGAAAGGTCATTGGTCGATTATCGGGCTTGTAGTAAAAGAGGAACCACGTGGGGAACGAAGGTAAACATAAACAAGCACATCACGAGCGAGGTCAAATGCGGGAAAAATGTTTGGGAAGATAAACAAATAAATCCCGTATCAATATTGCTGGCACTATTCAAAAATTATGGTCAGGACCACCGTAATTGATGTACACAAGCAGATTGCACTGGAAAGGTAAGAATAACTGCACAGTGCGTTAACACATAGGTGTCAGCAAAGTAGGTGGACAGATATAGAACCCTCAAGGAGGTGTAACTCAGACCAGCTTATGTATTGTCAAGTCCAGCTATAATGACTCTGGATTAGATGTTATACTGAGGAACATCGGTTTAAGGTATCATCTGAGAGTAACTCATACAGTACAATGGACAAAACATTTGAGGTATGGTATCAGGCCAGTGTGTTTATATGAAGGGGGACGGATATATGTATCCAACTGCTAGTAATGGTATATCAGTGGTATATCAGTGGCAGTAGATACAAACAATAGCACGGTATTTAATGACCTGTTGATATCGAGAGTTCCTCAGTATAACATCTAATCCAAAGTCATTATAGCTGGACTTGACAATACATAAGCTGGTCTGAGTTACACCTCCTTGAGGGTTCTATATCTGTCCACCTACATTGCTGACACCTATGTGTTAACGCACTGTGCAGTTATTCTTACCTTTCCAGTGCAATCTGCTTGTGTACATCAATTACGGTGGTCCTGACCATAATTTTTGAATAGTGCCAGCAATATTGATACGGGATTTATTTGTTTATCTTCCCAAACATTTTTCCCGCATTTGACCTCGCTCGTGATGTGCTTGTTTATGTTTACCTTCGTTCCCCACGTGGTTCCTCTTTTACTACAAGCCCGATAATCGACCAATGACCTTTCTTGGTCTTTGGTTAGGTAGCCAATGAGTGCGCACCTTGCATTGTTGATATCACCAGAACCAATGACAATGTGTGCTAAATCGACCCACGTGACTATGTGACCAACGGCAGCGCGTTTTATAAACAGCCTCGCGCCTGCCGTCCGGTACCTCCCCAGTCGGCCAGGACGCCGGCCTCGGAGTACCGACGGATAGGTAAGACGAGCCCCTCCATTTCCCGCTATGCTGCTGCATCTAGGCACGAGTTCTTTGGATGTGGCGGAGCCCTTTCTCCGTTACTCCGGGGAATGGCGTCATTTACTATAGATGCAAGCCCCATTTACAACCGGCTATCGATAGTGAGAAGTGTTCTGTTTCTTTGTGTGCATACTGTGATTAACATGTGTTTCACATGTTTTTTTAGAGCGGTGCTTCATCTTCCCCTGAGCCGCTGCCAGGTGGGGTGAGGCTAGTCTACCTTACAGATCAAGGTAAGGACTTACGACATTTGGCATTTGAAGTCTCTTTCCAAATGAATAACATTTGGCTCTATTAACATTAAGAGCATTTAGATCAACTTCTTGAGTGTGATTTTAAGATTGATCCATAGATTATGGACTTACTTCATAGTCCATGAGATATTGATAGTTATACCCAAACCCCCTACCTCTTTTCTTTCCACAGTGATCGACACAGACTGTAAGGGCACTCGGATTATTCAGGTGACTGCGAGCACTTGTTTTACATTTCCTTGTGTCACTCTTTTCACTTCACTTATTATTAGTTCACGCTGTGCAGTAGCTCTAATTGTTTAGTTCTGGTCCTGATGAATGCAAGGACGTAATAGTCCCTATATTGCAGAAACATGTCGACCACCCCTACCTCAGGCAGTCTACATAATTAGACTGCTTAAGGTCGCACATATTTTTAATCTTGGTATTTTAGGCACACATAGAATAAATATTATCTTGTGCTTTCTCTAAACCAATTTTAATACACATTTTGTCTTGGTTTTCTTTCTCACTCACTTTTTCTTGCACTGCACACCCCAGTCCCATTTTCTTAGTCCACTCATTAACATCGAGTGGTAGACCACACTGTTAGTGTCTACACTTTCTGAGGGACCCCTTTCCACCGGGTTGACCTCTGATTGTGGCACTGATTTTCTCAGACGGGTGGTCCGGATAAAATCCCAAATGATGAAGGGCGGATCCGTATGGTGACTGATGGGTAATTTCCTCATCCTTTGAGAGCCTCCTGTGCCGTAACAATTTAGAGGTGCGGGTGCCTTGGGTAACTTCTTTATACTTCTGGGCGCTGCTCTTAGAGCCTACTGTTTTGGACCAATCAGTTTCACTAATAGTAAAGAAAATTCAGGGGGCATGCCCTAGACCAAGTTTATTGCAACAAACAATCCTCACAACCCGTACAGCAACCAACTTAGATTTTTTGCTGAACAATAGGACATGGTGATAGTCGAGGTTTTGGACACCGCCAAGGAAATCATCTTCTTTCTCTCCTACCACAAAGGCTTTCAAGCCGCTTTAATTTCCCCTTTTAGGGCTTGTTCAATTGGTAGGGAGCAGGGTTTGATTCTTTCTACACATCTGGAAAGCTAGAACATCAGTTCAGTTGGGGGTGCAAACTGTTCAGAGACGGTACTGCCTGGCTATGAAAAGTGAGGGTTGTTATTTCCATTGGTTCTTGGTGCCTAAGAAAAACTGAGGACTCAGGCCAGTTTAGATCATTAACCCTTGAGCATGTTCCTATGGAAGGACAAATTTAAGATTCCCTCTCTGTCCCAGGGTCTTTCTCACACTGGATCTGTGAAAGGGAACTGGAAGGTATCCTTAGATCTCAAGGACTCATACTTTTATGTGCCTTTTCTGCCGTCCCACAGATGCTATGTTCAATTCATATTGGGGTCGGAACATTTCCAGTTTGCTTTTTTGCTCTTCTGAGTCACTTCTGCTCCTCTAGTGTTTCTGAAATGTCCAGGTCTTTTGCAGGAAGTGCTGTTGCTCCTGGCCAAAGTGGCCATATGGTGAGTCCTGACGGTGGAGAAGAACAGGGGGTGCCACTCCCATGACTTCCTAATGTCCCAAAAAATATGGACCTTCCTTTTTTTAAACACCTGCTTTCGGAAGAAGTTCAAGATGTTGACTTTGGCCCAGGTTCTTTATACAATGGATCCAGGGGACTGTATACTGCCCTTGGAATGGCAGGATGTGTACTTTCATTTACCTGTTCTGCATTTCCACATGATGGTTCGTGGGGGGTTTGAGCATTCCTAATTGACTATTATATCTTTAGCCTCACTTCTACCCCTTCAGGTGTTTATAATGGTGGCGGTTGTTGCCCATCTTCGCAGCTCCTTGTGAGTCGTCTGGATGCACATGCCATTCGATTGGCCCTGTAAACCTTTCACCCGTCCTTCAAGGGGACACCTGCGCAGGTCCCAGTGGGCAACGAGACAACGAGATGTGGGCCTGCAACATGCAGAGTGGCGGGGGTTCTTGGCTCTTATGACAGGAGGGTCTGCTCCCTCGGAAATGCAGGACCACCAGGAGATCTCCCCAGTAGCCAGTCGTCTGGCAAAGCCATCAGTGCCAGGGTGGATGCGCTCAGCAGAATGCAGCTGGCAGACTCTGAATGGTGTCTTCATCCAGAGGTGGCTCAGGACATCTTCACCCAGTGATGCACCCTGGTTGGATCTTTTCGACTCCACAGAGAATGAACAGTGTCACGATCACACCACTCTGGAGTTACCAGTACGAGGCACTTCGCTTCAGGGACAATCCAGAACCTGTCTATTGTCTGGGTATGTACAAAGGAAGTCATCTGCAGTTAGATACAGTATGCATCAGGAAGATCATTACCGAAGGTAAGTAAATTGTTCTGATCTACTTAGTCTACGAAGCAAGCTTACTGTTTTATTAACTCCTTGGCCACGGCGGTAATTCCGCCGCAGCACTAGGGGCGAGGGGGGCCGTGCGGCGCCGCCATGTTCGTGACGGAACCACTTCGTCACGAGCCGCGGTGGCGCTGTGTTTGTGACAGAATGGTTCCGTCACAGCCCCGCCCGCCTAATAGAACCCTCAGTGCAGGCGTGAAATCAGCACCGCGCAGACGCGGCGGCCGGACCGTGACGGAACAATTCCGTCACCAGCATAGCACCACCGTGGCTCGTGACGGAATGGTTCCGTCAAAAGCATGCAAGGGGTAAATATTAGGTGCAGTGATTATTTTTTTGTATTGTAAAATTTCTGTTACAAGGATATAGCCACAAGATTTTTTTTGTAGCATACACTTACAAAAATAAAAAACAAAATCACAACCACACCAGATTTGCAAAACCATATCTATTGTTTTTTCTAATAATTCTTATTAAATGTTATTCTGCTGTCTAGAAGTAGCTAATGCAATGCCTCAAGGCCTAGAGTTAGCATGCCTTGTCTGGCGGCTTTAACACAGCAGACAGCGTTATAAATGCATGCATAATATATTGCTAGTTCTGAATGGCATGGAGAGAGAGTTGACCAGAAAAAGCAGGTTTTCATAAATATGTAGACAGCTGTATTTTGCACCATGTTTTTAGTTTAAAAGCTTGTAAAATTGTAATTACCAACAACAATAAATACATTTATCTTTGTGCTGTCGTCAAGAAATTGCTTTGAAGACATCCACGGTTTGTGGCTGTTTATCGTGCCAGATGATGGGAAAAGAGTTACCAAAAATGCCAAGAATGTGTTAATTTCGTGTCATTTGTTCACGTATTGCATTTTTGGAAGAAATTGCCTGCCTCCTTTTAAGAAGAAAGGATCTATTTTCTGCCGTCAAAGTATTCTAGTTATTTCATCGTCCACCATGAAATGTTTTCTTTCGTCGGGTAATAATAGGGGCCAGATGGCACTGGAGTGGAGCCTCGGGGTACAGGAGGCGTTAACACGTCATGGTACTCTCTTCTGTTTATGCAAAGACGGGTGTTCTGGGAAAGTTGACCCAGGTGAGTGAGGTGGAGAGGAAAGTCTGTCAAGTGGGCGAAGAGGTAACCATTACCAGTCAATTTCCCTAGGATGCAAGGTTTGTTTTAAATTTTCCATCCATGAGGGATACATTCAAGGGGGGGGGGCTTTAATGCAGAACACACCAGCACCACAGCCCCCATTCACACTCCTACCTTAGTAGGAATGGATGTTGCGGCAGCTGGTGTGCTGAACGCATGTCCGGCACACCGCTCGGCACGCCAAAGGCCCCGCTTGCCGTTACGCCAATTTCCGTTTTCCTGCTTCCATAAAAGCCTCTGGCAACAGAGATTTTTGGCTTGATCTATAGCTGTTTTTTTTAATGTTTTGTCTTAGTTATTGCCAGCAATTGATAATGCAGTTAACTAGATTCTCTGTCTGGATCGTGGCCGCCCTCAGGTTTGAAAAAGCCAAAATCTTGTGGGAGTAAATTCTTCAGTACAGATTCCTGTTCAGCTGTACTGTTCAGGGGCGTGGCTTCAAGGGGGGCAGTTTGTGGTATTACACCCTCCTAATAAATGTCTTTTCCAATAAAAAATTGGGTCCAGGTGCTCTGAGTCTGGTACAGGGCTGGCTTTAGCACTGGTGGCGCCCGGTGCGACAATCATCTTTGGCGCCCCCACACCCCATGACCTCTTCCTCGGATTCTCTCACTACCACTGAGCAAAAGTGTCCCTTATGTCTCCAATCATAAGCTATTGCTAAACACAACACCCCCCCTGAGGCTGGCACCCCTTCCACAGGTCAGCGCCCAGTGCGGCCGCACCAGCCGCCCTGCCCTAAAGCCTGGTCTGGTATGGTAAGACATCTGTCGGATTTCATCTGGGATGGTTACATGCACACAGGCAAAAACGTACTCACTCATTCTCTCTCTCGATTTAGAAAGTTCTAAAAAAAAATACTGGTTATTTTACAAAACATTGTGCCTTCCCTCTTAGTACTCCTACCAATCCGCTTTCCTCTCCATTTCCACGGCCCCATAGGTCCTTCTCATGCACCCCTCTTGTCATATAATCAATTTAAACATTATATGCCAGCCTGATTGCTGGAAAATCAGAAGCTCACACCCCTGCAATCTTACTGACCAAGCTACGCCCCTGGTACTGACACGACTGGGTATCATTGCTGACGTGTGGACTCCTAGAGGTAGGGTCCTGCTTCCGATCTTTTTCCATTGGATAGCAAGAGCTAGGGAAACCGAGGAAAGCAAATTTGTATTGGAGATCAGTTTTTACCAGGCATGTGATCTTGGAGCCTCCTGCTAGAATAGGCCGACAGGTTGGAAGATATTAATGCATCTACTTCTCGGAGAAGGCGAGGGCAGCCTGTTCTACCAAAAGTCAGTACTTGATTAGGGTTAAGATTTCCAAAGGTTAAAGATGAAGGCATAAATGGGACAGATGTTCTCTTCTTTCCCAAGGAAACCATTCTGAGATTAACCCTGGATTGCAGAAAACATGAATTCTTTTAGGAAGTGAGAAATTAATGCTCGATTTACAAAACCCTGCTTTAAAACGTTAGAAATCTATTATAGTAAATTTTCTCCTACACTTGGGTTACGCTTCCGATCTTTTCAAGAACCCAAATTTCTGGTACTCCTAGATCCCCAAATGTGTTCCTATTAGTTTATATTTACGACTTCCTCGGTTCAATTTGACAGATTATACCCATGAAAAAGTCAGATAGAAATGTTAATTTTTACAATAATTTTTTTTCCTTTTGCTTTCTCCCCTCAGATAAACCCGTGAAAGCCTTTTCTTTGTTGAGACGCCCTTACCCTCCCTTTCCCAATTATATTTGGGAGTATTGCCTCCCAAATCCCACTCTAAACACAGTTACTCCAACCTTTTTTTAATAGCGACTTTACAAGTGTTTCCGGGATAGGCATGGCCATGCAAAAATATTTGTGAATACCCGCGAGCCAAAGGGTATCTAGGTGTTCCAATGCAATTTATATGGATGCCCCCAATTCCCCTTCCTTTCACATACAATGTGTATTTAACTGAGCATAAATGCTTGGTAGTTATCATCACATATGTGAATCACTTGTCAGACACCTACATGATACCTAAGGTACCTTGTTACATGTAATTGACGATGCACTCAGTACATCTGGAGATGCAGGCCATATTAGTCTTCTGAGATGCTCCACGTGGAACCCGCCCTCCTGCCTCCATCCTGTTCAGATGTGGCAGCATCTCTGTCGAAGCAAACACTTTCATCTGCAAACACACTTGTAAGTTTATGGAAGACTAGTTATTCATTTAAATGGTTGGGTCATGCAATATTGGTGATCATTCATGAGATTAAGCCTTTAGTCGGGAGACATTCGGAAGAAGGCAATTTTATCCCCCTTCCAGAAGAATTTCTAGTTTTTCTTTTAAGAATATAATGGAATTTATGCTCCAGTTACAGGCGGCGGGGGTGTAGCCAGTAATGGTTAATGATAATAAACATGTGTGTATCATCGGTGGGGCCCTGACCAAGTTTAAAGTAATGAAACTAATCTTTATCTCTCAAAATCAGCAAAGTTTCTTCGTCTGGTTTCAAATTGGGGCCATTCTCTCAGACCTGGCCTTGAGGATTCATTCCCTGTTGGAAGTAAGACAACGTTTGTTGAAAATCAGGTTTTGAACATTTTCTGTGCACATCTTCAGAACCTCTTGATTATTTTGCTCTCTGGGCTTTTGTTTACATCTATATTTGCAGGTTTGGCTTATCATTTCTGGAAAGATGTCAGGCTGTGTGAAATCTTTCACGTTTGCTAAACGTTTACTACGTTTTTAACCTAGCCATGGTGTTTTTTTTGGAAAAAAAGTTTCACTCTTCTTTAAAAATGTTGTAATTTCCCTTGCTTGTTCTTTTTAAGGGTCTCAACTGACGATGCCTGAAATGAGTTTTCCAAACATCCTACAACTTCCCCCTGAGGATGCTTCATTGATGTGCCTCACTCCCACTACGGATGCAGAGGGAGAAGATAATTTGGTATCAAAGACTATTCAATCAATTAACCAGTCAGGGTTGGTGAAGCGCAATTACTCACCCATGAGGGTTTCAAGGCGCCTTGAGACCCTCCCTCTGTAAAACCTTCAGAAATGAATGAAGAGGTTGACTGGCACTAACTCCGTGTGATGTTTCCATTTGCGTACAGGGTAAGTATTTTAAGTCATTTAAGGTTGGATGAGTTATCTTAGAGGCGCGACAGTGATGGTCATACTTTTGTGGCTAGAGAGACAAAGGAGTGACAAGTGATTATTCTAATCAAGGTATCTGTGGCAGAGAAAATTAATTCTGGAATTTCTATTATTCACCAAGATTGGACATATTTTGCGTATATATTTTGTTAGAATCCTGTAATATATTTAGCTACTTATCGAGATTTAATGCATTGGGCTCAAATTAATCTGCAGACCATGGGCTCTTTCATTAAAAAAAATCTGTTTTAAAATATAAAACGCTCCTGCTGCTTCTAGTAATATGCTTTAGTTTTGGCAGTTCTCAAACACCTCACCCTCACCATGCGTAAATTGTTCTCGGAAATCTTTGCGCGTCTTGCCAACAGGCAGTCACACATTCAGTGCAGGGTATTTGCTGATGGCTGAGGTCCAGTAGACCATTTTTAACACACCCTTGCACTGAAAATTGCACAACAGCGGCTGAAGTATTCGGTCTTTTCAAATGGCCCCAGTTAACATTTTCACTTAGGCAAAGTTGGAACAAGTGTAACTCAGCTACCTTAGCACCAGGGGAAAACATTTACAGGGCTTTAAGTGGGTCGGGTCCTGCCGGTGCGGAGCCCTGGCAGTTCTAAGAATCAGGTCACTACCTTTGATGTAAGGTCAAAAAGACTAGTTACAGTTCTTTCACTGTCTCATAATTTCACAACTGAAGCATTGTCAATATTATATATAAGGAAGCCATATTTCTTGCTTATTTAGCATATGCAACTAACAACGATTGACAAAGTGTATAGTCCTGGTTTATTGTAGGTGTAATGTGACTTGTTGTATTATATAGCTGGGTGCACTGGCAGAAGCAGCAAAATACCAGCCGTACGGCACACTATGCCAAGCAGAGATTTTTAGCTTATGTGTTTTTAAGCCACGCCCTTAATTATATGCTCACGCCCACTAGAGATACTCCTCAGTTTTTTCATCCCACTTAAAGCCCTGTTTGTTGGCATTTTATCAATCTGCATTTTCCACCATACAATTTGCTTTTTGACAGATGCAAATCCCTTTTGTATTGCCTGCCCTTAGCCAATACCATTTTGCATATGCAAATTATATCATTTTACAGTTCCAATAAATTTGTTTGCTCCTTTTCCGCAAACCATTTGCTATTTGCACAAGCTTACGTTTCACTTATACTGTACAATTTACGCAAGGAGTAAATTACACAGCTAAACCAGCTATGTGCATCCTACATATTTTTTTAATTTACCATGCACATTGGTAGCATGTGCAAGTTAATATTTTAGGGTGCAAGTCTATTTGCAACCAAAAGCATTTTCAGGTCTGTTGTTAGCCCAGACCTTTTTATGTTACTAAAATCAATATATATCATATATTTGTAGTGGCTTTCAGTTAGCCCTCTACACCTATTGGTCTGTAATATTTTTATTTTATATATCATCATATTTTTTTACTGCAACCTCTAGAGCCCACAGCTTGAGGCAGTGGGACGCCCCACTTCAGCCATTGGCTGTCTTCACTGTGAGTAACATCATTCTGTCTGTCACAAAGAGCACATCTACACAAAGTAGTTGCCTACCAGAGCAGTTCCTTTTAGTACGAGGGACTGCTATTGCAAAGTGTGCTTTGTGAGGCAAGAAAAATATTTTTGCTTTTAGCCAATGCTTTTTTAGTTTTAATATTATTGGCAAGGTCATGGCTGTTGCTCAAAAAGAGGCATTGCCAAAGCCAACAGGTCTTGCCTTGTTCACCCATTGGCTTTTGTCAAAGTTTTCTGCCTAATGTTGTGCAGCATCGGCAAAATAAATGTAAAAAATGTACGATGAATTGGCTGCATACATGATGATGTATGCTCGTTAATATTGCAAAAAGAACTATTGATAGACAAAATGCTGAACAATCTAAAACATGCACCCAACTGCAGCGATCTGGGCCTAAATCCATCGTTTTTTTTTGTTCCCTATGCCATTCCAGTTTAAACCCAGCCATATGCAAATCAGTCCTATCTCTGTTCCCCATGGGAACAGTCCAGCACAAACTGCCAGGCCACATTCTCCCTTGACCAGACAAAATGCATCCTGGGACCGGTTTCGGGGTAACACCCCTCATCAGCCAGGCTAGCTTGACTACAGTGGCATGGAGAGCATGGGACCCAAGTCTGGGCATACCTGTCCCATTCAGGGTTACAAATGCAAAAAGAACTATTGATGGACAGAATGCTGAACAATGGGCGTAGGTATTATAAGAGACAACGACAAACAGGCATTAAAGAGTCGCTTATGAGGAGAGGAAGGTATGTCCTCAGTGTGTAAGGAAGTTGTTGGATAGTAGCATTTTTACTTCTCTCCTGAAGGTGGATGTGGATGGGTTGCATCTTAATTCAGAAAGGAGAGAGTTCCAGATTTTGTAGGCAATTCCAGAGACGGATCGGTTGTAGGTTTCCTTCTTGTTGACTTTTTGTGGTTTGAGTAGGAAGGAGCTTGTACTTCTGGAGGATCTGTTTCCACCCGATAGGGTCAGTTTTTGGGTCAGGTAAGAGAGGGTATTGTGATGCAGCACCTTATGGGTCACACCAGCAATTTTTAGATGGATCCTAGCTTCAGAGGGTAGCCATTTCAGAGATTGTAGGTCATGTGTGATATGATCACTTTTTTTTTGATCCAGTGACAATCCTAGCTGCCGCATACAAAGTATCCTTCAGTGGTACAAGGATGCTTTTCAGGAGACCAAAAAGGGTAGTGCTGCTTTAGATAGCACATGAGCTTGAACTGCGGTTTTGAGGTCTGCCAAGGGGAGGAAAGGTTTAAGTTTCCTTAGTACGTGCAGTTGATGGTTAGCTCCTCTGGGGATGAAACTGATGTGCTTTTGCATTGAGAGGACATTGTTCAAGATTATATCTAGGGATTTAGACGAGTCAATGATGTGCGGGGTACAATACAAGGTAGTGAGCTGTGGGAGCCGTTGTTTGATTTTCTGGGAGATGGTGGGCAGTAAGATCAATAAGAATTCTGTTTTGAAGGCATTGAGTTTGAGATGGTTCCGCGTCTGCGAAAGTTGCGTTATTGTCAAGGTGCTATTGAGGAAATTGATGTAATCGGGTGAGCCAATTTTGATGTAGAGTTGAATGTCATCGGTATACATATGGCAGGTGATGTGGGCGAGTTTGAAGTTTTCTTTTTTTTTTTTAACACTTTATTTAAAATGTTCAATTACATTACAGTTAACAAGCATGTCTTCACGTATATAGTTAAAAGAGCGCAGAATAGTGATCCAGACAACATAGGTGTAAAGACAGTCCCACATCGCCCACCTCTGTGCCTAATATGACAATGTCTTGACCTTGATACACACATCATAGCAAACACAAGATGTTGCCAGCTTTCATAGACAGTGAATCACATCACACATTTGCAACCCCAGTAGCTTAATAGAGGTCAGGTGAACCTTAGAAAGATCTGTTAAGTGGGCAGCCATGTATCAATGGGCCAGGAGATGTGGAGGGCAAGCTGTAAAAGATGCATCTGAAATAGCATTGAGAACACTAGGACGAGGGGGGGGCAGAGAGACGCACATGCGACGGGGGCGAAGAAGAGGACGGCGTCGCATCGGCATTTGGATGCATACTGGGGTGAGCAAGAAAGTAGCCCGCGAGGGGGGCCCATATGTCTGAAGGTTGTGGCGCCGTGGGGAGTAGATCAGCATAGTGAGATAATTGTTCCTGGCAGTATACCAACTCCATCATCGAATCTTTAAACTTAGGTGCTAGTCCCCTACCCCATCGACAAGCCCCCCTCCTCTTGGCCAACAAAAGACCCTGCGAAACATATTTCTGGTGTAGTTTTGGAATGTGATTGGTGTTTCCCAATAAGGCAAGGAGAGAAGTTTTCAGTATAGTGACGGAAGTCGTCTGTTCCAGGGCGTCTAGAACTTGGCTCCAGTAGTCATGTACACCGGGCAGTCCCAGACTAAATGAAGGAAATCAGTATTTGGACATCTGCATCTATCACAGTGATCCGAGTCTGAGTTTATATTTGTACATCCTAGCAAGGGTGTAGTATGTGCGGTGTATGAATTTGAAATGTATAATGCCTAGTCTACTGCTAGCAGAGATTTGTTCTGTCTGTGTGCAGCAATATCCCCATTGCTCGTCAGACAATTCAAGGCCCAATTCAGTGTCCCATTGTGCTCGTGCCGGGCAGGGGGGTCTGATATGTTGAGTGTACATGATATGGTATATATTGGATACAAGGCATTTCTGCGAGGTTATGCTGAGCAGCGTATGAAGCGGGAGAAGACTGGGGGCTCCTGTGGGAAGTCTAAGGTAATGGAGCGGAAACCCTGTCGAAGGCGTATATATATATATAGGAAAGTGTCCAGAGGGGTCGACTGATGAGACTGGAAGAACGTATCGGCGGTGCAAAACTTACCCCCCTGAAACAGGTCCCCCCATGTGTTAATGCTTATCCGCCCCAGAAGCTGCTGAAAGGCTGTTTCTTGCAGTAGTGGCATTTTGGGGTGATATACAAGTGGAAGCCTTGGGGAATACAGCATGGGAGTACCCATAATGAGTTGTATGCGATGCCACGCCATGATTGAGCATGTGGTTCCTTCTCGCGAGGCTGTATGTCAGTGTAAATCGCGCCTGCTATGGGTATGGGATCAGCCAGCCAATGCTCCGCTGCTTCTTGCGGCTTATATTGAGGTGGGTACACCCAATAATAAACGAAGTGCGCCTGCGCACTAAGATAGTACAGCTCCATGTCCGGAATGTCAAATCCACCTTGTGCATACGGCTGGTGAGGACACTCCAGCTAGCTCGTGACTGGTTACCCCCCCCCCCCATACCAGCCGAATCAATTCAGTACGAAGCACTTGGAAGAAATATCTGGCAGGATGAAACGTAATATTTAGAAAAAGCTAAAGTAATTGCGGGAGGATGACCATTTTAATCAGGGACCCTCGCCCTGCTAATGACAGCGGTAAAGCAATCCAGCGAGTGATACTATCTTTTATACGCTCGATAGCAGTGCCATAGTTTAATCGCATCAGCTCGTCTCTATCCCGGGAAATACGAATGCCCAGGTATTTTAGTTCCGTATTGCACCATTCCAATGGGAAGTCAGGGGAGAATGTAGTTGTTGACGAGGTCATTGGGAAAAGGCAAGATTTTTTCCAATTAATGTGTACACCGGATAATTGTCCAAAACGTAGGAATTCACGGAGGAATGGATTCAAATTTTCCTGTGGGTGCCTAATATACAGGATGATGTCATCTGCATAGAGTGACACTAGGGCCTGCCTCAAATTGCATCAAAACGCCCGTTGTTGGTGATGCTGCCTAAGTTTCGCCGCCAACGGCTCCACCTCAGGGGCGAAGAGAAGGGGCGACAGCGGGCAGCCTTATCTCGTGCCTCTGGAAATCTCAAAGGGGGGGATGTGCGCCCGTTGATGAGGACTTTGGCTGTTGGCCGGCAATATAGGAGTTGTATCCATGATAAGAAAAGGGGGGGGGATCCCATACATCTCATAATAGTAAAGATATAGTCCCATTCAATCGAGTCGAATGCCTTAGTGGCTTCGAGAAACACTGCGGCCATGGGAAGTTCGGGCACCACATTATTGAGATTTGCAAACAGGGTCCTCAGATTGTGGGAGGTAGCTCTTCCCGGTATGAATCCTGATTGGTCGGGAAGGACCAATTTGTCCATCAACAGGCTGAGTCTATTAACCATAAGCTTGGCGAGGATTTTGGTGTCACAATTAATCAGGGAAAGCGGGCGATACGAATCGCAGCTAAGTGAAGGTTTATCGGGTTTAAGCAATGACATCACCAAGGCTTCCCACATCGCAGGCAGGAGTATAGTGGATTCGAGTGAGTCTTTATATACTTTGCGTAATATAGGGGCCATAAGATCTATGTACGTTTTGTAAAACTCGATTGGTATGCCATCCACTCCAGCCGCCTTCCCGGATTGTGTGTGCATTATGGCTTTACGGATCTCGTCTAATTCAAAGGGGGCACATAAGAAATCGTGTTGGATATCGCTCAGCCATCCCAAGGTTACATCTCCAATAAAATCACTCCAGTCCAATGGTGCAGTTCTAGTGGACGTGTAGATTGAGGAGTAATGCTTGGTAAATGTATCAAGGATGTCTGCCGTATCCCAGTGAAATGACCCGTCAGGCCCCTGCATTTCCAGCACATAACTAGAGAAGCAGGGTTTTCATATCGTTTCTGCAAGTGCTTTCCCAGGGCGCTCTCCCTCCCTGTATCTCTAGCCACCCAGTATTTGCCTCTAAACTTAACCTACCGGTTGGCTGTGTCTGTGTATTCCGTTAGCATAACTCAGAATGTGCTTAATAGGGTATCCGAGGGATTAGTAGACATTTGTTTCTCTAATGCCCTTAATTTCGCCTCCAATTTACACAGTGTATTTTTATATCCCGCAACACCCCCGCGCCCCTGGAGATGAAAAGCCCACGGATAGTAACTTTAAAAGCTTCCCATATAGTCCCCACTTCCTGTACGGAGTCTTTGTTTCTGCTAAAAAAGTCACCTATCTCTTCTCCTAGCTCATGCTAAAAGACTGGATCCAGGAGACTGGTGGGCCATAATCTCCAGCCACATCGAGGGGAGCAGTACCCTACAGGACGCAAAGTTAGTATAACCGGGGCATGATCTGAGTACGTGTGTGTAATATGTGAAATGCATTCTATAGCGGGCACCAAACCTCTAGACAACAGAATGTAGTCCAGACGTGCCCAAGATGCGGCCTGAGTAGTGAAATGCGTGCCTACGCGTGTGAGCGGGTGCGCATGTCTCCAAGCGTCCGTGAGGTAGCACGACCTCAGTATGTTCTGCAGTGTCGAGCTAGACTTTGTATAATGGTGCAGATTTGGGTTGGAGCATCCAGTGAAGGGTCATGCACTGTATAAACCCCCTCCCCCCCCAATGATGTGTGGACCCGATCTCTAGGATCTTACCCCAAAGGGACGTAAAAAAGTCTGGAGTGTCTACATTGGGACCGTAGCAGCATGCCAATGTCACAGAGTCTGTTCCCAGCAGCCCCCATGTAAGACAGTACCGTCCCTCAGGGTCGCTGAGTGCGCCTATCAGGTCAAAGGGCGTTTGTTTTTTTATGACAATGGAGGTGCCACGGGCGTAGGAGGAATAGGATGAGTAAATTCTATGGTCGGCCCATTTCTGTGCGAATGTAGGAGTGTGCTGGGGATTTGTATGAGTTTCCTGTAGAAACGCAATGGTCACATGATGCCTGTCCAGATATGCAATGATTTGGCATCTCTTTCTTGGATTTTTTAACCCTCTAACGTTCCAGGTGACTATGTTCACTGTTCCAGGGTGAGTTGCGTTCGACATTGGCTTAGGGAGAGTGTATCAATGAACTAAAAGGGCACAGTGGATCACGCACTCTGAATATTGGACAGTTACTGAAGACAATTCGCTGTGTGAAAGACATGTTAAATCTTAACCATTCCCCTCGCATCACTCCCCCCACCCACTGAAGCAGCCCCAACTTGCCAGGAAGGTTCACCCACCCCCACCCTTGCCACCATCAAAAAATAAAAACAAATAAGGAAAACCAAAACATACGCCGCAAATTATATGCAGCTAACAATAGAAGGGGGATGCCCGTTGGGGGAAAACCCCTAGGTAGCAACACAGGTGCTCCTCGCCTATATAGTCCGTGGCAAGGTGGAATTATTGGACTCTGGAAGGCAGAGGGTGCCCGGCTTGCCACTAGAAAAGTCTCAAATTAGTCTACCAGCTGATCCGGATGTATGTCCTGTGATGTAGTCCCAGCTGTAAGACGGCCATCTCCCTGCCCCCTGACTCTCAGAAAATTATAAGTGGCAGCATAGCTTTCATTGTGAGTCATCCTCCACTCCCATCGAGGAGGATTGCTGAGACTATGTCAGTGATCCATTGCTGCGGCTTCTGCGTTTCAAATGCTTCAAGAACTCGTCCACCTGCTGTGGTTTTGTAAAAAAGTGTTGTTTGCCCTGATGAGTGACTCTTAAGCGTGCAGGGTATAACAGTGCATAATCAATTTGGGCCGCTCGTAATTTGTTTTTGACGTCTGTAAATTTGCGCCTCTCCTCTTGAACTGTAGGTGTAAAATCTGGATAAAAGGAGAATGCATTGCCATCCTAGGAAAGTTGTTGTTTGCTTCTTGCCATGCGCAGTGCAACATCCCGGTCCCTGTAGTTTAAAAGTCTCGCTATGATAGGGCGCGGTGTGCTGCCCGGTGGAGGGCGCTGCCCCAGGGTACGGTGCCCACGTTCTGCTATAAATTGATTGGAGAAGCACTCCGCTCCGATCGACGACTTCAGCATTTTCTCTACGTATTCCTCCATCCTCCCCTTATTGGTCGATTCAGGGATTCCAAGGACGCGGATATTATTGCGCCTGCTGCACGCTTCTAAGTCCTCATTTTTCGCCGCAATGAGTTTCAGAAGTTTGTCCATTTGGGCGATTTGTGTTGTGTCCTCAGTGTCCGCTATGTGGCGTTCTGCTTCTTTTATTCAGTCCTCGTGTCCCTCAAACTTATGGGCGATGGCGTCCATGCGTGTCGACATCCTGTGCACCTTGTCGACAATGGTGGCGAAGCCCTGCTGGACCTCCTGGAGGATACTTTGCATGTCGGCCGACTGCGTGGCTGCAACTCCCTGGGCGCCATCCCCTCCGTCCAAGTCCTGGTCATCCTGCAGGTGTCGAGCGCTCTTTTTGGGAGCTTCAAAGTGGAGCTTAGGTTGACGGGTGTCCGGCTTCCCCATGGTGGTCTGCACTCGAGGCCTGACAATGTTCATGCTGTGCCACAGCGTACGCTGCGAGAGTCAGATAGGTGGCCACTGCTGAGTCCTATGACAAGTGAATGATAATGATGGGTAAGTCATGTGCAGCACGACCCCCCACTGACTACTAATCTGATGTGTGGGCGCAGGGAGAGTGCAGCCCACCGAGTGTGCCGGTCACGTGTAGACCAGTGCGATCAGAACGTCTCGCCTACCATCCAATGTTCAGACCAGGGAGGAGGCCGGCCAACGTGGTGCTTACAATGAAAAGAAAGGAAACAAAAAAAAGGGAGTGGGGGTGGGGGGGGTGCCCAATGAGCTCCGTGTATGCCCTTTGTTTCTGAAATGAGGTGAACTACCAATGCACAGTGGGGCCAATGCAGGTAATGAACAAAACACTACAAATGCAACAGTGAAGGACCAGGGGGAACCCAGAACATTTCCTGTAGGGTATCACTTTTGCAGGAGTACAACAATATGCACCATGAGTGTCCTTTATGTGTATAGTTAGCTGCAGCACCAATGCACCAGAGAGACCGTGCAATCGCTGAGTAAGACACCCCACATGAGGCAATTGAGAATGAGAGGCAGGGGGAAACCAGTCACTGCGGTGTAGCACAGCTGCTGGAGTTATACATCTGCAAGTACTCAGGGAGCCAAGCGCAGCGCCCCAGCAAGGCAAAGCAGCGAGTGGAGGGAAAAGAAATGAATAAAAAATAAATGAGCGCGTTGCCCCTCCCGTGTCACTCAGTGCAGGAAAAGAAGCCTGACAGTCACCAACGTATGATGGCGCACATCAATGGGTTCCAGGCACTGCGCACGCCAATCAAGAAGGTGCAATCCAGTGCGTGAGCCTTGCTTCAGTCCCGCATCCAGGACTATGCCGCAACGATGAAGAGAATATCCGCACCGGTGGAGTGCACGCTGGATGAGACAAGCCTCTTGGTTCAGCACAGCAGCATCAGGCTGCAGGGACGGGTCGCAGAGCAGGAGTGAGGTCGGCCGCACATGCGGTGAGTATCTGTTCACAATGGGAGGCATTTGGGCTGTGATTGAGGCACCAAGGAGGCAGGGGCTAGGCGCATCTCAGTGCCAGGGAACTCAAAATATCGGCCGCGACGGGCGCCATCGCAGGGCCCCACCTACTGCCCACAAAGTCGTCCGGATTCAGGAACTTCGCCCCAGACAGTATCCACGCTTGGCAAGTTCCGTATATGCTTCCTTCATAAGCTGAGTTCCGACCCGCTCCCGGGTCCGCAGCCTCCCGGCCAATCTCGCGCTGATGGGCCAGGGCACGTCATGGACTGCCTCGGGCTCACGTGAGCACCAGTGCCACACCGCAGTTCCACGCCACTCTGCCTGTCTTCTCGGCGGGCAAGCAACTTTATCGCAGCAGGCGCGAAGGTGGCTCAATTCAGTCGTGCTTGGCACCAGAGCTCCAGGGGGTCAAAATCTTTGCTGGTTGCATTTTGAATTATCAACTGGGCCAATAAATAGGATAAATGTAGGATTTAAGTCGCCAGGCTGCAGGAGCCTCACGAAAGTGCGGCCATACTGTGTGTGCACCACCTAGCGCCCTCCGAGTTTGACGTTTTCGGGTAGAGGTTCTAGGTATGGATTAAATAATGTCTGGGAGCAAGTAGAACCTTGGAGTACACCAAGCTAGACTGACGACTGATTGGAAAGAGCGTGGTTGATAAGAATACTCTGAGATTTATTGTGAAGGAAAGAGGAGAACCATTTTAGGATTTAGATCAATTTTATTGATTTTTATATAGAACAGGTGATATATAAGTACCCATCTACATCCCAAATATATCCCATAGTTTGTGTAGCTGGTTCAAATGTGTAGGTATGGCATCTGTACCCCATTTAGCAAGAATAATCTGTTTTGCCACTCCCAATGCTAAGGTAATCACTCTGTTTGTTGAACCGTAGCGTGTAGGTGAGAGGGCTAGGGAGACCCAGAAGAACATAGCTTGGAAACATGGGAATATCTGTTCGAAACATAAGGTTTACTGCATCCAAGACCCCTGCCCTGAAAGATTCTAGTTTGGGAAATTGCCGTAAGAGATGAGTACCCTGATGTCCACAGTGCCACCAGCAATTTCTGCCACCTGCAGGATCCCAAGTGGCGCTCCTGGCTAGGGTGAGGTACCAACAGTGGGTGATCCTCAGGAGCAGATATTTACTAGTTGTGTTAAGAGTGAAGGTTTGTGTGTGGTGTAGGATGTCATTCCACTCTCTGTTTGTGAAAGTCGCCCCCCATTCTACCTCCCATCTGGCCCATGTAGGTGATTTTGGGGGATTCTGAGGTGTAACCAAAAAGGCATAAAGATCGGACAGGAGTCAGTGTCAGTGGAGCGAGTGAGAAGCCACTTCTCAAAAGGTGTAAGAACCCTACGGCCTAATCTAGGGTTGAGTCACCCAATGTGCTGCTGTCAGATACTGCCATCGTTCCATGTCAGGAAGGAATAGTATGACTGCAAAGTAGGGAAGTCCACAAGCCCCTCGGCACCAAACAAGTCCCCCACTCATTTACAGTTAGCTTCCTGTCAGACCCCAAATGCCAAGCCCGTAGCCTCTGGTGGGAAGTCCTGGTTACCTATCCGTGGAGAGATTGGTGTAGAAAGACCATGCTGCAATTGTACCTTGTCCCAAACCCCGACCGTGGACCTCTCTACTGGTGAGACATAAACACCTCCTGTGAGACTTTGGTAGACAGGGTACCTTCCAAATATGGATGGCCGTAATCACCTGGTCTATGAAACAGCAGTGTTTCTCCGCAAGGGAGTGAGACTATTCCACCATGTATCGTGGTTGTGCCGACTGGTAGTAGCAGCGCTAATTTAGAATTCCCAGCCCACTTGCCGACAGTGGAAGAAAAGCATGGGCTCTAGCCATCCAAGCTCACTTACTTTTCCAGATGAAGTCCCAGATAAGGGATTGTAATTTGTACAGCATCCGTGGGAGGGGTTTGGAGTGGCAGAGTCTGCACATCATTTTAACACCCGAGCAAGGAGAGGTCGTGAGATTTCCATTTGATGAGGTCGACCCGCGTGGTCGTTAGCAGGCTCCCATAGTTGTGGGCAGCAATAGCCAGGAGAACCATTTTAGAATGGTATCAGAGAGACCCATTGTGTGTTCTAATAGGTTCACAAAGGTATCATGATTGACCATGTTGAATACCGCTTATAGGTCAAGTAGGATTAGTAGGCAGGATTCATTCTGATCAAGTATAGTTGGGCATCGGCAACAATGTCCAGGGCAGTTTCTGTGCTGTGGCCCAGTCGGAAGCTGGATTGATAATGGTCAAGGAGTTGAAATTGCTTGATGTGATTGTGAAGCTGTAAGTGCACACATTTTTCTAAATGTTTGAGTAAAGTTGGAATGTTGGCGATAGGAAGGTAGTTGTTGGGGTCGGTATCGTGGAGTTGTTTTGGTTTTTTAAGGATAGGAGTGACCTGGCCACTTTTGAGGCAGTCTGGTATGGAGCCTTGGGTGAGTGAGGCACTGATTATCACAGTCCATAATGGGAGTAGGAGGTGAATAGACTCATTGAGGAGTTTGGAGGGAAGGGGATTGTTGAACTGGTTGGATAATTTCAGAGCGATCAATAGATTTAAGATGTCATTTTCCCCAAAGGTATTAAAGCTAGACCAGGTGACATTGCTTTTAAGTGCGAGTGGAGGGTTTCTTGGGCTTTTTTTGTGATCGAGAGGGGTGAGGTGTAGGAGAATCACATGGCAGAAGTTTCATAGTGTTCTGGATGGGAAACATCCATTACAACACAGTCATTACAACACACTACCTTAACAACGCGCCTGTTACAACACAACTGCCTTTACATCGTATGCCATTACAATGCAGCCATTACAACGCATGTCACTACAATGCATGCCATTATAACGCATGTCACTGCAACGCATGCCATTGCGACGCATTATAGGGTAAGTAATGGTTTATTTTTTATTTTTAGGGTGGGTATGGGTTTTGGGGTACATGGGAATAGTATTTTTACCCCTACACTATAAAACATTTTCACTGGAGTGGTAATAGTAATTTTTACCCCTACACTATCCAAAACTTACCCTACTATTCCTCTCACTGAAGTGGGAATAGATAATTTACCCCTACACTATCCAACACTTACCCTACTGTTGCCCTAAAAGTATTATGCGTTGTAATGGTATGCGTTGTAAATGAAGTTTCTAAAACTGCGTTGTGATGGCATGCAATGTAAAATCATGCATTGTAATGGATGCTGCGATGTAAAAACCGCGTTGTAAAAGCATGCGATGTTAATGTTTACGTTGTAACGTCATACATTCGTTCTGGATATCGGTGGTGATTAGTGTGGTTTTCGCAGCAAAGATGGAGGAGAAAATTTCACAGCTGGTTGGTGTTTATTGTCTGAGGATGGGAAATCGATTTTGAGTTTCATCTGGTTTTTAACAATTTCAAACATTTTTTTAAGTTGATTAATTGCTGTGTCAAGTTGATTTTGGAAGAATGCTGCTTTGGATTTCCTGATGTGCTTGTTGTAGGCACTCTGTCTTTGCTATAAAGGTTTGAGGCTGGACAGAGAAGGCGAATGTCTCCATGCTCTTTCTGCAGAGCTTCGTGTCAGCGTTCCTCATTAAGGTTACAATTGAACCAGGGGTTAGTTCTTTTAGACAGATTCTCTTTTGTTGTTTAGGGGGAAAGGTATCCATGATTTTTACATGGAATTGATATATGGCTCTGTGAGGTCAGGAGTGTCAAGCATTGAGGGGTTAATGTTACCGGTGTCTTAGATCCAATGTTTGGCTTTGACAGGTTGGCCCTTAGTGATAATTGTCCCTTCTGAAATGAGGAAGGTGATGCAGTGGTGGTCATTCCAATCGCAAGGTAGGATGAATTCAATCTGTATGGTGTTCTTCTTAGCGATGACTAGATCTAAGGCAGCTCCTTTGTTATAAGTCAGGCTGTTGCAGGCTTGGATAAGGTTAAAGGCCTGGACAAAGGATTTTAAACAGTTCGCGATAGGGTCGCTGGAGTTGTTCCAATGAATGTTGAAGTCGCCAAGAAAAAAGCGGGTTGCTATGATCAACATCATTAGAGGAGTTAACCTCCATGATCTGTTTGATGAACGTGTGGTTGAGAGGGAGGGTGGTAAAACGTGTGAGGAGTGTTAGTTGAGTCGGTGGTGGTGATGTTGATCCTGAGATATTAGCAGGAGAACTGTGACAGAGCTTGTGATTGTTTCATACATAGCATGGACAGGTATATACAGGCTAGGCCACCTCCTGCCCGGCCTTAACGGTCTAGTCTTATGATATCATGACTGGGGTGTACTAGTATCTCAAGACTTGAGGGAGAGGATTTGTTAAGCCAGGTTTCCATGACTATAAGGATGTCAAAGTTAAGTATAAGATAAGTCAGGTGCGTGCTTTACAGCAGAATGACAGTTCAATAACAAGCATTTAAGGGAAGTTTTGAATGAAATCTTGGATGCTTGTGAGATGGGAACTTGTTTGAGGGTTACTTTATAAACCTAGTGCCTGGGGTGGGATGTACTGGGAGGGTGAGTGATAATAGTCCCAACTATTGTAGTAGGTATAGTGTGGATGGCCGGAGCATGGTTAGAAGTGTCTAGGAGGGAAAGTATATTGTTAGTCGATAACTGTCTGACTAGCCTGTTGGGTGGGGAGGAGTGGTTATGATTCTGTATAGATCTCCAGCAAGGACGAGTGAACCCCTTGTAGGCAGAGATAGAAGTAGAGTGGCATTTGGGAGTTAGAATGTGGTTAGTCAGGAGATGAGTCATATGTGAGGTCCCACTTGTGTTCAAGGTTGGAGGTCATAGGAGTTAGTTTAAGCATGTCAGCCCTAATCAAATTCAGTTCAGATAATAATAGAGTTGATCAGGAAGTAAGTGTAGCAACTCCTAAGAGGCTTCTAGCTGGGGAACCATTGTAGTGAAGAGAACTAGGCGAGTCAGGGCAGGTGGAGAAGTCCTTATCGGTAGGATCCCCAGTCAGCGCCTTTGTAATTGTTGATTGAGAGGGGGCGGTGGATGTGATGAACCTGTTGATGGGAGCGTGGGTGCATGGGTCTATAGAAAAATGGGAAATAGAGATGTCTGATTGTTGTTGTCGTGGGAAAGTGCCATCATTATCGCTAGTGGAGGGGGTGTGATGGACTGCACCGGTGCCCGTCGATAAATGAGTGTCCATCAGGGGAGAAAGGTGGGAAGAAGGGTAAGGGAGGGTGAGAGACATGAGGTCATCATATGGAGGGGATTCGGGGAGGAGTTGCAAGGGGGCAGGTGGGGTAGTGGCTGTGTCTAATTGGTTCTTGAGGTTGGAGAAGAGATCGGCAAAGAGTTCCAGATTGCAAACTGGGTGAGCACGGCGCCGTTGTTATAGATGGAGATGGTGGCAACTGCATTGTACAGCATGGAGGGCTCTATAATAAACTATCTTTATTGTTCCCCAAAATCTATTGCACACCCACAAATTTCAGTTGGAATTAGGTTGTTTTTTTGCCTGGTGTCTAGTAAATGTACTAGGAAATTACAAATGACTCATCCCATCTGTAATGCCCAGCATAAGTCAGCAGTCTAGTGCTGAAGTCTGTATTCACACTGAACACCCACCCACCACTGATGTCACTGGTCAGGTGACACAGCATGAATAAAAGAGGCAGAGCCCATGTGCTCTGGGCCAGTTGCACCAGACCTCCAGTGTGTCCTGCGTCAGTGTATGTGTGCCTGCCAGCATGAGGGCCTAGGGCCCACAACAGCCCTTTACAATGGCGACGAGGGTGGAGCTGTGCCCATGCGTGCCAGCTCATTGAAATCTTCAAGGAAAAGGGGAAGAGAGAGCTGCCTGCTGCGAAGGCACACCCCCGAAGAAAGCAGCCGGCCGCCGCGAGGCCCACGAGGCGTTTCAAGAGCCTCGGGCCTAGAGGAGAATGAAGAGGTGATCTCACCCCGTGCCCAGCGTGTGTGCCCCCCTGCCTGGAGTGAAGAGTGAGACAAGCGGTGCCCACCCGCGTCGAGGTTACCATCAGCCGAGCCGGAGGGGAGCTCGGGCATTGTGAATGCCTGGGAGGGGGCCACGCTAGCCTGAAGCGACCCCCTGTGACTGTAATGATAAGCGGTGCCCACCCGCATGAATGTGGTGCCCCGCCGAGTGGCCAACATTAAACTGCGTGGTAAAGCGAGAACCAGCGGAGCCCGCCCGCATGCAGCGTCCCCGAGTGCCCGCAGCGTGTGAATAGCTGCAGGGCGCTGAGTAAGTGTAGCGGAGCCTACCCGCTGTGGCCGAAAGGAAAGCGACAATACTGCACGACCAGCGTCTGCTGTTCCCCCGCCGTGCCGCGTGTGACGAGAGGCGGCCGCGGCGAGGGTGAAAGACAGTTAATTAAAGCAGCGCCAGCGGAGCCCACCCGCGGCCTGCCCGAAGTGGCCCAGCGCGGCAAGCGAGGTGAAGAGCTGCCGCGGGCGGAGGGGGGAAAGTGAAAGAAAATCAAGCGGAGCCCACCCGCGATCACAAGGGCGTCCAGGGAAATGGACTGAACTGTCAGCTGAGCCCACCCGCAGTGGAGCGCTAATCGCTCCCCACCCCGCGCCGCGTGTGATGTGTGGCTGCAGCGGTGGGGGAGGGGAAGCGGTAACGTCAGCACCCGGCCGCAGCCGGTGAAACGGAGCTCCAGCCGCCCAGGTGCAGCGTGTAAAGACTGCAGCTGCGGCAGCGGGGTGAAGGAACTGGTGCGCCCGCAGTGTGCAGTAAGCTGCTTGGAGAGGGACCGACGGAGCGGAGCTCACCCGCGGTAAATGCTGCCCCGTCCGTAGGAACATGGCCCCTGCCCGCGCGCTGAGGGAATGAGGCTGCCGCGGGCAGGGAGCGAAGACAAGTGACAGGAGGCGGGGCGGCAACTGGAGAAGGCACCACTCAACCAGAGGACAGTTGAAGGGAGCGCGAGTGGTATGAGAGCAATCAGGCTGTCCCAGCAGCGGTAACGTGCCATCCAGGTCAGACCCACAGCGTGTGTAAAGCTGTCCTGGTCGACCGAAGTAATGGGAGTTTTTGCAAATTGTGGCAGCAAGAAAGCAAAAGCTGTGTATGTACACCAATCAGACGCTAAGCCAACTTGAGAAGGAAATCGAAGTGAAAGCACTCACCGGGAGGTAACTCCGGCCCCTGTGCAAGCCCGAGGGAAGCAGGCCCTGCAAGTGAAAATACCTGGCCCGTCGAGGAGGGAACTGTTCAAGACAGGGATCTGAAATGGAGTAGAGGTAGCACTGACATCTAGTGGCTGGAGGGAGCAATTGCAGACAAAGGAAGGTTCCCAAGAAATAGGAACAAGCATTGGACGAACCAACAGAAAGGACTACAAACAAGAAAGCCTGCAGCGACCAGGAACGCGACAGGAGGCTGTGCCAGAAGCACAGAAGAAAGGAACAGTGTTGTCGACTAGCCAACCCTGAAGGAAGGTCAATGAGACAGGCAGCAGAGGACTGGCACAGCAACGCCACGCAGCAGCGGAAAATTGGCGCAGCGACGCCCCACCGCACCAAAGAAGCAAGGGGAGGATTGAGAGTGCGACACGACCAGGAGCTGCGCAAGTGACAAGACCGTGATAGTGGTCAATCGCAAGAAAGCACCAAGAGTGCCCGAAGGGTTCAAAGAGGAGAGCGAGGAACGAAGGTCAGCACTGCGACGCCAGAAGCGCAGGTATTCTCCAGAAAGCGCAAAGAGGACGCCAGGAGACAGCGCAGGGAAGCGCAGGTACTCTCCAGAAAGCGCAAGGAAGACGCCAGGAGACAGCGCAGGAAAGCGCAGGTACTCTCCAGAAAGCACAGGGAAGACGCCAGGAGACAGCGCATGGACGCGACAGGAGTGCAAGAATTCCACACCCGCACGACAAGACCACGCAGCACTGCGCCGGAACGTGCCAGGAATCAGGAGCGCCAAAATGACGCGATGCGCCAATGCCAAGACACCGGGACGGTGAATAGCGACCAGGAAGAAGATAGCACAGCATGACGACTCATGCCGAAGGTGAAAGCCGACCACCCAGTATGGTCACCAAGGAAAGAAAAGAAGCAATTGAGAAGATAGCGACAACCGGTCCAGTCACTAGAAGAAAAGACCAATGTCTGAGAGCCATGCCCAGAACAGAGAGAAACAGGTGGAGTGCACGCTACCTGGAGAAGACTGGCGGGGAAGGCCAAGGCAGTACAGTGACCAGATCACGTCGCAAGAAGGAACAAGGAGAAGAAGGGCGTGATGTCGAAATGAAAAGGAAGAAGGAATAGTAGAAAAGGTCGCGACGCTAACCCTGGAAGTGAGTGACAAGAAGACAGTGTCCTAGGACTAGGACAAGACCAGGATGACACGTGCAGAGTGCGCGCACTGCAAGGGGGAGCCTGGCCAGAGAAGATGAAGAAGAGGGGACCAGGGTACGCCGTGAGAAGAAGAGAAGAGAAGAAGGAAGATCGGAGTGGCACACCGCCACCCAGGAAAGGAAGAAAGGAGAAATCGGAATGGCACGCTGCCACTGCAAGAAGAAGCCGCCCCTGCGGAAAGAAGCAAGGTGAAAAGCACTGGAACACCTGAGTGCAAGGGAAGACCAGCCTGGCAAGAGCACCGGCAGCGCAGACCAAAGACAACCACCTACGAGCCATCCATCCACATGGCGATCGCAGAAGAGAGCAAGTTAGACGGTTGGCGACATCTCACTCTGGGGATTGAGCGGAAGATTGGACGGCGAGACTACTCAGGACTCCGGAAGCTGAGGACCTGACCACCTCGCACCAGCCCGTGGCAAACCAGAATCAGAGGCCTCGAGGGATTCTGGTGGCAGCAGGTCCCGCACGGAAGACAGGTCTACAGAAGCACGTCTGCAGGACCCAAGAGGATGAAAGCCTCGCGAGCAATGAAGAGAGTCGACAACTCAACCTTCAGGTGGAACTAGGACACGACGATGAGGCTCGTGGAGCGCCCCGCTCACGGCCCGAAGGCTATGGTGGAGCAACACGACCAACAACACCAGTCCAGTGGAAGCCTGGCAAAGAGGTCCTCCCGGATATCTGGTGAGAGAGGAATACCGGAGAGAGGGACATCCTAGTGAGAGGGATGTGTGCACCTACTCTATTCGCCTGCCAAGAGTCAACACTAAAGCCTGCCCGGAAAAATATCACGAAGCCAGAAGAGAGAACTAAACCAGAAGACTGTCGACACCCACGTCATCTAGTTATCTCTCATCACCAACGGAACGAAGCAAAGGCAGGGCTGAGAAACAGAAGACAGACAGCACTGACAAAGAAAGAACCCGCCGAACAACTGCGGACCGTACCACCGAGAACTATTAGTCCTGAACACAAGAACTATAATGCCTGCGGTTTGCAAGCAGCCAAAGAGACTCATTTTGAAAGCGCAAGTCCAATGTTATTTTCTGTGTTTTCTTTCCCCCACAGGTTTCTGGACTTTTTCTGTTTGGGTTAATTTTTAACCAATTTGGGAAGGGATGTAATGCCCAGCATAAGTCAGCAGTCTAGTGCTGAAGTCTGTATTCACACTGAACACCCACCCACCACTGATGTCACTGGTCAGGTGACACAGCATGAATAAAAGAGGCAGAGCCCATGTGCTCTGGGCCAGTTGCACCAGACCTCCAGTGTGTCCTGCGTCAGTGTATGTGTGCCTGCCAGCATGAGGGCCTAGGGCCCACAACAGCCCTTTACACCATCCACATGTTAGAAAATCTTCCAGTGTCCCTGGAGGCCCGAGTCTAGAGTTAGAAATTTTCTGAGCAGACCTCTTTAAACACTCCCTTCACACTGTTACAGCATTTTTTTTCCTTTCTTAAGAAAAGGTCTTTGTGATCATAACCCGCCTTAGAACACTTTAGCTCAGATTCTGCAGATCTATGTTTTTTCCCTGTTGAAACCGCTACATCCTGCTGACCGGGCCTTCGCCGCGATCACGATTAACGTAGCCAGCCATCTTGGAAATGTAAAGTGACATTTTAAGGGGTTTCGTTCCGTGCTAATGTGCCATTGGGTCGTTATCCAATAACGCTGTCTTGTAGTCTAACTCAACGCAGCTGTGGGCCGAATAAGACCTCAGAATGGAGGAACAGGGAATCTGCGTTACCGATGGGAAAGGATTGAATAACACCCTAAGTGAAAGAAAGGGATATGACTTGTTTTTATGGGTTTTTTTCACTAGCTATTTTTATTCAACGTTAACATTAAGTCAATATTATATTTTAGTTTGGATATTCAGACTAAATATTACATTTGTGTTTAGTCATTGCACCCTACATTTTTTTATGATTTATTCCTTATGTAAAAATCCATCAGATCCATTAGATTTTAACAAAAACCGCAGTACTCACACTTAAATAAAGAATTGCATTTCAGTTTCACCCTCCACTGCCATTGTTGTAATAGTGTTCATGTACAACTCGTCTGGCTTTTGTGCATTTGAAGCATTTTTATTTCATTTTAATGTTTT
This sequence comes from Lissotriton helveticus, assembly GCF_964261635.1. NCBI lineage: Eukaryota > Metazoa > Chordata > Amphibia > Caudata > Salamandridae > Lissotriton > Lissotriton helveticus. The sequence goes on along the minus strand of NC_136061.1, from coordinate 846,295,365 downwards.
TGATCTACATTTCAGTGGCGTGGTTAAACCTTTGGCCCCTGCATTTCCCACATATAAGTGCGTCACTTTGTAAACCTCTGCACCAGGTACAGGGCCGGACTGGCCATATTGGGCATCGGGTGTTTCCCTGGTGGGTGGAGCCCAGGGGGCCGATTTTCACCTAAGGGGACGAATTTTTTTTTCAGAACAGATTTTATTAGTGTTATGGCAGTTGACAGAATACAAAAGAAACACTGCTTCCAAGAGTGCAGAAAGACAGTGAGCATAGAAGAGCAACAGTGTTCAAGAAATTCAGTCAACATTATCCAACACCCCCCTCCCCGCATCCCCACCCGGTTCCCACCCCCCTCCCTGCACGGTGTTCATACTGTCCAGAAACAGGAGCCAAAGCAGCATGGTAGCGACAGGTGGTCAGTTCACATGGGGGTAGTACAGACGCGATCCATATCAGAGGCTTGTGGCGCCGGGGGGTCCAGCAATAGGCCCCTATAATCAGCCCATTTCTTCCAAATCCTATAATGTTTCTTGGGGCAGCCTCTGGCCTCAAAGATCGGGCGTTCCAATCCCATGCTAAAGTCCATGCCCCGCTTCCACACCCCCACTAACGGAGCCTTGGGGGCTTTCCAGGCTTGGGCTATATCCCGTTTGGCTATTGTAAGACCCAGAAGGAGCAAGTGCCGTTTATACAGATTACCCCCCACTTGTTCCATAACGTGGAGCAGGCCCAGCTGCGGCGTGCGAGGGAGCTCCCATGCCAACACTTCCTCCAAGCATTCCCACACACCGGTCCAAAACCTCTGCAGCCGTGCACATCCCCATACTGTATGTAAAAAGGAGCCTACCTCACTGCCACACCTCAAACAATCCGGGGAGGCTATCAGCCCCGCCTTCCACAACCGTTCCCTCGTGAAGTATGCCCTGTGCAGGTATTTAAATTGAATAAAGCGCAGGCGCACCGCTATCGCTGCTCCCCTAGGGGCCTCCAGGGCTTCTCTCCAGTCCTCCTCCTCCAAGTCTCCCAGATCGCTCTCCCAGACCGCCCGCAACTTATCAAGAGAGGGGGAACAATGCGTAACTAATGTTTGATATATGGTTGAGATTTTTTTCGATTCCAATTCCCCCATAAAGACTTTTGCTTCTAGGGGACTAAACTCCGGCAAGGACGACAAGTCCGCTAGTGTGGGGGTCAGGGCGTGGCGGAGCTGTAGGTACCTGAAGAATTGGGACCGGTGCATATCGAATTCATCCTGCAACATCTGGAACGATTTGAGGACTGTGCCCTTCAGGACGTGACCCAGCGCCGAAATGCCTATGGCATCCCAGCCCTCAAAGCCCCGGAGCGCAGCCAGGCCGGGCAGCCTCCCATTATGCCATAAAGGAGTCTCGCCCGTGAGCGTGTTCCACCATCCCATGCGGCGGAGCGCATCGCGCCACACTTTGAAGATTACTTGTGTGGCCCTCGGAAGTCTCTTCCGGATAGTCGCCGAGTATAAAATAGTATGGAGCGTGTGTGGGTCCATCATATACCTCTCTAGGGCATAGGTCGGGTCATTGCGATCCCCGTACCACCATTCGTTAAGAACAAGTAGGTGTGATGCCTGATAGTAGGACAGAACATCAGATGTGGCCAGCCCCCCACAGTAGGTCGACAGGAAGCAGGTGCGGAGCGCCACTCTTATCGCTCCACCGGCCCATAGGAACCGACCTAGAGCCGAGTTCACCTGACGAAACCACTGCTGCGGAACTGGGTACGGGTAGTTCTGCAATTGGTACAAAATTCGGGGTAGGGCCACCATCTTAAAAATGGCCGAACGGCCATAGACATTTAGAGGCATCCTGGACCACATCAGCATATCTGAGCGGATCCTGTCCCAAACAGGCACTACATTACGGGACCATGACACTCCCTGCACATCAGTTAGAAAGACACCAAGATATTTAAGGCCTCCCGCCGCCTCCTGAAGGACCGAGGCCCAGGGACCCAAAGTCCCCCTGTCGCCCAGGACCCACAATTTCGACTTCTGCGGATTGAGTCGGAGGCCCGACACTTCACCGAAAACGCGCATTATTTCAAGGACCCTCGGCCCCGATTTATTGAGGTCCGTAAGGAAGAATAGGACGTCGTCCGCATATAGCGCAATCCTGTCAGACGGGCCCCCCACCCACTCCACACCACGCAACTGGGCATCCATCCTCACCCAGGCCGCAAGCGGTTCCATTGCCAGGGCGAACAGGTAGGGTGAGAGAGGGCATCCCTGTCGGGTGCCACGACCGATGAGGAATGTGTCAGAGGTGGCTCCCGCTATTCTGACCGTTGCCGTCAGGTCCGTATATAACAGATGAATGTACGACAGGAAACGTGGGCCCAAATTGAGCCGGAGGAGGAGGGCTCGGAGGTATGACCAACTCAGGGAGTCGAAGGCCCGGTCCATGTCCGCCAGCAGGAGGGCCGCGGGGATGCCCGCCGCACGTGCCGCCTCCACCACCAGGTGAGCGCGACGTATGTTGTGTCTTGTAGCCCTGTGAGGCATGAAGCCTGCCTGGTCGGCATGGATCAGGTCCGTGATGTAGGGGAGAAGACGGTTCACCAACGCCTTAGCCAATATTTTCGCTTCAAAGTTCAGCAAAGAGATCGGACGATAAGAGTCCGGGCTGTCTTGGGGCCTTCCCGGTTTGCAGAAGACCACAATCTCGGCGTGTCGCCAGTCCGCTGGCAATCTGCCAAGCTCCCGAGCCGCCTCCAGTGCCTTCCTATAGCGCATCCCCAATTGGAGATGAAACAACTTCATAAATTCGCAGGGGAACCCATTGGGCCCAGGGGCCTTGCCCGTGTTCAGGCCACCCAGAGCTTCCCCAAGCTCCTCTGCCGACAGTGGGAGATCTAGGTGGGCCCGTGCCTCATCCGAGAGCGCCCGGGGTGGAAGGTCTGCGAGAAATCTGTCAATCTCCTCCGCTGGGAGAGATTCCCGGGGGGCATACTGAGTCTCGTAATATTGGGCAAACATCTGGGCCAGGACCTCAGGGGCCGAAATAGGGCCGCCCGCAGCATCTCGGAGACCCGGCAGGGGCTGGGCTTGATAAGTGCTTTGACATAGCCTATATAGCATTGTGCTAGACTTGTCCCCCCATTGATAGATTCTGCTCTGCGTAGCGAGCCAAGCCTGTCGGGCTTCATCTAACAATAGCGAGGTGTATGACCGCTGGAGGTGCAGGAGCTGGTCCACGGCTACTCCATCCTCCCCCGTGAGACATCTGGTCTCCTGGTTCCGCACCCGGTCAGCCGCCTCCTCCACTTCTTGCCTGCGGGCCCTACGATTCGCGGCGCACCACGCAATGTCCACGCCCCGAAGGACGGGCTTGAGGGCCTCCCACAGGGTCATGGCATCTATGCTCGGGTCCTCATTCTCTGACCAGTAGTGCGAGATAGCCTCCCTCATGTGCGATTGATAGTCGTGGCGCCGCAAGTGCCACACAGAGAGGCGCCAGCGAAACGGTTGTCGCCGCACACCGAGGCTCAACATCAGGGCGACCGGGGAGTGATCCGACAGGCCCCTCGGAAGTATGGAGGTGGAGTCAATTCTGCCCAACCAGGTTTGCGGGACGAATAGGTAGTCCAGGCACGAAAAGGATTTGTGGACCGCAGAGACAAATGTATATTCACGATCACATGCATGCTGGTGGCGCCAAGTGTCAATCCATCCCATCCCCTGCGCCATCCTACTCAGCCTCGTAGAGGCATCCGACAATTGACCGCCCCCAGGCCTACAGCGGTCAAGTCTCCCATCCATCACATCGTTCCAATCACCACCCACTACTGTCAACACATGCGGGAGAGTCGTCCATACCTCGAACAGCCGTTCAATCAGGGCATCTTGGAGTGGGGGTGGAGCATACACACTCCCAAAAACCACCGGCTCACTCCCCAGACTCCCCTTAACAAAGACATACCGACCATGCACGTCCAGCCATTGTGTTTCATGTGTGTAGGAGACCCTACGGTGTATGAGAATTGCAACTCCTCTGGACCCTCGTGCAAACCCAGCATGGAACACCTGATCATACCCGTATCTGCGTAGACTCAGAACCTTGGTGCCCAAGAGGTGTGTCTCCTGAAGGAGCAACACATCCGCTCTTTCAGTCTTCCCCAGACGTAGAACTGCACTTCGTTTAATTTTGTTGAGCATCCCTCGCACATTCCAGCTCAAAATTCGCATTGAGGCCAGCGGGGGGCTCGTCCCCAGTACTTCAGCCGCCATCAATCATCCAGATTCCGAAATCGTCGGGCCACTGAGGCCACACACACATGCTCAGTCGTCTCCAGGTTCCCATGTACACCGTGCTAAGGCCCTTCCCAACTTCCCTCCCCACCATCCCCGGAACCCCCAAACCCCCGCCCCTCCCCCTGCAAACCTTCCCCAGACACCAACCACACCAACAACCTCCCCTCCAATCCCCCACCCCATACCTCAGCAACATTGAAGTACCTGTCGCGATGCAGGCAATCTCAGCCCTCCAACGGGAGGCCCAAGACCCACTGCACCAATGGATCCCACCCAACTACCCACAAAGTGCCCAACTACTTCCCACTCAACACCTGGGAATGAACTCCGGGAGTAGGCCCGCTCTCGCACGAGCGTCTCCCGACCAACCGTCCACCCATGAACAGGGAGTCATGAAGCCAATCAGTACGTGGCATGTCGAAGAGGAGCGGCTTGCTCCCGCCACCAAGGCGTCTCACCAACCCTGTAGTTCCACGGTGCGCACCAGTACAAGCGTGGGGGTCTCAGGATTTCGAAGGAGAAGAAGCTGTTTCCTCCGGAGTGTCCGCCGTGGCATCACTCGGAGGCGGGCGCTTCTGAGAGCGCGACCTCCAGTTACTCTTACTGCGTGATCGTCTGGGCGTTCTCGGGGGTCTTTCGGTGGTTGACAAGTCCGAGCCCCTCCGAGGGGGGGTGTTCACCTTGACTCGCACCGTCTCGTCCGTCCACTCAAACACTTCTTCCGGGGAGTTGAAAAACTGAGTGCGAGATTGGAAGACCACGCGCAGGCGAGCCGGAAATAGTAGAGCGTAAGGAATCTTGAGTTCCCGCAGCCGTGCTTTTGCCGCAGTGAATGACTGTCTCTGCTGCTGAACTAGTTTAGTGTAATCCGGGAACACAAGGATCTTATGATTTTCAAACATCAGTGGGTCCTGGGCGCGGGCCTGCCGTAAGATAACATCTCTGTCATGATAGTTGAGCAGTTTGGCCATCACCGAGCGAGGGCGAGCCCCAGTGGGCGGTTTGGGAAGCAGTGCCCGGTGTGCCCTCTCCACCACAAAGCAGCGCGACAGGGAGTCCGGGGGGAGCCACCCCTCCAGCCACCGGGTCAGGAAGGCCTCCATATTTCCTTTCTCGCAGTCCTCCGGGAAGCCTATAAAGCGTAGGTTATTCCTTCTGGCCCTCCCTTCCGCGTCCTCCACCCGCAGAGCCAGTCCCTTCTGTATCCCTTCCATGGCAGCAACTCTCTTTTTGAGATTCACCGCGTCGTCTTCAACTTCAGTGATTCGAGTTTCTGTTTCGGTGATTCGTGCCACTGCGTTGCGCAGGTCCTGTCTGAGCAAGGTCACATCGGCCCCAACTGCTCCGATTTTCGCGTCGAGCATGTCCCTTGATTGTGTGATCGCCGCCATCAACGCCACGTTGTCCGGCCCAGAGCCCTGGGGACCTCCGGACGCCCCAGCACCTCCACTGGGTCCCGCGAACTTGTCCATCGGTCCCTGTTTGGGAGCATTCCCACTATTGCCCCCTCTCGTCATGTCGCCGGCGGAGTGGTGACCCCAGGTGAGGGGGGCTGACGGACTAGGGGCACCCCCGGCTGAATGAGTGGTCGCAGGCAGCAAGTGCCCCCGAGGCCGCCCAAGTATATTGTGGCCCCGTCGGCGATCGAGCGTGGTGCACGCTTTGATGAATCAACTGCTGGTCACCACCCTGTTAGTGGTCGGAGAGGCGCTACACCACGGTTCACGCGGTCGATGGGGGGTCGCCCACCCCTCGGATTGGTCCGTCTGGGGCGCCCCAGAGTCCGCACCACGCTCTCAGGTGCCAAAAGTGGGCCTGCCGGCTGGGTTGGCGGCCTGCAATAGTCCGGGAGGGGGGGGGGGTCTCCTCAGCCCTCGCCGCGGTCCGAGGCAACCGCCGAGCGCGCCCTAGGTGTTTGGCGCCAGTGCCCGGCAGGGGCACGCTTCAATGAGGATGGAAACAGGCAGGAGAGCTGGCAGAGCGTTCGCCCTCCCGCCTTGGCAGCAGGACTGTGCCCCGCGGCTCGAGACCGCCGCCGAAGGGGGCAGACACGTCCCCTCCCCCGCAGCACCACGGCTCCTTACCCCCACCTCGAGCTCCGTGTGCGCTCCGACTGCTCTCTTCCCCAGCCGCCGCGTCCGCCCTTGCTCCGGATGGCTGCCCAATCCTCTCCGCCTGCTCCGCAGCGTTGCGCAGTGTGTCGTGGGCGAGGCGGCACTTCCGGCCGGCGCCACCCGGCTCCCAGCTACTTCCGGTCGGACCGCACTGCAGCGGAGGTCCCGGCTGTGGTGTGTGATGCAGGCCTCGTCGCCAGGCGGGCTCCCAGCCGCCGCAAATCACTGATCTCGGGCCGCCGGGACTCCGAAATCGTTGTCGGGGGATCCCCGCGGGAGCCGCTCTCCGCCACACAAATTAGGGTGCAGATCGGTCAGGGCGACGCAGGATACCAGAAGGATAAGGTGACGGCGGGACGGAGCTCACTCAAGCTGCGTCTGCCATGATCGCCGTCTTGGCCACGCCCCTAAGGGGACTAATTTTAACCTATCAGGGCATGCAATGAAAATACAAGCCTTAGAGCAGCCGGGCGGCGCTGCCCGAAACGGACTTGCAGTGGTCCCACAAAAATTGCCAGAGCTGCTTTTGGCTTTCAATCCGGCCTTGTCCAGGTATAATGTATGCAAGGGGGGGGGGCGTTCCGGCGCAAGTAAGCCTCGTAGAAGTGACGCAGTGAAATCTATGAGATTTCACTGTGCCACTTCTAGGACGCAAATGCGTCAATATCTTACGCCGTAAGACTGATGCAAGCACATTGAAATGGGACTTGCCCATGTTAAATGACCCATTGCTAAAGTTGCGTCACTTTTGTGACACACTCCAGCAATGCGTAATTTTTGCACCTCCAGATACGTTCGAAATACTGACATATCTGTAACTCTTTGCGACGTGATGCGTCATATTGTAAATATGACGCAACCAGCATGTCGCAAGGAGGGCGCAATGAAAAGTGACGCAGCGATACATCACTTTTCATAAATGAGACCCTCTTGTGTTTTACCCTCTGTTTGAACATTCTATGCCATCACACCTTTTTTTGCTTTCTTTTCTCTAAGAGGCACCTCTCCTAATTTTTTTCTTAACCAAAATTATGTTTTTTTTGGCTAAGGCTGGTTCTCCATTCTCAGAGTTCTGTTGATCCAATTGCTTCTGTTTAACATCAGAACGACTAAAGGTAGTGCAGTGTGCTCATGGGGTCAGTTGTGACAGAAACAAAGAGAATGGCAATGCTGCAGGAAGGGGGTTGGATGTCGAGTCATTTCTCCAGGTTGGTCTCTTTCTTGCATTCTTAAATATAGACATAGTTCTTCCCTGCCTCACCCCCATCAGCATGACATTTCAGACAAAGGACAAGATGCCTGGGAGCCAGGTTGACCAAACTATTGGTGGGGCCCTGACCACGTCATTTGAGCAAATGCATTGAGGTGCGATGATGAGCATGGGAGACCCCGACTCGTGTGTCCAGTGGTCCTAGAAACAAACAAGAGTGACTGCAAGCCTCCGACTCCAGAGCTGTGGATAAATCACTCTTTTTCCAAACCAGGTGTAGGGCGAACGAGAAACCCAGCTGTCTCTCCTTTGAAAGCAGGGATGGAGTCCTAAAAATAGACGAGGGGCTCATTGGCACAATCAGTGAAGTCACTTCTTCAAATACAATTTATTCACAACTTAAGCCCTGTTCTGCAGTCGTAGACATCAAAGCAGTGAAGGTTTGAGGCACTGCATGACCTAAATGTAACAAATAATGCGTGCATCCTTCGACATTCCTACAGACCTGCCGGGCAAGAAAAACGAAGGGCTGTAAATGCTGCTTTGTCAGGCCCTGCACTGCTGTTAGCATCTGTGGTGGTACATCGTGTCAAATGTGCCTGTTTGTGATACTTTATAGAAAGGAGTACAGTTTACGTGCAGGGATATCTGAGCTATATGAGCCTGCTCTGTTATTGTTCATGTAAACACTACACACATAAACAATGCACTGGAGAGCCTCACAAGGGGAAATCTGAAAAAAATAATGTATTTTACCAAATGAAAATCTGCATTTTTTATGGGTAAATTGAACATCTTAATAACTCAAAATGGCATCACTGTATAACAAAGGGGGTGGAGTGTTCACTATCTCTGTACACCTAGAAAGGGGTGTTTTCAGCAAGTAAAACAAATGTTCTGCCTTCAAAATGAGAATGCTTTACTGCTTCTGCTATGGTGTGTGAGGAACGAATTTCAACCTGGAGGGTGCTACTTCTCCCTTTAAGGAGGCTCTACACAGGCAAATCTCTCCCGCATTAAAAAAGAAAAAGCAGATTCAAGGCATCAATGTAGTCTGGGCAAGATAAACTAGGCCATTGAGCCAGGCCTGCGCAGTTAATATATATTATTATTGGTGACGCCGGGGCCCCAAGACCCCTGTAACTAGGAACCAATGACACGGCGATCTAAGGTCTGATTACAAGGACGGTTGCTATACGTTGTTTTTAGTGTTACAGGTTTGTAACTTTACCTTAAGGCGGCAGGGATCGCGTATGTGACCTCCATGCCAGCATGTATAGCCCATGACTCTGGAATGGCACAGACACACTGCTGAATGTGCCCCTCAGTGCAGCCTTTTCTATTGGCTCTCTAGCCTGCCCTTCACAGGTTTTTTTGCACTACTCCCGCCCCAACATCTCAGCCTTTCTCTCCCATTGCAAATGCCTTTAGTTGGGGTGGACAAAGAGACTATTCTTGAACTCACCCAAGGCAATCAGAAGTGTGCGCGGAGGGAGGGCAGCCCTGTCAGGGGTGGGCAGCCGCTCACCGTGCGGGGCTCTCTGGGCACCAGTGCAAATATTTTGATGCTCCAGACAAAATAGATTTTTCAGATCAGTCTGCCATTTAAGAGCTGCCCTTACCCAAGGGCTAGAAGGACTTGTTTGAGGCCCTTGACTGCAGTCTGGTGACCTCTTGTTTAGTCTTGTGTGGATGCCGTAAGGCAACGGCCTGCCACGACACTAATGTCGTGCCCGCCCTGTGTGCACCAGCATGTCACAGTTGAACAGTAGAAGGTGAACCTCTTTAATGGAAGGGGAGGTGTTTTTCTGTCACTGGTCTGTTTGGGAGAACTTCTCGGCAGAGAACGGTCCTTCAGAATATCTTGATTGACACCTTCCTACGTTTCATTGCGTTGCTGCCTTGTCCGGGTTGAAATACACGAATATCCCAGCCTGGATGTGCATAATGCGGAAGAGAAGACGTGGCAGAAATAGGTACGCGGTTATGAGCCAGGTGCACTGGCAATGCTGTGCGGGTCTCACGACGAAGGTTCATGGAAGACCATAAAAAAGTATGGGAACTATGATGAGTGCAATGGGGGCGGAGTCAGCTGGGTTGGGTGTGGGACCAGAGATGTGGCTAAAAAGAATGAATTGTTCTGCAAATATTTTGTTGGCCTCTCACCTTCAGGTAAATACATATAAAGTGCAACGCATTCTTCTGTCGGACTCTCCCTTGTCTTCACTGTAGAAGAAACCCCTTCCCTTTCAGTCAGAAGCACCTGAAGATGCAACAGCTGTTTCCCAACAAGAGGTTTAGCCACTTCCACCATTGCTGGCTGGATCTATTTCAGGTCTTGATCTGAGGCGGTTCTCAGGGCTTTGGCAGCTGCCTGTGTCCCTGTGCTATAATTTCAGGTCTCAATGTAGGTTATTGTAGAGGTGTATTGGAAGAGCTGTTTAGGGCCAGTCTGAAAAGCAAAACTTTTTGCACCATCCCCACACTTCAGGAAGCTGCACTAGTATTGGGGCAGGTGTGGGTGATGGCAACCCTGAAAACAGCTACGTAGCCTCCAGCCTACCACGGAAATGCCAGAGTGGCACAGTGGCCAGTCCGGCCATGCCAGCATTCGAACAGCTAAGGTTCAGCAGCTCAGAATGGAGTGTCATTACTGGAGCTCTGTTAGGCTTCCAGTAGTGGCAGCACAGGGTAGAGGGGTGAGACTGGAATGGTCCTACTTCCCATGATCATAGGAACCGTGGATTGATCCACCCCAGATTTTGGAGAGGGGGAACAAAGTAAACAATATATCCCTCTCCCACCCTCGGTCAGATTTATGTAGTGGAATTAAAGACCAAACAGTGGCAAGCAGAATATGTCTCTCTAAAGCCATGCTGCACATTGCCGGTGTGTTCCCTTGAAGCCCTTTTACATCAGACGCATAGTCTGTGAGGGTTCCAGGACCTCTTTGTGTTCTTAATTATTTAATTAGAGTGACTGAGGTGTTGACCTTCTACTCTAATCTGTCTGTTTATCAAGACAGGAAACCCAGCAGTACAAGGAAAGTCAGGAGATGCTATTTTTAGATCTCGCCTAAGACAAGGCATGCTCTGTCTGTTGCAAGACAAATTGTTATCTTACAATAGGCATAAAGCCCGCCCAGTGACCCTCATTTATTTTTTAGCAGTGTGGGCTTTCCTTCCTCTTCTTTTGTTTGTACTGTCCCTGGAACATGGACACAAATATGTCCTTCCACTGCTCTCTTCTACAGATGCTACATATTTATTTTAGTTTAAGCTCTCTATAAGAGTGCATGAGTTTTCCTGGTGTCTCCTTCATCTTCCTTTCTCCCCTCCTTCGCAACGCTCAGTGTTTCACTTGCTCACCCATGTGCTTCTGCCCCACATTCCCACATTGCCTTCTCACCCATTTGCTTTCTCCCCGCCATCTCTACAATGCATTGTTTCTCCTGTTTAATCCCCTCACCATCCCTGTGTTGCTTTCCCCACCCACCCACTTGGATTGCTTCAATCCCTCATCCCCTGTGTTGCTTCTGTCCACCTTTGTTGCTTCCCTGACCCACTTTAAACAAGCATTGGCGTAGCCAATAGGTCTCGCTTTTGGGACCTTATAAGTATTTAGTTATGCAGCATAATATCCTTGATGCAATAACAACTGCTGCATGGCTAAAAACGTATAAGGTCCCAAAGGCGAGACCTATTGGCTATGCCAATGCATGTTTTTTTTGCAACACAGCAGCATGAGTTGCTGGGCAACATGACTTAAAGAAAAAAAAGCACTATGACTCGGTCAATACTGTCCACGTCATTGCGCTTTTAAAAAAATGTTTTTATTTTAAAATGCCTAATTGCACAAGCACACACAGAACCCTCCTTGCTTAGAGAAGTGCATGAGTCGGAGGGTGGGTAGAAGTGGTGGGGGTGAACAAGGGGAGAAGAAAGGGATGAGGGCGGGCATGGTGCAAGAGAGAAGAAACCTTCATGGGGTGAGTAATGGGAAACAGGAAACGAAGGGAAAAGCAGAGGGGGATGGGGGAATCTGTGGACAGGGCCATTTACGTAATCATTATAATACGTAACAGAACCTACCCTTTACAATCACGTAGGTTAAAAAAAAAAGTTGCTCAATAAGAAACGCTGTGATTGAAAACGATAACCTGCTCAACTTAATGCGTAACATTGTCTGCATTGCCCCCAGACACAATAACCAGTCCCATCTCTGCTAGGCTTTGAACACAACTGCATGAAAATGCAGCTGGCGATTAATCGGAGGCCGGTGAGATGAGAGGACGCGATAACAAACACTGCCAAAGCCAAGACCTGATCTCCTGCTAAGTGGGCTAGGGCGCGGGATGGATGACACATACAAAGAATATGTCCCACTTTGCATATTAGCATATCACATACTGTGCTTCAATATGGAGACCGCGACAACAATGGGCTTAGACAATGTCCAACCCAGAACTAACCTGTGGCAATCATTGAATTTCTTTCGGCTGCTTACAGACTTTAAAGGCATTAATGTAAACGGTTTGTGCCGGACTGCCTTTGATCTTAAAAGTTACATTGTGCAATAGTGTCAGCATTTCACGTCACTTAAACGAAAACCAAAATGACGTATCTATTCATTAAGAGGTAGTACATGCTTTGGTTGAAAGCAGAGCAGGTCGTAAATGTGTCTAAGAAAATAATGGTCCAATACACGGAGTCCATGTTTTGTTTTATATTTATAGTGATGCAAAAGCAGCGTTCTCAAACACATTAAAAGCTTTTCGAACTTACCAAGGCGATCCTGTTCCCAGCTACTATTTACTCACCGGCGCCAGATGGTCTCCAGGTTTAATTAGTGCTTACGTGCTTTGGGGCCTGGTGCAAGCAATGATGTGGGGGAGGTTCTCTGGCTGCAGGGAACTACGTAGAAGGGGTGCATTGGAGAGGGAGATCGTCCGAAACCACATCCAATCTTATGGTGTGCTCAAACCATAATAATAATAAAAAACAAGGCCTGCACGCCATTTCCATTACACAACAAGTGGTCTTCGACACGGACAGGGCGGCGCGAGTGGGCGCGTGACTGCAAAAGTGAAAGCAGCTGCAGCGTCCACATGCTTTCTGTGTGCTCGCGAGGGATGCGCTGAGCGCATGAGGAGAAAGGCGGTCTGGACACGGACAGGGCGGAGCGAGTGGGCACGGGCTGCAAAACTGAAAGCAGCTGCAGCGTCCACACGCTTAATGACCTGTGAAAGACCGATGGCGGCTGCGCGCATGCGCGCTCGCATGAACGCAAGTTCTAGGCCAGCCAAAACGTGGGGTAGCACTTTGAAAACCCACCGACTAAATGTCTCGCAGAGCAGCGCATGCGCTGGCTCAGCGAGACCTACAAACTATACTCACCCCCACCTGCATCCCCATATTGCCTCCTCCCACCCGCTCTAGAAAAAAGAACGCTGTTGCATAGTTTTTTTCCATTTTAGTTACTAATCAAACTTGTATCAGTAACTATTGAGAAAAAGAAAGCGGCTGTGTCTTTTTGTAGGCACACGCATTAATGCACCCATAAAATGACACTGGCTGGCTGCTTCAAAAGCATTTTTTTTTAGTTTGTTTAACATTAGCAAAGACAAAAGGTCCCAAATCGAGACCCATTGACTTTGCCAGTGCTTGTATGTTAATATTAGTGCTAGTTTGGGTGAAATTGAAAAAATAATAATTAGTAAATAGCTGAATAATCTCAGAGTTCCCCACAGGGTTGGCTCTTTAGGTTGCAGCTCTTCGAGGAGATGCTTTACAGTTCAGCATGATTTCAGACAGACATGTCTGCCACTGTGATTCATCTTTAGTGTTTGTGGAACATTCTAAAGAGAAGAGCGCACCTTTAAATCATATGAAGAATGTGTGTGTGTGTGTGTGTGTGTGTCTGTTTGTCTGTCTAGCGTCAGTTGTATTTAAGAAGTGAAAAAGTGTATTTATTGAACACCACAAAACAAATTAAATAACGATATTTGAATAACAAAACACAAAGCACTGACCTCTGATGTTTAATGGAAGCGAGAAGAATGTAAAGCTACAGTCTCCGAACTGCACAATAAGCAGTCCTGGACTCCAATCCCAGCTTCAACACTTGACCAAATTATGTGATCTGTGGCCCACTGTTTTACTTCACTATGCATGATTTTCTCTTACCATCCAGTTTGAAAGCACATTGAAGTGATTAAGTAAAAGGATCTGCCCTCTACTAAAACCTCACTGATATGTGGATAGTATAAAACCATCTTGCTTCACGTTTAATTACAACACAGGCTATATAAATATAGACTTTATAAACAAGGGGGAGGTAGAGGAAAAAGAACAAAGGGGCTCATCCTTCAGGTAGATAAGTTATAATCTAAGAGAGCCCTTCTGTCACACGAAGGTTTTTTTTTCTTTCCACTGTGATGTTTATTAGGAAAACGGTGAGTTTTCCTTAAATAACCCTCACCCACCAGGGTTTCCCCTTGGTGGCATGCTTCATCATTGGGTTCTTCCCGTTCTGCTGTGGAACGGGGCAGCTACGACCTACGAGTTACGTGGGAGCACTTGTTGGTAAACAAATATAGTGGATGAAGTTTAAGGTGGGAGTGGGAGAGGGAGAAGAATTAAAAATACCTGGCTGGTAGGAAAGGATTCTTAACTTATACCTCTACCCGGTATGTTTAAAATGTGGGGAGAATGGGGGAACTTGGAGGAAACAATGTACCTCAGTTCCGCTGGTCAGCATGTTTCTAGCCCTACCCCAAAGCTATTCTTCAGGACTAAGCTTGAATGCTCCCTAATACCTCTCTGATATCTTCTCTTTCTTAGGGAAAAACAAAACTGTGAGAAAAGCAAATAAATACATACTGCACCAAATGGTGTTTGTATCAGGATAGTCTGTTGACAAAATATCAGTTGCTGCCAAATTGCAGCATGAGACGGTATGGGGGAAGGGACGCCTGTAGTCACACTTGCATGAAGGCTACTCCCTTGCTAGGGGTGGCGCCCGCCCGTGGCCCCACGTTTGGAAGATGCTGCTTTGTTATTTATTCAAAAGGTAAGGAATCTGTGGTTAGAAGTATGCATTAGAAGAGCAATTTACTTATCTTTGGTAGCACTCTCTCTGGTGGACTAACCTGAGATTCTTCACCACCTTCCCTTCCCTCTATTCTGTGGAGTGGACTTTTATGTTTATAAATCCTCCAAAGTTAGAGAACGCACACTGTCACTCTTTCAATTTGTCACTGATGGTCTCCGTCTGACTGTGTGGAAGAGTGCAAATGTAAATTGCATAATCACACTGGAGTGGTATATATAAACCGCTCCAGAGCGGGAACGAGGTGACCACAGAGCCCAATGATGCCACCTGCTGGCACTTGAGAACTTTTACCTTGAAAAAGTTTTGAATCTAAGCGGATGCAGACAAAATTCAAATGGTGAGGAATCTGCAGTTAAATAGAGTATCCTCCAGAATGAGTGTTATCAAAGGTAAGTAACTTGCTGTTTTATGCACTTTGGGTTTGATGTGCATTGCCAGAGTGGTGTGTGTGTCAGTGACCTGGATTAACAAGTAGTCATGACAAGGGGTTAATTTATGTGAAAAAAAAATGCTAGGGCACTCATCAGGAGGCAGCTTGCAACAGCCTATTTCTCCTACTAGCGCCGCCTAAAACAGAACCAACTATTAACCCTGAAAGTAGGGAGATGATGTGGCACAATGGCCAGAGCTGCCGACTTCGAAGCTGCGGAACCAGGGTCAAGCCTCGGCATCATCTCAACATCCTGTTAATCTTGGCAAATCACTTACCGTGCCTACCATAAATGAATGAGTCCTTAACTGGTGCTCGTGAAAAGTGCTGGTGTTGATTATTAAGTGCCGGTGCTGAGCACTGGAAACCACTGACTCAAATTGAGCACTGGTCAGGACAGTTATTAGGGTCAGAAGTGAGGCACATTTGACATACCACCTGTAGGTTCTAAAAATGGAATAGCAAGGTATGCTGTAGTTCGAGACACAACTTAAACACAGTTGTGTAGAGAGCTGCTCACTGAAATAGCTGGGACTCTGTCTGCTGGTTAGGGTCACTTATGAAGCTGTGTGTGCATCCAGCATGGACACAATGTACCAAGTGAGAGCAGTCTAAATAGAAGCGCATTGCTAAAGCTCCTTGTTCCCATAACCAGAAAATACCTGGCAATAAAATACGGGGGGCAGGAAATGGTGGCACTGGATTGTCAGCAGAAGGTAGGAACCAGCACACATTGCCATTGAGGAAGAGATATACATTATTAAACAACTAATCAAAAAACTCAGAGTAATTGAAGAATCGTTGAACATTTTAGAATGAATTGAATAGTGCAATGGTTAAAAACAGGCAGGCAGTGATCAGGCTTGTAGGTGCTCTTTGCTGTTGTCTCACTCATGGAGCAGCAGAACTGAGTTTGATGTCTGTCACGCAAGTGCAGAAGCCAGGCCCGGACTGGCCGTTGTGGGCACCGGGTAATCCCCCGGTGCGCCGCAAGGGTGGGGGCCGGTGTTGGTGCAAAATCGGCCCTGTAACAAAATTTGGCCGAAAACCGGCCCTGGCAAAGAGTGCGGTCGCACCCCCCCCCCACCCCCCCACCCCCTCCGGCGGGGGCGGCCGAGCACTTTGCCAGGGCCGGTTTTGGTTCCCAGTCAGGCCCTGGCAGGAGCAATGGCAGCTACCATAAACAAAGGGTGGTAGGGCGGGTGGAGGGAATGCAGGAGGTGTCGTGCCTCTCCCATGTTAAAACAAGCATTTACAATGCAATGGTTTTGCCTTTGGAAAAGTTAGAGCTATTGGCATTGTAAATGACAAAATTTGTATTTATGTGTTGGTTTTGAAAACAGATAAATAAATGGCATTGTCATTTACATTGCCATTAGCTTAATCTCTCGCAAATGTGAGACCTATTGCAATTGCACCCACACATACACACAGAGCCACACACACACACAAAGGCACACACACACACACACACACACACACACACACACACACACACACAGAGCCAGCCGCACACACAGAGCCAGCCGCACACACACACACACACACACACAGCCAGCCACACACACACAGAGCCAGCCGCGCACACACACACAGCCAGCCACACACACAGCCAGCCGCACACACACACACACAGCCAGCCGCACACACACACACACAGCCAGCCGCACACACACACACACAGCCAGCCGCACACACACACACACACAGAGCCAGCCGCACGCACACACACACACACACACACACAGAGCCAGCCACACACACACACAGAGCCAGCCGCACAAACACACACAGAGCCAGCCACACACACACACACAGAGCCAGCCGCACACACACACACACACACACACACACACACAGAGCCAGCCAAGGCTGCAAAGAAGATAAAAAGTAACTGGGTAATATAAAGGAGGTACAGGAATATGAGTAGTAGAGATTGAAAAGGTGTGTGGCACATGAAGAGGTCTGGCAACAGGTTATGAGGTAAAAAGGCTGAGTGGGTGTTAAGGAATGGGTGGGATCTGCAGAGTGGGAATGAAAGTTGTCGGGGTGGAAGAAAGGAGCCCAGGCTGGGGTTCAGGATGAAGGGGAAGAATAGCAACACAGAAGGCAAGGAGCAGCATTAGCACTCCACGTGACCTCACACTGGACAACTGGACAGAAACCGCAAGATTTCCAGCCCACAGATTTACATATTCTGCGCACTAATGCACCCATCACTGGAGAGACTAAATTGCATGCATCCTAGCATCAGAGCGCAGACAGCAATGGGGAGGGGCAAATGGAGCAAAGAGGCGGGAGATATTACCTGTAGCAATAGAGGAGGGGGCACAACTGGGTGCCCTGGGCCATTACCTAGAGCAAAATGCTTGATCTCAAAGAAATGCTTTGGAAGAACAATGGTTCAGGGTAGGCCTTAAGAGGTCCTTAGCGAGGAATAGAACAGAGAGCGAGTGCTTAATAAGTCGCTGGGGAGCAGAGGTAGTAGGTATTGGTAGGAGTTTTTTATTTTACTCTCTTTTCTTAAGGGTATACATAAATAACTATACTGTATTGCAGGTGCTCAAGTGAATAATAAGGTGCAGGACGTGACATAAGTGATCAAAGTGAACGAACTGTCACACAACAACAACAAGGATAAAAACACAACAATTATATACAAATAGAACGGGTGAAATTCCTTGGGTGGGTCGACGGCGTTTCGATCTATATTAATCTAGATCATCATCAGGACAGATGAGCCTCCTGAAACTTGCCGGTGCTCTTTAAGGCAAGGATGATTAGTTGGCAATACAGTAGATGTTGCTGTACTCAATTTGAATTGTTTACTTAGTGAAAGCATGGGTCTTCCACTGAGGGGAACAAGTAGCGCTCGGTCACATCTACTTTGCCCAGGGTCCTACTTGAATTTGAGGGGTTTAACTGTGAGAACCCGAAGTTTAGTGGAAGGGGTTCGCTTAGCAAGGTCGCTTTTGCAGTGCAGCAGTCTTGGCGCCTGTAATTATTCGGGCGTCACGTCGTGGCAGTAGAAGGGAGTCCAGGTATCTCTTCCGCGATAGCTCAGAAAGTCCTGTGCACCAATTAAGCATTAAGGCTAGTTTAATCTGATTTTTAAAAAAATCAGCTTAGTCCGTTCCTCCTACCTCCTGGCTCCAACCTCAGGTCTGCACCCCTTCACCTCATGCCTCTCCGACCTCTGCAGTCTGCAACCTCTGTGAAAGCTCCAGGCAGTTTCCCGGTAGCTTCACTCCAGGAGGTTTCAATGCGCCGTTTGTATTTCAATTGCCGGTACCTCACCAGCACCTCCAGCTGTTAGGATGCTGGTCCAAAGAAAGAACAGCCAGTGGTGAGATTCGGACACAACGCTGCGTATCAACGCATCAGCCGGACATCAAAGGGCATCAAGGGGGCCACCATTAGGCACTCCATAAACCAACACGGAGCTCCATGATTTCCGTGACGTGATCACTCAAGCACTGAGCGGCAAAACTCCATTGCAGGGGGCAGGGCTGCGCTACTTGTGGCTACTCGGAGGCATGGTTCTACGTAGCCATCCCCAGCATGCAACCCGCAAACCGCTATTGCGCTATTAGCGTAATAGAGAGCACAGAACTATCGCACTGCTGAGAAGCAGCACCTTGGACACAATGAACAAGATGACGGGATTTTGACACGGAGAGGTAACCGCCCGAGCCACACGAAGGAGACCTGCCGGCAGGTACACTATGGCGGAGCTGCTGTTCAGGCGCTGTCAGACAATAGCCTGCATTGCTCCCTAATACTAAATTTGTTGGAGGTACCCACTAGGGGTGCCGGATGGCGCGGCTATGCGATGACAGCGGCGACAGCGGTGAAGATAGGACTGCTACCAAGTGCTGTGACCGCTGCCCACAAGCAGCAGAAACATTCGTATAGGGCAGGTACACGAGCACTACCGGCGAATTAACTTGAGGGCTGCCGGCAGCCTGAAGCAATACCATCCAGTGCGGCCGACCGACGGCCCTCCGGAGGCCGCTGCAGTGATTAAACACTTACCGGGGAGAGGCTTCAGATAGCGCTGACCACAAGACCCCCAGCACTAAGTTGTGTAAGATGACAGGGGCTTGATGCAGGATGGGCCCGCTACCCCAGCGTGGCTGATGAGCTTAGTGAGTACACAGGGAGCGGGCCTGCAACGTGGGAGGAGATGGATGACTGCTAAGCATTCTGCTGCCCAGGCGAGACTTTGAGATCCAATGTAAATGTGAGGCAGCGCTGGGGAAGAGATCTGCTGCATGCGGTTGCGTGGCTGTATGGAGGCCCAGTGCCTATGATAACATCTCTGTGGGGGCCATCTTGAGAATGGTTTGACTGTGGCTGCAAGTACAACAAGCACCTACGGGCACACAGACAGCGGGAGGAGGGCGGGAACGGACAGCGGGAGGGGGGGCGGGAAAGGGCACACGGACAGCGGGAGGGGGGGCAGGAACGGGCACACGGACAGCGGGAGGGGGGCGGGAACGGACAGCGGGACATCGCGCAACCCACCCCTGAAAACCACACTTCCAAAATGGCGAAAACAAAGCTTGGAAAAAAATAAATAAACCACCGCCCACTGCCGCATGACGTAGGAAAAGGGGCAGGATGAGAAAAAGATCGCCGGAACGCCCACGAATCGCCTCGGACCGTGACGGACAGATCTCACTTCCAATGGCTAGCCTCCATTTATGGAGCTAGCCAATGGAAGTGAGAGGCGGTGACCAAGCCACATACTCTTCTCAAAAGTTGCATCGTGCCGCCTCTTCTCTTCCTGCCTGGTCCCAGCAGACCCTGGGACAGACTCCCATCCAATCCCTGTGCTGCAGAGCAGCACGGGATTGGCCTGAGTGGGATAGAAAGAAGCTCCGCTCACGCCAGGGAGTCTGTGGGGTTTCTCAAGCCCGGCTGCTCAATGCAGCTGGGCTGGAGAAAACCTAAGTGCGCATGTGTGTTTTGGTCGGCCTGAGACTTCCAGCCAAAAACACATGAGCACTTAGGGAATGGAGTGCACATAGCACTCCTCCTACCCTCCCATGCCTTGGCCCGCCCCTCCCTACAGTGCTGGCTCAGAGCGGGCAAATGCAAAATAAAACAATTATTTCGGTTTTCATTTGCTGGCACAGAGCCAGGCAGTGGGGCGACGGTCCTCCGCCATCGCGAAGGAGCCACCTCTGCAGGAGCACTGAGGCTGCTAGAGACTCCCAGTGTGTTGCTAGCTGTGTTCTACATGCTCAGAAGTGTTGGTCCGAATTTCAAGAATTATAGTGATGAAAATGAAGCTACAAGTCCCAGACTCCAAAGAGTTGATCATTGAACAAGGTCTGTCTGAAGATGAGCCGCGTGGGACAGGGCTATTTGGCAGCTGTGGGGCAGTGAGGAGAGGAGCTTTGTGCACTTGTTGACTAGAACTATTGTCACAGTTAGGTCTGGATAGATGAGAAGGATCCAGGGTGTATCTATTACTATATTGGAGAAGGTCGGAGGGAAGTGACCGGTGCATGGAAAGGAAAGAGGAAAGTGAAGATGAGATGGTGATATGAGAGATGTGCAAGTGCAGAGAACAGTGAGAGGGTGAGATGATGAGGCAAGATGCAGGGCGAGGCAAGATATGCATAACAGAACGTGTATTTGTGAAGCGCACTTTCACCCAGAAGGACATCTTGTCTCTGAATAACAGATGTTTGTTTGATGTTACTCATTTTATTGGCATTAGAAGGATGAAAAGCTGAGTGGACCCGACAGAATTTGAACTTGTGACTATGAGGTCAAACACAGGCCCCTATAGTGGATGCATGAGGGCATGGTGGGGTTCAGATGAGCATGGTGAGCAACGCAACATTTTTTTGTATATAGTTTTTTTGGGGTTTCACAGTAATACTTCAAGTGCATTCTCGAAGCCATATACTTTTGATATTTTGAACGATTCCCAAAATCCCCCCACACGCCCCTTCTCCTACCAGTGCACACCTAAGGTAGGTAGACAGTGCGGCAAGCAGAGTCCATCAGTATCTGTGCCAGGCCTGACATTAACAATGGTGAGCAATGTAAGATGATTCCATTACACCTTAAAGCCACTAAGGACACTGCAAATACTTATACCCCCGTCCCACAAAATGTTGTGACCTCAATCTGGCCTATGGGCAAGTGAGGTCTCCTCTCACGCCTGCGGGGTACCAACCCTCTAGCCCCACAGTGTGGCCTGCTCATAGGCATGATGGGATCATAAGAGGAGACCCCGAGCCAACATTGAGACTGCATTAGAATCCTTCCAGGCACTAGCATGCCCCATCCAGAGAGGGAGGAAAGCCCTATATTCTGTGGCAGAGTAAATATAAGTAGTCCCCAGGACAATGAATCTAACAGGAATATTCAGTGGCTCAGTAATTCCATTGATTATGGTAACTGATATGTTTATTCTAGTCATACAATAATTTTTATGACTGATATACTCGCACAGAAACGTAGCCAGGTATATTCACTCAAATGGTAATTAATTCTGCTTCACATGAGCAGGAAGATATTTTCATGAGTAAAGAAAATGTTTAATGACCAATTAGATGGCGCCAGAATTCTAAGGTCTATTGTGCACAGCTGATGGTGACAATTGTAAAGTGTTCTTATAAGCTCATTTATCAGTAGCTCTAGTTAACCGGCTTAGTACTGAGGTAGCTGTAACTCCTGAGATAATGGCTTGAACCGGAGAAATCTTGGTAGAATCTGCATCTTAACTTTTTCATTGTTTAGAAGGGTTTTTCATTTATGCCCACTGTAAAGTGAGTAGTTTAGGCAGTGCTTTTTAGGTTTCGCCTGGCGTAGCACTGCGCAGCAGTGTTCGCGCAGGCGAAATCTTATGTTTTAGCAGTACGGGGCTTTGTCCCGCCTCCCTGTTCCATTGGCTAGCTCCATAAATGGAGGCTAGCCATTGGAAGAGAGATCTGTCCGTCATTGTCGGAGCAGATTCGTGGGCGTTCCGGCGATTTTTACTCTTTCCGCCCCTTTTAGAACGTCATTGCGGCGGTGGGCGGATGTTTTTTTTCTTTTTTTTGGTCTCGGCATGTTTTTGCCATTTTGGACGGGTCTTTTGCAGGGGTGGGCTGCGCGATTGTCGTCTCCGTGGCTTCGTCCTATTTCATAAATGCTTAGTTTACACTGGAAATGGACCAGTGAGACCATCCTTCGCCCTGGCCCGCTGGGAGAGCATGTGCCCATGCGCATTTTCAATCGATTTCTCTCCTCCGCGACCGGGCTGGGAGGAGGGATTTGAGGCGGGGCTTGTGTGTGTTGGCTGATGCCGTCCTCTTCCTCTAATCCCTGCTGCTGCTTCTTTCTCCTCGCCGGGGTCCCCTCTGCCAGAGCTTTCTCTCCGTCTGTGCAGCCTCGTTTTCCCGGTTCGTATGCGGCAGCTCCTGGGGCTGGATGCTGGTCGTTATCCTACCCAGGAGCTACCAGAGACGGCGTGGACTAGAGGTAGGTGGCTGGCTGGTGCAAAACTGCTTCTCTCCTGTTTTATGATGATGCGCGATTACGGGTCCTCGCTGCTGTGCTGAGCTGGTAACGTTAGCATGGGGGTGGCGGTAACCATGAGGGAGGGATTCTCACAAACACATGGACTCTCCCTCTGGGGCTACAGCTCCATCACCCAGCGGCTTTATAGAGAAACTGATTGACTCCCCTCCCTTTACCTTACCTAGCAACTCGGATTAAAATAGGAAATTGTCATCCTCTCACGCCCCGTGTCCCCTCTCGATTTCAAACCGCTAATTCTGACGCCCTCTCCAGGTTATTTTCTTAAACATATTTTGAATGGAAGCATCTAAAAAAAATAATAAAGCGTTTGTTTTTCTCAAAATCCACGCGTGGTGCCTAGCAACAGGGCGGTGCACTACTTTTCTGCGTAAGAGCCGTGTGATTTGTGTTTTTATTCAGATGTTTGTGGCTTTTTTTTCCCGTCAGCTGTTGTGTTTTTTTATGAATGTAGTTTTGTGCTTTAAATACAGAGTGCCCACGCCGGCCCTTTAAAAGGATGTATGTGTTATTCAGGGCACAGGTTACTCCAAGGTTGCCCGTGGTGAGGGTGGTGCCCTCACGTTTCTTCCTCCTTCCGCATTAGTCCCCACCTTCCCTGTGGCCGCTGACAGGTGAGGGTGCAGCTCCAGCAGGAACAGCGATGATGTTGCAAAACAGATTGCACTGGAGCATCCTCAGGAGGCTCTCTGCCCACGAGGGCAAAGAATACATGTTGTTAGGAAGCTTCAAGCCATTCCATCAACTAATCCCAATAACGGCTTCCAAGCACCCTTTTTCGAGGCTGCTCACACTTTTTTCTGGGGTTTTTTCACGCATGCCGGCACAATGGCAAGAAGGCATGTTTAGTCACTTCAACTCCTGGTACCTTGCAGCATGTCTGACTCGTCCCTGTGGCTAAAGTGGAGATTGCAGAGGAGGGTTGGCTCTGTCAGTTATTTTTTAACATCAATGGGGCTATCCCACCTTATGAAGACCATAGTAGGTCACATCTCGCTTTAAGGATTGGAGTGTTTTGTGTACCACAAGTGCTTTTGATATCTGCTGCTCTATCCTGCAGATGATTGCACGAGCGTCTGGATGTCAAGGGAAATGGTTATTTTGTCACATAACTGTAGTAAGAACACCACTTGACTAGTGAGCAATGAGATTCTGAATGTCAGCCAGTTTATCCACAGACATGAATAGATTTTAGAGTTAAGTGTAGACTAGAGTATTAAATAGCAAACACAAGGAGATGAATGGCTGAAACTTTTCAGACACTTGCCCCAAGTCACAGATTGGGGTTGAATCAACCATCGTTCTTTAGTTCACTTTGCCACCTCAGTTCAGACCCAGCTATATACAAATCAGTCTTGACCCCAGGCCTCATGGGAACAGTCCAGCCCAAATTGCCAATCCAGGTCTTCCCTGAACCGGACACAAGCATCCTGGGGTCCCTTTCGGGTAACACCCCTAATCAGCAAGGCTAGCTTGAATCCAGTGGCAAAGTGAGCAAGGCACCCACTTCGGGTATACCCTGCCAACAAGTGTGTGGAGTATTAAGATATCCAGGTTTATCGACCTGGAAGCCCCTTGGTTGGATGAATGCTGAGTAGTTTACTTTGTGCCCCTGTTTCGTTGGCAACATCGTTAAGAGGAGGTTATTTCCACACATGCTTAACTAAATAAGCTAGTTCCCCATGTTGGCTGTTACTTAAGTGAGTGGTTTCCCTTAATCTCCAAAAATCTGGATACGTTAAAACATCTGCAGTAATAATGCACACAATGTTGGTGAATGCGGGCCCTGCAGCCAGAGAGATTAAGCTATTGGCATTGTAAATGACAATGCCATTTATTTATCTGCTTTCAAAACCAACACATAAATACAAAATTTGTCATTTACAATGCCAATAGCTCAAACTTTTACAAAGGCGAAACTGTTGCATTGTTAATGCTTGTTATTTGCATGTGACCACGCCCCCTACTCTATGTCCTGACTCTTTCCCATTTTCAGTGCATGCGTATACTCGGTTTACGCTCTCATGTCACCTATTAAGTGAAGCCTCGTATGCAGGACACCTTCTTACATAAATGTATGATCATCCTCAGCAGCTCCCTTTTTGTGATGGACTGTGTGCTTCAGAACATGCTTCGCACATGCTCAGAAAAGTCATGCACTTCTTCATGATCGCTTCTTCTATTAAAATTATTTTTTTGTGGGGAGGAGCATGGATGGCTTGAATGGTGTACCTTTTTATTTTAATTTTATTTTATTTTAGGAGTTTTGTATAGCGCTGCCCTGACCCGTGGGTATTGGAGCGCTTTACAACATTGTTTCAAGATATTTTAAACATATTAGAACAATTTTCAGCAAAAAAGTTCGGTAGTCCAAGAGTGCTGAGTCTTCTAGAGGTAGTGGTAGAGTCCAGAGGTAGCCTTGTTGAGTGCTAAATTTCGGTATACTGAAGAAGATCGGCAGTCCCAGACTGCTGAGTCTTCTGGAGGGAGAGTTCTGAGGTAGCCTTGTTGAATGCTGAATTGAGGTAGACCGAAGATTGTGAGGCAGCGTGAATATTGTGCATAGCTAGTCATTCAGGTGGGTTGAGGTGGATGTGAGCAGTGTATAATAAGAGAACACCGGCGTCAGGGATAGCGTGGCTATCCATTCGGGAGGGTGCGGTTCAGCAGGAAGGTTTTGAGGTGTTTTTTTGAATTTTGTGAAGGAAGGGATATTCTGATGTCTGCTGGGATAGAGTTCCAAATTTTAGGTGCGGTTCCGGCAAATGATCTCGCAGCTGTTTTTTGTTTGCGTGTTCTCGAGGGGATGAGAAGGAGGGAGTTTGAGCTCCTGAGGGTTCTCGTCTGCCTGGCCCTTTTGAGTTTGGTGGCTAGATAGTCCGGTTTTCCAGTGTGGAGGGCTTTGTGGGTGAGGCATGCTGTTCTGGAATTGGCAAGCTGTTCTACTGGGAGCCATTTGAGTTCTCTTAGAGCTGGTGAAATGTGGTCATATTTCCGGATTCCAGTGACCACATTCTGGCTAGTGCGTTGAGTGTTGTTTTGAAGGGAGCCAAGTTGGATTTTGTGGCGCCGGTTAGGGTTGTGTTGCCATAGTCGAGCCTGGATAATATCAGAGATTGTGTGACTTGTTTGAGGTCTTTAGCAGGGATGAATGGTTTGATTTTATATGGAACCTTTAGGTTGAGGAAAGCAGTCTTAGCAGAGTTTTTGATGTGTTTGGTCATGTCCAGTTTGGGATCTAGGGTGATTCCTAGGGATTTTACGGATTTGGCCAGGTTGAGATTACCGTTTCGAGCGTCCAAAACTTTTAGCCACGCAACAATTTGAGGGTTCTCTTCTTTGTTGGAGATGAGGAGGATCTCTGTTTTTTCTTGATTGAGTTTGAGGTGATTTTGGGATAGCCAGCGTTGAATTTGTTTTAGAGTGTTGTTGAGTCTGAGGATGTCTTTCCGGGAGGAGGTTTCTAGATAGATCTGGGTGCCATCAGCGTATAGGTGGAAGGGGATCCTCGTCTTTTTAAGAATGGTGGTGAGGGGTTCCATGTATATGTTGAAAAGTTGCGATGAGAGCACTGAGCCTTGGAGTACACCTCTGCTGACAGGGTGGAGTTCAGAGGTAAAGTTTTTGATTTTTATCTTTTGCGAGCGGTTCTGGAGGAAAGAGGTGAACCATCAGAGGACCATTTCAACAGCACCAACCTTTTCTTGTATGGCCTTGATGAGAAGTGGGTGATCTACCGTGTCAAAGGCTGCCGATAGGTCGAGGAGAACCACTTACCAAACACTGTCCCCAATATCACTCGTCTGCTCCTTTTCGTCAAAACGCCAAGTTACTTCTCCATCCCCTCCAACTTTCTAAATACCAATCATTCTGAACATGAAAGACGGGCTATTACAAAATGACTCGAAAAAATGGTATGAACTCAGCCACCATCTTGAAGGGGGAAACCTTCCTCCAACAATACAGATTTCACAAGTAGAAAATTCAACCCCGCGATAACTGCCTGGTCAATTCCCTATAAGATGTTACAAATACCATGCTGGACTCCTGTTCTACCTCATGATGACGCGTGCATCAAAACTGTACACTACTAATTCCAAGTGACACGGTAGGAAGACAGACTAAACACTCCGATCGGTGAATGCTGGACCGCAATAACGAAGGAGGCAAGTGTGCCCCTACACTGCCAAATTACTACTTCATCAGTCATACCCTACAAGTCGACAGGGTCAAACTCATAACACCACTGATCGTTTGGCACAACTACCTCACAAAGTTCTATGCGACCACGAAACCCAGATTCCTGAGCTGGGCATCATTTTAGGACCCACATATGGTACCATCCAGTTGATCACGTGTTTTCAGTGATAGGCGTGGCACACATTATGAAAATGAGTCGTTTCGCACTTGGGTGAGGTGGAGGTCTTTTTTGTTTATGCTGGGAACTACCACACAGATAGTTCAGCCTGATAATTTGGGATATAGGTTTTTAAATGGTAACATTAAGAGTTATTGAACTTTCGGAGAAGTATCGGCATACTGAAATGTATATCTTTCTTATTGTTTTAGATTTTCCCCTGATGAAGGGACTGACAAAGTCCCGAAATGCATTGGGCTCCATCACAAACAAGCTGTTGATATTTGGAATATCTGTAAACCTCATACATTGAATTCCATGATACATTGCGTTATATGTTTGTAAAAATGCATTTGCTATTGTACAATTTGGAAAACTCAGTCTATGTATAGATGCTTATCTTTATGTTCTTTATTGAAAAAGTATATTGAAAACTAAAATGTATGTTTCTATAAAGAGGTTTAAAACAAGGAAGGTTGCCTTCAGTGAATTGTGCGCAGCGTACCCAGACACTAGTACTTTGTCTAACTAATAAAAAAGTTTTGAATATATGTACCAGGGGTCAAAACTGTACTATTTGAGACTTCAATATTATGGTACAACCGCAGCTGAGTGGTATTATTAGAAAGAATCGCTTTAGTCCCCTCCCACTACTCATGAGTGAGACATTGTTTAGCTCTAAATAAAACTTTTAATGGATGTTACATGGGGCTAAAAACATGTATCTGCAACATTAATGTGATCAAAACCCACATCAACGAGCCTCCCCTTACTAAAGACATAAATTAAAAGAAATATACAGTTAAGTTTTAGTAGGTATCCATGTTAAGACTGTCTGAATAAGACAGATAGACCAGGGAATATCTGAGAACATTCTGGTAGGGGGCCCCCTAAAAGACTGGGCCCCTAGGCAAGAACCCACTTTGCCCATGCCTTAAAACGTCTCTACTGGGGCAGAAACCTTTGAGTATTGGTTTAACGCTTGGACTAGTGGCTGATCACGCCACTCTGGTTTGCTTTCTTCCATCCTGATGCAGATAGAAGCCGCTTCCGAGCACCCTGTATACTTGGTGACATTCGTACATGTCAGAGTTGTTTCATAGGGTCCCCAGAACTTGCAGAGTCAGACACATAAGACTTTAACTATAGTACAGTGAAGGGGGATATCTACTTGCCGCCATTCTATAGAGGTGCAACCACTGACTCAAGTCTAGTAGAAGCATCCCTATGCAGTTTAAAGAGCTTAGGCACCATGTTCCAGTCACACACACCGGTAAGTTCGAACATGTAACGCGATCAAGTTTTAGTGAAAATGGTGCATTGGATCAACAGAAGCTGGTAAAATGGCAGAAACTGGCATGCTAGATGCACAGACACCACATCTAACATTTATCTGCCGCAGTTTATCATAGATGTATACAAGCAGATCGCTGAGAAAATGGACTACCTGGCCACGTATATACCACTTCTGAAGTAAGGCATGGACAAACTTTCTAACAATAGGATGGAGACAAAGAGAAATCAGGGGGCATATTCACGAATAGTTCACACAACGCAGTGCATTGAGGGAAGTTGCTGTGCTGCTTTGCATAAAACGGCGAGAGCAGAACTGCACCATATTTACAAAGATAGGACACAGTACTGCTCTCTCCCTGTGATGGCGCACTCGTGGCTGCGTAGTGCCAATGCAGGCTCCCTTGCTCCATGACACAAGTGTGCCTCCATTGTAGTCAGAATACATTTTGTGCAGGAAGTGATAGCTGTCTACAAAAAACTATCCCTTGTGACTATTTCCTCTTTGCATGTGTGCTGCAGAATGTAGCACACATGCAAAGAGGAAGTAATGCAAAGAGGAAGTAATGAGGAGAAATAAAGATATTTCTCCTCTGTACGAGAGTCTTCGGTAGGCGCACCAATTGGCGCCACCCCATTTCAACTAATTTTGAGTAAATACAGGTTTGCATAAAAATACACCGGTAGATGCATAGGAATGCCCATAGTGCCATGTAATGCCTCCCAGATGCAAATAACACAATACAGAGCTATGCGCTGTGATGCATAACTTTCTTTTTTTTTTTTAACAAAGTCACACAAATCAGGCTTTGTAAATTTCAAAATAGATTTTGGGCCAGGGCTGTGCAAAAAAAGTGACACAACATCAATATAAAATCTTATTAAATCTGTGACTAGATCTAGAATGTGGCACAATGATACACTCCACACAAATCGGCAAATTAAAAATGTAGTGAAGAAATATGAAACGAAAGTCATGGACTTGGCCGTCGGATTGCAAAGAAATACTGTGCAACTATTTGTCCTGTGTAAGTGCATCGATATACTTCCTGTGGAAGCGTTCCAGAAAAGCTTTCTACCATCACTCTTTAATCGCATGCGCACGGAGGCTTTTCCCGCTGTACGTGGCGTTTTTTAAAAACGCGCGTTACAGCGTGCGAGCGGCGCAACTGATGACGAGCTGAGCTCGTCATCAGCACCGAAGTGGGTAAATACGAAGAGCCCATGACAGGGTTCCAAGTCGAAAGAGTACATAGACCAGCGACACAGCATCAGCTGCCTGGTCCTTCCATGAGAATGATAAAGATTCCCTACAAAGATAAAGATCCAAAAAACAAGATTTTATCAATGTAGCAGCATCAAAGCAAAATAACATATAAAGGTAACAGAAAAAATTTCCTTCAACCCTGGAGGGCTAACCTAGATATGGATAGCAAACACAAGACATTTTAGGGTAACCTAGATATGGAGAGCAAACACAAGACATTGAAGGGGCAGCTTAGATATGGAGAGCAGACACAAGACATTGAAGGGGCAGCTTAGATATGGAGAGCAAACACAAGACATTGAAGGGGCAGCTTAGATATGGAGAGCAGACACAAGACATCGAATGCAGTGACACTGCAAAAAAAAAAAAGCATACCGTACACACTCCTTCCTCCATCCAAGTTCAGAATTGATGCAAAGGATAAGAGATATTTGTTTGATCACAAACTTCAGAAAGAAGGAACACTGGATAAGAATTTATAGGATTTGGATTACCAGACATTTGTACAAATGAAACAGGTGAGCTTGACAAGAAAGATTAGAGAAGGGACTCCTAGTTATACAGTCAGTAATATATATTTTATTAAAACATTGTAATGATGTTTGACGTTACAATGACTAATGAATAATCAACCAACGCCTCACCGATCACATCATCAACACCACGCAGAATGGATTTAGGCTCAACCACAGAACAGAAACAGCACTCATCGCTGCCACTGACGACATCCTCATAATCATTGACAAAGGAGACACAGCAGTCCTCATTGTCCTAGACCTCTCTGCAGCATTTGGCACAGTCTCACACTCCATCCTCATCAGGCACCTGAGGAAGACTGACATGCAAGTACCCGTTCTGCACTGTATCTGCTCTTTTTTAACAGATAGAACACAAGCTGTCAGCCTGCTACCCTTCTCATTGGAAACCAGCAAACTCATCTGTGGAGTGCCTCAATGTTGATTGCTCAGCCCTTTTGGCTTCAATGCATACATGATCCCTGTGGCCAGCCTCATTCATTCACACAACATCAACATCCTCTACTATGCCAACAACACGCAATTCATACTCTCTCTTTTAGGCAAGACCCCCCAACACAAGAAAGAAATTCACCACCTGCATGACTGTAAGTAAGTAAGTAACCTGCATGACTGATGTCGCTAACTGAATGTTAATGTTATTTGTATTTATAAAGCGCAAACTGATACCCGAAGGTGTCCTGGCGCTATGAGAAGACTTCCAGTGAGCTGAGCATGGGAACATCCAGTCCCCAATGAAAGCCAACTGTCTCAAGCTCAGTATCAACAAGACAGAGGTAGTGATCTTCAGCAAGAACACCTCACCATGGGACTCCGCCTGGTGCCGGCCTAACTCAGACCCACACCTTGCACCAAGAATCTCAGACGTTTCATCAACAACAAACTGGACATGACCACATAAGTCAATACCATTACTGCAACCTGCTTCCACATCCTGAAGATGCTGAGGAAGATCTTCAAATACTAGACTTGGACAGTCCTACATATCTGGACAGTCATATCTCCTTCCACCAACCACACAGGCACCTCCACTCCGCATGACTGCTGCTCGCACACATCCCACACATACACAGACCCAGATCAGTAGGACAGACTTTCTCTTACATCGCTCCTAAGGCACAGAATGGCCCCCCACTCCACATCAGAGTCTCGGCCTCTATTCGTGAATTCCACACAAACTTAAGACCTGCCTTTTCAATAAACCAACCTACCAAAGGCAAAGCTAGACACACACTCCTCCTCAGCGCCAGAATGCCCTCGCCAGCGATAGTGCGCTTTACAAAATAGCATACCATAACATCTTTTTGAAATTTATTGGGAAAATTCAAGGACAGTAATTCTGGGGCACTGCTATTTTCTGGGGTACTGGGGATAATAGCCACAAGGACAGGATTTAATGTTGAAGTTGTTTAGGTTAGGTGTGAGTTTGTGATGGAAGGCAATGTGAACCGTGTGCAGAGACTGAAGAGTGGGGGGATCTGTTGAATAATTGTAAATGGCAGACTCTGCGGAATTAGATTCCTTGATTCTTTGGTGGAGCAGCTGAGGCCTAAACAGATGCCTGTTCTAAAGACTTCACAGTGACAGCTGGTAGAGTTGGGTGCATGTCCTCGTGCTAACAGGCACCGGACTCTCCGTCAGTGCCTGGTTTGTCTCTGCAGCAGTGGTAGCCGGTACAGGTAAGTGCGGTGAGGCAGGGTTGGGGGTGTGGGTCGACAGATGACGGAATAGGTAATATTAAATGAAAAATAAAATAAAACCACTTACCTTGTGCTCGCCACATTGCCAAGTCGGCAAGCGCAAGGTAAGTGGTTTCATTCCATTTTTATTTAATATAACCTATCCCGTCATTTGGCAACTTCCACCCGCCTCACCGCTCTCACCTGTGACGGCCGCCACTGCTCTGCAGACTCTCTTCTTAGGAGGATGCCTAGGAATTAAAGCACCTCTACCAGAGGTTTCTTTCTACCTACATCAGAGAGAATATGCCCTGCAATTAGTCTTGGGCAGCCCAGGTTGTACAATCTTGACCCCCTTGATTCCTAGGTTGCCGCGGTTTCTGCTTTCTGTATATCATTTTAGGATAAGCAAGCCCTTTGACTTTTGTCCTCTGAACCACCAGCGTGCTGTAGTGCATGGTAAAATAACAGCCCTACCGCTTAGGCTAGTTAACGCACTCAACAGTTCTCCTGGGCTGGTCTAGGTGTGACTTTGCAGGTAGCGCTACCCACACAAGGTAATTTGCATTTGGTTGGTCCTAATCTGATCCTTCCCATCAGATGTATCCTTTTGAGAAGCCTGCAGATCTGGAATTAGTCTGTGGACATTTTACTTTAAAATTTTAATTTTGATGGAGATTAAAATGGTTACTTTGTTCAGCCAGCCAAGTTCAATGTACTTTCGGCTGCAGGCAACATATGAATATTAAATACCTTGTCTAGGATCTTCTTGTCAGAATAGTTACACCCAGGAAACCACATCAAGGTGAAAATTACCCGATGTGCTATGGCTCTTCCCACAGGGATCAGAGCAGACTTTTGGCTCCGACCCTGAAATTGAAAAGCTCTAAAGTACCTGAAATTATGAAAATGAGTAATGTAAAAAGAAAAAAAGCATCTGCACATGATGTATATTACAAGTAGGTCTCTGGCTTCATGACATCTATTTTTTACATGTCCATCTGTATTTATCCATATTTGGGGGTTTTTCAATCACACTAGTGTCAATCCATGTTTATTTTTCCAGCTTGGAAAAAATGAAGGGAGAGATTTACTAAGATGTTGTGCCATGTTTGCGTGACAAAAGTGATGCAAATCAGCGCACATTTTTTTCCCCCTATTTACTTTCCAGCGCTAGACTTGTTTAGCGCTGGGAATAACGAAAAAGTACGCGAAGCAGCGCTTAGCGCTGCTGCGCAATACTTTGCGTCGTGGGGGCGTGCCAAGGGGGGAGCATGGGTGCTCCTATACAACCACCCAAGTTTTCTCACACTAAGCCCATTTTACTAAATAAAGTAGATGAGGTTTAGCGTGAGAAAACGGCGCCCTTTCCACGTAGGCGCACGGAAGGAGAAATGCTTTAATTTCTCCTTGCTTTTTCTACTTGGCATGAGTGCTGCACTGTGCAGCACGCATACAAAGTGGGAAAAACTATGCAATGTCTGTGCATCGTATTTCGTACAGGAAGGGTGCCCTTTCTGTACAAAACCTATGCTAAACTAATGCACACTCCCTAGAGCTATGGCGCTATGGTGTGTGCTTGGCGCACAGCTGCTGTAATCGGCATCAGCGCAAGGGAAAGAGGAGGAGAGAGCCATATCTCTTAAGATATGGCACTCTCCTGCTACCTCCCTGTCGCGCAACGCATCGCAGCCTCACGGGGGGCTGCGCTGAGTGAACTTTTTGTAATCTACCCCAAAGTTGCTATGGGTATACTTCAATATTTTTAAGCAAAAAAATGTGCACTTGCACGTAGATTACTGGCTGGTGTTTGAACTATAAGCAGCCCTGCATATCGGTGGAATAAATGGCATTGTAAAATGAACACTTATGCACTTTCACTGTCATTTGAGGAAATGTAATCTATTTTTGGCCCCTATTGTTGCCATTCTGTACATCTGGCAATCATGACCGATTGAATGGAAACTCACTCTGCATTTTAAAAATTGGTAAAAAGCAAAAAATTGGGACCATTAAATGTACGTACACTATTGTCTGAGTACCAGTTAAAACAATCAAAGTGGACGGACCCACTAGCAATTGCGACTCACTCTGATTTTGATTTAATGAGTGCCAGAAAACCCTTAGGTTTATTAAAAGACCCCTCACCCACCAACCTAGTAGGTGGCATGCTTCATCATTGGCTCCCAACTGGGAAGCCAAATGCCACCCAGTTGTGCTACAACACCTGATTACAATGGAGCTGGTCTTGTGTATTGGTGAAGGAAGTGATGCAAGTTAAAATTATCTCTGGGGATCCTTTCTGAATAAAACTTTATTCTCAGCGGCCCAGGACAAGGTTAAAAAAAGAGAAAAGGACAACTTTGGAAAAAAGATCCGGGTTGGACCCACTGGAAAAAACCTGTAAGGAGAAAAGACAGAGACAAAACACAAGTAACATAAAATGCAGTCTTAATAGCAGTATTAATGTGCCACTGTATTTTGAGGTGTCTTTGGTGGATAGGCACAGATATGAGTCGATCAAAAGTATCAACCTCATGGTTGACGGTAAATGCATGCTGTACAGGTATATTGTGCTCATTTGGCATGCATCAGTCTGCTAGTTGTGGCGTCCTTGTAGCATGCCGGTACACCACAACAACAAAAGTAAAGGATTGGGGAGGCCAAATGAGGTGCCGTGTGTGCCTTTAGCTATACTGTTAAATACTAAGTGCTAGGTGTTGACAGGAACACATCGTTATGTAGATGTGCCGCTGAGGCCATAGCAAAACGTCACATATGTTTGGTGGCTTTAATTAAGTACGTAAATAATTATCTGCAAAAACTTCATAATTACACTTGCTACGTGTTACTTGTAGCTTTTACACTTGCTACGTGTTACTTGTAGCTTTTAGCAGGACCCGGGAGGGGCGCCCATCTGTAGTCACACACTGAGGGCGAGAATGAAGGATAGAAATATTAGCGGTGGCCAGAAGAAATGCTGACTCGAAGGAGTCAAAAAAGGGGCGAGAGAGCGTGGCTTGCTGGCTACGGAGCTGCACGTGGTCGTGTCTCAGTACTGGCTGTAAAGAAAAGTCTTACTATGTCAAGATGAAGCGTCGGCGGGCAGCACCTATTGCAGTCTCCCAGCAGTCCTGGATGTTACTGAGTACCCCCGTGTGGTGAGAATAAGTATAGAGAGGGTCCCGTAACTGGAGAGGAGCAGGCCGTGCTGACGTCATTCAGTCGCCTCCACCTCTGCTGCTGCCCGTGGTCCACGCAGGGGACCCGCTAACAGTGCGGCCGCTTTAGTGCCACATGAGGGCACAGGAAGCAGTCTTCTAGTGTTTCGGACCCTCTGGGGTCCGGATGGCCGCGTCACTTCCGGTCAGAGGTAGGCGGGAGTCAAGAAGATCAGCAAAATGGTCAGGCGATTTAGTCGATGTCTCTTCAGTAATTTTGCCCGGCGTTAAACGCCTCTAATACCTTACAAAGATTATCAAATAAAGAGGCAGGCGCTGGAGACAGGAAGACAGGAAACACGTTTTATTCCGATGGAGCAGAACACATCAGATCGGACAACAAGGTATCGTCTCGAGGTGCTCTCTGACAGCCTCTCTGAGACCTGGTCTTTTATATACTGGTTTATGACATGTGACCGTTCTTTATTACAATAAAGACATTGTGAAGTAGTGAAAGATGACATCCTCGGTACCCCCCCCCCCCATTCCGGCTCATTCCAACACGTGGCTACAGTAGAGGTCCTCACCCCCCATACAACAGGAGGGGGCTATCACGCAGCTGAGTGTTTCGCCGATTCCTTTGGAATGTGTGCGCCTGATCGAATCTCAAGGGGTGGGGAGGTCATGATCAATAGTAGCTCCTTTGAAAAGGGTCGAGTGCATACAGTAGTGGGCAATAAACTGTATCCTCAGGCCAAGGGATGACCAGCGGTTCATACAGACAATCGGGCTCAGAGGAAGGGGTCATCAAAGGAGAGGTATTCATAGAAGGAAAGGATCAGTGTGATCAGTGTGGATAATCGGAAGGAGGTGTTGGTCAGGCGCGGGGTGTGATTCCTAGAGACAGAGTCATGTGGAAGAGGAGGGTTCATGACTTACGCATGTGGATGCGGGGTCAGCCAGAGTGCATGGGGGAGGCTTGCAGGGTCAGGGAAGTGCGCTGATGATTGATCGTGAACAGGGAGATCATGGTACCTAAAAATGGCTGTCGTGTATGTTCATACGTGAGTCTGAGGAATGGACAAGATGGCGCAGATGATGTTTAGTTCACGAACTAAAATTCCACAGTCCTCCCTTTTAACATGTCTCGCCAGTTTGTCAATTCGGATCTATCCCCATAAGACCACGTATTTCTATCTCATAGAGGGGACTCATGTGTTCAGTTCTAAAGTCCAAAGTCTTAGGGCACATACAGTTAGAAATGAGTTAGCACAAAGGTGGCAGACATTGAATACCTAAGCAGCATCCACACAGTACCACGACTGGTATCAGTATAAATGTAAACAATCTCCATCCCCAGTCCTTCAAAGTGTCCCAAAACCAGCTTCCAAGCGACCATCCTTCTTGCTCTTGGTGAACCTCTGAGGATAGTCTGTGGAGGTGTTCAATTGCTTTGTAGACTGAAGGCGAGTTATCTGGCACGTAGGTGCAACAGCTGGAGCCGATGATGCGGCATGCTCCTCCACGGTCGGCCAGAATCACATCTAGAACAAGGCGGTTTTGGAGAGCCACCAGGCGGACTGCCTGAAGCTCAGCCGTGTTGTTAGCAAGGATGCCAGCCGTGATGTTAATGGTTGTTTCTATTGCCTGAGTTAGGTGTCGGATAGCACGGCTGTTTGCCATTGGTCCCCACAGAGGAACAAGTCCCTTTGCTGCATCCAGGAACTGTGCTCCGGTGGAGTCGGCTTGTTCAATGTCTCCGGCGCGCTTTTGCCGGTGATGGTAGGCTGAGGCCACATACGTGGGAGGAAGAATGAAGGCGATGTAGTACGTACCCCTCCAACCTTTCGGGAGCCAGGTGTAAGCTTTGGTGCCACAAACAAAGTACATATTCGGAGAAGCAACAAAGGAAGGAGGATCAACTGAGACCAATGTTCTGGTGATGCGGCAGGAACTGTGACCCACCAGCTGCGTTCCCTGGCCTTCAAGACACACGAGTCCTGTGACATTGATGACAGACAGGGCCACGGTCAGGGTGGCAGCTGTTTGCTTCCGCAGGTGGGAGAAGGTGGGTCTGGCTGGATTGTGGAGTACTTGCACTTCGACTCTTTCTTTGGCAGGGATATTCATAAGGAAGGCGGAACCTGAGACCGCAGGACAAATGGGGGCAGACGTTCTTCCTGTTTTGTTCAGCCAGAACCCATAGTAGAAGTGTGACACTGTCTGACCAGAAGCGGCGTTGTCCTTGTTGCTCTCCTGCAAGAGGATCAACCAGGCGAGGCAGGAGCCATGAACTGAGAAAGGAGAAGGGATGAAAGGTATGGAGTGTTCAGTGGCATGCGGGAGCAACCCGCAGATCCAGCAGTTCGTGGCATTTGTAGCAAGGTTGTGCTGGTGCAACAGTTGCACGAAGGAATTGTTCCAGAACTCCCTACGCCTCTCTCGGAGCTGAGGCGAAAGGGGGATCAAGTGATGCTCTTTCATGGTGATTGGCTGTACAGTGGCCAGCAATCTCTGATGAGCGGGTGTGCTGTCCTCCAACATCCAGAAGGAAGTCATGAGGAGGAGGCAAAAGAGGAAAAGGATGGAGTAGGCGATTGTCTTTGATTTGTGCAAATTGTCAGTCTTTGGGTTCCTGTAGTGGGTATTTCCGGTTGCGTCCATCATCTTCTTGTCTGGCGCTTCCATCATCTTCTTGTCTGGCGCTTCCATCATCTTCATCTTCAAGGTGCTCGGTAGTGGGCAGAACCACAGACTTTGTTTAGCTTCTCTCCAGGTGACCCTTGGTTGTTTTAGGTCACCGTTCTGAGATTTTAACTTAGTCCGTGGTCTACTTAGCCGAAGCTCCCCCCTTTCGACGCAGGAAATATCCTTCCCGGGATGGCACAGTGGGATCAGAGAATTTTGCAAGTTCAAGTGCCTCTGTATCAGGATAGCAGTTCAGTGATGGTCGGTCTTTGTTCAGGAGCTCTTCTTGGGTGTCGACGTTTTCTGTCGTGGCCAGGGTCGAGGAGACCTTCTTACAGTGATGGCCGTGCAGCCAGTGCCTCTTTCCCTCCACTCGAAGAGCCGTCCGAGTGGTGATCAGTACTTGCCAGGGGCCCGTCCACCGGGGTTCCAGACTCTTCGCTCGTTGAAAGTTCCGGACTAGAACATAATCTCCCGGTTGGATATCGTGACCGGGGCCCCTGGAAGCATCGGGGATGGCCTGCTGCACCTGTTGATGAATGACAGACAACGTTTTAGTTAATTTGCACAAATAATCTGACAACAGGACGTCGGGGACGTCGTGAATGGAGGTTGGTTTTGGGGCAGTCCAGAGGTTCATTGGTCGCCCAAACACCACCTCGTAGGGGGTCAAGTGGTGCTTAGTGGGAGTGGAGCGCATCGATAGCAATGCCAGTGGGAGGGCTTCTGGCCACTTAAGTCCTGTGGTGGCCACTATTTTTGACAGTTTCAGTTTCAGTGTAGCATTGTGTCGCTCAACTAGGCCAGCGGATTGGGAGTGGAAGACCGCATGGAACCTTTGTTTTACTCCCAGCCCCTTCAGGATTAGTTGGATAACTTCAGCTATGAAGTGGGGGCCATTGTCGCTCCATAAAATTCGACAAAGGCCGTAGCGAGGGAAAAACTCTTTCAGTAGTACTTTGGCAGTAGTCATGGCAGTGTTATCACGGGTTGGATAGGCTTCCACCCATTTGCTGAAGGCGCATACAATGACTAGTACATACTTCAAGCCTTGGCATCTCTCCAGCTGGATGTAATCCATCTGAAGGACTTCAAAGGGGTGGTCGGGGGTCCCAAACCCTCCCCGGGGTACCACAGTTCCTTTCCCGGGGTTGTGTTGTAGGCAGATAAGGCACTGCTGGACCAGGCGTTTGGCCGAGTCGGGGATTTTGTTGTTGTGCCAGACTTTGGAAATGAGTTCAATCATGGGGGCAGAACCTATGTGTGCAGGGGAGTGTGCCATTGTCAGTATGGGGATCAAGTATGAGTCAGGCAGCAACCACTTGTTAGCATCCTTTGTCCGCCAGCAGCCTTCGTCGTCCTTTAAACCCACCCGTTCCCACTCAGTCTGTTCGTCAGGTGTGCTGGCCGACTGGATGTCCCTAATCGTTTCGTCGTCCTATTCTCAGCTGTGGTTTGGGCAGTGATATCGGCCAGTGCGTTTCCTTGTCCAACTACGTCTGTCACCTTCTTGTGTGCCTGACATTTGATCACTGCTAATCGCTTGGGGAGGAGAACTGCTTCAATCAGGGCGGAGACTAGATCTCCATGGAGAATGGGTGTGCCGTGGGACGTCAGGAATCCCCTTTCCCTCCACAAGAGCCCAAAATGATGAACCACCCCGAAAGCATACTGGCTGTCCGTGTAAATGTTTGCCGTGGTTCCTGCTGCTATGATACATGCTCGTGTGAGGGCAATTAGCTCTGCCGCCTGTGCGGATCGTTGTGTGATGCGGGCGGTTTCAACTACTGTTCGGGCTGTCGTCACCGCATAGGAAGCTGAGGTGGTGCCGTCTGGGAGTTTGATACAAGAACCGTCTACCCATAGTTCTCCATCAGGGTCTGTAAAAGCAGTGTCTCTAAGGTCAATTCTACTTCTGGTCTGTTCGTCCGTGAGGGTCACACAGTCGTGTATAGGGGGCACATCGGGGTCATTTTCAGGCAAGGGCAACAGTGTAGCAGGATTCAAGGTTGTGCATCTCTTAAGAGTGATATGGGGTGCAAGTAGAGTCAGTTCGTACCCCGTCAGTCGTGCACTAGTCAGGTGTTGAGTCTTGGTCTGGTTCAAAAGGGTGTCAACTGCGTGGGGTACTAACACCGTGAGAGAGTTTGAAAGTACAATTCCCTCACTCTGACGGATAGAGACAGCAGCGGCGGCTACTGCTCGAAGGCAAGCAGGTAAAGCTCTGGCGACTGGGTCAAGAGTGGCAGAGAAGTAGGCACAAGGGCGTTGTTTGGAGCCGATGGGCTGAGTTAGAACAGACAATGCGCATCCCTCCCTTTCGTGAGTGAAGAGAGAGAAGGGCTTGGAGTAATCTGGTGTTCCTAGGACGGGTGCCGAGCAAAGGGCATCCCGCAACTCCTTAAAGGACGCTTGGCATTCAGAGGTCCAAGGGAGTGGGAAAGGAACATCTTTGGCCAACAGGGAGAGTAGGGGTTTTATGATGAGACTGAAATTTGGCAACCATTGTCGGCAAAAAGAGGTAAGGCCCACCAATGAACGGACTTGCTTCTGTGTTTTTGGGATGGGGGTGTCTAGGATGGTCTGGATTCGGTCGGGTGTAAGTTTCCTCCCTTCTTTGGACAGGAGATGGCCTAGGTAGGTCACTTGAGGTTGGCAGAACTGCAGTTTCTTTTTGGAGACTTTGTGGCCATTCTCCGCAAGAAAGTGCAAGAGTTGGATAGTGGCTGTGATTGCAAGAGGAGTGGTGTCGGCCGCCAAAAGGATATCATCGACATATTGGATCAACACCACTCCATCTGGTAGCTGGACGGCGTCCAGCTGTCTTTTGAGGGCCTGGCTGTAAATGCTGGGACTTTCAGTGTAGCCCTGAGGAGCTCTACAAAATCGGTACGAACGGTTTTTTAAGGTGAAGCCGAAGAGATAACGGCTGTCTGGATGGATGGGGATAGAGAAAAATGCATTCTTGAGATCAATAACGGTGAACGTGGTGGCAGTGGACGGGATGAGGGTCAGAATGGTGGTGATGTCTGAGACTACGGGGTACTGTGGCACTACCACTTTGTTGACTTCTCGCAGGTCGATGATGAAGCGGTACGCTTTCTCATCTCCCTCACCTTGCTTCTTAACAATGGGTAGGATAGGGCTGTTGCAAACATTACTAACCACTTCCTCTACCACTCCTGCATCTACCAGGGACTGAATAATCGCTACCAATGCCTTCTCGCCTTCGGGCGATATCCGGTACTGTGGGAGTTTCAGGAGTATGGCGTCTGGTCGAACAGTTATGTGCACAGGATCGATCATCATTCGTCCTACATCCGAGTCGTTTCTGGCCCACAGGTACAGGGGTAGGGTGTCAAGCAAGGTTAGGTCAGCATCAGTGATAGAGTACATATGTCGTGCGGGGCAGGATCTGGACATGCTTGGGTTGTCGTACAGGATGACTCGGACTCCCTCTGGGGAACACCTAATAGTAGCTCGGAAATGTTTTAGCAGATCAATACCCATAATGGCGTCAGGGGAGTTGGAGGAGAGCAGAAATGTTGTGTCCGTGGGGTTGTTTCCTAGGTCAAAAGAGATAGGTACAGACAGGGGATTAGTGGAGGGCGTTCCATCGAAACCTATCGATGTAATGTGTGAGCCAGACAAGGGTGCCCTTGGAATCAGTCGCTTCGATAAAACACTACGTGTCGCTCCAGTGTCTACCAAAAATGGAGACTTTGTACCCAGGACCTTAGCGGTGACGTAAGGACCTTGCTGGTCAACACAGAGCTCGACTGGATCCCTCCCTCGCCCTTGGCAGTCCTATGCAAAGTCGTGAGCATTGTCGCAGCCGGACTGTTGGCACTGATTCTGTTGGGGGCGGTCAAATGTGTTCGGTCTGTCAGGTTGGTCACTATTGGTGTCGTGGGTGTGCCCTCGTCCCTGCCCTCTTGTCCTGGGGCCATTTGCCATATCCCTTGTCTCGTTATTCTTAATCGTTTCTCGGAGGACCGGGCATTGAGACTTCCAGTGGCCAAATCCTTTGCAAAACGCACACTGGTTCTCATCGAGGTCTGTTCGTGGAGCGCCAGGTGTGGGTGTTCGGTCTCTAGGGGGTGGATTTCTAGGGGCATTTGACCGGTAATTTCTCCTATACTGCTCCCTTCCTCGAGTCACTCCCTGTAATTGAGCAATCATCACTCGTTCTTTTAAATCCTTTTTCTTCCTCTCAGTTGCCCTCTCGTTCTCGTTCTTTTGGTGTTCGTAATACAGAGCCATCTGAAGGATAGCTGCAGGTTTGGAGGCCCCCCAACTACTCTCGCTTGTCTGTAACTTCTGGGAGACCTCTTGTAATAGCCCTTTTACGTAGTTTTGCACGAATAGGTGCTGTCCGGTTGCGGTGGTCATGTCTTGGCCACTGTAATCGGAGAACACTGTCTCAAATCGGGAGAAATACTCTGATACGTCTTCCTGGGGTTTCTGACGACAAGCCATGACTATCGACCAGTCTACCTTTCTCTCTGGGATCAATGTCTTTAACTTCTGCACTATTTTGTCCGGGAGTTCCAGTATGTCTTTTACAGGTTTCTTACCGGGCTCTCGCTGCCTATCTAGTTCACCGAGTTGATTCCAGGTATGTCCAAACAGATCTGTGTGGTTAGCCTTCCGGATTTGCTTCCACACGTCAGCCGGCAGACATAACCCAAAAAACAAATCAATGTCCGCTAGAGTCATTATGGTTGAGCCCAAGGCTGTACTTAGTTCGGTATAAAATGCTGTCGGGTTCTTTCTTAAATCGGGCAGGGTTTGCCTAAAGGTTAAAATATCTTGTCGATCCCATGGTTGATAAACCCAGTTGTACACAACCCTCCCTTTTGCATCTGCGTGGTTAATATCGTCGTTTGTTCCCTGACCTCTTGGGGGAACCCAGTAGGGGGCGGCTTCTCTGATAGGCATCATAGTGTTGGCTACTTCTAATGGGGGCTCAGCCGTTTCAGAGACTGTGAGCTTAACCTCTGGTTTCTGTTCAGTGAGGTGGCGGAAGACCTCAAGCGTTTGCATGAAGAGGTCCGTCACGTCATGCTCAGTCCCATCTCCAACATCGATCTTTCTATATAGAGCCGTCAGCTTAGCAGGACCCTTAGTTTGATACCTATCCTCATATGCGTTCAGGGTGTGGAAGCTGAACCGTAAAATGAAATGCCGTTTGTGGCTACCAGCATGTGAATTGTACATATCCATCGCATATTCTTCGCTCTGTTTCCGTTCTACCAGTGTCTTTGCTATCTTATCAATCCCATCCCGCTCATCTTTGCTCAACCTATTTGGTCTTGCCGTTAGCTGCTTGCTAGTCTCGAGTTCATCTGATGTTGTTACCAATGTGGCCGGTGCGAAGGCCGTAAGGGCCGGGGCACTAGCGCTAGGGTCACCCTCGCCCGTGCTCAGGACTGGTAGGTGCTGTGCCAGTGGCTGGCAGGGGGCATAAGGAGGGGGCATGTAGATGATCGGAGGACCTAGCAGTAACTCGTCGTTTGCCCGTTGTTTGGAGGGCATCTCTGGGTAGAGCGTAGAGGGGGTCCTAACAGGGCATTGGCCTGTCGACCCTGATTCTTGCGTTTGTCTAACTTCCTCTCTCCTTTTTATCTCTTCATCTAGTTCCTTCGCTGCCAGGTGGGCTGCCTTTCGTAATTCTTTCCCTATTTTTGTTTCTTTTCTTTTTCTTCGTTGCTCTGCTTCTTTGCGCCACATGTCGATACTATCGAGCATAGTGGGTGTTGCCTTATTTATTCTAACAGCTGCTTCTAGCGCTTTTATTTTATGATCATCAAAAGAACCTATCAGTGGCCACTGATTTTTGGGGTCCCTTTTCGTATATTTATGCCATAGTTTACTATAAGCTATGGCGACTAGTCCTTGTTTAGTGAACATGTCCTTATTAGGGGTGCCTTCCAATGGAGCTGGA
The DNA here is from genome assembly GCF_964261635.1 of Lissotriton helveticus. Taxonomy (NCBI): domain Eukaryota; kingdom Metazoa; phylum Chordata; class Amphibia; order Caudata; family Salamandridae; genus Lissotriton; species Lissotriton helveticus. The sequence goes on along the minus strand of NC_136061.1, from coordinate 846,251,748 downwards.
TGGTTCATCTCTAATAAGCGGTCCGGGTTGATCCAACTACTGACCAATGGGGAGAAGATAGGCATGACGGGTTACAACGGGGACAAAAGTCTGCACTACCTATCCTTCACTACTTCGCGAAGACTAGACAGAATATTTTTATTCTGCAGTATTCGCAAATGGGGAATACCCAAGGAGAGAACCAATATCGAACAATTAATGTCCGTTCAATCAAACAATCAGTGGCGAGAAAGAAATAGGCGCGACGGGTTACAACGGGGGCAAAAGCCTGCACTACCTATTCTTCACTATCTGCAAAGGAGGACAGAATATTTTTTACCCTTCCCCGTTTGTAGACAGAGAATTCTCGAGAAAGACAATCCTCGAACAAACAATGTTCGGGCAAACAATCAATCAGTGGGGGAGAAAAGATAGGCACGACGGATTACAACGGGGGCAAAAGCCTGCGTTACCTACCCTTCGCTGCATGCAAAGGAAGAGAGAATACTTTTATCCCTCTCAGTTTGCAGACAGAGAATCTCCAAGAGAACCAACAATTCGAAGAGTAATACTAGTATTTTCAATCAAACAATCAAATATTTCTTAGTTTGTCGTGTTACACGACCTTACCCGGACCGTATGGACAGTTTCTCGTCTTCCGCTTCCAGCGCCCGATCGTCCTCTACTCTCTGCTGCTACCGTGGCACTCCTGATGGTTCCCAGTCAGGACCGAAGATCACTCGGGGAGAGGTCTGCTCGGAACCAGTGAAGTTCAGATGATCGGCTGTCAGACGAGGGTCTATCGGACAGGAGCTCTTCCGATCGTTGCAGTTGTTCACTCTGTCGTTGGGACCTCTCCCACCGGATCCACGTGTCGCTGATGGGCCCCACACGTTGGGACGCCAATTGAAGAAGATCAGCAAAATGGTCAGGCGATTTAGTCGATGTCTCTTCAGTAATTTTGCCCGGCGTTAAACGCCTCTAATACCTTACAAAGATTATCAAATAAAGAGGCAGGCGCTGGAGACAGGAAGACAGGAAACACGTTTTATTCCGACGGAGCAGAACACATCAGATCGGACAACAAGGTATCGTCTCGAGGTGCTCTCTGACAGCCTCTCTGAGACCTGGTCTTTTATATACTGGTTTATGACATGTGACCGTTCTTTATTACAATAAAGACATTGTGAAGTAGTGAAAGATGACATCCTCGGTATTCCCCCCCCCCCACCAGTTCCGGCTCATTCCAACACGTGGCTACAGTAGAGGTCCTCACCCCCCATACAACAGGAGGGGGCTATCACGCAGCTGAGTGTTTCGCCGATTCCTTTGGAATGTGTGCGCCTGATCGAATCTCAAGGGGTGGGGAGGTCATGATCAATAGTAGCTCCTTTGAAAAGGGTCGAGTGCATACAGTAGTGGGCAATAAACTGTATCCTCAGGCCAAGGGATGACCAGCGGTTCATACAGACAATCGGGCTCAGAGGAAGGGGTCATCAAAGGAGAGGTATTCATGGAAGGAAAGGATCAGTGTGGATAATCGGAAGGAGGTGTTGGTCAGGCGCGGGGTGTGATTCCTAGAGACAGAGTCATGTGGAAGAGGAGGGTTCATGACTTACGCATGTGGATGCGGGGTCAGCCAGAGTGCATGGGGGAGGCTTGCAGGGTCAGGGAAGTGCGCTGATGATCGATCGTGAACAGGGAGATCATGGTACCTAAAAATGGCTGTCGTGTATGTTCATACGTGAGTCTGAGGAATGGACAAGATGGCGCAGATGATGTTTAGGTCACGAACTAAAATTCCACAGGAGGAGGTATACATACCTTTCCCTGCCCACTGGGCGCCCTCTTTGTACTTTCTTCACGAACCCTGATGCTGTTTTACGATTACCGCGGGACCAGGACCACGAGGTTAGTCTGTTGCGCATCGCTGTATGAACACCCCCCCTCTTCCACTGCTTCGTGGCCGCGCAGCCCTGCCTCAGGTAGTGGGGGGGGGGGGGGTTTAGGTTGCATGATGTATTTAATCAGCTTTGTTATCTTCTGTTTTGCTTTGCATGGTGTGTTAGCCTTCTGGGCAGGCCCCCCCCCCTCTCTTCCTACTGCCATTTGGCCGCGCGGCCGAACCCCAGTAAGTGGGGTTTTGCATTACATGGTTGTATTCCGGCAGCTTTGAGGCCTCAGTTGCGCTGCTTGGTGTTTCAGCCTTCCGTGCGGGCCCGATTTCTTCGAGGCCCGCGAATTATGGTTTGGTTTGGGGTCGGGCGGGGGCCCCGGGCTCGGCGAGGCGTGCTGGTTGGTTGTGGGAAGCGCTCTCCTTTAGTAGTCTAGGCAGTGCCTTGCTCCTGACGCTGCACGCTTTCGTGGCTTCACCCCCTGTGTTCGGCTCCAGTGCTTCAGGTAGCAGGCTATGAATTCATGTTGTGAAAGTCCCTCTGAGTTCATCGTGCCCCCAGTATGTGTTGAACAGGGGTAGGCCTTGGGCCCGGAGATGCAATAGGGTTTAGGGGGGCACAAGGACACTGCCTGCCTTGTTCCTAGCGATGTGCAGCCCATTACGGGTTGTGGTGGGGGGGCATCGTCTAGCGCGGTGAGGCTAAAAGATTATTTTCTCCCCTCCAGCCCCCCATTGCCCGCTGCAGCGAGTGCGTGGATCAAGCAGTCTGAATTTTACCACCAGGGGTGGCCTGTGTTGATTGAGTCCCTCGAAGATGTAAATTATGTTGTGTTAGGGTGGGGATCAGGCACAGAGAGCGACCACCTAGAGCACTATACGCATTTGAAAGGAAATATGTGTAGCCTGGCCTCCGGCTCGGGAGAGCAGCAAGGCATCGGCAGCTCTTCTTTCCACCTCTCAGGGCAGCGTTTTAGGGCTGGCCAGGTACGAACCAAGACTGCCAGACACGAGGTCCCCTATTGATTTTGTAACACTGCAAGGGATGCTGGACTGGGTGCACAAGGCCACGAATTCAAATTTAGAAGCGGCATTGTTCTTGGCCACTTTCAGCCTGGCCGTTTTTGGGGCCATCAGAGTAGGCGGCGAAGTCCAAGCTGGACAAGTCTGGGGTTGCATTGAGCAGGCAGGATGCTAGCCTGGTGGGAGACGCCCTCACAATAGTGTTAAGGAGGTCAAAAACGGACCAAGCAGGGGAGGGGAGGATGATTGTACTGTACCAGCTTGAAACGGCCAGGTTTTGACCTGTGCGTCTGTTCGCTGCCTACCTAGCGCTGCACCCAGCAACTGAAGGTTACCTATTGATACATGCAGACGGTATCCCCCTCACTAAGATCCAAGTACAGAGCATCATGCAGGCTTGTTTGGCGTGGTCAGGAAACAAGATAGAAGGTAGACGTTTTTGCAGCCACTCATTTCGCATAGGAGCTGCTACCACAGCGTTTAGGGCAGGCCTCTCAGCTGAACGAATCAAGCAAGTGGGGCGTTGGAAGTCCCAGTGTTACAAAAAATACATCTGGCCTTGAAGGCTCTGTTTTGGGGTGAGGACTGGGAAAAAAATTAATAGGGACAAGTGTTGGGACATCAAGGACAATTTGCAGCAACTGTTGCCGGTGGCGTGCAGGGTGGTGTAATATGTACATAATTATTAAAGATGTGCAGTGAGGCAATATTACGTTTGACATGAACACATGATGGACATAAAGAACAATGTTGCGGCAACTGATGCCGGTGGTTTGTGGTGAAGTGCAATATGTACATTTAATATGTAGCTGTGAAGTGAGTCAATAAAAGTTTGCAAACTTTCATCTCTTTAATTGCCAGGGACTATGGTCTGGGTGATTGGCCACTCGGGCGTTTTGCAATTGGTACGTGGAACGGTGGGCTGAGAACAGGAAATGGAGACATGGTTTTACGGCCACAGACATTATCGGGCTAGGATATCCAGTCATGCGTTGGACCTGCTTGCTGAAGAAGCTGCAACAGAGACTGGAGGGGGGGAGGATTTCCCCTCCGAATGTGTTGGTGAAACACCTGGGAGGGAATGACCTGGCATCTGTGGGGAGGAAGGCACTACTCCATGATATGACTGTCACCATGTGCAAGTTGAGCAGTCAGCTGGGGGCCTGTGAGATAATGTGGTCTGAGATAACACCCCGGCTAGTGTGGCAGGGGGCACGATCAAGGGAAGCGATGGAGGTCTCGCGCAGGAAGGTCAACAGCGCCATGAGGAAATTCACAGAGCAAAGGGTGTTTGGGTTCATCCGTCATGGTTTACTGCACTAACACTAAGGGTGTTGGGAGGACGATGGAGTACATATGTCCAAAGTGGGGATGGACCTGATCTTACTGGATCTGGCGGAGGCTTTAGGGACAGCAGGGTGTAAGTAAGGAGTAATAGTTTGGTTGGGGGGCTCTGGGGTGACGGTGGCCACACCCAGAGCTGTGGTGGAGTTACAGGGTGATTCAGAGGCTGTAAGGTACATATGGGTACCCTCTGCAGGAGCACAACAAGGGTGCAAAGGCCAAATAGCTCAAGGGAGGACCTCCGGTTGGACCCTGGAGGAGCGACGACACCCCGTTAGTCCTACGGGCGGTTGTGGACCTGAGCAACCGGGGGTTGGCTGGCAGGCTCCGCCCTCCTATGGGGCGGGAGTAGAAGGTGTGGGCAGTTGGCCCACCGGTGGGAGGGGTCTACCCTCCCCCAAAATATGGGAAACACCGTTGGGCAGGGCCCCGGTGTAATTTGGCTCATCAGGTGGCAGGCGGGGAGGGGCTGCCTGGCTTGGGATCGCCCGTAAGCTAACCCACCAATCTCGGCATCTTTGTAATGCTAATAAACCTGCAGCAATGTTTCTCTACAAAGGTGTCTTGTCTGGTTATTCCTCTATGAGATTGCTGCATGGGTGGATGGTGAAATGCCGGTATTGGCACTATGCCGGCTGCCCGGGGTCCACGCAGAGGACCCGCTAACAGGGCGGCCACTTTAGTGCCACATGAGGGCACAGGAAGCAGCCTTCTAGTGTTTCGGACCCTCTGGGGTCCAGATGGCTGCGTCACTTCCGGTCAGAGGTGGGCGGGGAGGAGGTATATATACCTTTCCCTTCCCACTGGGCGCCCTCTTTGTACTTTCTTCACAAACCCTGACGCCGTTTCCCACCCTACCACTTACCCGGCGTGAAGCAGGGTGTGGTGGGGGGGTTTTGTGTCTAATGTATTCTTTTGTGTTGCAGACGGAGTTACAGGGCGATCCAGAGGCTGTAAGGTACATATGGGTACTCTCTGCAGGAGCACAACAAGGGTGCAAAGGCCAAATATCCACAGGGAGGTCCTCCTGTTAGACCCTGGAGGAGCGATGGCGCCCTGTTAGTCCTACGGGCGGTTGTGGACCTGAGCAACCGCGTGTTGTCTGGCAGGCTCCGCCCCCTATGGGGCATGAGCAGAAGGGGTTGGCTGTTGGCCCACCGGTGGGAGGGGTCTACCCTCCCCCAAGCTGACTGTCTTGGGATCGCCCGTAAGCTAACCCACCAATCTTGGCATCTTTGTAATGCTAATAAACCTGCAGCAATGTTTCTCCACAAAGAAGGTGTCTTGTCTGGTTATTCCTCTATGAGATTGCTACATGGGTGGATGGTGAATGTTGCCAATATTGGCACTGTGATCTGTGCCTCTTCTCTGCCCGTGTGGGCTACAGGACTGCCTTGTTACTTTGATTTTACTACAGATGCTTTTCTTTGCCAATTGTGTGTATTAAGTCCGTGGCACCTTTTGAAGCCCAGCGGTTGGGGACCTTCCCCTGCTCTAATTCACCAGTGACCTTTCCTTTGAGGAAGAGGAGAAGCAAGGGAGGGAGAAAGACGAAGAGTGTGAAGGACCTAGATAGGTTGTTCTATAAAGTAGAGACCTCTGCCACTCTAGATCTGAGGAGATTAGGCAGCCTCACAGCGGCGGCTGGCACAGGTAAATGCGGTGAGGCGGGGCAGGGTGGAAGCGAGGGAAATTGACGTAATAGGTATAATTAAATAAATAAATAACACTAAACCTATTCCGTCCTCTGTCAGCTCCCCCCCTGCTGCGCCCTGCCGCACCACGCTTACCTGTGCCGGCCGCCTCTGTAGCCTCAAACCACATGTCTCACAACATATGGTTTGACGTCACTTTGTAATAAGAGGCAGAGGGTGCTTTGCTAATGGTACCAACAAACTTGGGATTTTCCTCATAAAATGCTAGGTTGGGACCACAGGAACGCTGCAGCGACCTTGCATGAAAAGAGATTCTGCAGTCCTTGTCCAGGAAGCCGGGAGGAACTATTCAGCAGCTCCCCAGTGTCTTCTCTGACCCATATTAGCATGAACTGGGGAAGCCAGTTTCCTGGTCTGTACAGGGTTCTGCTGGCTGCCGGCGCCCTGCTTGGCTGCTGCTCCAACCACAGTAGCCAAAAAGCAGGGTGGTCCAGTTGCTGTGGAGTCCAGGAAGATCAGAAGAAGCAGAGCTCTTCAGGAGGATTGTATTTCAGAATATTGCATGCCGAAATTTAGTCCGACACAAATATTTTGCCCTAAATAGCGTTTCCAAAATATTGCCCCATTGAGTGTAGATTTTCTATTATTAACTCCATTGGGAAACAATTTTGCAAGCAAAATTTAGGACAGGATATTTGTCATAAGATACTCTGACCATGATATTCTTGTACCGTACTCAGCAGTGAAGACTCCTAAAACATAGGACCCGACTGCTCTAAGCTCTGGGCATCACTGTGTCCCGATAGGATTAGAGGGACACCATTGACACCCCGAGGCCAGTGACGTGCCAGTTGTGCTCATAAGATAGATCCCGCCTTACTTGCTGAAGCGAAGTATGACAAGCGCTCTTTCTTGTATTCTTGGGAGTTGCACTCGAAGGTCACCGAACATCTACAGTGCGTAATGGTGCTCTGCCCTAGAACTTCAAGATACCCATAAGACGGCCAGACAAAGCGCCAGTTCTTGCCTGAGAAAAACGCAACCATCTCAGCCTTCGCAAGCGCTTCAACGCGAATAGAGCCGTTTCATTTTCATAAACTCTGCCCTGCAAGCTACTGAATCACTTATCCTACCTAGGGCGCCCTCGGTGGAGAGCAAATCACTTCATCAAAGCGTTTTTATCCTTGAGGATACTTTGTTCAGTTGGGTAAACTACCAAGTTCTATTCAATCACGTCGGGCTCCCTTCTGATCCCCATCCTTCTTAAAAGGTCAGATAATGACAGCTGGACACCTTTGTCATTTTGGAGACATTTCACACTAGGGTAATATCTTTTTACATACACTTCCTTGTTAATTATCATTCCTTGCTACACTTGAAATGGACACATTTTGTTTCCTCCAAGATTACATCTTTAATTTCTTTAGAACTTTTTCGGGTTCTTGATCAATATTTTACCCTTTTTATGAACATAGCTTGGTTCTTATAACATTTATTCATTTCACAGTACTGTTTTTTAAACTTGGCTTGACAGTGCTGCTGTATCTTTACCAATTGTCACTAATTAAAAATAAAATACACATAGAGTAGGCTTTGGCTCCACCCACCTGAAGTTTTTTTTCTCACCTCTTGCTATTGGCTGTTTGGTTTATATTTCAGTGCCCTATGAAGTACTTGCATTGCATTGCATGAAAGACTGTTTTAATCTTAAAATCACACTGACTCATAAGACATTAAATACTGTGTCTCATAGATGCATTGAATAAAGAAAGCAATCATGTTTTGTTTTGCTTTTACGCTGTAGCGGGCTTTTTAAATGAAAGCCAGACCTCTTTGGTTTTTCCAATGCTTGTTTGGTTTGTTGAATCCTTGTACAGTCAGCACCTCCCTATAGTTAAGCCTTGAGCTCACCACACACCACCCAAACTTTGAGACAACAATATTTTAATGCGTCTATAACTTGCCTTGATGGGGGTTTCTTAGCAAATGTGAAGATGGGAGCTTGCCCATATCATATGTAAATGTACTTGGTCATTCTCGCCCCTCAGGCTGCAAAGAGGATATCTGACCGTGCATTTTAATGAGAAGAAATGTGAAGAAAACATGTAAGGTGATGTGCCCTGTCAACATTAAGCTTTTATTTTAATTGGCTAAAAATGCCATCAAGTAGACCAAAGACTTTTGAATATGGGTTGTTGGGAAGTTTTACTTGCAAAGCAAGCTTGCTAAAGGTTATGAAATGCGAATAGAATAAAAAAAATGCAAGTGGGAGAATTAAGTTTAAAGAATGTTGCGGTGGAAAAACCTGTCAGCAAACCTTTTTGCAAGAATTTTTACATGCAGTTGAAGTTTTGCAAAATTTCCAAAACTTCAAAACCTTTGTGAATTGTATTGTTTGCTCTGGCTGCAAAACTTCATGTGTGAAATTTAAATTTCGCCCTTCGCTAACTTGAAACAGCTGTTGTGCACTAATGTTTTATTCATAATTTGGAAAACAAAGCATATGCTGTTGAAAGGTTTGTTGTCACCGAGGCGGTGTCTGAAATAGCTGCACTAATATATAATTACAAATATTTGTCTCTGTTGCAAAGGCTTTTTAATGCCTATTGGAAAATGTTACAGGTTTTCAAAGCTACATGGCCACGGTAAACGCATGAATGTTTTTATAATCCATGTTTCCCACAGTGGGTGAGAAGTACTATTCTCATAGCAGTCCATGCATGTATGAGTCAGGGAGAAAAGCAAAAGATGTGCCAACTTATAGAACATTAAATTACTTGTTCTCACACCCCCCTACAGTCTCACCACCCTCTTCTCCTAGTGCCAGTTCTATGTCCCAGCATCTAATCTGTTAATCGGCCTGCCACATGCCCGGGTTGCCCAATACCAAGACTGCCTAGTCTTGACTCTACCTCTTTCTTCACCCTACACTTCCTGCCTCTCTTGAAGCTTCTTTTAATACCCGAGTTCTTGCTTTTTCATTGCGTTATTTATCTCCTCCCTTCGTTCTTCCATACCTCTCTCTCTCTTGAAATCTCTCTCTCTTGATCTCTCTCTCTCTTGATCTCTCTCTCTCTCTAGCTCTTGATCTGGGTCAAAATCTGAAGATGAAGAATAAGTCAAAATCTCCAAAATGTAAGGGCTGCATCCCAGTACCTGCAACAACCCGCACGAATTAAGCACAGCTTTCTCCACCTCCTACTTAGCACTGAAGATGTCTGTTTTATCGAGAAGATACACTGTCATGGAACTGGTAATACACGTGATCTCAGTTATAGCTTGGAACACTTTAGGGCAGATGAATATTTTATAGTCATGAACTATACTTGCACCCAAGTGGCCAACTTCAATGCTACCGGGTTCACCTCCCATTCTTTCATCTTCTACATCAGAATGTGCATATATCCCTCCTCCAATGAGAAGATGCACGAAGTTCGCATCAGCAGATCTCAATGCGGGTACTGAAATGCCAGCTTAGACAGAAGCTGTGAGCTAGCTGCAGAAACAGCGGCCATCTTGGAATGATAATATTTTCCATCATTTTCAATAGTCTTCTTGGAACTGGATTGGTAAGCCAGCTGTGTTTGACCCACAACAACAGCTGCGTATGTTGACTCTTCAGAGCCACCAATGTCAGTGAGGTCCTGAAGAAGAGACATCAAGTCAGTCAAAGTAGGTTTACTAGTGGTTGGTGTTAACAGTCCAGTAAGGCCAGGTTAAAGTTGTACCTTTGGGTGAAAAATCCCTGAGTTTCATTCCTTACAATTAAGGCTGCCTGTTTTCCGTTTTTACGGATTTTTACAGATAAATACAGACAGAAAAAAATGTGTTTTCTGTCTGTGTTTATTTTTTAAAGTAGATAAATACAGAAAACTGTGCTTTTTTTAAGTGAATCTCTGTGCTGTCTTACATGAATTATAGGCCAGCAGCTGAGCAGACGGACAGCATTGGAAATTAAAAAACAGGATGGAATTTCTTTAAATAATGTCATGTCATACATTTATGGTATAATGCTAGTATTTACCAGGGGAGGTACTGTTATGTAATATTTGGCAACATAAATAGCTAAAACACGACAGACATCAAAGTATGAGTGCACGTCTATCAGTTAAATAGATATGGAAATGTGCAGTTTTACAACTTCATTTATACGCTAAACACAAAATAAATATGGATAAATACAGATAAAATGGCCCAAAAATAAATATGGATAAATACAGATGGAAATTGCCAAAAAATAAATATCATAAAACCGGGAGCCCTACTTGCAATGCTATGCAGCCTCCTCACTCTCCTGCAAAAGTGTAGCTCTAGGCACGGCCAAACCTGTGGTGTATAACCACATGCACTATGCAATGTGTACAATGTAGGTATATGGAAACCTAAGCATAAAGCGCACATGCAATGGGGTGGTGTGTTGGTATTTGTACACGTACAAAGGCTAGGTACATACAGTCACAGTAAGCACTTATATATGTCACAATCCTTGACCCTTTCAGTAGATTGGTAGAAAACAAAGGTGAAACCTTGCTGAAAAGAAAATCAAAAAAAGGTACGTTTGAAATAAAAAGATTTATTAGGACAAGTTTGACACGTGTGGTGTTTGTACAACATTAGTGGGTTTAGCAAAAGGTGGCAGGCACCCAAAGCCTGTTCTTTGTCAATCCCATCCTCTTATACCAGGGCCTCTCGGGGACCGCTCCCTGTCCCTAATGTTGTAGTAGTTCAGAAAACATACATATTTCAAACAAAAAAATAATAATATTAATAAAGCCAACTTAATTCAATATAAATAACGTGCACCGAACATGATAAAACGTTTGCAATTTAATTACACATAAATAAATATATACAAATTTTCAACAGTTTCCGTCTGGCCTGGTTCAAGTTCGATGTGCTTTTCGCAGCGCAATCTTTTTTCCTCATAGTTTGACAGATCGAGGCGTCCAGGGTGATGTTGTGTAAGCAAAGTACCTTCAATGTCTTAAAAAAAACTGATTTACAAACCACCCTCCTTGTTACGTACTCTAACCTTGAACATGGGGAAGAGAAAATGATGTTAAAAGCTGAGTGACATGGCCTTGTCTCATAGGTTATCACCATATTAGAGCTGGGAGGAGAATTTATTGAAAGTCTGCCAAGAAAATAAGACATATTTGGAGAGGTTTTGGAGAAAGAAGGGCGATTGCTTAATACACCCCTAACACGGAATGTATATTAAGCACGGGGTGAAAAAATCTTAATATCAAGGGCCAATGGGTATAGATATCTCTCAAGCATGGGCTTTGAGATCACTTTTTCAATTTCCTTGTACCTGTGCAGCGGGGCAGTGTGGGATGCCAGCACCCGGGGCAAGGCACGTATTGCGCCTCCTAACCTGGGAACATTTACACTTCCTACTGCAAAACTTTAAAAGAAAAAAATGATTAGTATGAATTTTTGTTAAAATTTTTTTTGTGCTCCCTAAGAATTTTGTACCTGGGTCAATCGCTCCTGTGGCCCCGCGCCTCCCCCACACTACGCCACTCTACCTATGTACACTGGCCCAAAGCATTTCTGCCCTTCAAAATCTGTATGTAGAAAAACCTCTCTCTCCACCCAGTTATGACTTATTATAAAGTCTTTTTATTTTTGATACCTGAGCCGTTACGGCACAGACCCACACTGCACGGCAAAGCAGGGCCTCTTGTAGCTTTTCTGTAATAATTTTAGAGTACAGACATATTACATATGCTGACTTTGACTTCTCTGTTTTTACATTTATTGTAAAATCTGAATACTTGGTATTATTATTTTTTGAGCCATTTTTTTTGGCCCTGTTCAGTAGTCGCAAAAAACATTTTCCCTTGAGGCTCAGCAAGATGAAATACAGCACTATCCACGTTTGGAGACATAAGAAGCTAGCAAGGGCATACCTCGTGGCCATGAAGGGGCTCTATCAAGAGAGTGTGCAGGGAACGACGTTGTCCTTTTTCAGCATTAAATGTTAACCTTTTATACTTCTGTTGTTAGTGATTATCAATGCACGGTGATTTTAATATAACAGATTTTGGGAGCAAGTAGTGTCTGCTATTTTTCAGTTGCACTTTTGCGAAGGGGCTCTGAAATCTAAAAATGTTGAACAATTGAGAAATTTAAGTTTATAATAACAAAAAAAGAACAAAATGGATTCCAATTTTTAAGAAGTAAAATTTGAGACAAAAACTAGCAATGCCTGTTATGGCTGGTATCCGCTGCAAGGCGGATTGATTTCCCAGTTACTGTAACACCCCCCTTCCAAAATTGTACATATTGACACTGCAAAAGACATGTCTTTCTGCGAACAAGATGCTTCTCAAAACTGAATGCAACACCATTTTTAAAGTACATTTTTGTGGGGGGTGGTGGTTGTTAAATGTCCTGCATTACATGTTTCTCTCCGGTGAGAAGGATAAAATGAGGCTTCTGTATTGATGTGTTTCATGGTTGAACTGATGAAGAGTCCTTGTTCTCCATTTTCTCTTGTTTAGAAGGTTGTATATACCCTAAATCTGTGTCTTTCTTGGTGGAATGAGGTGCTTCAAAATCCTTTTCGTCCACATAGTTTTAGTTTCATCCACATGGTCCATGAAACTTGTACCGCTGCGTTGGGAGCCTTCTGCGGTTAGTTTTAGTAGCGTCATCTTATTTCTGTTCCAGTCCTCGGCAGGCTTCAGGCCTCTCCTGCTAGGACTGGGATGGGGCTGCAGCTCTCCCTTGATCCCTGCAAAAGGGGTGTGTGTCTCTCATGTGCCCCTTTATTTCCGGTGCTTTATGTCTTTCTCTGAGGGTTTTGAGTCCCCGCCTGCATGGCCGTTGCCATTCATGAACATTTTGTCCAGCCCCTTAATCGACTCCATCAAGTAGTTCTGAAAGGCGGTCAGGGCAGCGCACAGGGCTGGCCCCCCAAAGCCGTGTGTGATGAGGCTGAAGTGGGTCAAACAGCTCTGGACGCCGGGCTCCAGGATGAGTGACGGGCGGCTGTTGCCCAACGGAGAGCGATCCTGGGCCAACATGTCAGCAAACTCCTTCAGAATCTGCCTGAAAATTTAAGAAAGGGGAGAAGTGTTAACTTTAAACCTAGGTGTGAACCGGTCACTTTTATACCTTTACCTATGGTGGTAGTAAAGGAATTGGTACAAGTAGTAAGATAGAAGGTTCCACTGAATGGCAGAGAAACCTTCCTAGATTGCCAAAAATACATCAGTGTTCAAGCTGGATGTTCAGGGAGAAGTCACATTGCTCTCTGTGGGGCAGCGATGCCCATTGAGTAGAAGGAAAGCAGAGATGATAGGTGACGAGTGCCCGTGTGAAGTGGATGTGAGGGAATAGAATCTAAGGCAGGGAAACCAAGTGGTGGAACAAGGATTTGACGATGAGCGAGCACTTCATTCCTCTGTTTTATCCTGGACAGGTCTGTGAGATTGGAATGTTTGCTACTTAGCTAACGTGTCCTATACACATCTACACTCAACACTTCACTTCACACTCTAAGTACGCCTGGGTGAAATTTTAATTAATGCCGGAGTAAGAAGAGCAATTTCGGTAATTTAACGTTACTCTTGTGACACAAAATTACAGACATGACTCAATTACACTCGTTTGCGTAATTAAGAGTAATTTGGGGCAAAAATCCTCCCACAGGAGCACAGGAACAACACACTTAGTGAGCTACTGCCGGCCGCTGATATTCGAGTTCTGTTGGATTTTGTGCCAATTTCTTAGTGCAAAATGCATCCTCTTGTTTATTTATGACGCAAGGGTGCATTTTGCACTGAGAAAACAGCGCTAAATGCCGGATTATGCTCCTCATGTAATTATGCATAATTTTGCAGTAATTCTACATGGTTATGCTAAAGGGAATTACATGAGTTATGCACATTCCTAACCAGAAGTTATTGTCAACTTGGGATCTGAAGTGAGCTGTCTTACATCACATGGTATTGAAAATTATGTACTTGAGGGCTTATTTACAAGCCCCTTACGCCACTTTTGCGTCATTTTTAACATGGGGAAAATGACACAAAAGTGGAGCAAGGGGCTTGTAAATAAGCCCCTTGGTGTACACCTTCGAATAACAGTGCTGGTAAAATCTGAAAGGGACTTTCTATTCATAGTAGTATAATAAAGAAGACATTATGAAGTACCAATTATTAAGAAAAAAGCATTTGCCACTGTCTGGACTATTATGAAGAATCCAGCAAGAGGAACACTAGAATGAAAACAATCTCCTCTCAACATCTCTATTGCTAACCCTTACACTTATACAAACCCTACCCCCAAACATTTAGCCTAAACTCAGTCATAAACCTCACACTGGTTTCAACCCAGTGCCTGACCATAAACACAGCTTTTAGAACACCATGTAATCCTACATACTCTAACCCAATCTCAGGCCCAAATCCTAAAAGCACCCAGAGTCCTAAACCTAGCGATAACCTGTAAAACAAACCAAACTCTAAACCTAAATTAATTGAGCCCAAATCATTCCCCATGCCCTACTTTAAACCCAACTGTAACCGCAAACATAGCTCTAACCCAATCCTCAAACTAAGCATTTCTCAAAACTTGTAAATGCCATATCTGGACCTACACTGCTGAAAAGATTAGCAAGACGAATAATTAACAAGACAAATACCCAATGTTTCATGCTTTTCACTTTGTTCATGAGTACTCAAAATACAAATTCTTTATTTTCCTCCTTATTACTTTCTTCACAAATATTTTTTTCTGCTGTCTTTTTTTTATTTTCACACAGTGCCTTATAGCTTGTGATGCAGAACTGGGTCTGTAAACGCATACCGTCTTCCTCTGAGCTGCACACAATGTAAGAGTGAAGCTGTGTTGTCTCATATGTGAGTGAACTATATCATTTCTGCACTACTTGTACAAGTTCATTAAAAGATTTCACAATGTACAAAATATGAACCCCTCTGCTGGTATTTTCTATAAGGAAACCAGCCATGGGTATGGCAAAATGGACTTCTATACTAAACAAGCACTGGCAACAAGCCAATAGTTCTGAGTTTCATACTAATGCATATGAATCAGGCATTAACTAGTGTGCATTTGTGTATGCCTTTGTATGCTTGCACAAAGAACATGTCAATGAGAAGCCAAAAGAGAGGCAAGTAGATGTAAAAGAGCCCCTCGTGGATTGCAATATAGGCAGTCCATTCTAGATAGAGAGATACAGCCAATAGTATTAGGTGAAAGAGAAGTATCCTTCTGGGCTGAGCCAAGATGTGATTGACATAGTATCAAGCCAATGAGTGAAAGAGGCTGGTCAAAGAAAGCCAATGGTTGAAAACGGACGATCCACAACTCACTAGATGTATATTTGAAACAAAAGGTCTGTTTAGACCACTATGCTCTCAAACCCAGAACTGAAATTAGGCGTACAACAACTTATTTTACAAAGGGGCTCAAACAGAACAACTGGTTGGGTTTGAATATTGGTGTGCTTAAGGGCACTCCAACATCAAGCCAAAGTGTTCACACATCGACTAGATGTCTGAGCCAAGGCTAGGGGTTCTAGTAGATGGGGCCGCTTGGATGCTGGGCATCTGTCTGTTTGACATTAGTGAATCTGTTTCTCATTACCCCCTGCATTGTAGTTTCCCCGTTAGCACTCACTTGGTGGCCAGAAGCATGTTTTTCCGACTGTGGAGCTCCGTCGGGTCAGAGTGTTGCCGGCACAGGTATTCAGCCGCAGCCTTTGCAGGGAACTCTGTCTCACACACATAACCAAAATCCCGGGCCAGATGTACAGCTTCCCCTGAAAGAGCAAAGACAACAAGCACTGTGAACACTGCATCACCCCTGCATGAAATCCAGTGGTAGCAATTCCTCTATCCCAAGTTATTCAACAACAGGCACCAAGTAAGAACTCATAGTGAATCACACTTGGAAAAAATCTATGTACTGTTCACCTCTGAATCCCAAACCTACAGGGAATTGTGTCCTTACCAAAGATGGTCACTGTGCCTCCAGTTCCACATATGGGTCAAATTAAGAAAAATAGAAATAAAATCTCACGGATTAGAAAGGAGCAGCATGCTTATATTTAAATCCTTGGGCATTTTGGAGGACAGGATAAATAAATAGATACATACATGGTTAGTAAAAAGCATTAGAATGTTAATTGTGTTTTTATAGTGTGCTAATCACCCATGAGGGTATCCAGATGCTCTGTAGCAGGTGTGAGGCCATCCCTTGTGGTTTATTTGAAAACTCGGGTCTTCAGTGTCTTGCAAAAGTCAAGAAGAGAGGAGGAGACCCTGGTGTGTTGTTGGAGGTCAATCCAGGATTTAGGGGCCAGGTACAAGAAAGCGCAGCCCCCTGCTCTGCTTTTGTGTATGCTCGTGTGTATGCTAGTGAGAGGCCAGCAGAGTGGAGGTGTCTGGAAGTATGGTGGAAGTGAATGCAGCTTTTCATGTAGGAAGGGCCAGTGTTGTGGAGGTCATTGTAAGTTAGGATGAGGAACTTAAACTGTGAGCGCTTGTGTATCAGGAACCAGTAGAGTTCCCTAGGGTGTGTTGGGGTGTGGGCTCGGTGTGAGAGATTGAGAGCTACTCTGCTTCGTTGTTTTGGATGGTCTGTAGTCTTCTTGTGAACCGGTTGGTTATCCCTGCAGTCTGTTTCAATAGTCTAGTCTGCTGTTGATAAGGGCTTGGGTGATTGTTTTGCGGTTGTTGTCCTCTAGCCACTTGAAGATTTTTTTTCAGCATCCTTAGTGTTTTGAAGCAGGACGAGACCAAGGCATAGAATAGGGCAGTCATGTCCAGTTCGTTGTCTATGATGATTCTGAGGTTTCTCACTCGCGAGAAGGGTGTGGTTGTTGGTCCAAGGTCTGTGGGCCACCCGGTGGAATCCCATGTCGAGGTATTCTTCCCAAAGACTACTACCTCTGCCTTGTACACGTTCAATTTGAGGCAATTGGATTTCATCCAGAAGACTACTTCTGTAATGCATGTGGTGAACTTGTTCCTGGTGTTGGATGTTTTGTTTAAGAGGGACAGTATCACTTGTGTATTGTCAGTGAAAATAAGGATGTTTATGATGTGAGCTTGTATGACGTCAGCCAGCAGGGGCATGTAAATTTTGAAGAGTATTGGGCCGATGGGTACTCCTGAGGGACTCCACAAATAAGATATAGTGCTTTAGAAGCTTTGGGGAGAATGTTGATTGTTTGGGTTCTTCAAATAAGAAGGAGCAGATCCTTTCGAGGGCGTTTCCCTGGATATCTGCTTTATGGAGTCGTTGGATTAGGATGGGGTCAGAGACTGCATCGGAAGATGCTGATAGGTCTACAGGTATGAGGGCTGTGGCTTTCCTCTGTCGAGAATCATTTAGATGTCATCCATTGCTGCTATGAGGGCAGTTTCTGTACTGTGAGTGGGTCTGAATCTTGACTGTATGGTGTCAAGAAGCTGGTGTTTCGCAAAGGGTGCAGAGAAGTAGCAATATTGGTTGGTAATTGATGAGTATGGTTGGATTATCCGAGGATTTTTTTAGGAGGGAGTTGGCAGCTGCGTGTTGCCGTGGTTCTGTGAAGGTAGCTGTACTGATGGAGGTGTTGAGGATAGGGGTGAGGGCCTTGCTAATAGGGTTTGCTTCTTTATCGAAGCCATGGTGGGAGCAGGGATCAGCCTGGGCCCTGAAGTGGTCTTCATGATTGTTGTAATTTCCTCTGTCACTTGGAGACTTCTGGGAAGGGCCAGGGGGTCCGGTTATGGGGGTGGGGAGGAGTTGTGGTATATGGTTGCAATTTTTTTGCAGAAGACGTTCTAAGTCGTTGCACAGTACTTCTGGTCGGTTGATGTTTCCAGTGACAGCTTTGTACCCAGGATGGATTTATCTACAAGACAGCTAGTTTTGTCTAGATTAAATGCGTCCTAAGTGCAAAGATTTATTACAGTACAGGTATTTGTGTAGCACTTTTCCACCGTTTGTAAGGTCCCGGAGCCCTTTTGGAATCATTTTGCTCTTTATGGTTATGAGATTCTCTGTCACCGGTGCCAAGGTGGTCTGTGGGCTCTGTGTTTGGCTGTGTGTGTCTGTTTTCCATAATGATTCATGTTGGATAGAGGCCATCTTTGGTATTATTGACTGATGTTTTGTTCAGTAATGTTTCTTGTTGAGTAATAGCAGGCGAGGGTGCAACTGAGGGGCGAACCTGCTGGGAGGTGAAGCAGTGTGATCCCACATTTGTTTCCTAGGGTTCAACTGACCCTGGATTCGTGCCCTCTGGGTCCTGCCATATAGTTCATTGTTCTTCCCTGATACAGAGCTCCACTAACAAGACTCATGGAGTCTACCCAGTTCCAAAGGTGCCATCTTCTAGGATACAGTTGATCTAATAGAGCACGGTTTTTTATCGGTTCAGTCAGTATCATGGTAGTATA
Source organism: Lissotriton helveticus (assembly GCF_964261635.1). Lineage (NCBI taxonomy): Eukaryota > Metazoa > Chordata > Amphibia > Caudata > Salamandridae > Lissotriton > Lissotriton helveticus. The sequence goes on along the minus strand of NC_136061.1, from coordinate 846,233,428 downwards.
TACCTCCATATTTGAGGAGGAAAGAATTAGTTTATTTGTCAATTAAAACCTTAAGCAAAATCACACAGTTCATTATGTTTAAAAATACATGCAAAATGAATTAAAAGGAAATGTATCATATAACTAATACGGCCCCTGGGCATTGCGCCACAAGCCCTTCACTTGCTTCAACTTTCCTTCCTAGATATTTTAGTTGAGATGCCAAATACAAAACTACATTGGATAAAGTGGCTAAACAGGGGTTGATCTTTTCCCTGATATCTAAAAATGCACAATTGCCATACAGACGGCTCAGGTTCCCTTAAGTCTATTGATATAAGTAAATAAGGTGCATATAAGCAGGACCGAGGCGGGTATGTATACAGTGCCGGCTGGGCTATGAGTCCCGCTTTTAATGTGCAAAACTTTACATCATTAAAAATACCAGAATAGACAAAGCAGTTATCTGCACAAGGCAGGATAGGGAGCAGCTGATTATTGCAATCCCTAGCAGCCCGTCCTTGCCGATTATCTGTGCATGTTAAATTTGCCTAAAAGGTTTCTGATTTATCGCATTTTTAAAATGGATTCGGAAGCCCTCTCCAGATTACTCATTGCATAACCTGTTCGTTGATCATCCTTTTAAAAATATTCAATAACTGAGTCAGTCTGATGTACAGCATTGTGTTGCATGGGTCCATGGACTCCACCAGAGCAGGCCTGCACAACCTAATTCCCCGTTCAAAGAACTCCCGTCTTAATAGAGATCATCGTTGAACCATCAATTCACATTTACGAGAGCCATTTCCCACTGGGCCTAAATTAAAAAGTGTCCACTCCTTTCACATAGGTACTCATAAGACCACAATGTCTCTTCTCATGGTTACTGACCTGAGGACATTTCACAATGGTTACCTTCCTACAAAATTACCACATCCCTTTATCTTACAGTTCATCAGTCTAAAGTGTAATAACAAAATTGAAGGTACTACAAAGTCTTGGGAACAGCATAGCCCTTGTGCTTTCCATTTTGTGACAGGTACTCCCTCCGCCTTACTAACGATGTTGTCTAAAATGCTTATGCACAGTAAGTACTGGTTTAACTCAGTGATTGAAATGGAAAAATAGAAGTGCATGTACTCTGTAACAGGGTGCCTGCTTGTTTCGCAGAAGTGCTGGTACTCTACAATTAAAAGTATTGCATTTCTCTCGAGAAGTGCTGGTACTCTCCCTCTCAAAATAAATAAGTGCCAGTACTCTGTACCGGACAGTACCGGCCCGTTTGAAGCACTGGTTTAATGATAAGTGTGCCACATGATGGGAGGTAGGGGATGTGGGGATCTGGCCAAGATCAAAGCGGATGTCCTCTAGTAGGAAAGCCGGGATTAGACCCGGAGTATTCGAGGTGCGCAGGCACAACCCCCTCACCTGGAAAGACGACGACTTTGTGCCTACGTGTCCTCCTGTCACAGCCAAGGGTGTTACCGTTCACACTGTAGAAACCCTGCCCTGGTCTGTTTTCGGCTAAGGAAAGGTTCCCGAAAGAATTAATCTTTACTCAGTAACAGCAAGCACGAGGCAGGCTGGCGACCGGTAAACGGCTGGTGTGGCGCGTGCACAGACAAGGCAGTATTTACAGTGTACACAACGCAGACACAAAACATGGAGGGCCGCCCTGACACCTCCGCTGACTCAGCCCGCCCAAAAGAAGAGATATATTTACTGGTGGGAACTCTTACACATATATAACTGTGTGTTTTTGCCTAGATATGCAGCATTGGCTGGTCTATTTTCACACACATTGTCCTTCGACGGTGAAGCCCCGAAAGGAGTGAGTTCTCGCCCCTGGGTATTTTTAACCTTTTGGCCTTTTCCTAAATATTTCAATCTCTCGAAATAATGATGAATCCTCACCCAAATTCGTGTTTTTTTTTTGTTCGCTGAGAGGCCACAATTCACATGCCAGTTGTCAATTACTCACGGGGCAGAATGATAGAAGATAGGCCGCATTTACAAAGATAGAACATCTGTATTAATCAATTCTAATTCAAACCTATGGCGAAATTTAAATAGTCCTTGTTTAGTTCCCTACGCACACTTTTTGGAAAAGTGTTGAGCTACATCGACTCTGACACCACAGGTTCGCAATAATGCTTCCCATTCACACCTTTACGTTTCTTTCTGGGCCGAGTTCACCTTCATGTAGCTTTTTTATGCAGTAAATAGAAATGCTTGTTTTGGCGTGTTCTGTATCTTGGTTCTCTGTATTCCCCGTAAAACCCCTCCATAGGCTTAGCTTTTGAGTAAGAGCCTTAGTCGATCTGATACCTGTCTTACAGACTAGAACCGTCCTGTGTGTGCTGGAACCCGCAGCCGGAGGCCCGGACTCAGTAAAGCGAACAGACAGACATACCCTCTGGCGACGAGGAAAGATGGCCGGCCCGGCCGAGGAAGGCCGCTGCAGACCCTGGACAGGTGGGTCTTCTCTCTCGTTCGAGGCGCAGGAAGTCGACAGAACAAGTCCCCGATGCTGTTCTGTGGCACATGTTGGTGTTTGCTCGCGATCTGCGTTGCTATGTAATTATCCCCATTCCTCTTATTATGTGGAGTAACCGGGAGTTTCCCGGTAATTGCAGGTAACTCGCAGATAAGTAATTGCAGAAGCAAGATTGGGGACGAGTTAGTGACGGAGATTAGCAAAAAGCGAGGGCCATGTAAGGTGGAATGTGTGCCCTGCCTGCTTCGAGGCGCCTGGAGATATATCGAAAACACAAGAGGTCCCGGCTCACCTGCATCCCTTGGAGGCAGTACCCTGGGCCTCTCGGCGCACGATGGGGGTATTTTCCAATTTAGGCTTTAATGACGGCCTGCCTGGCTCCATCAACCCCTCCTCGTTATATTGATGAGCCAATCAGATTCGGCCATCTATCCTTATCGACAGCAGACAGGGAGACGGTTTATGAGCCGAACCAGGAGCTGTGCCTAAGTGTAAGGAAGAGTCTGTAAGGACAAGTACAGAGGAGAAACCGTATTTTTCTCCCACCTCAGGTTATTGGCTGTTTGGTGTATCTTCCACTACAAAGCACACTGGGCTATTTTACACCAACATTGAATCTTCGCAAGTTACATCCTTTATCTCATAGATGCAATTTATACAGCAAGGAAGCACTTTTTTCACTTTTGTTTTTTCACTGCAGACGCCTTTTAAACTATATTTTAGTCTCGACTGAAAATGCAAGTCAAACCTGTTGGCTTTGCCAGTGTTTGGTAATGAACTCACCCTATGCACCTAGAGCACCACCGCATTCCAATGACCACCGCCTGCCCCCATAACAAAAACGGATACAGGATGCTGTACTTTGGCATCTTTCTTTGGGGGAGGTTTTGGGCTTTGCCATGTTATGGTGGGCGGGACACAAGGCGTCGCTGGGGGTAGTAGTGGGGCAGTAGCCGGTCGGCCTGGGGCAGAGTCAGTGGAATGTCAGGCTTGGGTGGGGGCGGGTGTTGGGACGTGTTATGCTTTCCTTTATAGGCCTGTCAGCCTCCGCCCTGAAGACGCATTGTTGGGCGGCCTGAGCTCTCACTGGTGGTCCATCCATCACGCGGGGGTCTCAGACAGCGCCGGGGCGCCCCCTCCCCACAGCACGGGCTGTCCTCTATGGCGCCCGCTTTTCATGGACTGCGGACAAAGGCGGTGGGTTCATATAGAGACGGCAGCAGCTGCCGGGGCCTCCTCAGCCACGAGCACAATGAGCCCAGCGAGGCAGGGGGGCCGAGGGGTCACCGTACCCCAAGGGAAGACCCTTCCCTGCAGGAGGGGGAGCCCACTGAAACACTGTATTGTGAGGGCGACACTCTGGGGGCAGTCAGGGGTGCATCCCAACATCCACAGGCACACTGTAAACACAAGAGGCGACGTGACGTCATGACGTATCCCGCGATATCCCCATCAGAGGGTATACACTGCACTGCACCCCAGTATCAGTGCTCAAATGTATTGGTGGTATCACCATAGAACCGCCCAGCAGCTGCATAAATATACTACACGATAGTATCACTATAGAACTATTCTGTAACTGTATATACATGCACTACCTCAAAAGGGTAGTGTTACTTCATAAATATACCGTAAACGCCTGTCACAGAAACAAACTGCACTATGGTATGAAATAGAAATCATCACCTATAAATATTGCCCACCAACATTAAATAACAACGAGGTCTCTGGGCGCTGAATAACAGATGTTTATTGTTACCCAACTCAATGGTATTCATTTTATCGACCTTGGATGAAAGGCGGAGTGGCCCGCCGGGATTTGAACCTGTAACCACTCAGGCCCCTGCAGTGGATGCATTAGTCCACTGAACCACCAGACCCGGCATAAATCAACAACAAAACTGTATGCATGCACTGCACCATAGTATCTTCTCCACAGCATCACATTATAAATATAATGGACCTGCTTGTCCAATCAACCGCCTCATCATATAAATAAACTGCACTATTGTATGAAGTAGGCCGCATCCCTGTGCAAATGTACTGCACCATAGTATCAAATTGACAGCATTTCCGTATAAATATACTCGGCCATAGCATTAAATCACCAACAGAATGGTATACAGAGACTGCACCATAGCGCCTAATCCACAGTGTCACCTTATACATACTGTACACGCAGGTCAAAGCAACAGCCTCAGCATATAAATAAACTGCACTATAGTATCAAATCAACAGTATTACTATATAAATATACCTTACCATGGCATTCAATCAACAATAAACCTGTATAAATATACTGCAGCATAGTTTCCAATCAACAGCATCACTGCATAAGCATACTGTGCACGACTGTCAAATGGACAGCATCTACTATAAATAAACTGCATCCCTGGGGTCAAATCAACAGCACCACCATGTAAATATACTGCACTATACTATCAGATCCACAGCATCAACATATAGCTCCATAATGTTAAATACATGGAATCATCATGGTAATGTACCACAATATAGTGCCAACCCCACATCACCATCCAAGGAATATACTGCACTATAATGTGAACAATTCACGGCTGCATCACTGTGTGCATATACTGCACCGTGGCGTGCGAGATCAACAGCACCAGTGTAGCACTATGTAGACACACTGCATTGTAGAGTGACAAATGAACAGCGACTACCTAACGCCATGTGAATACACTGCAGTGTAGCATGCCAAATCACAACATCGTGTAAATACACTGCACTGTATCAGTGCAAATCACAACATCGTGTAAATACACCACTCTATCACTGCAAATCACAGCATCGTGTAAATATACTGCACTGTATCACAGCAAATCGACAGCAAGACCACAACTTGTGCAAATATACATACTGCACAGTAGCATGCCAAATCACATCATGTAAATATACTGCACTGTGTCACTGCAAACCGACAGCAAGACCACAACACGCGTAAACACACTGTACTGTAACATGCCAAATCACAACATCGTGTTAATATACTGCACTGTAGCATTGCAAATCAACAGCAGAATCACAACACATGTAAATACACTGCACTGTAGCAATGCAAATCGACAGCAAGACCACAACTCGTGCAAATACACTGCACTGTAGCATTGCAAATCGACAACAAGACCACAACTCGTGCAAATACACTGCACTGTAGCATTGCAAATTGACAGCAAGACCACAACACATGTAAATACACTGCACCGTAGCATGCCAAACCGACAAGACCACAATACCGTAAATACACTGCACTGTAGCATTGCAAATCGACAGCAAGACCACAACACGTGTAAATACACTCTACTGTAGCATTGCAAATCGACAGCAGAACCACAACACATGTAGATACACTGCAGTGTAGCATTGCAAATCGACAGCAAGACCACAACACATGTAAATACACTGCACTGTAGCATTGCAAATCGACAGCAAGACAACAACACATGTAAATACACTGCACGATAGCATTGCAAATCGACAGCAGAACCACAACACATGTAAATACACTGCACTGTAGCATTGCAAATCTACAGCAAGACCACAACACATGTAAATACACTGCACTGTAGCATTGCAAATCGACAGCAGAACCACAACACATGTAAATACACTGCACTGTAGCATTGCAAATCGACAGCAGAACCACAACACATGTAAATACACTGCACTGTAGCATTGCAAATCGACAGCAAGACCATAAAACACATGTAAATACACTGCACCGTAGCATGCCAAACCGACAAGACCACAATACCGTAAATACACTGCACTGTAGCATTGCAGATCGACAGCAAGACCACAACACATGTAAATACACTGCACCACAGCATGCCAAACCAACAAGACCACAATATCGTAAATACACTGCACTGTAGCATTGCAAATCAACAGCAAGACCACAACACGTGTAAATACACTGCACTGTAGCATGCCAAATCTACAAGACCACAACACGTGTAAATACACTACACTGTAGCATGCCAAACTGACAAGACCACAACATGTGTAAATACACTGCACTGTAGCATGCCAAACTGACAAGACCACAACACGTGTAAATACACTGCACTGTAGCATGGTAAATCGACAGCAAGACCACAACACGTGTAACTACACTGCAGCATGGTAAATCGACAGCAAGACCACAACACGAGTAAATGCACTGCACTGTAGCATTGCAAATCGACACCAAGACCACAACACATGTAAATACAATGCACTAGCACTGCAATTTGACATCAAGACCACAACACGTGTAAATACGCTGCATTGTAGCATGCCAACCGACAAGACCACAATACCGTAAATAAACTGCACTGTAGCATTGCAAATCGACAGCAAGACCACAACACATGTAAATACACTGCCCTGTATGTAGCATTGCAAATCGACAGCAAGACCACAACACATGTACATACACTGCACTGTAGTATCTCAAATTGCCAAGACCACAATACGGTAAATACACTGCACTCTACCGTACCGTGCACACAAAGTGTGAATAGTACCCTGCACCGCGACCATGCCAAATCGACAACAATGCGCCACCACGTAAATATGCAGTACTGCAGCAACATTTACAGCCACTCAACAACCTGTACATTTTTTCAACTGTTGTGTGCCAAGTTGACAGCAACACTGCAACACCTCGTAGATAGTCATGCTACAGTGTAGCATGACAAATCAACAGCAACATCATGTGAATGTTCTGCACTATCGCGAGGCAAATCTGGAGCATCTCCATGTGAATATACTGCACAACACCGTCTCAAATTAAGAGCAGCACCAGCACACCATGTACTAGACTATAATAAGAAAAATTCACTGCAGCATTCCCAGGTACATATACTGCACGATCATGTGTCTAATACACAGCATTGTCACATATGTATAATGATGTATTGTGTGTCAAAAACCCAACTTTACAGTGTAAGAATTCTGCACTAAAGTTTGAACCCACAGTAATACCACAGGGTTGCTGTACTGTACCAAGTCCACCAGTTTATAAGATGAAAATGTGCTGTACTCTAATTTATAGGCAATGTGGCCTGTTTTATATGCCAGATTCCCAATAATTGTACACAAATAATATGTTAAAGTGTGTCAAAGTCACAGCATCTCTCCACTGCCCTGTGTGATAGTGTGCCCATAATTGGTACAGGAATTCATAGACTGGCATCAGGGGCTAGTGCTTGATGTGTGTAACTTGCATACCTGTGTTAATATAATGCACTGTAGTGTGCCAAAAACCACAGCACTGGGGCAGGGATCCCATACCAGGCTGTGTCACGGTCACAGTGCTAATATAAGAATGAGGAATGAGATTGGGCCAACCCCATAGTGCTCTTTAAGCACCATCTGCATTACATTGTGACACTTTCACAACACCAGGAAAACTACACCTACGTGGCAAAGACAAATTAAAAAAAAACATAACCACACATCTAAATATGTACATACAAGAATATATTGGCCCCAAACAACATACTCAGTGCAGTGAATGTTGCATTCTACCGTCCCAGTTTCATAATGTTTGTATCACAAAACCTGTTCAGGAAGAGTGCACTAGAGTGTGCCAAATACGTAGAAATTGACAGGAACTTTGTACCACGTTGTGGCAAATGAATGTAACAAGGATAAGAAATGTTGCCTTTTATTTTGGCGCTACGCAGTGCTATGAAAGGAACACACTGCGATCGAGGGTCAAAACCTGTCATATGAATACAACAACATAGAGCGAAAAGTGGAACCTATTATTGTGTGCCAAATTCACAGCATCTCTTACACTGCTTTATAGTTTTCCCTTTCGCCCACACAATACATAAATAATGTAATGTGCAACATTCGCAAATTAAATCTAGTGTTTCAGAGCATTATAATGTGTTATCCTAAGGATTTTGGGGGCTCTGGGCAAGACATATATATTTTTGTGAGCCCGGAAGAGGAGATTTGTTTTTATTTTTTGTACCCATTATCTGCTAATTAAAGCCCACAGAAAATAGCTAAAATATGTAATGCACGAGACATCAAAAATCCTTACAATGACACTCAGAGAGGAAGAGAGGTTTAACTAAAGAAACAGAATAGAAAGAGGTCAATTAGAAGAAAGTTATCTTTCCCAGGGCCCCCTTTGGAAAGTGGGGACCCTGGGCAATTGGCCATTTTGCCCATGCCTTAAAACGTCTCTGGCATTATACTGCGCCAATCCGACTGTATTGCCAGGGCCACTAGAATAATACAATACTGCTTCCAATGCATTTGCCACATAATTATGGATTTACCACCCTTGCCTCATAATCCATCGTCTGCTCTATAATCTACTGATTTTTACAAGAAATGTTTCTAGCTAAAATGAATCAAAAGTAACTAAACAAAAAGTGCCACTCGTGCCATGAGGATAACTACGCTAGGGTGAGGTGGGGAGGCCAGGGACAAGTATCAAAATCTTTCCCCGTGACCCGTGGCGTTCGACAGGGTTGTGTCCTGGCCCCAACACTCTTCCTGCTATTCATCAATCAAGTAGTCAAATTTTTCGCAGACACTCCCACTGACGCCCCCTTGTTGGCAGGGACGAGGTTTCCAATGCTTATCTTTGCTGATGACACTCTGCTCCTCTCAAAAACACGCAGCGGTCTGCAGCGGGCGCTGGATCGCTTTGAGGAGTTTTGTGCCATCAATGATCTTAGGGTAAACGTTGGTAAAACCAAGTTCATGGTTTTTAGCAGGAGGCATCTTGTCCTTAGCTCCGTAAGTTTGAGTGGAGTCGACTTGGAACAAGTCGAAACCATGACGTACTTGGGGGTCACCTTGGACCGTCGCCTGGGTTGGAAAGATCAGGTTGGTGCCCAACAGCTTAAACTTGCCCGACTCACTGGTTGCCTTCTGAGTGAGCAAAGGAGATCAATTACCAAACGGGTTTCCCCAGCGCTAAAAATTTATGACATTAAGATCAGCACCACAATCTTGTATGGTGCTGATCTCTGGGGTTATACTGATCTATCCAGCCTATTCAGAACCCAGTGCAAGTTTTTGAGGGGCTTAATCGGGTTACCCCAATCATCACCTTCTATACCTCTATGTTTGGACATGGGATGCAACCCTATCAATAAGATGGCTAGATTTAGACTGGTGGCCTTCTGGAGGCGTCTATGGACATCCCCTGACCTTACCCTTTTTGCCAGGGAATTGGCCGAAGTTAGGTCAATTGGGGGATCTGGGAGCATCCCCTGGTTAAAAAGTGTAAAATCCATCTTGATTGAAATGGGACTTGAACATTTGTGGATTTCTCCAAGCACCAACGTTTTCCCATCGAAACAGGATTTCAAGGCATTGTATTGGGCCTCAGTCCGTTCATTGTTAATAACGGCTACCAGTTCTGTTGGTCTCACGGGGAGGTTCCTGACCATCAAGTTGGATCCCTCCCGTGAGACCTACTGGGATATCATTACCAAACCACTGGACAAGAAACTTTACCACCAGTTTCGGGTAGGATCACTGCCTCTGAATTCCTTTATAAAAAAATGGGCTAAAGGAGCATCTGAATTTTGTAGTTGTTGTACAAGTTATAAAGAAACTGAGGGTCATTTCCTGTTTGCCTGCCCGATTTATTCTGCACCCCGTACAAAATGGCTAAAACGCTTGTTCCAGCACCTCCCTTATGGAAGGTCCTCGGAGGCTATTCAGGTTTTAAAAACCAATACCTCAGAGTTGATTGTGGTGAGTACAGCCAAATTCCTAGGGTGGGCCTGGCCCATTAGGGCAAGAAGCAGATAACTTGTTAGGGCCTTTTAATTTCCTCATAAAGGCCTCCCCACACCACTTTTAAACTAAATTTTGGGGAAAATTGTATATAGCATGAGGTACGTTTCTTGTATCTCTTGTCTGTCTTACAAATTTTAATACGTTCTGGTCAGGTTTGTCTTGTATTTCTGTATGTTTAATAACTTTTTAAAGATAATGTGTTGTTGTTTTTAAGGAATAATGTAATTATAATGACATGTGTTGAAATATTGTCTTTTATGATTTTGATATCGAAATAAAGACTTTAAAACCTGGAAACCTGGCCACTCGTGTACGGCTATATAGTGCCATATTAGCAGGAAAGGTTCATTTTACTGGACTAGACTGTGACTGATTCACAGCATCATTAAATAAGTATTACCCTTTAGTGAGCCAAAATCACAATTATTACAGTGCACACTGCGGGTCTAGTGTGACAATTCTGAAAGGTTCATATGTGCACGGTTTACTGCAATGAGCCAGATTCACAGATGTGTGCACAAAATGTTGCATTACGTTTTGCAAACGCTATAGGATCATCGGTTTAATAGTACACCATGATCTGGCAAGCTCAGAAAAGATGGAAACGAATACTGCACAGTAGTGTGCTACATATATAGCAAAGAAATGTAGCAATGATGTGCCAAAGTGTCAGCATCAGGACAGAGATAAAGGACGTACAGTTTACTCATTCCACAGCGCTCTTGAAGGGATGCTCGAATATACTGCTGGGAAAGTCTCAAAATCAGCATCCAAATATTGTACTTTACTATGTCCGGCACACAAAAGTGACAAAAGAACTGAACAATATTCTCAGAAATTCACACCAGCAGAAGGAAAATACTGGAGTGCAGGGTACCAAATCCGCAGCATAAATAAAGAAATATGGCATCTTGGTGTGACAAAAGAATATCACTAGTGCCATAGAAATGTACTCCTGTTTTGTGCGCTCTATCATGGTGCAACGCAGCACAAAGCTCTGCGTTGTTTACTTACCATTATAAAAGCCCGCAAGTGCAGAGAAAACTAACTCATGCCCACATAACCGAAGCCTACAGCAACATCATGGCATTCTGCCCAATGTACAGAATCGGTAAGTCAATAGTGAACTATAATGTGGCAATTGAATAGCTTAAAGAAAGGAATATTAGGTTAGATTGTAACATTGCCAGAGAATTCCCATTGAATCCTGTAGTAACGTGTACATCTGCGGTGCCAAGTCTGCGTCGTTGTCAAAGCAACACTGCCCTAAGGTGCGCCAGGTTCTAAACTGTACTCATGGTCACTTGAAAAGTACGACTTTGCACCAACAGCGTCTGCTGCTAAAATCTGGGTCAATGGCACACGCCACACTACCCTCTTGTAGAGTTTAACACCTTCCATGCTCATGACGAGCTCAGCTCGTCATGAGCCGTGGAACGCTCACACGCGGGGATAATTCCCCTGCTGTGCTGAGCGTTCCGCGGGAACGGGTGCAGCTGTGACGAGCTCAGCTCGTCATGAGCACGGGAGCGCCGTGCCGGAGCTCGTCATGAGCATGGGGGCGCTGTGCGCGCCCCCCGCCCCCCAGCACAGCGGGGGAATTACCCCCCACAGCGAAGGGGTTAATGGAAAACATGTATCACATTTGTTTGTGTTTTAAAGTTACTAAGAGAAATGCACCACACAGGTGCAGCACTGCGGCACAGGCCTCACATGTTAACTGATCGCCTTCTAGTTCTGATTTCTGTACCAGGGTATTATAGTGGTACTTGTGAGAAGAATGCTTTCCCCTGGCTCCGTTGATGCCTCCACATGAATGAGAGGGGACAGCTTCTGCACTAAAATTAATGCTGAAGTATCAATCAATCAATCAGGATTTATAAAGCGCGGCTAATCACCCAATAGGGTATCCAACGTATTAATGTAATTCAACCAGGGTGGAAAGAATGATTCCTTCTTTGTCTTGAAAATAATATAAGGAGGGCATTTCGGGACAGAATAATGTCACCATTTACTTCTCTTTTTCGCCGGTTTGATTTCTTGAATCTTACAGTGCCTTCTATCGAGACACTTGCTTTATGCAGATTTAATGTGAAATATTGGTGTGCAAGAGTGTTTCCTGAAGAAGATAGGTGCCCCTAGAAGTACATAATGTGGGCACATATTAAAACCAAATCGAAACACCTCTTCTAAAATATAACTGGGATAGGCAGCTTAAAAGAGTCACCTTTTATGGTATGAAGAGTGCCCATGTAGGCTGTTTTCCGTCTGAATGCAGGCAACACTGTATGTTATGTCATAAACTTACTCAGGGAGTAAGAAGGGGCAGAAGTAAAACATTGTGTTCTTGTGCTTTCACACAAGACAAAATCCCCAATGTTAATGAATATCATTTTAGTGGGATCTGTGAGGGTTTAGACTTTTCTTCCTTAAGAAACCTCAGAATGTTGCTACCCGTGAGGATCCCTCTTGCATTTGGGGGGTGTTAAAATGATAAATAGGGGGGAAATATTGCCACAGTGATGCAAATTTTGACATTTCCTGCCACTTAATTGAGTCAAATTTGTTGCATAATTTGGGTCCCCACTTGTGTAATTCCAGGGCCTGGTCTGCAGTAAGACAAACTTACAAAGTAATTTTCAATGTAGTACACTGCAATCGAGTATTCCTGAGAAGCGAGAACATTTATCACACTCTAGTAGGGTTCCTCCTGGCAGCTTCTTTAAGCTAATACTCCCAGTAGTGTGATAAATGTACGTGATAATGAAAGATTTCTGCAATGTAGAAAAGTCAAAGAAATAGTAAAATTAGAGTCCCTTGTGAGCAGAGTTTAAATCGACTAAGATTGCCAGTAATACTAATGTCTGAGTGTGCATAAAATGCCCCAACTACGGCTAAATTCCTGATAAATTCCGTAGAGGAGAGTCCATATGTCTCCTTCAAAAAAGGCACTCAGACCCTATACGGTTTTGACATCTGTTACCACCCTATTGTGCTTATATTAACAGCAGCACTTTCAACTATAATTCTTGAAGGCAATCCACAAACCCCACTGAATGCTTTGGTGGCACGGTATACAATAATAATGGGTCCCTATTTCTTGGCACTGCAGGGCGGCAATTTCGAAGCCCTGAAAATATTTGAAATGATCAATTGATTCACTGGTGACCACTGCAGGGTGCCAACATGTGTTGGCTTGTTGTTTCTAAATTGACTTTCTACCTGCTCGACGCTGTGAACAATTGCTTTAGGATTGCCTTCCTTTCAGAAACAACTGTAATGACATCCATACAAAATTAATGTGAAGATTTGGACTATACTCTATGGGCCTGAACCTGGCTTAAAGTGGACTACCAAATACACACAATTGTATAAATGATTATTGGAGTGCTCGGATTTGTAATTGGACTTATTTTTGCTATTCTTTGGGAGGGCAGTGTTGGATTGTGGATGGTAACCAATCCTTTCCTAGGAGCACCACGTTTATTTTGCAAACACTATATACTCTCCCCTAAATAATACTGTAGTGCGCCTTTTTGCCTGCTTTATACCTGGTTACCACATCTTTTTTATTGAGCTTTTGGGATTATGTTCGAGACTGACACACGAGAAGAGCCTTACCTTCAACCAGTGAGGTCAGCAGCGTCACATTGGCGGCTTTGCGTCGTCCTGCAGGTAGATTTAGCCCTATTTTTTCTAACCGCTCTCTTAAACACCTGCCACCATTTTTCGATTTTGCCCTGAAAAAGAAAAAGAAAGGAAGAGTGTAAAAAACACATTGAAGGTCAACATAGCATTACTTTAAGGTATGGATCGATGCCAACATTACCTGCTGGCTTATGACTTATGATCCCTTGTATCACTACGGTGAGACCTCTCCCACACACAACTGTGTTAAAGTTCCCTCAAGTAACTACCTCTTCTTTTCTACTGGAACCTTCCTTCAAGTCCGCCAAGGTACTCCCAGCCTGTAATACTCCTTGATATTCCAACATTACACCCCAGCATAACTCTGTCCATGTATCTCCTAGTCCTGACCTGCTCACCCAAAACTGGTAGCTCATTTCTTCCCCCGACCCATAACGCCTTCTGGTCTTCTATTACCAGAACACCCACCGACGTCTCACACATTTGTGTTAACAGCACTGGGCGCAGAATATATTTGTATGTAGCTAATTATTTTGATATGACATGTCGCTCTGAATGTTAACAGCCCTTAGTGTCAGAAAACTGTACATTTTGCCCTGCCTTCTAGCAGGGAAGAGGCAAGGGTTTGATGCACACCACCAAGCTCTACCTTCCTTCACCGATTTTCAGGTATATTTCTTAGAAGGTCCCTCACCGTCGAAGCACTCCTCCGAGCAGGGATGCGTTGAGGCACTCGGGCGGGGACAGGCGCCTCTGGACCTCTCCTACGGTCACCTTGTACTTGGAGGTGGAGCTGAGCAGTGAGAGGCGTCCGGGCACAGAGCAGAAGACCTCGTTGGGGTTGGTCACTCCTCCGATCAGGCTGTCCTTGCTCAGGTGCATGGTTGAGATGGAGCTGCCGTTGTGCTTCGAGGGGATGGGCACTAGTTGAAAGAGAAAGGGGGATGGGTGAGAGGTGCAATGATTATTGTCAACAATTGCTAGGTCCTAGGCAGAGCCTTAGTACACAATGGATTCTTCTTGTCATCAAACATGAAGCAACCATGGTCTTTCTACCTGATTCCTACCATGCCCCGCCATGCTTTAGTAACCTCAATCAAGCAGTCTTCTTCATGTGAAAAATAAACTTAGTAAGAAGGCCTCAACGTACTCGCATTCAACAAGTAGCAAATCTTAGTAGGAGCTAGGCATCACAAGGTCTATATGATCACACCTGGCATAGAACAACAAACAAG
Source organism: Lissotriton helveticus (assembly GCF_964261635.1). Classification (NCBI taxonomy): domain Eukaryota; kingdom Metazoa; phylum Chordata; class Amphibia; order Caudata; family Salamandridae; genus Lissotriton; species Lissotriton helveticus. Next base: position 846,218,287 of record NC_136061.1, on the reverse strand, counting down.
AAACAGCAATGAACTAGCATTCTCCGTGACACGATAGCCGTGTGATAACCAGATCTCAAGTGTACACAACCTCGACTGGGATCCTTCGTATTAGGACTCTCTGCCACCATGGACTCACTAGATGATCACAACCGAGGTTTGTATGTTATAATAACCACAAAACATTTGTCTTTATAGTGGTACAAAGGAGATCCAATAACAATACCGTAACAGTACTTCAGGTCAGGAGCGGACGCCCAAACCCTCAGGAACCAATCCCATGATCACAACAGGGTCACCATGTTCCAATTTTCTAAAAATAACACTCTTTTAATCCCTGGACTTTTTAATGACACCTCAGATGTACTCAACAGGCGCCTGGTACGGGGAGGAGCCTGAAAGCACATAGACTCGTCTAGTGATAACAGGAGAGCTGCCATGTCAAATTACCTCAGTGAACTCAAGTTCTTCATGGCAAACTGGAGTTGTGGTAACCAGATTTCAACCATGCACGGAAACCACATCCTACAAGGCCTAGAAGGGTCATCCATGGTATGCCAGGATGTTGTATCCAGACCTCAACTTTTACTCAACATCAGTGAATTGTGAATGGAGCCTCAGCCTAGTAACTTTTCACATGATCACAATCTAGAACTGCACAGGCCAGTACCGCAACACACCAGCGATCTTCAAGACAAGAGGCAGATTTGATAACCTGACATCAACAATACTCAGCGATAATAAGTTTAATAAGTTGTCGATCATAGGCGGAATATCAAACCATTAAGACCCGTCACATGATCACAACCACAAGTGACTATGCTTAACCATGCCTTTGAACACACAACTTGGCATTTATATTAATTAACACAATACCATTCCAATCATGCTCCATTCCCACAACTACCCTTAAGAAGAGTCTTGGACCTCAGCATTCCCCCACAACTGGATGCCCTATAATGCAGTAATCTTAATGAGCAGGTGCTCGTCATGGAAAGACAGGTGAAGAAACCAGATCTCAAGCACACTCAACCTCACCGAGCGGTATTTCCTACAACAGGAGTGTACAACCTTGGTTTATGATAACTGGATCCATGCCAGCTTTTCAGAATACCACAGACTATGTAAATGATTCTCATTTGGATTATATTTTCGCAAATATATCCTTTGAGAATTTTCTGAATATCTGGCATGGATCTGTCTTTATGGACTAACATTAGGCTGCCCTTTCCTAGAAGAAGCCTCTGTGCTCATAGATTTGTGCAACAATCAAATGATCAGAAATAGGAGCCTTCAATCTCCCATTAATGGATGAAGAAGAGTGAATTATGGTCAGTCTTGTCTGAATCAATCAGTCATAAAGGTGAATATTTCACAATGAGAATTTGCATAGCCAAAGTTCCTGCTTGTTTTTATTCTTGGACAAAGCCCTTCAACATATGCAGGGTAGTGTACAGTGGTGTGCGATTACTTTTACTATGATTTTCCTTCGATATGTCACCTTCCGTTTTAGGTATGGCTTTATTGCGCATCTGTCTGCAAAATACATTGTTACTAATTTTCAAAAATATATTTAAAAAATATACATAGAGGGGCCTTTGGCTTCACCCAGAGGAATATAACTCTCTCACCTCATGCTATTAGCTGTTTGGTCCGGGAAACGGCAAATACAGCTACCACTTACAACGTGTTGCCTTTGCAACGCGGGAGGAATAACTAATGTGTCTGAACCACACATTACATTTACAATGCAACAACATGCGTTAGGTTAAGAACACTGGACTTTAAAGTCTAATGCTTTCCCTACTGTTACGGTGACTGGAGCTGGAATAGTAATATATACTATTCCAAAGTCCAGCACCCACCCTGAGGCAAGTCGTTGTAACGACTTGCGTTGTAAATGGAATGCATGGTTCAGACGCGTTAGTTGTTCCGCCCGCGTTGTTAAAGAACACATGGAAAAAAATGTGTGGTTGTGTCATACAACCGTTTGGTTCATCATTCCGCCTTCCCATAAGGGCTTCCATTGGAATTGATGAGGGACTATTTCATACCTGAAAACTATTCAACCATCACACTATCTTCTATATCCATTCTCTACAGAAAGCAAATCTTTTTCCAAATTCTATTCTCCAACACTGAAAAGGAAACACTTCAGGCTTTAATGCTATAAAGAGCATTTGTGCATGAAGCACACATAAGCTGCATTTTGAATGCATGTGTTTATATGTGTTGGTACAATAAGGCCAGGCATATTGGCATTGACACTGCTTGTTTTTCTTTCTCCATAAAATTAAAAGTGATTGGTCACAGTATACAGTGCTGTCTTAACGCATGGGCACGTGGGCAGCGGGCCAGGGGCCCCATGAGCATAGGGTCCCCATGCTGACCAGAATTTAACACGGATATTCTGTTAAACATTTTTAGGTCTTGCCTTCGCAGCGCACATTCGCTGCATAGGAGACCTTTAGGCATCGTGCAGCTCTTTTTCAAAGCATATACTTGTGCTTGTGGCAGCATATGCCTTGCAGGAGTGCGCAGCGGCCCGCCACAAGCATGAGTATGTGCTTTGAAAAAGAGCACACTGCGCGATCACTTTCACGGCGGCGCAGCCGCGTCACTATCGCGGCCACTGCTTGTTCTAGTTGTGGTTGCGCCCACACCCTTCTCAAGATGGCTGATATAGTACCTTAAATAGACTGACTATCTCCTCATTCTATTGTTCAGGATAGGCATAGAATTTGCATTTTTTTAAACCGAATTCCCTTGGCAGTTGACAACACTAGATTGGCCCCTGGCTACTGCAACTTTCTAACGTCGCTCTTATATTTCAAATTGTGACAACCTAGATACATAACTAGACATGTTACTGTACACAAACTATACGCACCAGTCCGGTTTTGTCGTCACTGTCATAATAAACAAACTATTGAACAGCGGCTTGAATTCCAGCTTCCCCACTCGGACTAATTGTGTGATCCTGAGCAGGTCACTTCATCTCCATGGACCCAGTTCCCTTCCCTGACAAACCTGAAAGCAGTTGCAGAAGCAGAATCTTTCAATGAGCTCCGCATTTCAGCACAGTTGGTGGTGTTTGTCTGTCCCCAACTCTGTGCCGCTTGCACTGTTCACCAGAAGCTCTCAAGTCGTCCCTGAAGGGCATTTATCATCATGTTAATGATATTGCTCCAGTTCGACCCCTTGTGCTCCTGCACCCGCAGGTTTCTGCGAGCCCGCATCTGATCTGCTCATAATTACTATAGTCATGGATACTCATTAATAATATATGGTATAACTAATAGCGCCTCATTCATCATGAATTCCAAATTTATTACTGCGATACACTTCGCTTTAACGCAATCAGTTCATGGGCTCAAGCACAATGGCACTTTATCACCATGTGCTATCGTTGTACTGTACAGCCTTGAAGCATTCGTGTAGCGCCTCTTACCGGTGACTAGGCTCAGGGTTGGATTGGGATTGAAAATCGGCCCGGGCACGCAAAAAACAAATCGGCCTACATTTGCATAATCACTCCTCAGCCAAACCACTGCTTTGGCGTAATCTCATAAAACAACTTTAGGAGGAGAGGGGGTAAAAAATATGCACACATTAGTTTACAGTGGTGAAACAAGTGAGGCCACTTCTACTCAGGCCCCCTGCCCCCGCTCAGTATGTGCACACATTAATGGGCCGGCCAGAGCGACAAAGGGAATGATACCTCTGCCTGTAGCAAAACGGAGGTAATAATGAGCGCCCATCAGCCCCCAGAAAGGCCACTCAGACACCCACTGGGCCGCTGGCTCTGTTCGAACAAAAGAGACAGTGCCCAAATGGTCCCCCAGACTGCTCAAAAAAGCAGCCCACAGCAGAACTCGGACACCGGCCCCTCGGGCATTGCCCGAATGCCCACGTTACCAATCCGACGCTGACTAGGCTCTAAAGCGCTATGGGTGGGCTTGTAGAGATGAGTCTGCTGGCTGTGCTTGGCTGGTACAGTGTGGGTTTATACAAGGGCACGTGTGGTCAGAGTTCTGCCCTCCTATCTGACTATCTTTCAGCTGCTACAAATATGTTATGCCAGGGGGCTGCCAAAGCCCACAGACAGTATAAAGTTAATTATACAGCTAACGCGAAGGATGTAAATTAAAGTTTCAAAAACGCAGCTAAAACTTGACATAGGACTTTTAGTATAGCACAAAAGAAATGTAGAAAAACCAAGTGCAAAAATAATAAGCATTTGCAATGCAATAGGTCTCGCATTTGCTATTGGCGCTGTAAATGACAATGCCTTTTATTTATCTGTTTTAAAAAACAACACATAAATAAAAGGCATTCTCAATTACAATGCCAACAGCTCAAACTCTCGCAAATGCGAGAGCTATTGCATTTCAAATGCTTGTTATTCCTGCGAGCGGTAGTGTAAGCAGGGCTCAGTGCACCGCTTTGCCCAGGGGCCTATAATGCTGTTAAGAAGACCCTGTCTGTATACAAGGAACGGTTGGGTGTCCCCGTACCAGGACAGCTTGTTTTATAACTAGGCCTATTTTAGAAACTCTTTTGCATTCCGAGTCTCTCCTCTCAAACTTTTTTTTTTTTTTTTTAATCAATCCCGCGCGAGCTGGAGTGCGGCTGCGCACATATTCTTCCTGTTGAGTCACAGACCGAAGAGCGATGACACGCCCCAAGGGAAAGCGCCAACTAAAAACGCTACACCTGCCCCCGGCCAAGACTGAATGACAAACAGCCTTTGTGAATTAATACCATTTCAAGCCAAAGCCAAACAAAACGGTGGAGTCCTGCCAAGAATTTCTTTTAGAGGTTAGATAACCCGCCTCCCCCTTCCTTCTTCACTGTCTTGTACTCACCTTTAAAGGGCAAACCTGCAATTTGCAAATTAATTATGCAACTTAGAGGAATCTCATTTTGCTGCAGGTAACAGCTTTCTTCCCACTGCAGCAAAACAAGTTCTCTTTCAGGAAAAGGCTGGTGGTAAAGCTCACGGGCCCTGGAGGGAGTGTGTGGCTTGAGCTGATGCTTTCTGCCTTTCTAGAAGTGCCCGGATCCCGTGTTTTAAATATTGTTTACAAGTCAGCGTGATCGCTCAGAGGACAGAGCTGTGGGAATCTGTCTGTAACCTACAGGTACAAGTCTGGGCTGTGTCGACCCAGCCTTTTGTCATCGATATAAGAGAAAAGGAGTACTGTTGAGTTGGGGAATAGTACTACTGATTATTCAAGCGCCAAACAAATGGTTCTTTTGCAGTGTACGTTAATATATTTATTGTTGGGAATTTTATGGGAGTATTCATTACCCGCAACATTTTGCTAACATGTGATCTAGTGCACGAAGCCTGGTGGATGAGGCAGTCTCTATCAGTCAAGTCCCGACTCTCCAGGGGACACCATGCGTCTGTGCCCTTATTATGAGTGGCCTGGGTGGGAAGGCCATTAGTATTGCAGCTTTTCGGAATTTAAAAGGTGTGATAATTTCTGTGCAAACAGCAGTTTCAGGGATCGGAAGGAACAGGTCTCTCGTAATGGATACTTGCCAAGCTTTTGGGCATGTGCTTGCGAGGCACAAAGATTCGCAAACCACTGCGTCGACTAACTAACCATTAAATAAGTCCACACAAAACTGTGCAGCGCCACACGACTGCCCCCACAACCATTAGTAAACAAAACGTACAGGTGTTATGTTGTACTGGTATTTGCCACCACCGAGGTCTTTCTTACCACTTGCAAAGTATAAAGTGCTTTCTCGATGGCTAAGTAAGTGCCCAGCCTAATATGTAACTTTAGATGTTGTCAATGACTGCTGTAACTCGCAAAAAAAATTCCCTTAAGTGCCGTACTACTGACCTCTAGTAGTATACACATTGTTCTCTGATAACTTTGTTATTTGATTGAATTTATTGACACATTGTTCCTTGAGATATTGTTCTGGGACACACTTGTGACAGTTAGAGAATTGCATTGTTTTAAGTTTTGACTAATATGCATTATGATAATCAGATTATTGTAATGAGGATTTTTTAACACATTTTAAATATTGAAAGCAAAAATGATCTTTTTGTATTGTATGAAATAAAAATTTATTTTATCCAAATAGACTTGTTAGACATTGTATATTGGATTGTATGATTTGGTTCAGTGTATACTACTTGAGGTCAGTAGCAAGGCACATAAAGGACTCTTGTTTTTTTGCGAGCTATAACTACCCGGTCCCTTTTGGCATAACTGGGGTAACTCTCTCTTTTTTGTGCCATGAAGGGTGTAAGACAATAGTCTGAAACTTGCAAGCCCACTATAATGCCCGGCTAATTGGTTTAATTATGATCCCTCACTGTCAGGGTCGCCAGATGTTATGTTATGTGTTTGGAGGACATGTCAATAAACTAAAAATATATTTATAAAAAATAAACTATGTCAGATTCACTCTGAACCTACAAACCCAATTGGTGTTGGTGTTTTTCTACCTTCACTAGACGTCTCATGGGTCTGGATCTGCATCCTAAAATGTCAGATTACTCCTGACACTATGTGATTTAAGCGTCTGACCAATTTCAAGCTTGTCACTCCGAATTAGTCTACCTCCATTGGTTTTAAGATAACCAAAGGGAGTTTCTACTTGACTGGATAGTCTACCTCCATTGAACCCAGACTTTTTCCTGAAGGTCTAACTACTCTTTCCCTGACCACTTCCAGGCCCCCTTCCTTCCAACCCATAGTCAATGCAGTATTAACACTGAAGAATTGAAGTTCTTGCCATATTCGTTGTCTTGTCCTGAAGACGTCCCGTCAATGAATTCAGGGCAAAATGTCATTGCAATTTCCAGCTAAAGACATATCTTGTTCAAATTGTGGTTGTGCATTTTTTTCTGATTTATAATTCTACATGTTCTTGCAAAACTTTTTAATTGTATATCGCCGCGCTTTTATCTTGTACACGTTTTTCAGGTCGTCTCCCATTTAAGTACAGTGTGTTCACTTTGTTGGCAAAAAGCTCTTTCTGCTTCATAACTATGACTTTTCTATAAAGATATTATTTTGCTCATCATGTCTCTTTGGTACTTGCTGCGCATCATTTGGTTATGTTGATTGTGCCAACAGTGGTAATATCATTTCTAAATGATACCTCAATCAGAAGGTTGTTTTTTTTCTTATTAACCCCTCACAGGCACTGGTTTAATCACTCAATGGCTCTAATTTAATCAACCTCTGAATGATGAATGTCTGAGTCGTCCCTCTCAGGATTAGAAATTGTGACCTGTGACAGAATATTATGGGGTATATTTACTAAAGTCTTGTGAAGATGCTTGTGTGATGCAAGATGATGCAAATTGTAGCTTCTATCTGCTAAACAGTTTAAAACCTCCACAACTACAGCATGAAATTGCACTGCACCTCACTAGTGCTAGTGCAAATATTAGTAAATATAACCCCCTTTTAAAGTATTGTACCAGTGCAAAAAATACTTTTTTAATATGATAAGAAATGGAACATAAACAATTTCCCCACCTTTTAAACAGAGAACTAAGGTTGAAGTAAACGATTCTGTTCAACTTCTTATTACAAACAGGAAATCAAGGGATATGTACATTATTTAATTTTCTTTTATCAATGTATTAATGAAACAGTGATTTAAAAAAATATATAATAGGTCAACGGACCAAAAGTTATAAAAATCGCAGCAGCCTCTGTTGTCATGCAGTGCAAGACCCTTTACAAAGGTTGTCTGAGCATCTTTCAGTTGCTTATTACTGTATTTGAACGTCAAACTGGTATTAATGAGCTGAACCTTTTGCCCAGACAGTGTTAATATGACACATTTATGAAGCAATACTATCACAAAATGTGCTGCAAAGGGTCTCATAATTTGCCTTTTTTGCCATATGATGCATAATTTAGCCCTCTCCTGCCGCATAATTCCACTGGCCCTGGGCATAATGTCTGACTGGAATGTACTGTAAGTGCTTTCGCAGCATAGGCAAACCAGGCTTTGGAAAAAGCTGGACTTTTTTTCATTCATCTAGCGCATCAGAAAGGCCGGTAGGGCTGTGTTAAAGTTAGTCTGACGTCAGGGCAGAATAAAATAAAGGGCAGTAGAACTCAGAAGAAACTTAACTGTACTTTTCCCTGGTCTCTCGCTTGCTCTCACTAACACATGCACTACAAAGGAACCTTTCTCACTCATGTGAGAGCCAAGACAAAAAGAAAGAGAGAAGGAGGGAGATGAAAGGAGGAGAGTAAGAAGGGCAGGGAGGCAGATTGTGGAGTAGAGAGAAAAAGAGGTAAATAGAACGGGAAGACGGAAGGAAAGGATGACATTAGCGAGGATAAAGAGGGGAAAAGAAGAACGTGAGGGGTGACAAAGTTAAAAGTGTAAATATTAGGAAGAAGGCAGGAAGGAGGAAAGGGAGCAGACAAATGGATGGCAAAGTAGAAGGAAGGAGAAAAACGAAAGAAGAAAATGATCAAAGGGAAGCTGGAAGGAGAGACTGGGGGTGGGATAAGTGGAAAGAAGGAAAACGACAACGAGAGAGAAAGGGTATGAGCACAGGAAGGGAAAAGCAGAATAAAGAGCAGAAGGGAGGTGATACCAGTAGTAGGAGGTGGGAAGGGAGGGAAGGATGGGATAGCCAAGAAGGAAAAAATTCTTGAAAAAAAGTATAATTGAGAACGGTGGCTAATCCGTTCCCGCTCCCCCTTCCCCGATTCCGGCATTCTGATAAAAATCTCCTCTTGCTGTAATTAGGGCTCTGAGCCGCCAGTACGCGTTCCGCGCTTTCATTTTCGAGAACAAACATTTACCCAGGTCTGGGGCTGGCCTGCACTTTGCTGCCCAGGTCCGTGGTCCGTCCTGGATAGGGTTACCACGGCCCGCAACAGAGCCTACACTGCCCCGACTGTTCCAAGCGGGGCCGCCCGGGCTCTGGGCCGCGAACACTCACGGACAAGTTTCCAAGCAGATGGAGGGAGCCGATAGCGCCAGCTGAGCACAGGCACTCCGAAAAACACGCGTCAAAGGAAGGACTGGGGACGCCTTCTTGAAAACGTTTTAGAAAGTTAGGAAAGAGTTTTGCAAAAGTCTGGAAACAAATCTCCAGAACGATTCTTGGGATCTACTGAATGAAAATCAACAACGAATCAGAAATAGAAAGTACAAGCAGGCGGCACTCCTGCCTTCAGAGACGCTCAAAGCCCGAACTTCAGGAACTTATGGATCTTCGCGCTATGCCTTCCAAACACTCACAAGTTACTGATCCTGCCAGTCCCTACATACCTTCTGCAGGCTCTGGCACATATGTGAATTCTGCAGATTTGCTCAGAGCTTAAGCCTGCCGCAGATATATGTGGGCGCCCATATTATTTTGCTTGTGTCTATATGTTAACATCAAACTTGGGCTACGCATAAAACAATGGGCAAGAAGGCAGAGACCAACAGATGTAACTAGTAAGCACGCCTGAACAAGTAGCTTTTGAGCTGATTTCTGAACTCATGAAAACAAAAATAAAAACACAAGGAGCTTGGTGGAAATAATTTGGGAGGCTGACTTCCCCAGAGCCCTTTCTAATTCAATTAAAATCCTTGTGCTACCACGGCAAAGAGATTGCCATCACTATTAGCGACATTGAAAAGCTAGCGTAGCCGAGAATACAGATTTGTGGTCTTCTAGGTACTACTATGCCAATAAACATAGCCAGAAGCTAGGGAAATGATTCACCTATTGCCACCATCTCTTCTCCACACCTCTTCCACCCTTTATCTTTCACCTTCTCTGCTTCCTCTTCCCAGCTTTTTCCGGCTGCCATTTGACCCCATAATTACCCATGATTTCTCTAATCTCTTCCCTGCTGTCCAAAGCTCACCTCATCCTCTTACAGCAGGCACAACCTCAGAGAAGACTAGAGCTATCAGCTACATTTATATTAACACTGCAACAAGCAATTACCGCACCCTACTGAGCCCTGAAGGAAGCCACCAGTATATTGTGAACTTTGCCTGGCCAATCTACAGAAAAGTTATTTTCACACTCCATGCCCCACCTATCCTCTCGGGAAAAATAGTGATTACCTGCTAGGGCTTTAAGTGTGGTTTAAACCCCTCTAATTCTATTCTTTCAGAAGTAGCTCATTGATTTGGGGGACTTATAGGTTGTACATAGTAAAGGATTAAAGGTTGAGAATGGGGTGAATTTAGGGAAAACAAGCAGTGTACTGTAATTCAATGAAGTGATGGGCGCTCACGCCTTCCTTGTTCGAACGCAGAATCCTCTACACTCTGACTTCAAAACTAGGGCTCTGTGGAGTTTTTATTATGGGAAACAATTCTTGCATAGATTACTATCATAAAGCTACCTGTATACTGTGTTGAGTTTCCTGCTTTTGCAGTATGTAGCCCCTGACGTCGTTTTTTACCCACAAACTTCCAATATTTCTTCACAACTGCTAGTAGGTGCAGAAAATGGTTTTGCTGTTCTCACACAAGTTCACTTTAACACAATTTTCAGCGTTATTTTAACTATTGAGTGGATGTTTGCAAAGTGTTTTTCAAGCAACTTCGAAGGGGCTTGAAAGTCCCAATGTTCATGTAAAAATCCACATAATGAAGAACTTTGCGAGTTACATTTAATAATTGTAGTATTTGTGAGACTTACACAGAAAAAGAAAAGCTTTGCACACCTCTAGTCAAAACATAAAGATACATACGTAGTAATGACACATGATTCTTGTCTATTTAGGGTTCGGTTTTTAAAGGAAATTGTAAATCTAAGTGAGTTCAAATTCGTATGCTCCTGCTAGAAATGTAAAATATCCTTGAACTTCATGAACAAATTCCCCAAGGCATAAACTTCTCAAAATGTATGTCAGGCCTAGATTTCAAGGAGTACTCTTGGAAACCCTGATCTTAATCTTAAGCAATGTGCATTGTTAACCATATAAAATCTGTTGAACAATAGGCAGAACAGAGCATCTGAACTGTATGTTTTGTGTTTTCTTTCTACAGGGAAAATCATGTTCTCTGCAAAGCAACCATATAATGTGAAACAGATTTCTTCCGTTTTCCCACCCTTAACACACACCGACATTTTGTGGCTGTACATGTGCTAGTGTTTATATAGTGGGAGAGTTAGAGAGTACCTGCAACATATTTTGTAAATCCCACAGAGTTCTGAATTTGTGAGAGATTCCAAGACGTTTGCACGCCTCCTGGTCCCCACACCATGCACCCATCTCCTAACCCACCTACATTTTTCTTAACCCCTTCCCTAAAAGTTCTGAAGTGCTAAAGTTCTAGAGGCAGGCCTACTTTTCCACTAAAAGAAATTGATCGCTGCAAAATCTTGATCCTTCAAATTAGGATTTCCTATTTCGCAGTGGGAATTGGTCTACTCTACAGGTATAAAGTATATGCCATTTGGACCACTCTTTTCCAAGTCTAACTTTGAGGCACGTTTTGTTTGTAATGATTTTGCTCTCGCTGCTTCTGCTGACCATCATTCTATGTATTAAAGTAGTATACCCTACAGGAAAGAAGACCTGGTGCATCTCTAGAGACCCTGATCCCAATGAGTCTTATCTCATAATCCTTTATACTAGGCCTCAATTTGTTCACCTCCTCTAGTTATGCACCTATATTTATATTGCATTTGTCATATTGCTTCTCTGCTCCAGTAACCCCAACTAAAGATAGCTTCCGGACAGCCTACAGTCTACCTTTATTCCCCTGTACAATTTAAATGAATGCTATGCTTCAATTTGCTCTTAAAACATCAACCTGTGTTTAAAATAACCTCGGAAATTCACAGAAAAAACAAAGCTAAAGTGATGTTATGGTTACGATACAAAACCTAAAAACACTGAAATTAGCCAATTATGGCTAGCTAAGCAAAAAAGATCTCACTCAATCCACTGCTCATGATCTCACATGAGAGGTTGCAGATAAAATCGCATACAATAACACTGATGACATCACCAGTTACCTGTTAAATGATTGATGACATCACTATGGGCATGATGTTGTTGGACTACAGGGGAAAGAGTCCACTTTGGACACTGGGGATGTTATTTTATGTTGGCTATCAAAAAGGTGAGGCAGCCATGAGCAAATACACAATTTCGATCAGGACTTGCTAATGAGGCGGGGGAGAGGGGCTACCAGGCTGTATTCGCGAGATGGCCGGGAGGCCATTGAGTGCTGGAAAGTGAAATGGGGAAGTAACAAATGATCCCCTTACCTATGGTACAGAATGAAGGTAAAACAGAAGAGGGTACGGGGAAAAAGCAAAGTTAAAGCTAGAGCTCGTCTCTGTTTTCTGAATAAGGAGCGGGTAGGGATTTGGCTGGGGTGTTTTCTGCAGTTGGTTTATGTTTCTAGGCCATGCCAAGAAGACTGGTTCAGCCACTCCCTCAAGTGCCTGGCTTGTAAACCTGGGGGCAAAGATGAGAGGGGCGGTGAAGATGACGGTAATAGGGGCGTATCACATAGAATCCTAGGCATCAGAATACAGATTCCTAAACACAAGCTGCTGTCTCTATCAGAGAGGCGGCCTGTGCTTTATTTCAGCCCCTGTAATTAATTATGCAGCACAACACTGGAGCACAAAAAACATTTGCGTTCCCCATAAAACGAGGCCCCCAGGGAAGAGGAGGAGGAAAAGCAAACCAGGTTTTCTTCCCTCACCCTAAGAACAGATGTTACATTAACAAAAAAATAACATTTCCCTTTTATTTGATGATTTTTTAGTCCATTTCCAGGCAACAGAGGGAAAAAAAGAATTCCTCCTAGAGTAGTGTCCGTAGGCATGAAAATTAAATATGGAAACCCGACAATTGACTGATTCTGCCCCAGCTCAGCTGGCGTGTCAGAGCACAGCCTGTCAGAAAATCTGAAAAATATACATGATTTGCTTAATTTGGTGTGAATTGATCAAAGGGGCCAACGTCTGAGATATCCCAAATAAATCTTAGAGTTAGACCCTCCTATGTTACTGTAGCTGGGGGATGTTATGTTGGAGCTCCCTAACACATACACAGTAATTTATTTATTTAGAAGGCACTAACAAACTTTCTCAAATAAAGCGCTCTCACGGACGAGTGTACAACCCGTCCGCTTGCATTGCCAGTGGTATGAAGCACTACATAAATGCATCTAAAATACAGCTAGAAAACATAACGGGCAGATTTACAAGCACCTGCGCCACTTTTGCGTCACTTTTCCCATGTTAAAAGTGACACAAAAGTGGCGCAAGGGGCTTGTAAATAAGACCCAAAGTTTGTTGACCATTCAGCGTAACCTAAAATGTATGTAGCCCCCTGTGATTTGTGTTACCAGCTTTCATAATGGTCATACAGCCGCGGAAAAATTGTATCAAGTCCCAAAACATTGTTTTCCATTAAACACTTAAGATTGTGAGGCAGTACTTCAAAAGGGTTGTGTTGAATTTGGGGTATTTTTTAAGTTTTCTCTAGGTAGACAGATGATGATGTCATTCTTTTATACTACCAGGAACTTGCCAGCAAGGCGCCAAAATATGCAAAAACAGTGTTTAATAATGAAAACCTGGACCAGAAGCCACACCTAGCTCTAAGAATGGGACACATTTTTTTAAGTCAACGTGCCCAGTCTGTTGGCTTTACTTGAAATAAAGGATCTTTTCAGGTTTGGCCTATAAACCGCTTTAGTTCATTTCCTAGCATCGAATTTTTCCAAACTGTCCTATTAAAAATACATAGAGGGACTCTGGTCAGTCCTCTTTACCCACTAGTCAGTTCAAGTGGAATTCACATTTCACGTCCGCCCACCACAGCTTACAACAAGGGGCAATACTTCAGCCCACTTCAGCGATTGGCTCTCTTCAATGTGACAGCTTTTGCTTCCGCGCATATGCACATCCATCTAAAAAGTAGCCCAATTCATTGCCACAGCTGGTAGACCCTATTTCTGCTTTCATTTCGTTATTAAACTTATTTTTGTGATGCATTTTTTTTTAAACATATGCATACCACCTTTAGACCGCTGCATTTTTACTTTTTTTGTTACCTTTAAAATTTGAATGCCTATTGCACATCTTTTCGAATAAAAAAACAACATAATAAAACATTACAAGCTTGCCAAGGCCAGGTGTTAGGACTTTGGACTTCGGGGGAGGTTTTCCAGTTTCATATGAAAACGGATTGCAATAATATCTTTTGCAAAAACCAAGACTTCCAACTATAGGCTGCCAAAACCTCACTAATATTTCCCTGCAGAAATGAGCACCTGTAATTAATTCCTAAAACCACCTGAACATACTTCCCATATATTGTACGACTGGGATAATTTGCTAATTCATTTAATTTAGTATTCCAATTCCAGTCCACGCATGCTAGTCAGTAAGTAAGTCATACTTACGTGCAAGGCGAACTTCTGTATGGAGGTGCTTGGGTACTGTCGAGACTTTTGCAAAAAGAGAATATTGCACTTTATGCTTTAACATGATCTCTTCCTTGATTTATCTGGGTGAAATTCGCCACGTTACATGAATGACAGAAGATGGTTTTTCCGCACAGTTCCTAATGCTGCGGTTAGGAAATAAACCCTTTGACAAAAGATGTTGCTTCAGCTGGATCCGAAGTTGGAAGGCCCTGTGTTTATATATGTCAGCGTTATAATAACACAGCGATTAGGGAGGCTGAGTTTGAGGCCTTATCTGCATCTGAGGCTTTCATATCTGATACATCAAATGTGAGACTTGACACTGCAAAATGCATCAGACCACGTGCAGTTCTTCAAACTCTTGCATTAGGATACCGGTGCGCATTGCGTTTCCTAGAGCCGCACAACTAATAAGGCTTCCACCCAGAAAACATTTTCCCATATCTGACTGGGATGAAGAACTTTCTCATTGCGACTGAATCTCTTTTCCAACACAGCTTCAAGAGGTCTAAATCAGCGCCAAATGTTCACGGTGTTCACTGACAATTACAAATTAGGTCATTCAGATTCACTATACTTAAGAATTTTTTATGGATGCCCTGAAAATCTGGAATGGATCTAGCCCTTCTGGAAATACCTCGGGCAGCCCTGTTCTAGCCTTCCACATCTTCAATGGTAGCCCAGCTTGTTGAGATCTTGAAGCAGTGACTCGTTACTTAGCAGTCCAACGTTACCTTCCATCAAGTCGAATTCAATCTACCAATTTTCAAGCACCAACTTTACAATTCACAAACAATAAGGCACCAACACCTAGTCTCTCAGATCAGATCCTTAAATAAAATCTCAAAAGAGTCTGGAGCAGCATGGCCTAAATCCACCCCAAGGGTGAATTCCAGGATCTATTCATACAAGAGGTTTTTTTTTTCAGGATCCCACTTTCTGCTCAACACCACAGGAAATTATGGTGATAGATTCAGCATTGGTTAATTTTATTTCATTTCATCAGGAAATATGGGTCTGTGGATTGTCATATTTCTATTTGGGGTAAGTGTACGTTTCTAGTTATTCATACCGAAATTCGTGTTGAGAATACTGCGACGCTGAGTCTGATAAAGTGATTTAAACAGGATTCCATAATTTGAAGTGATTTTAAAAATCTGTTTCCCTGGTCCCACAATCAAGAACTTAAATACTATGCAGCATCACCTCTCTGGAGTCATTCATAATTTCACTTCACTTAAATTTCACGTTCTATTTGCAGATGCTTTTTTCTCTAGTTCAGAAGGTCAGAATATAAGAACAAGCATCGGCAAAACCAATTGTCCTTTAGGACCCACTGACTTAACCAATGCTCTGGCAGCCATGTCATTTCGTAGGTGCAAGCATGTGTCAGCATGAACCTACGAAATGATGCAGGTGCTATTTTTATATTTACAGATCCAAGACTGATCAGTACAAAAATAATAATAATAATTTGACTAGTGCAAAAACACTTTTTGTTAGGCTAAGGGACCTGGCAGCAATTGTCTGACAGACACTCCAAAAAAAAAAAAAAAGATGGCGTAAGGATGGGTAATGCAGGGAGGGAGCAGGTGGGAAGGAAGCAGGATATGCTTAGACGTGAGTCCCTTGCTCACTTTGCCACTGGATTCAAGCAAGCCGGGCTGATGACGGCTGGAATGCCAGAAACCGGTCCTCGGAAGCTTGTTTCTGGTCCAGGGAAGGCATGGCTTGGCAGTTCAGGCTGGACTGTTCCCATGAGGCACAAGGTCAGACTGATTTGCATATAGCCATGTCTGAACTGGGGTGGCAGAGTGGGCTAAAGAACGGTGATGGATCAAACCCAGATCTTTTGACTGGGTGTGAGTGTTTGATTGGTTCTGATGCTCCGTCCATCACCACCCCCTTTTGTACCGTTATCCTAATGTCAGCAGTGGCAGGATACAATTCATCCAATCAAAAGGAGGGTAAAGACGATATGCTCCAGGGGAGGAAAAAACAGAGGAATGGCAGTGATAAACACAAGATGAATAAGGAAAGCCACTGAAAAACAAGAAGCAAATAAGAGTTGCAACAATGTCAAACAATAGTACAAAATGGATTGGGACGAAGCCCACTGTTTTACCTGGCCCTATTTGCAGGGTTATCCCTAAACTTGTTGCCTTCTTCCTCCTATTTTTCTGACCTGTTTTGCTGGTTTTAGAACTCTGGGGACGTTACCACTGATGATCAGTGCTAAAGTGCAAGTGCTCCTTGTGTATATTGTGATTATGATTGTCTATCCATGATTTGCATACTTGATTTACTGGTAAGTCCCTAGTAATGTGCACTGTGTGTGCCCAGGGCCTGTAACTCAAACGCCACTAATGTGCCTGCAGCACTGGTTGCGTCACCCACATGAGTAGCCCTGCAAACATGTCTCAGACCGGCCACTGCATTGTCTGTGAGTGCAGTTTTAAACTGACATTCCGACCGGGCAAGGGCACCCACTTATCAGGCCCAAACCTTCACTGTTACTACATGTAAGGTACCTCAAAGTTAGGCCCAAGGTAGCCCCATAGGCAGAGTGCAGTGTATGTGAGAGGTTGGACATGTATTGGTATTTTACATGTCCTGATAGTATAATACTGCTAAAGATGCTAAGGGTCCAAGAGATAAACTGTGGCAAGCCAGAGAGCATGTTGATGAAGCACAATGTGTTCCCCTCCCCTTACTGTTTGCAGTGAATGCTTCAATAATGCCTCTAACTAATAGATTAACTCTTGGAGCTATGGCTGAAATGCGAGTTTTGAGTCTGGGAGACCTTGGGATTACTATCTACATTCCCGATCCTTTCTTATAAAAAACAGACAATTTACCTACAGGCAGGTGCCCCAGTGAGAGGCGGACAGGGCTAGGGAAACATCAGCTATCTGTGGAATACAGCGACTACAAATAATGCCTTCTGAGAATTGCAGTCTTGATTCGCTTTTATTGAACCAACACACCTGCTAACAGTGCTATGTGAGAAAGAAGTCCAGGACTGGAATAATGGTTTGCAGAACACATAGAGTTAAGTGGCACTTCAGCCCCGCGTAGGGTGCTCGGATGTCCCAGTTTTACCCGGACAGTCCTGGTTATTTAAGGACTGTCCGCTATACCCACACATTCGGTAAAACAGAATGTGTACGTCTATAACGCCATTGGTACTCATGTAAAGCGCTCTGATACTTTTGGGTCGAGTTTGTGATACATAAATCTCAAACAAAAACAAAACAAAGACATGTCCCAGTTTTGAGAGAAGGTCAGATGAACGTGTACATTAATCACAGAGTTGTCCAGGCTCACGTTTCATCCAGCCCTCTTATCATACCAGAGACACAATTTAACTTTCACAGTCACCTGTGTTGCCTCACCTTATTCAAGCAGCACAGCAGGATTTACTGAGGGGAGAATGAGGTCTGCAGAGCCCATAGGCCGGGCCGGGGCCATCAGCAGTCTGACCCTGGAGTTCTTGCAAGCAATGGGACGGGTTTGGGTGGGGGGATTGTTTATCTTTCACCATATATATAAACATAGCTGAATGATGTGTCAACATTTAGTCTTATGTGCATGTCCCGGTTTTTGGTTCAGAAAATCTGGTCACCCTGGCCCTGTGTCCAGTGCCTGTGTGCTGTAACTTGTCCATAAAGAAATAGACCAGGGTCATGTACACAAAGCCAACCAATGCCGTGCATGCGTCACTCTAAAAGTGCTAAGAGGAAAGACAAGCCTGTGCACACTTGAGGGAGGAAATAAGCCTGTTGGAGAGACATTCACTTTCCTTAGAAAGTATTGAGGCTGCAACATTAAGCAGAAAAGTGGGGCTAGATTTGAGCTCACAGTCTGAGACTGTAGAGAAGGAACTTCAAGAGGCTCTTCCCAGAACACATGATGTAAACAGCAGGCAGTTCATTGGATGGTAATCCAACAGATAGAAGTAAAACAGCAAATGCATTCCAAACAAGCATTCGCAATGCAATAGGTCTAGAATTTACGAGAGTTTGAGCTATTGGCAATGCAATAGTTTAAACTCTCGCAAATGCGAGACCTATTGAATTGCAAATTATTTTTGTTTACTAGCACCCACGCGGCGCTTCCACATTTATGGAGGCTGCGCCTTTTGTTTCGAAAAGCTGCGTCTAAAGATAGGGGCGTGGCTGACATTACAGTGAAACAGCAGCATGGGGCGCTTTGACAGAAAAAGCATCTGTTTGTCAAGTTGACAACAGATGTTTTTTTTTGTAAAAACGCCCATGCCGTGCTTTCCCGTTAATAGCGGCAGCGCACCTGTCTTTAGACATGGCTTGTCGAAACAAAGGGGTGTGGCCTCCATGAACTTGAAAGCGCTGTATAGGCGCTAGTAAACAACACAAAAATAAATAATTACACGCAGTTGCTACACTTAAAGCAGACCGCGCTGCTTGAATAAAGAAAGAAATGTGGCCTCTATAGTTAAAGCGGATCGCCATTAGTAAGTAAAATGAAAGCGGGTGGCGTGCTGCGACATAATGGCTGAAATAGGGGCAAATCATTAAAGAAAATAGTGCTCTCAGCCAAGATAAAGCAGACCGTGTAACAAGACAAGTAAAAGGTCCAGTTTTTATGGAAGGTAAAAAGTGCAGACAAGGCGGTACCAAAGAGGGACTAACAAGCCTAATAACGACTTGGAAGCCAGCGTTTACGAAGGAGAATGACAGAAGCCAATTAAAAATATGGGCGGAGCTTCAAAGTCATACTCCAATACTGTGTGCCACGCAGCAGTGCATGCGCTGCCCAGGCTCGACCTAAAAAGGGTTAGGAGGTAGATTAATAGGCAGATTGCAAGTCTGGTGATGCTTATCTGCCAATTTGTAACATATATTCATGAGTTCAGTGTGTGATAGGGAATTATGACGGCAAAGAAGTGCTTCATTCTATTCTGAATAATTTCCAATTACTACTATACCACAAAAAAAACCTCTCCACTTCAAAAAAAAACTTTAGACAGACCTCTGGTCATTACTAATCTATCTATATGAGATTTAACCAGAATCACACAATCGGTCAAATGGGAAAGCCGGGATTGGAACCTAGATTTAAAATCTGCAGTACTATTCACAAAGCGGTTTTCAATCTTGGCCCCTCCTATCTGGCGGAGAATTGTTTGCGCTATTGTCCTTCTAGGTCTCTCCGCTCATGTTCTAAACATTTGTTAGAGGTTCCCTGCATTAAGAGGGCTAGACTAGGGGGAAAAGCCTTTTCCTATGTGGGTCCACGCTATTGGAATGTGCTCTCCCTACATTTACGTCAATGCTCTAACCATCTACAATTTAGGAAGCTGCTTAAGACCACTCTCTTCTCCTGCTGACTTAGGCTGTAGTTGTATTCAGAATGTGCGCCCCGTCCAAAGCGCAGAGATACTCCTTGGGAGTCGATTCTGGCGTATACAAATAAATAAAATAGGTCTTGTTGTGTTCCATCACTGGAATCCTAATCATTAGGCCATATTCTGTCTTAGGTTATAACATATCAACCGCCTCCCCAACTCCTAATGCCCACTGTTGCCGGAGGGGCTTTCCTTGCACAGAGTGAATTAATTTAGTACCGAGATGTCATAATGTGAATCTTACTGAAATGTTCCAGGTATGATACATTTTAACACGCATGTTAATTCCTGGGAAAACCGGTTTCCCCGAATCTCCACGAGCTTGGCTCACTTGTGCGCTGTGAGGAGACAGCAGCGAAGAGGTCTCTGAACTTCAGCGTGTTCCCTGTCTGCCACAGGCTGTGTGCTGGATGCCTCCGCACCTTGTCGAGTCTTGTCGAGGGCTCTAATTGGACCTATACGCCACCATCTTGGATCAATTTGTGTCACTCAGCGTTAGTATCAGTTTGTGCGATGAGAATATTGGACGAGTGCCAAGCAGTTCTATAGCAACAGGTCTGTAGGGGCCTGTCTGAGGGCACCCCCGGGAACCGCAAGGGAGACAGGCCATTCAGGCAAAGCTACTGTTTACAGGCAACACAACCTTGTGCTTTTACAGTCAAATCCACCATTTTGCCATGCCTAGCACCCCGTTTAACACATTTGGCTGAATAGAACGAATTCACAAAGTGTATTTCTTTGGTTAAGACTTGCACAAGGTTTACAATGCCTGTAGTTTTGTGAATATAAAGAGCACTCAAAAAAGTTCTAGCAGGTTCTGTTGGAGAAAAACGTCTAACTCGAACTAAAATGTGCAATGAAATTTCCAGCAAGAAATGAAATTAAGAGGGATACTGCCCACAAAAGACAATGAAATTATTTAAAGAAAAAGACATATCTAGCAAAAAAAAGACAACTTTTTAAAGAATGTTTAAAAGGCATAGTATGATACCTTAAAGACAGAGGTCAGCCTGTTTTTAAGTTAGAAAAGTTGTGTAGGAGGTCGAAAATTTGTTACATTTGCAGGAGTACCAAAAATGCAACTGTTCCAATTTTGAGAACAATTAGGGGCACATGCATCAAAGGCATTGCATTCGCATAGGTAATCGCAATTTTTGCGATTACCTTATTTGCGAATCTATTTAGGGAATCGCAATTTGGGATTCCCTAAATGCGAACCATTTAGCATTTCCAAAATGCGACTTTGCATTTAGGAATCGCAAATTACCATCAACTTCAAGTTTATGGTAATTTGCGAATCCTTTGAAAAATTTACATAAGTGCTTTTTTCAAAGTGCCATGTGGCGCACACACATGCCCATATGTGTGTGCCACATGTGCACACTTACCTTTTGGGGGGGGGGGTGCATCAGCAGGGCCTTAGGCCCCCTAGCACCCTTTTAATTGCATTCACAATTTGCGATTACCAGTTTGGTAATCGCAAATTGGGAATACATTCCCATGCATTCCTATGGGCCTATAGGCCCATAGGAATGCATGGGAATGCATTCCCTAATAGCAAATTGCAATTTGCGATTCGCTAATAGGGAATGTTAAGGATTCGCAAAAATATTTGTGAATCCTTCATTCAGAGGCATTTGCAATTACCAAATAGCGAATCCTTAAAATTCGCTATTTGGTAATCGCAAATGATTACCTTGATGCATGAGCCCCTTAGTTTCTTCAGCTTCCTGAATTCGAGGCGGCAAACTTTGTTTATTTTTAGCCATCTCAAAATAGCGCGAGTTTTTCATTTCAGAAATCATATATTTCTGAGTTTACCCGGTGACACTGATTTTTGTAAAGTATTAACAATCATTTGGTTTGTAATCATCGTGTGAAGGTAAAGTCTGAGTCCCTGAGAGAGAACATTTTGTGCCCCTCCTCCTTCCACCCGGAAAATATTCTTGTAGACTTATGGCCTTATTTAGAGTGTGGTGAACAGGGAACACTGCCACAAACATGGAGGAGCATACCGCCTTCTGCGCAGTCAGTGAACCTGCTC
This sequence comes from Lissotriton helveticus, assembly GCF_964261635.1. NCBI lineage: Eukaryota > Metazoa > Chordata > Amphibia > Caudata > Salamandridae > Lissotriton > Lissotriton helveticus. The sequence continues at coordinate 846,196,457 of NC_136061.1, read as the reverse complement.
TATTTAGAGTTGGGTGAACCATCATGTTTCTGCAGCGGGTCCTTCGAAGCCTCTGACGACCGCAAAGGACATGCAAGGGTGGTAAGAAGATTATGTTTTTCGATTTTCAAAAATAAACTCCTGCATTAGGTTTGCCGAACAGAGGCATGAAAGATGATAGATGCTTAGTAAAGCTATAGTCAGGGCCAATTATTAATTGTTTTGTGATAGTATTACTTCAGTATTTAGTCATTTTTACACTTGGTAACACTGTCAGGACATTGGTTGCAACTTGTTAGTACTCATTAGTACCAGTTTAACACTCAAATGCAGTAATAAGCAACAGAAAGGTGACAAGTACAGTTTTGCAAAGGGCCTTATAGGGTGCTGTGACACTTGTGACTGCATTTTTAGTAACTTTTGAAATGTTTGAGCTAGAAATATTTTTTATTGTTAAAATCTGCACATTATGCAGCCGATGATAAATTATGTGCCAAATCTAATTATGTGGAAATTGCTGCCGCCGCACAATCGTATAATTTCAGTGGCCCTACCTATAGTGCTTCAGATAAGACATTGTGGCCATGGGTCCTCTGATGGTGTCGCCAGGCAGTCAGAGATCTGTCAATATGGCAGGTGTTCATCTGCCAGGGTAGCGGAAGACATCCTATCCACCCCACTGGTGGGGTGGTAGGGCCCCACCAAACCCTAAATAACGCCCTTTGTCATCTATGATTCTGTTACCTAGGGGTCACAGTCTTAATATTATTGATTATGACACTTCAATTCATTCCCCGACAAACAGAATTGTCAATTGTCTCTGGTTGCTTCTGTGAGAAATATTAATATATTAGTCATCAGCATTGATTTTATCAATTTCAGAAGGACAAAAGGTTGAGATGGCCCTGATGGATTAAAACCTGCAGGTTATGGAAAAGTTTCAGCTGTGCTTGCTCAACCCACCGAGCTACACAATATACCTGCACCCATAGCTTTTAAGCCTCCCATGCAGGAACAATACAGCCATGTATTTTTTGAAATGCTTGTCTTAAAAATTGTAAATATTTTTGTAAAGCAGGGTTCTGCAGGGCAATCCACAACTTAGCACATTTTTTGTGGGAGTACCAGATTCTACTATTGCGTCAGCATTAGCATGAGGGCTATTACAGGATGGTTTTAATAGCGCATTTGTTTCTGTTAAAATACTATCATATGATTCAGGCGATTTGCCTTAATGTCTGTCAATGCGGAGGGCTGGAGGCGTAACTCCTCCATGGCAGTGGGACCACATTACAATGTCTGACAGGGTTTCTTCACGTGTCCCAGCTCCTCACACTCTGTGCATGTGTATCAGCTAATCACACACTCCGTCCCTGTACCCCAAGATCGCACTCTGTCAATCCATGTTGGTCTGTCCATGGACTCCATCCTCTTCACATTCGATTTCATTGGCCCAAACTCCTCAAAGCAACTACGCAGGTGCCCCAATCTACTCAAATATTGAGCTGTTAAACCTTACCAATGGCGGTCTGTGCGCTTTAAGCCCCTCACATTGTCTATACTTGTGCTTACGACACTCTTTGCCCCTATAACCCTTGTTCCTCACAACGTCTTCACCAGGGGCGTAGCTTGGTCAATAAGACTGGGGTTGGGGGTGAGCTTCAGATATCCCAACAATCATGATGTTAAAACACATTAGATGACAAGCAGGGTGCACAAGAGAGGCTTAAGCAGCAGCAGAAAGGGAAAGGAATGGGGATTGGTAGGGGCAGTAAGTGAGAGAAAGCACATTATTTTGTGAAATAACCAAGATTTTTTTAAGTCTTTCCAAACAGAGAGTGTGTGTGCGTTTTTTACTGTGTGTCTAACAATTCCTTGTGAAGCATACAAAACTGAGAGCACCTGTACCCAACTATTTATCCCAAAACACATTTATTAGGGGGGGTGTAACACCCTAAACACCCCCCTGAAGCTATGCCCCTGGTCTGCACCCTAAACTCCTCACACTGTTCATGACCCTGAGCGTATCCATTCTCTGTTTGCCCCAAGCTCCTGCTATGTCTGCCCATGTATCCTACGCTCCAAGAACTGTCCGGCTGAGTGCCCAAGCTGTTTGCAGCGCCAGTTTAGCCCCGAGTTATCCACACTTTGACTATGTGGCCAAGATCCTGGCAGTATGTGTGCCACGAGCTCCTCACGCTGTCTGTGTATGCTCCAAACTTATCACAAGAACCTCACTCTGAGTAGTCCAAGCTCATCACAGTGTATATCTGTCCTCGAACATCCTTGCGCTGTATATATCCCACACACCCATACATGCCAACAGACCCGATTCAGGCAGGAGACTACCTATTTTCCACGCCAAAAATGGCTTTATTTTAGCTGTCTCCCGCCTGAAATTGCATTTTCAACAATAGAAGTCAATGGGGAATTTTCATTCTCCTGATTTTTTACTTTAAATCTCCCAGGTCCCTGCCCTAAAATGTTGGCATGTATGCACACCTCACACTGTGCCCTTAGCTCATCACATTTACGATGTGCCCCCAAGCTTCTCACAATGTCTGCCCATACGCCCAGTGATCCATAGCACTGTCTTTATGCATTAAGTTCCTCACACTTTGTGGTTACATAGCGCCGCATGCCGCGTTACTCTGTTTCAGATAGCTGATCACTCATTAGGAGTCGACAGGGCCACTCCTTGTGGCAAAATAGCATTTTGGCGAGCTCTCACGGGTATTCAGCCAAAGAAGTTCTCCAAGTTACGGTTATCATTTCAAACAAGGAGATTTATCTTGGTGGTGAGGAAACTGGTTCCGTCCCGTGCGTCCTTGCGTGCTATGCAGGCAGCCATGTTGACGTCGCTGCACGCGCGGCGGTAAAAGACTGATGCAAGGACGAGCACGAGATGAACAGGACGCGGGTTAATTACCCCTGGCCCAGTGCGCCAATTAGGGTCCCTTCGGGGCCGTTATTGACTCACATCTTCTGGCTGTTGGCAGAGCTGCGACAACAGGCTGCAAAACAAGGCCGTGTCGGCACTTGTTGCGAATGAAAGGTCGATTTGTTATTTAATTCACAAAGCGCTGTCAAAGATCTATTGGTCGACTGGGAGGCCTAGAACTCTACGTCACGGCGTTGGCAGCGCATGCGCAGGGTGTGATCTGTGCCACTGTCCCTGCGCAACTGAACGTCAAGCGAGGGCTTAAGCAGAAGCGGATGTAGCGTTGCAGGCACCTAGCAAGTTCATATCATCTGCAATTTCCCAAATGGCAGATAAGGAGTACGATGCTCAAAGGGTTAATATTTACTGCTGACATCGGCTGCATTTCATAATCCAGAGATCTGTAAACTAGGTGCAATTAAACTGAGGGACAGAAACATCTCTTTTTACAGTGCTCAGTACTGGGCGGTTTTCAGGATGCACGATATAACAAGTTAAGGTATAATCAATATAGAAAACGCACTCTTAAGGACATTTTCAACCTGTTGGCCAAAATGAAGGCACATGGCATCAGGTTAATACTGTTTTTTTATAGGCAATAGAAACTGCAAATTCGGAGGTGTTCATCAAATGTTACTCCAGGATTCCTATAAACTTAGGCCAGAAGTTTGGGAAGTCAGGCCGCACCACAGCTCAGAAACCAACCCTTACTGAAATGGGCATTTTCTGGAGTGATTTGTGAATGTGGCTAATTTGGACGCTGTGCTCAATATTCTAAAAAATGATCGATGTGAGGCCCAGTATATAAATCACAATTTAGGCGACTGTGCTCTGAATGTCATTCTACAAAAATATGCCAATGGAAATGTTTAAAATTCTTCATGAGTTCTCTAAGCCTACCAGCTCTCACAACAAGAACTTGCCATCATCTGAACTTTGTGAGTCACTGGCCAAGTATTTCATAAAAAATTCTAGGGTATTTACGAATTTTCTCCTTCCTTTTTGGACTCACCCCTCACTTTAATGTTTAACCGCTACCGCGCTACCGCGTTTTCCCGCTGTGCGCTGATTTTTTTTAAAACAGCCGGTTTGTGACAAAGCCAGCTCATCATCCGCGTAGCGCAGGTAACGCCCATGACGAGATGGCTTTGTCATCCGCATCGAAGGGGTTAAGAAACAATGACTTGATACAAATTTTGGGGAGTTTTCATGTATGAATTCTGATTCTCATTCAGAACCGACACAGGCTGGTTTCAACTCTGAACAAGGCACAGATGTATCACTAGTCACAGTCCAGAATGGACTGCAAATGATATTAGATCAAGGTGGGACTGCAGTTCTAATTTTCTTAAACCTATCTATGGCTTTAGACTTAGCATGTCATTGCATTGAATTAACTAGGCTTGCTGAGGTTGGAGTAAAGAACCAAGTACTGACGTGGTTTCTATAATACGTAACTGGGTGTAGTCAATCAGCTTTACGTCTGCTGATCACTCTTCATCTCACTTACTGCAATGTGGAGTTCCACAGGGATCATCCTGCAGCCTCACTTTATTCAGTCTGTATGCTGCACTTTTATAAACATTAAGGGGCACATTATGATGTCGGGCGGATTGCCCGCGCAAGGCTGGCGGTAGGCACCGCCAGCCTGGCGGGGGCAATCCGCCCGACATCCACACTCGTTTCCCCCACCGCCATATTAGTATGGCGGGGGGACCTCGGCGGACGGAAAGACCGTCCGCCTCTTTTCCGCCCCGGTCGCCTTGTGGCCGGGGCGGAAAAGGAATAATATGGTGGCGGTGTCTATCAGACACCGCCAGCCATATTATGATGGTTGTGTTTAGGTGCCTTTCCGCGGCGGTGATACCGCCACGGAAAGGCATGCGGTCTTCACTCTGCGGGCCCCCATAATGAAGTATAGGTGGGGGGTACACACGGATGGGTACCTGTGGTACCCCCCTTCATTTGCATTAACAAAGCGGCAGGCACCGCGCGGTGCCTGCCGCTTTGTTAATGCAAATGCTAAAAATGCATTTTTAGCATTGTGGCGGGCGGTGCTGCCCGCCACTGTGGCGGGCACATCCTAATACCCCCCACGGGACCCCAGCCCTTATGGTGGGCGGTCCCGAATTCCGATGGGATGGCGGGCGGACAAAGTCCGCCCTCATCCTAATGACCCCCTAAGTGTCCTGCATGTGTTGTGAAGACACCCAGGTCATCCTTAGATTGGATCAGGCTGCTTCTGCCGCTGATGTCTAATAACTGTTTGAGGATGAATTTAGATAAGACTAAGGTTTTGTTTCTGGGCGGTTCTACCTCCTCTTGGCTCTCTGACTGAGGGCCATATTCCCTTGGTCAAGCCCCAGAACGCCCCAATATTGACACATCTTGTGGTGTTTGACTTCACCCTCTCTTGTCAAACTCAAACTGATGCACTTATATCTCCTTGTTCTTTTAAATTGAAGGAAAATTATTCTTCCTTACCAACCAAACTCCTCCCACTTTGCTATTATTCAAGCCATAGTAGTAGCTTGTCTGAACTACTTTGATACCCTTTATCAGGGTCGACGGGCCTACTCTGTCCAATGTCTTTAGATCCAGCAGCGACCGGCACAATTAAGTGCAGTGGGGGGCAGGGTGGGAAGGGGAGAAGCCTACAGATGACAGAATAGGTATAATTAAATAAATAAGTAAGACCTATTCTGTCGTCTGTCGGCTTCCCCCCTGCCGAGTCCTGCCCCGCCTCACCACGTGTATGTGTCCCGGCCGCTGCTGTTTAGATCACCCAAAGCAGTGCAGCTTGGCTAGTTGCTAGTGAAAAACTAGTTGAAGCTGTTTAAGAGCGATGTATTTCTTTCAAGGCTTTCAACAATCTAATCCCTTTGTTCATCCATCAGCTCTTTCATCAACACTGTCCATCTAGCTTGCTATGCTCTGGATCAGCATTTTACTTTCCAGTTCCTAGAGTATCCAAGATATGGCAGGCAGTCGCTCCTGTGCATACCTGTCGCTCCTATGCAAACCTGACTAGATGGAATGAGCTTTTTGTTTTGCTTAAATCTGAGACCAATCTGTTTAGGTTAGGGAACAGATAAAAAACACACTCTTTTTGCATTAACAGTTATTTGTCTTGGCAAGAGCTGCTTGATGATTTACTGTTCTATTCAGCATCATGGCACCTGGGGGTAATTGCATGCTCTATAAAATACATATATAAATTGCAATCAGGTCAATGCTTGAAGACATCTTGGCATTTTACACGCTTCATTTTGAAATTACCAAAGACTAAAACACTGGAACACACATTTAAGAATTTAAAAATATTTTTAGATAGTGTGTTTTAGTCATATGTATGAATGTATATGTATATATATATATATATCTCATACACATTAATTTACTGATAAAACCTCTGTTGACAGACCTCATAGTTAGATTTAAAATCTTCTGAGAAAAGTCCAGTTATGGTCACCACCTCTTCTCGTGACAACTTTTAAATGCAAGCTTACTTGCCTTAGATTTTCGCCGCGGCCAGGGCGACTGACGCTGGAATTTGGGGATCACGGTTCGATCCCCAGCGCCGGCGGCAGGTTAGCCCAGCACCATGTGGCTCTGGGCAATAGCTTGCTTAATCTTCCCGACGGCCCCCAGCGCCTAGAGACCCTAACGGGTGATTGTGCGCTTTACAAATGTGGATTATTATTATTATTATTATTATTTTGACTAGGAGATTGTTGTGCTGATGTGGTGACCATAAAAGTCCCCTTGACCTAGGTTTTGTCAATGGATTGGTGGGGATTTGGAGTTTTACACTCATACAGGTCCAAAGCAGTGCTGTAAGTGACAGGTTGGCCCTCTGTATTATGATGACCCAGGAAATACATGAGCTCTGATTTCAAGGAACAAACTTCTAATGACCTTGGACTTTGTTTTGCAGTCCATTGACCTTGGACCCTGAAGGAACCACATTTCCTGGCAAATATGGCATTTCTGTGTTTTTCCCAATCACCTCTGATGAGCCCTGATGCCCTCAGTGGTGGCAATCAGGCTGGGACTATTGAAGACAAAATATTGACAGGTCGCAATATAGTGACCAGAATATTGAGGGGCAAAACATTGAAAGGTAAGTTTGTATAGATTTCCCATACCTACCTCCACACATACATACTTTGGTGATTTATATCTTCAAGGTATGTAAATGTGAAGTTAAGAATAGTAAATTCATACCTCCTCTATGCACTTACCTCTTTCATATTTTGTTTCTTGATATTCTGGTCATGATATTGTGACCTGTTGGTATTTTGGGTTCCATATTCCCTACCACAATCTATTAGGCATAAGATCACAGAGGTCAGTTTTTGTTTTATGCAGCAAAAAATTCTAGCATGTTAGCAAAAGTCATCAAACTTTATACATAGCGCACTAAGAAAGACCAGTTTCTGTTTCAGAATTACACACTGATTGTGAACCTTTATCCAGGGGAACACCCAAAACCTACTAGATGGGAGAGAGAGAGAGAGAGAGAGAGAGAGAGAGTGATACTGATTTAACATTTTGATTTACACAAAACCTAGTCAAAGGACAACCAACTCTAACCATAAAGTCCTAGGTGCCTCTATTACCCCATCAGGCTAAATTTTACTCGCTTTGATAAAAAAAAACACTATGATTTACTTCACAATGAACTTCAAAAGGTAGCACAAAGACAGCAGGACGGACCTTCTCCACCGCCTTGAACCTTGCAACCTCTGAGATGATAAACACCCTCCGAACCCAGGATGCTCTGCAGCTTGCCTTGGTGCACCCTCTGATGGGATAGCAGGGGCCCATTTTAGTCTGGAAGAACCATTTAAACAAATTACTCGTAAATAGATGCCTACCCTTAAATATATTTCTATGACACTCTCTAGATCAGTGAGGCGTAGAGGCCTCCATCTGCCATTACTCTTCATCATTCTTACTGCACTTATATTCTAGAATTAGGCCTGTTAAAAGTAATAACCCTTTTTGGTCCCTGAAATTGATTTTATGTGTGATAATGAATTGGTTATACTATCTCTTGCTCAACTTAGACACCATAGGGTTGGTACATGAAGAAAATCGGAGTGAAAAACAGTGTGGATCTCATTTGCCATGCAAAAGATTTTGTTTTTTACCGTGTTAACAAGTGCTGTGATGAAGCAGCATTGAATCGCATAATACAAAATCTACCATAATCTATGCAAAGTGGGCGGAACTGCTTGGAAACCGCAAAAAAAACTCAGATTGCTTGCAAAGCCAGATCACTAAATAACGTGAGCTGGCTTTGCATGCAATCCTACCATCAAAAAAATACTAGGCGCAAACTACGGGGAAGCTGGATATTGAGCAATATTTCCATGGGTAATGTCTAACTTTAGCAAAAATACACATTTCACTCGCTTTCCCTTAGAGGCTTGTTTGCATGTAGAAATTAGTACTGGAGTGTGTACCTGAAAAAGAAATCTCATGCAAGATATATATATATATATATATATATATATATACATACAGTTGCTCTATACCATGGCACAACTGTTTAGCAGAGCTTTTTTGGCACGAGTCTGGCCAATGACATCAAAGACATTGAGTTTCCATAAATACAGTGCTGCACAGCTTCCTGCCATTAGCACAACGCAGTTCAGTGTATTTTCACACAGTGCTGCTCAGCACAGGATTTAGTGAATCTGGACCCCACATTCCTTAAGGCAAGCACAAGTGCCCCAACAAGCTCTCCTGGAGAGTCAAGAGCTGTGTCCTCAGACCCAGCATCCTGGTCATGAGGAAACCGCTCTCGTACAGCTTGTGGACCACCTACAACTTCAGCATCTGGGAAAAGGCCTGAGGATTCAACCGATAATTCACAGGAATGACGCTGTTCCTAATGTACCTCATGCATGTGTCCTCTAGGTACAATTTATTATAATGAATTGGTAAACAAACACCAGCAGGACTCCAATTTGCATGTCAGGACGCCAAAGAGTGTTTTCCATTAGAGGAGTATTTTTTCTTCCACAGGGAACATTAATGGGAACAGAGGGTGTCAGACAGAGAGACAACTCCTCGGCTCTGGCTCCTCAGAAAGCAATACTTTTTGCTGTACCATGTTACATTCACTTAATGGTCGAAGCACTCTAATGTGGCGGTAACACCAAAAGAATGTGACAAAGCGCAACGCCTGCATTTGTAGCGTTAAAAAAGGCTTAATTTCTAAAAAAAAAATAGAAATAAATGCAGGTGCCCAATTTTTTTGTAGGAACCCACCGAAGTTGCTGCTAAATGCTGAGGTTGACACTTAACAAATGCTGCCTGGGGTCGCCTCCAAATATCGAAATCCTGAATATCCACAGGATATAATATCGTTGCAATAATATAGATCAAAACATTAAAAAGTACGTTTTTAAATATTTTCCATATTTAAATACAAAAAAAAAAATATATATATATATATATATATATATATATATATATAGAGAGAGAGAGAGAGAGAGAGAGAGAGAGAGAGAGAGATATTTTGATTGATTCAAGGTAAAGAGATGTGGAGTTAAGAATAATATTGTTATCTTGGATTTGATATTCCCAGGCATGATCAGAGTTCGATTGGGTCAAAAATTGGCCAGGGCACCGCAAAAAAAGTCCCATACTCACAGAGTGTGCCTTTTTTTTGCAAAACGCTGCTTTAATGTTTTAAGTGGTATGAAAAGATGGAGCTGACTGAGGGGGGTGGGGATTGTCTTACAAAAGTGGCATGGCCAAAAAAAGTGTTAACAGAATCATTTTCAAGAAGCATTGTCTATGTAATTGAGGATGTGGCTTAAAGCACATGAACTCAATTCCTCTGCCTGACCAGTATTTGGGTAGCTCGCTGTGAGTCTTTCATTACTGCAGCCAGTGCTTCCAAATTCACCATTAGAAGATGAGCAGAAAAACATGAAAAACATTTCAATTAGGGGAGCCATAATCAGGGAGGGAGAAGTAATAGACGCTCCTTTTAACTCTTCTGATACAGTATCAGAGTCCCAGCAGAAATGTTTTTTCCCAAAAAGCCTGAGAATTGCCATCGTCTGCACATAGGACTTGATGCGTGTGGGTGGAGTTAACATTATTATAACCATGGTAGTATGGGGGACTGAACTGAACTTATGACCTTTTGTCATACTAGCTGTAAAGATCTTCCAAGCACATATTGATGCGAAACTTTTGTTTTTCTTAACTTCACTGAGATAAAAAAAACGCAAACGTTGCCAACACTCACCCTTCTGCATTGGTTAGTTCACATTGGTGAATCACACATAACTATTATCCAGACCCCTCTCTCTCTCCTCCTGCTTTCCCTGTTCTACTTCTTTCTTTCTTATCGTTCTTTCTTCTCTTTCTTCCCCTTCTGATATCTTTTGGATTATGTGCAATACAGCTAATTTCTTGTTATTATTTTAATATGAAATATTTTTTATGTTGTATACTTTGATTTCGTATTATTTGTGATCTCGTTATTCTTCTGACATGGATGCTATATTGATGTATATACTCTCCTAATTTTTTTCTTTTAATTATTTAATAATCACTTTACCCTGATGTATTGCATTTTATTATAACTGTACGAATTTGTACTTTTTTAAATAATAAAGATATTGAACACAAAAAAAGACCACAGGTCCTTACACTTAAAAAGATTTTTTTAATTACTATTATCCAGGAGTTACTGCAGCACCATACGCTTCTATTAGTCTAGACCAAGGTAGAGAGCATCCTACTTCTGCGTGGCACTTCCCCTCTAGTTTTCCTGGCCAGTGCATGAATAGCTCAGTTTTGGTTTATTCTTTGCATTCTGGGAATTGCAGTCCTGATGGTAAATTGGATCCCCAGAGCCGCAAATCCAAATCGGACATGAATGTGCCCTAAGCCAACCCAAGTCCGCTTCTTATACCTATGGGACGGGTCGGCACAGCACTAGGAATGACACAGCTGGACCCCGTTAGGGAAATGGTTCTAACAGAGGCCCATCTACCCCAGCAACAGGCCTCCAGAAAGGCAGCTCAGGCCCCCATGGGCTGCTGGCGGCTGCAGAACCAAACAGATAGATCACAAATTAGCCAACACACGGCCCAAAAACAGCCCACAGCTGCAACTCAGGGACTACCCATTGCCTGACTGCCCACCTTACCAATCCGAACATGGGCACAATTGGGTTGCCTAGTCTTGATTCCACCTCTTGCCTCTTTCTTCCGCCACCTACACCTCCTGTTTCTCTCTAGCGGGTTCTTTTTCATCACTTCTTACTCCCTTTCGAAACTGTTTCCCTATATTTCTACTCCTCACTGTGGGTCTGTTAAGGAAAAATATGTCTCGAAAGGTGAGTGCCGGTGCACAAATAAAGTAAAGGCACTAGCCTGTTGTCCCTGACTCTATTTTGAGTTCTTTGCCTCGTCCTGCATAGTGTTAGAAAAAGAAGCAAATAAAAGGTGCGCACCTTTAATTCTGGGCCCTAGCACCGTGTTTGTAGATTCCAAAGAAAGATGTATGGCAGCATTTTACACTTTATAATGGTTTTGCAGACAAGTCTGTCGGTAGGAATGCTTCTTTTCCAGTGCTATAAATTTAGGCCAGCTGTAAGCGGGATCTATATTTTCCACAAAACTATAACTTTGGAGAAAAAAATTAAAACTCCGCCATGAGTGGACCCCGTGCTTCACAGCTTCCCCCACTTTGAAAAGAGCATGTGCGCAGGGGAGCGGCTGCAGTTACCCTCATAAATAGTTGCCCCATTTACTTACAAAATTACTTAAAATCACAAAAAATAGCAAATTTACCGTGTAATGGGACGACAGACGGGCTTTTACAGGCATGTCCAACTCTGCGGCCTTTCAGAAATGCCTGCTGTCTGCTAATTAAAGCAGCAAACATAATTGTGGCCAGGCCTGGTTCTGTGATTCATTTTAATACAAAAAAAACATTTTTCCACAGAGACAGTGTGGCATGCTCCATTCTTTTTCGTGAAATGACTACTGTTGTGTATGGGGAGAAAAGTGTCTGAGAGCTTCATTATGACCCCCCAAAAAAATCCCCCCCACTTTACCCACTCCTCGCCACCGACAATAAATATTTTATGAGGCACATGAACATTGCTGTGCCTTGATCAAAAGGAAACACTCCACATTCCCTTGGTACTCTGGAGAAGGCCTCAGACTTGTGTTGCGAAAACCAGTGGATATGTTAATGTTCTGCTGCCTTTTGGCTGTGTTTTGAGCTGTAGAAATACCATGCACATACTTACACACATTACTAAACTTAGGATTCAAAACAATCATTTGGATGTGGTCAGTGTTGTCTTAAGGCCTTTTAGGGCCCCTGCAACAACTTTAAATGTATTTTACCCATTTCCCGCTCATTGAAGCACCTTGATACCATACAGTCAGGGTCCCTGGAATAATGCGGCTGGGGAGGGCCAAATTATGCGGCGCGGTTTAGTAAACTATGTGGCAAGAATAGGTAGTTCATGAGGCACATTTTGTGATAGCATTTTTTTCATTGTTTGTCATATTTTAAATTGTAAATGCTGCCTGGGCATTAGTTGCACTTCATTAGTACCAATTTAACACCTAAATATAGCAATAAGCCACAGAAAGGTGGCCAGTCAACCTTTGCAATGAACGTTCACCTGCTCGTCAACATGTATCACTACGTTTTTTGTTTTATCCATTTGAGCAAGAAATTTTTTGTTGTTGTTATATTTGCAGATTATGCAGCAGACAATGGATTATTTGGCAAATCTACTATTATGCGAAGATCTTCACTGGCTGCACAATTGCATAAATCCAGTTTCCTTGCATACAATATTGAATTATATGTTAAAGGTTGAGATAGAACAATAGATAGAAAAGAGAAAAAAAGCTCACTTTCCCTGGGGCTTTTAGAAGTTAGGGGACCTGCACAATTGCTCACTTCGTCCATGCCTTAGAACGTCATTTGCGCAGCGCCAGATCTTGTCTGATGACGTCACGGGTAAGCATGTATTATCTCAGTGGAAGCCCACCAAAGCTTTCTTACTTTCTGAGTTAATTATTAAATAATTCTAATGGTATCTTTGTGGGTGCAACTTGACACAAACCCGGAACCAAGTTCTGTCGCATGTGAAACGTCTAGAACACGGAACATAGTCATTGTACTCCTAGGCTTGGTTCTGTTTTTTGGCGTTAATTCAATAATAACAAAACTATATTGAAATGGAATAATAGGTCATCTTTACGAATCTTATTGAATATTTTTTCAAGATCGATCGCTATACGCCACATCAGTCATACAAATTGCTGTCGTCAAACACATAATGCCTGATGCAGCAGTGAGTGCTCGGGTGAATCTGGACAACTTTCTTCTGGTCCCTCGCAAGAACATCACAGTTGACCCAAGTAGAGTGCTTCCAAACTTTCTTTTTCAGTTTGATACATTTTTTAACGTTTACAAAAACCGATCACGTCAGGAATCAAATAAATACATGTATGACGCCATAAAAAATGATAAAGAACTTCATATGGTAAATACATTGAATTGTGTGATTTCTAAAAACAAATGCAAAACACAACAGCAGGAATGGATTTCTAGATCTATCTCGTTTATCCCTTTCCCGGCTTACACTTGACATGCATGCCCTTTAGGAGGAGTGTAAGTGTAGGTCCAGGAGTAGGAATCCATGCTGCATTTTTAGGACACCAGTGCCCATGCAAATGAGTTCCTTTGAGCTTAATTCAATGTAAATGTATCTTATGTGACTATCCTTTAATCTGGCATGGATCTGACCCACCGTTCCTGAAGTGTGTTGGATGCTCTTGATTTGGAGTTATCCTTTAGGTTAGATTAAGGGCCATTAACCAGGATCTACGCGTTGCCATTGACACATTTTCTACATTGCTCCAGTATGGGAAACACTCTTGCTCTACAACAAACTGCCTTGTGGGGATATATATAGAAGCACCCCGGTCATGCCAACTGCCACTTTGCCATTGTATGTGCACCACCATTAATATGCAAGAAGTTGCACTGCCCAAATTATTTACAGGACCACGGTGATGCCAGTAAAACATTGCCCTGTGGGTTTAAAGCATCATTGCAAAGCAAGTATCCACAATGCCAGGGGTTGTACATCATCAGTGGCAAACATTCCCAACCCGTTTTCTTGCTCACGCTGCACTCTATTTCTTAACCCGGTCATGTCTCAATGTTTGTTTCTAAGCATAAGCGTTATAATGGTCTGTTCATTCAAGCACTGTCTGTTAGATTGGTTTCTATCACAAGGGCGGCTCTTCCGTTTGAGCAGCGGAGCGTTGCCCAACTGGTTAAACTGTCGATCCATGCTCCAGAATTCAAAAATAAAATGGTAATAAAGTTGGTTTATCACCATTTTGTTTTTCAATATAACCCCGTCCTACCGGCCACTGCTGGTTGACAGCAGCTGGGATGAGGATGGGCTGCCTCAACACTTTTCAAAGTGCACATGTCTTTTTGGCCAGCCATCGTGCGACGGCCAGCCACACATGTGCATTGAAACCTCTAACCCAGCTGTCTTAAAACAGCTGGGTTAGTGCAAGTGCAGGGCTCTAGTGTCCTTTGGGAGCAGCGAGTGAGGCCGCTTCCTCCAATAAGGGTGCTGCTCTCACAGAATGAAAGCAGCACCATGATTGGTTAAGGCACTTCTCAAGGGCTCGCACTGCAAGAGGAAGACTTGCAGTGACGAAGGGGTTGGAGTCGGACGGGTCGCAGTTAAGTGTTTTTTATTTTTTACCCACCACCCTTTTGCCCACTCCACATAGATGCCAGCTGCCTCTGTTCTAACAAGACCCAGGCCTCCAGCCACTAAGTCATACATCACAACTTCCGCGTTTCAGGTACGCCCCAGCAAGAATGCTGCCTCGCGACCTGGGTGGGTACAGCCTTCAGGCTCGCTCACATCCTCTCCTTTCTTTCTTGTTTGATTATTGATTCACTGCTGCCTATCTTCTCCTCCCCCCTCTCCAAAAGCAGGGCACAGCAGTCCAGATGTGCTCCAAGAACTGGACAAATCATTCCAGTGGTGTCCTGCAGAGCTGGTGGCTGCTCAGGGCCAAGAGACGGGGACCAGTGAACCCTGTTCCCCTTACCCAGCAGCAGGGCGAGATCCTCGCTCGAGGTCCACTCAGCCTTCCACGGTCATTAAATGAGCACCAGTTTCATTGTGTAATACTGACTGTGCCTATCTAAAGCAGGGGTACTCATAGTACGGCCCACGGGCCGGTGGCGGCCCGGCAAGCCTTCCTGGGCGGCCCGTGGGCATTGCAGACACCTGTGTTTAAAAATTAATAAATTAAATAGTGTTCGCAAATACAGCCGCAGCAGCGCGGACTCAGACTCTGCTCTGTGGGGGCCCGGGGGATTCCAGTGATTGTCAGAGGGGAGCTGCAGGGGCCTACGAGGTGAAATTCAACAAAGCCTAATTAACATGTAATTGGTCTTTTAAAGACCCATGAAGTACTTGGTGCGGCTGTGTGCCCGCGGCCGGGGAAGCTGTCTCAGCCCGGGCTGAGGGCTGACACACACACACACAGGTGAGAGGACAGAGAGGGAGGGAGAGACAGAGGGAGGGAGGGAAACAGAGAGTGGGAGACAGGGAGGGAGACACAGAGGGAGGGAGGGACACATGGAGGGAGACACAGAGGGAGGGAGACAGGGAGGGAGACACAGAGGGAGAGTGGGAGACTGGGAGGGCGACACAGAGGGAGAGTGGGAGACTGGGAGAGAGACACAGAGGGAGAGTGGGAGACAGGGAGGGTGACACAGAGGGAGAGTGGGAGACTGGGAGGGAGACAGAGGGAGAGTGGGAGACACAGAGGGAGACACAGAGGGAGAGTGGGAGACTGGGAGGGAGACACAGAGGGAGAGTGGGAGACAGGGAGAGAGACACAGAGGGAGAGTGGGAGACAGGGAGGGAGACACAGAGGGAGAGTGGGAGACTGGGAGGGAGACACAGAGGGAGAGTGGGAGACAGGGAGAGAGACACAGAGGGAGAGTGGGAGACAGGGAGAGAGACACAGAGGGAGAGTGGGAGACTGGGAGGGAGACACAGAGGGAGAGTGGGAGACTGGGAGAGAGACACAGAGGGAGAGTGGGAGACAGGGAGGGAGACACAGAGGGAGAGTGGGAGACTGGGAGGGAGACACAGAGGGAGAGTGGGAGACAGGGAGAGAGACACAGAGGGAGAGTGGGAGACAGGGAGGGAGACACAGAGGGAGAGTGGGAGACTGGGAGGGAGACACAGAGGGAGTGTGGGAGACAGGGAGAGAGACACAGAGGGAGAGTGGGAGACAGGGAGAGAGACACAGAGGGAGAGTGGGAGACTGGGAGGGAGACACAGAGGGAGAGTGGGAGACTGGGAGAGAGACACAGAGGGAGAGTGGGAGACAGGGAGAGAGACACAGAGGGAGAGTGGGAGACAGGGAGGGCGACACAGAGGGAGAGTGGGAGACTGGGAGGGAGACACAGAGGGAGGGAGGGACACATGGAGGGAGACACAGAGGGAGGGAGACACAGAGGGAGAGTGGGAGACTGGGAGGGCGACACAGAGGGAGAGTGGGAGACAGGGAGGGAGACACAGAGGGAGAGTGGGAGACTGGGAGGGAGACACAGAGGGAGAGTGGGAGACTGGGAGGGAGACACAGAGGGAGAGTGGGAGACAGGGAGGGAGACACAGAGGGAGAGTGGGAGACTGGGAGGGAGACACAGAGGGAGAGTGGGAGACAGGGAGAGAGACACAGAGGGATAGTGGGAGACAGGGAGGGAGACACAGAGGGAGAGTGGGAGACTGGGAGGGAGACACAGAGGGAGAGTGGGAGGCAGGGAGAGAGACACAGAGGGAGAGTGGGAGACAGGGAGAGAGACACAGAGGGAGAGTGGGAGACTGGGAGGGAGACACAGAGGGAGAGTGGGAGACTGGGAGAGAGACACAGAGGGAGAGTGGGAGACTGGGAGAGAGACACAGAGGGAGAGTGGGAGACAGGGAGGGCGACACAGAGGGAGACTGGGAGACTGGGAGGGAGACACAGAGGGAGAGTGGGAGACAGGGAGGGAGACACAGAGGGAGAGTGGGAGACTGGGAGAGAGACACAGAGGGAGAGTGGGAGACAGGGAGAGAGACACAGAGGGAGAGTGGGAGACAGGGAGGGAGACACAGAGGGAGAGTGGGGGACTGGGAAAGAGACACAGAGGGAGAGTGGGAGACAGGGAGAGAGACACAGAGGGAGAGTGGGAGACAGGGAGAGAGAGACACAGAGGGAGAGTGGGAGACTGGGAGGGAGACACAGAGGGAGAGTGGGAGACAGGGAGGGCGACACAGAGGGAGAGTGGGAGACTGGGAGGGAGACACAGAGGGAGAGTGGGAGACAGGGAGGGAGACAGAGGGAGAGTGGGAGACAGGGAGGGAGACACAGAGGGAGAGTGGGAGACTGGGAGAGAGACACAGAGGGAGAGTGGGAGACAGGGAGAGAGACACAGAGGGAGAGTGGGAGACAGGGAGGGCGACACAGAGGGAGAGTGGGAGACTGGGAGGGAGACACAGAGGGAGAGTGGGAGACAGGGAGGGAGACACAGAGGGAGAGTGGGAGACTGGGAGGGAGACACAGAGGGAGAGTGGGAGACTGGGAGGGAGACACAGAGGGAGAGTGGGAGACAGGGAGGGCGACACAGAGGGAGAGTGGGAAACAGGGAGGTCGATACAGAGGGAGAGTGGGAGACAGGGAGGAGACACAGAGGGAGAGTGGGAGACTGGGAGGGAGACACAGAGGGAGAGTGGGAGACAGGGAGAGAGACACAGAGGGAGAGTGGGAGACAGGGAGGAGACACAGAGGGAGAGTGGGAGACACAGAGGGAGACACAGGGGGGAGTGGGAGACTGGGAGGGAGAGGGAGACTGGGTGGGAGACAGAGGGAGAGTGGGAGACACAGAGGGAGACACAGAGGGAGAGTGGGAGACACAGAGGGAGGGAAACAGAGAGTGGGAGACAGGGAGGGAGACACAGAGGGAGGGAGGGAGACACGGAGGGAGGGAGACACAGAGGGAGGTAGACACAGAGAGGGGAGGGAAACAGAGCGGGAGACAGGGAGGGAGACACAAAGGGAGAGTGAGAGACAGGGAGGGAGACACAGAGGGAGAGTGGGAGACAGGGAGGGAGACACAGAGGGAGAGTGGGAGACTGGGAGGGAGACAGAGTGGGAGGGAGGGAGGGAGACATACCGGAAGGGAGGGAGGGAGACACAGAGGGAGGGAGACAGAGGGAGGGAGATACAGAGGGAGAGTGGGAGACTGGGAGAGAGACACAGAGGGAGAGTGGGAGACAGGGAGGGCGACACAGAGGGAGAGTGGGAGACTGGGAGGGAGACACAGAGGGAGAGTGGGAGACAGGGAGGGAGACACAGAGGGAGACTGGGAGAGAGACACAGAGGGAGAGTGGGAGACAGGGAGAGAGACACAGAGGGAGAGTGGGAGACTGGGAGAGAGACACAGAGGGAGAGTGGGAGACAGGGAGGGCGACACAGAGGGAGAGTGGGAGACAGGGAGGGAGACACAGAGGGAGAGTGGGAGACTGGGAGGGAGACACAGAGGGAGAGTGGGAGACAGGGAGGGAGACACAGAGGGAGACTGGGAGAGAGACACAGAGGGAGAGTGGGAGACAGGGAGGGCGACACAGAGGGAGAGTGGGAGACTGGGAGGGAGACACAGAGGGAGAGTGGGAGACAGGGAGGAGACACAGAGGGGGAGTGGGAGACTGGGAGGGAGACACAGAGGGAGAGTGGGAGACAGGGAGAGAGACACAGAGGGAGAGTGGGAGACAGGGAGGAGACACAGAGGGAGAGTGGGAGACTGGGAGGGAGACACAGAGGGAGAGTGGGAGACAGGGAGAGAGACACAGAGGGAGAGTGGGAGACACAGAGGGAGACACAGGGGGGAGTGGGAGACTGGGAGGGAGAGGGAGACTGGGTGGGAGACAGAGGGAGAGTGGGAGACACAGAGGGAGAGTGGGAGACACAGAGGGAGGTAGACACAGAGGGGGGAGGGAAACAGAGCGGGAGACAGGGAGGGAGACACAAAGGGAGAGTGAGAGACAGGGAGGGAGACACAGAGGGAGAGTGGGAGACAGGGAGGGAGACACAGAGGGAGAGTGGGAGACTGGGAGGGAGACAGAGTGGGAGGGAGGGAGGGAGACATACCGGAAGGGAGGGAGGGAGACACAGAGGGAGGGAGACAGAGGGAGGGAGATACAGAGGGAGAGTGGGAGACTGGGAGAGAGACACAGAGGGAGAGTGGGAGACAGGGAGGGCGACACAGAGGGAGAGTGGGAGACTGGGAGGGAGACACAGAGGGAGAGTGGGAGACAGGGAGGGAGACACAGAGGGAGAGTGGGAGACTGGGAGAGAGACACAGAGGGAGAGTGGGAGACAGGGAGAGAGACACAGAGGGAGAGTGGGAGACTGGGAGAGAGACACAGAGGGAGAGTGGGAGACAGGGAGGGCGACACAGAGGGAGAGTGGGAGACTGGGAGGGAGACACAGAGGGAGAGTGGGAGACAGGGAGGGAGACACAGAGGGAGAGTGGGAGACAGAGAGGGAGACACAGAGGGAGAGTGGGAGACTGGAAGGGAGACACAGAGGCAGAGGGCGACTGGGAGGGAGACACAGAGGGAGAGTGGGAGACAGGGAGGGAGACACAGAGGGAGAGTGGGAGACAGGGAGGGAGACACAGAGGGAGAGTGGGAGACTGGGAGGGAGACACAGAGGGAGAGTGGGAGACAGGGAGAGAGACACAGAGGGAGAGTGGGAGACAGGGAGGGAGACACAGAGGGAGAGTGGGAGACAGGGAGAGAGACAGAGGGAGAGTGGGAGACTGGGAGGGAGACACAGAGGGAGAGTGGGAGACAGGGAGAGAGACACAGAGGGAGAGTGGGAGACAAGGAGGGAGACATACCGGGAGGGAGGGAGGGAGACACAGAGGGAGGGAGGGAGACACAGAGGGAGGGAGACAGAGGGAGGGAGATACAGAGGGAGAGTTAGGGAGGGAGAGAGAGAGGGAGAGAGAGAAAGATGTGTGAATGCTGGGTCTGGTGGCTTGGTGGACGAAGGTGTCTGCTGCAGGGACCTGTGTTCAACCTCATGGTCAAAATTTGTGTTTGCTTTAGCCCCGCCCCCTCCCCCTCTGACCCCGCCCCCACCGGTGGCGGGAGCCACAAACCACACTGTAAATTTGGCCCCCGAGAGAAAGTTTGTGAGTACCCATGATCTAAAGTGCCTGAACCCAACGTCAGTCTAAGAGGCACTATACAAAATAATGGCAAAACAAAAAACAATGACAATGAACTTGGCAAAACATCTACAGGCGTGTTTCTGACAACAGAATACAATACTTCATGTGTAGTAGGAGACGTGAAGTTAATTGTGTGATAAAATATTTATCATTTACAGTAAAGAGATGGTGAGCTCTTAACTACAATATAAACGTCACCATCAGCAGTACTCAACATGTATCTCAGAAAAGAGGCCACAAATTGTCATCTGCCCCCTCACAGTAGTGGCACCCCCCGCGGATGTCCACATGAGCAGCACTGTGCCAAAGTGCACTGAGTGTACACAACTGAAGTGTAAAAGAGAGAGACAGTGTGTGAGAGAGGGAGAATGTGTGTGTGTGTGTGTATGTGAGAGAGAGAATGTGTGTGTGTGAGAGAGAGAGCGAGAGAGTGTGTGTGTGAGAGTGAGAGAGTGTGGGTGAGAGAGAGCCTGTGTATGTGAGCATGTGTGAGAGTGTGCGTGTGCAATCTTTAAGTGTTAATAGCTTCCCAGCACAACAATATCTTCCTCTAGTAATCTCTCGATTTAAGGCATATGCCTATGACATTCCTGTAGTAAATGTGTCTTTTTGATTCTCACATTAGAGTGTTTTTAACTAGCTCTATGTGATAGTCCTTCCTTGTACTAAGCATGGCAATGTCATAGCCTTCCATGTAGTAAGCATGGCAATATTACATTCATTCCCTGTAGTATACATGGTTATTTTAGGTAAATTCCTTAAGGTACGCATACAAATGTTATTTTAATTTTTCACTCCCAGGAGTAAACATACCAATCTAACATTCATTCCATATGCAAGCTTTCCCATGTTGTACTCACTCCCTGTAGTACACATATCCATTTTATATTGACTTCCCTGAGTAACTATAAGAACGCAATATTCACTCCCTGACTCAAGTGCACCACTGCTATATTCACTACTCGAACTAAATACTACATTGTATTGCATTGCAGAGCACGATGTCTCCCTGCCTATGCACTGAAGCTCATTTGCATACAGGTAGGACGTCACTCCACGGGAGGGCAATGGAAGGAAGACTATGGGTCTGTCTTCTGTGCTCAGTGTGCTGTGTATAACATTGTTTGTGAGGAGCAGAGTTCTGCTCTTTCTGTGTGTTATCCTGCGTCTATCGGTGGCTCTGTATGAAAAGGAGTGAGGGCCAGGATGCTTCATAATGGCTCCATGCAATAAGCATCCCTGCGATATGTACTATTATAACAAACAGAAGGTACACATGCCAATATCAAATCCCAGCGCTTCCATTAAATATCAAAGCGTTATTGACTCCCTGTAGTAAAGGGAAGCCGATAATAGCACAAAACACACAGTGGGCGTGGAAAAAGCGATTTAGCAGCCAACATAAGTATAGGTTTCTAGACAACCAAGTAAAATCTATGGGTTTTAACCTTAGATGATTCTGTTCTAATTCAATAAGATAGCTCAGCGAGTTAATGTACCTGCTGCAGACTAAATTTCCCATGCTGCAGATTACTGGTTCGAAACCATATGGAACAGAGTCACATTTCATCCAACAAAGGTCAATGAAAGCTATACCATATATTGAGCCATGATACCACCGATTAGCAGTGTTTCAGATTCCGGGCCTTAGTGAATATTAAAGGTCCATCATTGTTTTAAGTGTGCCTAAGTTATGCTTCAGGTACTAGCACAAAGGTACAAGGTACGGAGGGTTAAACTTCCCTGGGTTCAGATGAATATCTTACCTAGAGGTTTGAAAATAGAATGTCAGTAGCATTGCGCAATCCCGCAAATCAAACAGTAAAATACTCAAGAACCGCAATACCTGTATTTGTCGTTCTTTGGCGCAGCAATTGATTCCTATGAAAGTGACGCACCGACTGCCAAAGTCAGAAGATGGAATGGGTGAGTGACCAAACTGTAGCCAGCATAAAAGGATCACTGATCTCTGCTTTGTTTATCCCATATGCACCTGACCCACTACAAATCACCAGTGCCTTCACAACATAATATGGAATTAGGCGTGGAAGATGGGTTTGCCACCCAGTGACAAACCTTCTCACAGGCTGCTGAATGTTGTACCATATTTTGAATAGTAGCATCTGCCCCAGACTACTTTACACCGGAAGTATGGAGTGCGGTTCTGTAAGACCCGGCCCAGGAAATGGTCCACCAAAGTCAACGAAAGCAGGGTGAAACATGGTCACATGGGACATCATTGGCCCCAGGCAGTCTGAGGACATTGCATTCATCATACTGACACTCTACCCCACCCTGGGCAGACAGTCTATGTTACATTATGTTATGTCATGTTATAATGTTTTCATATAACATATTTCCAGTGGCTCTTTGGTGGCCTGGTGATGGGTTGAGCCAAAATGAAGGGTTCTCCTCTGGGGATTAGGTCTCATGACCCTCAATGTCACCCTGTCTCTGTGTTGTTTGCACCCCTAGTTTAACTATACTGCCTAATCCAGAGTCTTTTAGTTTAGTGGACACTTCTTGCTGTTATTATTTGAGGCTTTCATGGTAGTGGTTTCTCGTTCCTTCATCTCGACTGCTGACTTATAGCTGTGGTTTATCATCATGGAAGCCTCCATGGAGGAATGGTCTTGTGACTTACCTCCACGCATGAGTAAGCGGAGATGCATGTTGTGCTGCTGTTTTTGTCATTGGGGTGTGGGATGCTGGTCAGTGTCTCTACATGTTCGATGGGGTCTGACTAACTTTACATGATGTTGAGGTTCTTGTGGCACAGTTTGCTCTCACGATCTGGTGCTTTAAGGTCTCAGCCTTCACCTTATAGCCTTAGAGCTCTCCGTAGCAGGCTTTACCGGCCAGTAAAGGCCTGTTACAGCATTTAACAAGAGAGCAGGCCTTGAATGACCATTAGAACCTGCTACGGAGGGTTCTAAGGCTATTAGAACATTCTGCCCCTCTAGAGCAGAATGTTCTATTTTGCAAAACAAACGCTTCACGGAGACTGAGGGGATTGAAATCCCCTCAAGCTCATGAAGCCTTTGTTTGCAGCTTTATTTTTTGGAATGTTGGAGCTCTGGGCTTCTACCAGACAGTATTTTTGGATAGCACAGGGTACCCTGTAGCCGCACCTTCTTGCTAAATATTCTGATGCTCCATTTGTGCTCTCACTGTCACTGCAAATATGTAATGTGTGACTGACTCTCTGTACCTGTGTCCTGCTGTCAGTCTTCTCCCTGCCCCAGCATTATGTGTTTACGGTAATATGCACAGGCAGGCTACAAGGTCAGCTCGACTTTCCCTGCTCTCTGTCACTAATCGATACATTTATCTGCAAAGCCAGGAGTTGGGGGGGATAATCACAAGGAGGTGAAGTTAGGGGAAACTCAGAAGCAAGGGAGAATAGAGGCGTTGAGGCTTGCGGGAGCGCCCCCTTAGAAGGGTTTAAGTGAATAGCTCAAATCCCAGGAGGCCACTGCCTAGCATATTAGTGCCCCACGTGTAACCCTAGGCTGCCACGGCTCTAGGTTGCCAGGGCTCTACACCTGGTCCTAGGCTGCCAGGGCTCTACACCTGTTCCCAGGCTGCCAGGGCTCTACGTAAGTAAAATCAATTATCCCTTGGGATCTGAAAATGAAGTTTTTTGTTTTTTTTTTTTAATCAAAATTTATCTCAATCATACATCCATACATTCACTTCTTGTGTGGCTAATGTTATTCTATATTCTGTATATATGAAATGGTGCCCGGTTCCCAAACCTCCTATCTAGGGACTAATGGAAGCGCCTGAACAGTATAATATTCCAATTTATACATTTATTGATATCAAAAAATATCTTTAAAATCATTAAAAAATATCACAATAACACAAATACATTAACAATGTTCAAACAATATGATTAAAACCCAGCAAGAGACCAAGTTCCGTGATTTTGGTCAATCATCGGTATGTCAATTCAAGGGAATCACATAAAGTCCACAATCCAATTGATCAATTCTGGGACCTGGTTCCTTGAATTTGACGTATATAGCAAATGCGTCGATGCGTTTCGGTGTGTAGTTTTATAAAAAACACCTTTATCAAGACCACAATTTCGTCTCTGTCGTGCTTGCAATAATGTTCAGTAAAATTATCTAAAGCTTCGGGACTTTATATATGTCCGTAGTGGTTGCCAAATCCTATGATGATGCTAGCTTTCAACCCCACAGATGAATAGTTTAGAGTAAACGAGCGCGAGCCGAGTTTTTTGAGTGCTACAGCCCCGTGCGCGAAACTGGTAGGAGACTAAACTTCGTCCAATGCTAAAGATAGCGTCTGGTTCGAAATTTCAATTTTCAGATTTTAGTCTTTAACGTGTCCTAATATTATATAGAGGTACACGGGCACTTGTAGTTGAACGCGGTATTTTGTGAGTATTACTTCAAGCTTCCGGAGCCGTTTTCAAGAAGCAGCATCAGGTCCCCATATACGGTGGATCCTGGTATCGTATGTGGTCGCGTCTGCTCTGGAGTCAGCAAAGGGCTCTACACCTGGTCCTAGGCTGCCAGGACTCTACACCTGGTCCTAGGCTGCCAGGGCTGTACACCTGGTCCTAGGCTGCAGGTCCCTACACCTAGTCCTAGGCTGCCAGGGCTCTGCACCTGATCCTAGGCTGCCAGGAATCTGCACCTGGCTCTAGACCTGGTCCTAGGCTGCCAGGGCACTAGACCTGGTCCTAGGCTAGCAGTGCTCTACACCTGGTCCAAAGCTACAACTAGTCCTAGGCTGTCAGGGCTCTCCACCTGGTCCTAGGCAGGCTCCCAGGGCTCTACACCTGGTCCTAGGCTGCCAGGGATCTATACCTGGTCCTCGACTGCCAGGGCTATGCACCTGGTCCTAGGCTGCCAGGGCTCCCAGTGCTCTATGCCTGGTCCTAGGCTAGCAGGGCTCTAGACCTGGTCCTAAGCTAAACTTGGTCCTAGGTTGCCAGGTTTCTAAACCTGGTCCTAGGCTGCCAGGGCTCTGCACCTGGTTCTAGGCTGCCAGGGCTCCCAGGGCTCTAGAGCTGGTCCTAAGCTACACCTGGTCCTAGATTGCCAGGGCTCTACTCCTGGTCCTAGGCTGCCAGGTCTCTAAACTTGGTCCTAGGTTGCCAGGGCTCTACACCTGGTCCTAGGCTGCCAGGGCTCTGCACCTGGTCATAGGCTGACGGGGCTCTGCACCTGGTCCTAGGCTGCCAGGGCTCTGCACCTGGTCCTAGGCAGCCAGGGATCTATACCTGGTCCTAGGATGTCAGGGCTATGCCCTTGGTCCTAGGCTGCCAGGGCTCTACTCCTGGTTCTAGGCTGCCAAGGGCTCCCAGGGCTTTAGACCTGGTCCAAAGCTACACCTGGTCCTAGGTTGCCAGGGCTCTATACCTGGTCCTAGGATGTCTGGGTTATGCCCTTGGTCCTAGGCTGCCAGGGCTCTAGGCCTGGTCCTATGCGGCCAGGGCTCTGGGCCTGGTCCTAGGCTGACAGGGCTCTAGGCCTGGTCATAGGCTACCAGGGCTCTAGGCCTGGTCCTGGGCTGCCAGGGCTCTGCACCTGGTCCAGGGATGCCAGGGCTCTGCACCTGGTCCTGGGCTGCCAGGGCTCTGCACCTGGTCCTAGGCTACCAGGGCTCTAGACCGGGTCTTAGGCTGCCAGGACTTTGCACCTGGTCCTGGGCTGCCAGGGCTCTGGGCCTGGTCCTGGGCTGCCAGGGCTATGCCCTTGGTCCTAGGCTGCCAGGGCTCTAGGCCTGGTCCTAGGCTGCCAGGGCTCTATACCTGGTCCTAGGATGTCAGGGTTATGCCCTTGGACTTAGGCTGCCAGAGATCCCAGGGCTCTAGGCCTGGTCCTAGGCTGCCAGGGCTCTAGGCCTGGTCCTAGGCTGCCATGGCTCTAGGCCTGGTCCTGGGCTGCCAGGGCTCTGCACCTGGTCCTGGGCTGCCAGGGCTCTGCACCTGGTCTTGGGCTGCCAGGGCTCTGCACCTGGTCTTGGGCTGCCGGGGCTCTGCACCTGGTCCTGGGCTGCCAGGGCTATGCCCTTGGTCCTAGGCTGCCAGGGCTCTAGGCCTGGTCCTCGGCTGCCAGGGCTCTAGGCCTGGTCCTAGGCTGCCAGGGATCTGCACCTGGCCCTGGGCTGCCAGTGCTCTGCACCTGGTCCTAGGCTGCCAGGACTCCAGACCGGGTCTTAGGCTGCCAGGGCTCTGCACCTGGTCCTAGGCTGCCAGGGCTCTGCACCTGATCCTAGGCTGCCAGGGCTCTAGACCGGGTCTTAGGCTGCCAGGGCTCTGCACCTGGTCCTGGGCTGCCAGGGCTATGCCGTTGGTCCTAGGCTGCCAGGGCTCTGCACCTGGTCCTGGGCTGCCAGGGCTCTGCACCTGGTCCTAGGATGGCAGGGCTATGCCCTTGGTCCTAGGCTGCCAGGGCTCTAGGCCTGGTCCTACGCGGCCAGGGCTCTACACCTGGTCCTAGGATGTCTGGGCTATGCCCTTGGTCCTAGGCTGCCAGGGCTCTAGGCCCGGTCCTACGCGGCCAGGGCTCTAGGCCTGGTCCTAGGCTGCCAGGGCTCTGCACCGTGTCCTGGGCTGCCAGTCATCTAGAGCCAATGCTAGGGTGCCAGTGTGACTTCTTCAGTCAGGCCCCTGTTGTCTCCCCCATACGAGGCCTGGGGACAGACTGGAGGCATGCCAGTGGCTTGTCAGAGGACGACGGACAGAGCTCTGCCCGGTCACTCTGGGATGTCTGAGGGAGGAGCAGCAGGATGACAGTTTCGGAGAGGGGAGGAGGGCGTTGGGGGGGCTGGTCCCATTGTCCCAGGCTTCCCATAAGGGAGGGACAGGCCTGGGGAGGGATGTCCACCAGATGTCAGTCAACACTGCGCCGGGAACACCATGTCCACCGCAGACCCATTACTTGTACTCAGTTGTTCCCTAAATGTGCCCTGTTTATCTGGCTCTCCGTGCACCTACCGCGGTGAAACCTCTGCCGAAAGCTACAAACAGGCCGTTGTCAACAACATATATCGCCCGACCCCCGCCACCGCACTGGGAAATAACAGAACAGAAACCCGTGAGCGGACACTTGCAAAGGACGGGAGTGTTCACGGGCAGGGCCCCCCACAGTCCGTTCCCTCACCGGTCCGCTCAGATCGGAGCCTCATTATAGCCAACAATACTCTTCTGTGTGCCAGAATACCCAACGACGAGCAGAAGATGCCACCAGAGGTGCTGGAGTAACTAGGCATGTTTCTTCAGCCATGCACACAAGATACACTAAATACAAAGTGAATAATACCTTGTAACAGCAATTCCCACTCTACACAGGGTGTGCTAGAAGCACAACTGAAATAAAAAAAATCCCATTTCGTTATTTAGTACAAATAGCTCAGTGAGGTGAGTGCTCACTGGAGAGATCTGAGCGTTACCCAAGGGCCAGAGGGTCACATCTTGGCATGGCCAGCCCAGCCCATTCTTCCAAGGTGTACCAAACGAGTGCCACTGAGGTAGGACCATTATGACCTCGCTGGCACTTAAGTATGCCAAGAGGCATGCCAGTGGGCATCAGGTGAGCGTATCAATGACTCCATCAGAGGGAGACAGATACGTCTCTGCCCGAGACAAGCCAATTGTACTTATTTGCATTTGAAAATAGAACTGGTTACATACATGTGTGATGCACACACATGCATGGGTCTGGGTGGCTTGCCACATAATCTCATACAAATATATTCAGAAATATGTGGCGCCTCCTTTGTAGTAAACACCGAAGAGCTGAGGGCGAAGTTTAAATATTCATGGAGGTTCTCCTGCAGCCGAATAAATCTGCCTAGTTACAAATGATCTAATAATGTCGCTCTGAACAGTTTATTGGGAAAATATTTTACATCCTTGAGCTCTGCGAAGGATCGGGGCTTGCCTTCCAGGGCAGACGTTTGTTACAGGCATAGAAAACATGAGAACATTTTGGGATGCCTCCAGATAAATTGCTTCCACTATTTATGGGTCAAGCGCCTTTGAGTGTCTCTCTTAAAGACGAGCAATAGAGTTTCACAGCTATAAAAAGAGATTATAGGCCGGAAAATGAGATGCATATTCAAGGGCATGAAGCAGCTTACAGAGAGAGAGAGTTGTCTTGCCCTCCCCTTGTGTCTGGCCACTTCTTACTTTTGATGCAGCCACTCTCAGCCAGGACCAAAGAAAGGGTGAAGGAAATGCAGAGGGATACATTACAATACATTCCGGGTCTTTGTACAGTAAGTAGCCTTAAAGGAGGGATGCTATGTTAATTATATGTGTTCTGTTGTATGTTATGTTACCTTACATAATTTGTACATCACACTCTCACCGCGGAGGGTATCTTAGCACTGAGTAGGTGTGTGTGCCTAGCCTTGCCTAGGGCAGGCAGGTACATTGAATAGTCAGGCCTCCAGCTTCTTGCGGAATTCAAGAAGAGAGGAGGGGGCTGCTGTGTGAAGTAGGAGGTCCTCCCCGCTTTAGAAACGATGTAGGAGACAGGGGCGGCCTTAGGCATGTGCAAGCTGTGCACCTGTACAGGGCCACCAAACCCCAGGGGCCACCACGCCAATATATATCCTTAATATAATAATCCTCTGAGGATGGATGCATATTTGTGTGGCGGCCCCTGGCAGGGATTTGGTGGCCTCCGCCTATGTTCCACTTCCAAACACCCTGACCCCCCCCCTCTCTTCACTGGCCTCCGCGCTCCACCCCGCCCAGACCCTCTCTTCCGGGGGCCCCTACCTACGCTCCCTGCCCAGGGCAGCCATGAGCCTAGAGCCGCCCCTGTAGGAGATAGCCAGCCCTATGGATCAGTTCTGGTTGATACAAGAGAGTGAGGGATAGAAAATGGGGGAGAAACAGATATAGGGGAGAAAAATGGAAATAGACACAGAAAGGAAGCCAGGTAACATAGAAGGAGACTGGCAAACAGAGACACAGAGAAAGAATGATTGAGGTAGAAACTGAGTGGGAGAAAGCAAAGAGGCGGAGTGATAGAGACAGAGTGTGAAAGGTAGCAAGAGACTGAGAGAAATATAGAGATAGGAAACTCTGGGCAGGAGCATGCACACCCACTGGGTGAGAGAATTAGAACAACTGATATACCCTTCTTTCCTCCTAGCACCCCTAGCCTGCCCTACTAGTCAAATGATAACTAAACACTGTCACCCGCAATTCTGACAGTAACCAACTCATTATGTGTCCAACCCGAAGGGCCATGGCCCATATTGGTATGGGGGCAGATAACAGCCATTACTGATCTGCAATAAAGTGCTCAAAGGTTATTAGTACCCCAACTTTTACCATGCACTCTAACCCAAAGGTCGGCCCCTACTCCACTCAAAAAAGCAAATCTCACACAGAAAACCTGTTCTCTGGACTTGCAGCCTCAATGCACCAGACCTGCCCCTCAAGCAGCATCAGAGTGGAATGAAGCTAGCAGAATAGAAGCCGTAAGGAAAGAAAACGAGAAGATGCAATACAAAGGGCCACTCACCAGTATAGGGTAAGCAGGAAAGCCCTCATGAAGCTGCCACTTGGAAAGGGAACTAGCATCCAGAGAGTCACTACTGACCAGGATATAACCAAGTTGATAACACAGACTGCCCTCTTTTCGTCAGGCCCCTGACTGACACTGCCTTCCTTCCACTGGGTGTCGCCGGCTTGCCCTGCTTTGAGTTCGATCACTCAATGCTAGGGGGCTTCACGATGGTGGGTGGTAGAAGTTCTTCCCACAGGTCCGTGCCCGCTCTCCCTGCCTTACTACGTCTGAACTTCTTCGCGTGGGCACTACCATACTGCCCAGATTTTACCTGATGCTGGCCGAGCCATCTTGATTCCGGTTACATACGTTTGCAATGTAGGCTGCCTCTGCCGAATAGGGTGGTGGAAGTCATGGAGGGTTGGAGAGGTTTTCAGATGCACCTTTACTGCGCAAAGAATGATGCACTATCCGCAACATTCCATTGGTCCTGTTAGTTTACCTAAGACTGAATGAAATGGCCACTGTTTATCCTGTTTGGTAGTTAATCTGAAGCTCAGGTAAATGGCAGCAAACAAAGGAAATACAATCAATTGACCATGAGGAGTCATGTTCCTTTCAAGCAAGGCATTAAATATTCCCTGTATATTGCACTGAAGTAAGGATAGTAGCCTAAAGAGGGTGGGCCTGATATCTGAAGGATTGTTCCTGGCTTATGAAATGTTAAACTCGTCTTGAGCCACGAAAGGTGGGTTTGATTTATAATGGGATCCCGTGTCCCAAGACAGTTTAAAAGAATATTTTATGCCTGGGTCAACGGTTCATCACATCGCACAGAGTGTCTGCAATCAAAGATTGACTTTCAAACCCGAAAAGTCTTGAAAAGGCATGCTTTTATCAAATGCTAGGCTGGCCACGTATTAAATGCTTGCAGACATGGGGAGGTTTAACTGTGTTAATGGGTTTTACAACAAACTAATTTTGTAAGCGGGGTAAATATATGATTTACCTATTACGTTAAAGTTTTCTTACATGGTGTATTTGTTGATATATTTAGGCCTCTTCAGGCCAAGACAAAATAACATATTTTAATGCCTTCTATACAATCATCGAAGAGAAGATATAAGTGACTTAATATAAAGTATAATGAAGAAAAACAACTTGTGTCACAGATTTAATCTCCTTTCTTTACAAGTGAATAAAAGCCTTTTCTAGAGATTTTGTTTGAGCATTTAAACTTGAAGTTGACGCTGTATAAAGAGCTTTCAAGAGAGATTTGAATTTCTATTTATAAACATAAACCAGTCTTACAAAGCTGAGTTTACTGAAATATGTCTCACTGGAGGTGCAAGTCTCTAGGGGAAAGATTTCTTCTAGGACACAGGTGCTTTAACTATATATATTTTAATTTTAACTGGTAATCTGTAATAAAGCAAATGACATGAATTCATATTTTAAAAATGCAAGAGCCTGCCATCCTTATTACAGCCCAAATGGGCCAGCCAGAGTTCTCCTGGTGGCAGATTCACAACTAAAAATAACAGGTTTGGTTCCCTTGTACAGGTAACTTTAAGATTCCTGTGAGTGGTCTTGCTTAAGACTCTTGAAAGCAGCCTTAATGCCCAAAATAGTCCTAACAATTATAGTAAATTGTTACACTTTCACGATACAAAGATGCAATTTTTTTCACAATTTCTCTGTCCGTCCTGGTGACACATTACGATATTGGTGTTAAAAACCCTTTTAACCTCCACAAATCACTGCAACCCCATTTCCTGTTCAATCGTCAACACTGCACTTTTTTATGATGTGTTACATATATGTGGGCATTTTCAGTGCCAGAAGGCTTTTTACAGTGATAGCTAACACTTTACAAGAAGCACATATAACATAAAAAATTCTTCCACCCTTCCAAGATGGCAGAGTGAGTTAAGTTTTCGCCACTAGCACCTAATATGATTTGTAGGTAACAAATGAAATACCTCAGCAAAGTGAACTCCTTTAATCCTTTTAAGGTCGATATATTGAATACAGCAATTAGCAGGAACTCCACCTATTTATAGTGTTTACAAATGTAAAAAAAAATGGTCCTACAAGCTCTATAAAAAAGTATTTCTTATTTTTTTCATACTTTGTTCTAACACTACTTTTGTCAACTACACTTTAAACACAGGCTCTGCCTATCACCAAAATATTCATTTGGGTTTATTTTAACATGGAAAATTACATCAGACTTCTTTCCTTTCTTCTAGCATGGAAACCATTATAATTTTATATTCACTATAAGAGGTTTTAATTTGCATGGTTTCCATCTGCACAGAACAAAGTATGTGTGCTGCCCCTGATAAGTAACTGCTTTGCCTAGATGTTACCTTGAATTCTAAGCTTTAAAATAAATAACAATTTGTCATTATCTACTAGGCATACATGGGAGATATGAGAGATACGCCTGCTGACTATTGTTTTGTTATCTTTTGTATTTTTGTTATTTCAAACATTATTTTTTTTTTTTAAACAAAGTAACATTTTGGAGTACAAAGAAATTATACCTGTCCATCATTTAATGCCCTCCCTCGCTTCCTGGAGCATTGCCACTTTAAAGCACCGGTAGAAGTAACAGGAGGCTTTAAATGAATGTTCATCCTTAGGTAGCAGTTCTTAAGGGCCCAATCACTTTTAGGCACTACCATCACTAAATGTATCTCTACACTATGAGGTTAAGAGATCATTTTGAGACATCCGAGCTGACAAAGGATTTGATTCAAATCAAATATGTCAGTAGGTTTTTGAGAATTTTGTTTTGGGTGGGATAGCTTTAGCGTGTCAAACAGAAGTATTGCTCAAGTTTGCAATGCGCTTTAGTAACATGGAAGTAAACATTTGTAACAAAGTGAACTTGTAAAACGAGAAGTTATGATAGTGATAAACTGATGTTGTTGCTACACAACATTTGACGTGAAAAGATGAGTGGATCTACTTTTTTTTCTGCATATTACTTACGTCTGTTTATAAAAGAAAAACATGTTTTTTTAAAGAGAAGGTATGGGCCTATGCCTGCTGAATGTAAAAGCTTTTATTCTCCCAGCTGCGGGTTTGATGCCTGAGAAAGCCATGACTTGAATGTAAAAGAAAAAAAAATGAAGAAAGGATATTGCTGTTCAGTTGATACTCCGGCAGATACAGCCAGAGATGTATTTGCATAAATACATCATGTGTTTTAAAGCTGTCCATAAATCAATACAATTGCCCCCTCGGGCTTCTCAACAGGGCCTGGTGAACAAATGCATGGATCCTATTAGGCGTTAGGTCAACAGTGAAGAAGAAAAGCAACAGCTGAAGTATGGCAGCCATTGTTTACAATGCATCATGCATAACTTAAATGGCAAAACGTCAGCTCCCTCCTGAAATATTTAGTGCCCAGGACTCCCTAAAATATGATTTCCACATGCAGGATGTCCCCGGGCCTGAGGCAGGCACGTCATTGGAGCAAGATGATTGGGAGGAGGGGGTCCTTTCAAAGGCTCAGGGGGCAAAGGGGTCTCCAGTGAGCTCAGGAAACCAATGTTTGAGAAATGTGTACAATGTACTGTTGTGGAAAGTTGTATCCGTGCATGGATGAATTTATAGCCTGCTGGTGGTTAGTCCATGGGCCGCATACGGTGTAAAGCAAAGCGGGATGCGCACAACACATTAAAATATATTTTGATGTTTGAAATAAAGTTGTTTTGTCATAAAATACACAGGAAAGCTTAAAAACTTAGGTAAAACTGTTGAAGAGCACACTGAGGGTGCTAAAATTTAAGCGACAGAAAAAACGTCCTTTCTTTCTGTTATTATTTTTTATGAAAGAGCAGTGGTTTTGAAGAAAGAAAGAAACAAAACGTTATGTAATTTCACAGTCAAAGAGGAATCTTTTGGAAAAAATCTCCAAAAAAGCACCTGCTTTTAAAAAATGAAATGTAAAAATAAATCTGTATAAACTCGGAGCTAAAGTGACAAAAATAATTAAAATATTAAAATAAATAAATAACTGTGGAATATTTATGTAATGAGTTTAGTTTTCTGACATTTGAATAAGAGCACTGTTACTTTATTTAGCTTAAGATATGATAATTACAATAATAATAACAATAATCATAGCAGTAACATGAACTGATATGTTTGTACTCTACATAGCATCACCCAACTAAGAGTTTTTCTCTATATCATCCTCCACCAGATGAGAGGGAGAGTTAGACTTTTAAAATATGTTTTGAATTTTTTAACACAATGAAAGCTAAGCATATTTGGGCATGTGTTGCCCGGTTGTTAATAATCACATACATAGGTCTGTTTTCCTAGTTACATCTTAGATTCATTTTCGAGGCCCAATGTAAAAAAAATCCCAACAGTCCTCTATTCTAGCTCATTAAAAGGTGGCATGAATTTTCCTGAAAGTTCTTTTAAATAAAGAAAAATCACATCTTTTTCCCCAAGGAGAACAGTGTAAATTTGGAGAACAAGACGCACCCACATTTTGACTTTGTTTCAGGACTGACTACTTTTTCAAAGAAATACATTTTAGTGAAATATGTTTGCGTAAGCTGAAAGTAAAAACAATAAGTGTCATTTGAGGTCGCTGTACAAAGAGCAAATATAGAAAAAGGTAAAGAACAAGTTGGTAGAAGAAAGTCTTGAGTAGGAAGAAAACAAAATCGAAGAAGCAAGAAATGAAGATAAATATAGTGTTACACAAAAACTACAGCTAATAATATGTAACTGATATTATTATTCTATTCAGAATAATAAGAAAGGCTATTGTATTTACAATTTACAACCCTATTGACAATACCATAAGTGCTATTAATATTTTGTCTGCTAATAAAGTCTTGATTATCAGTATATTTCTTAATAAATATGCCATTGACAACAAATCAATTCATCTACATTAAACTTTCCAGGATCAAACGTTGTGCGGGGATGGTGCCCCAAATGTCCTTTTCAATTATTTAAATGAAATCACATATAAGACTTGATTGCTCAAACATGACTCCGAAACGACTCAACTGAATTTAGCCAGATTCTGAAAGCAGAAATAGGCTCCTATTTATGACCATTAAGTGATAAAATTGATTCCTGCTCTTCAGTTTTCAACTTGTCCACATCAAATAACACCTGTATCAGATATCTTGGTAGGTTGTCATAGGAACTAAAAACACAAGTAGGCAAGAGTTCTCTATAAAACATAATGAGGGTATAGCAGGCTAAAGTGCTTCAAATGTACTCATATAAAATGACACCAAGGGTTCAAACTTTCAAAAGTCTTGAAATTCACCTGTTAAGTTAATGAAGTAACTTTAACTTCCCAGCATTTCATCGCAATTTTCCACCCCAACCAGCAACCACATATGCACAGTTATGCCATTGGGTATAGGGATATGGGTGACAAAATGAATGTTGCCTAGTTATCTTATATGGTTAATTGAATTACTTTTAAGGTGTTAGAATCTTAATGATTCTCGAGGTATGATTTTCAGTGTAAATGTATACATGTGTGTGTGTATATATAGTTTCACCTCTACCCAGGCAGGAATATCAGCCACAAACCTCTGCCCACTGCCTGATCTGCCCACCATGCCCTTGCATTGAAACGTTCGTAAAGATGTACACTTAAAAACAACTCATCATTCTGTCCACAAATACATGCCACCCAAAAAGTCCACACTACACACTACAGTACTCACCATTGAACATAGTGAGGGCTTTCATATGAAGGTGAGAGAACCTTGACCAATGGTAAGGATGCTATTGATGTATGTTGTCTTATATCAGTCACACTAGCAGGGGTACCCCTTAAATTGATTTAGAGTCTAAATATGGGCCTCCTCCAGGATGCACGCATTACTACGCCAAAGTAAAGTATATCAGTAATGGGTACAAGAAGAACATAGTGAAATATGTTCACTATATATTCCACCTTCAAATATACAACCTAGTGATTTACATGGAGAAACAATGTGTTGTAGCAGATTCTGTGGTTCTGATTACGAGCGTAGATTCCTTTTATCGTACGTGATACATAATGATACCACGGAGCACATTGTTTATTGGGTGTGATAAATAACACCTATTACGAGTTGATGGGGAATAACATGCACATTTCGTCATGTTTAACACACCAAAATGTGCATGATACAGTAAATACTGTATGCTTATCTCCCATTAAATTTCGACACGTTTGACCTACCAAATATTAACGGATTGAGGTATTTAACGTATCTGGTAATTATCAGATGCATTGAATACCTACCAATTTGTAATTCTGACCTGTGCATAAACAGAGGTTTATGCACAGGTCAGAATATACCGACCAACTCGTTATCAGGGCCTGTGTGTTTGTATGTCTCTACACAGCATACTCTGCAAAGCTGTAGTTCTGTCCTTGAAATGCAGTTGTCTGTCTATGAGGCATCATTCTTTTTCCTCCATCTACACTCTCATTCATACAGGCCAGGAACTGCACTGAGAGCTGATGTTACGCTGTTTCTATGTCTCAATCACTTATTAGACATTGTTTTCTTCTTCCTTCAACCACTGTTTCTGCCACAATGGTTATACAGTTGTCAATGTGATGCAACTCTCAGGACACTTACTTGTTCAAAAGCCCTTTTTTACATCTCTGTATCCAACATGCCCTGTGGTTTCCTCTCTCTGGTATCTGCGGCTGAAATCGGAGTGCATCATCCCTACCAGGGGCCTTCAAATGTGTGAAGTTTTTGTCTCAAAAACTTAATGAACACTATAATTACACTTAATGTAAAATAGCCTGCAATATGTGCAAAGGGATTTCCTGCTTAAGATGAAGCAAGTCCTTTTAAAATATAGAATTTTAGTAATACACAACTAGAATGCATCTAGTGCAAGCGTTTTTTTATAAAGCGTTTTTTTATATGTTTTTATTAGAAAGACACATTCCAGGACTCGGCTGGTAACACCCATGCATTACCTCTCAAAAAGAATAAATCTTGATCACCGGGAAAAGACTCCATTAAAGCTATATACTGATTTAATTGAAGCAATGTTTAGATTTGTTGATTAACCAATTGCACACATTTACACTTCTGTCGGGTAACAGGCACCCTGGTTACTTCTTTCTCTGTCTGCCTCTCCCTTGTCTTCCCAACAGGAAAGCCACTGAATTCCCTTTCAATCAGAAGTACCTCATTTCGGCATTAATCGTTCAGGAACCGGTTTTTGAATTAACAAAAAGTATGGCAAATGTTTTTGTAAAATCAAAAATGAATAGGAAGATTGTTCCCAACTCATCCTCCCCCGCACTTCAAACACAGCCCATAGTTCAACAAAACTTTCTGCCTGTGGCTTTTCACATTAAAAGCAGAGCCCATGCCCCATTTTACATTAGAGAGAAAAATGGCCACGAACATTCAACCAGTTTTAAAGTCACAAAGAAAACTGATTTAAAGTAAACAGACGAGAAAAAAAATCAAAACAGTTTTCAGGATAAATTCACTCTCAGGAGGAAATATTGGCATGTGCATAGACATATAGGCACTGGTACAGAAATATTGGCACATGTAATGAATATGTTGGATTTCTCGCTGAAATGTCATTTGCGAGAAACTGTTGGCATGAGAGTCACTCACAGCGCATACGTTTTGGTTAATTGTAGAAGGAAATATTGGCATTCCTAAAGCATTACTTCCACTTGCGATGAAATATTAGCACTCACGAGGAAATTCTGCGAATTTGAGAGAGTAATTATACTTGTGCATAGACTTAGGAAAATTGGGACCTCCTCCCATTAGCAGAATGCCAAAGATCGGGGCCAAGACGAGATTTTGTTCGAGTAACAAAAACGTCCAGACCTGTACATGTTCTTGACGAGGCTCCCAGCCAAAGAATGCTTTGTTATTTCCCACCTAAGTGTGTGCTATAGAAGTCCCTCACACATACAAACAGACATTTTCTATCCACCTCTGCACTCTTGTATTTCTGTAGATAAATCACATGTGCGTGTATGTGCGTGTATGTACGTATGCGTGTCTTCGAGGCAGATACAGATATATAAGCAACGTTTAGAGAAGCCACTTAGGCCCTGGCATTATATATCGCAGGATTGCGCCTCGCAGGAAGTTAAGGTGCGCGCGCTTAGAGGCCACAATGGCCGCTCCACAGGGGCACGCGGGTTCCTAGGTGTCGGTAAGTGGCTCGGTGCCTTAGAGGTCGTGGCCTCCTCACACAGCCGGTCCCCAGCTCCGGGTCGGATCTATCAGGAACCCTCAGCTCCTGTCACTGACACAAGCTTGAGTTGAAAGACTTTTGGCTGTGATGGGCTAAAGGCCTGTGGAGTCAGCCAGGCCTGTGGAGTGGTCAGTGGGAGATTTCTAACAAGGCCTAGCTCGCTGACGGGCAGTCAGGCGGAGTCAGGCACTACACAGAGCTGTTATGAAAATTATCGCTAATAATCCGGACAGACCGGTCCTCCTGGGCTCTGGAACAACCACAGATACACCGGTGATCACTCCAAGTGTAAACACGCGGCCATCTTTACTGACTGAAGTGAAGAGATAATGAAGGCAGGGCGGGAATAGCAGGGCAGGCCTGTGCGTGATGGCGCCAGTGCAAGAGGTGATCTATGCTCATAGAGGGGCGGGGCCTGTACGAGTCTGACACCGCACTGGTGAGTTCAAGTACAGCACAACACTGCTCACACGAGGTCACTATAGCACAACACTAGTGTGGTCACATTTAGCAAATAACACAGTCTGGAGATGTTCATACACAGCACGTGCAGGTGTGGGTCACGTATAGGACCGCACTGGAGGTCGCATTTACGAAGCGACATAGTCCTGTTGTGGCCATACAGCTCGTAAATGTTTTGGGGTCACATACAGCGCAGCAGGTGCTGCGGACACACAGCACTGAACTAGTCACATGCACCACGGCACTAAACAGGTCGCATACAGCGCAGCACTGACACAACAACACATAGCACAACACTGAAGGGTCACGTACAAGACAGCGCCGGCGGAGTCACGCACACCCCAACGCTGGCGAGGTTACGCACAGCGCCTTTGGAGTCACGGCGGGGTCACGCACAGCGCTTGCGGGGTCACGCACAGCGCTTGCGGCGTCACGCACGCTGTCGGGGTCACGCACGACAAAGCGCTGACGGGGAGGGAGACAAGTAGCACATCACTGTGGGGGGTGGGGCACACAACAGCACAGACCAGAGATGCACGGCAGATCCTTACCTTTCTTGATGACAGACTGGTCCAGAAGGCTCATCCCCGAGCTGTCCTCCACCACCTGCAGGGGCACCAGGAACAAACAAGGGCGCTTTAGAACACGCGCTGGGAACACGGGGACTGCAGCCGCCAATGCACGCGCACACAACCAGGAACACACAACCAGGCCTGTACGAGAGCACAACGCATCAAAACACACGCTTTCAATATCAGACATAAATCAGGCAAGTTCATACACACACTTCCATATAAAAGAAACGTATACAGATGCAAATACACAAACCAGCGCAAAACACAAATGCAAAAAAAGGTCCACGCACACATCAAAACATGGCACATACAAAAAGTTCGGCCTCTAGATCCCGTGACTGCTCTGGAGGTCTGATGCCTCTTGTTCTAGGTGTTTTCCGAGGAGCTATGCCTCTAAATGCCCTGCTTCTTGGCTCTACGTCCTTAATTCAGAATGCTCCGCTCTCGCGCCCTGATCTTTTGATATGTTATTGGCTCTAGGCGCCATGTGTGTTCTGAGTCTAAGCCCTTCGATCTTAAGCTATGTGTGCTTCTAGTTTTCTTGTGTGTCGTGATGCCCTGATCTTTCGCTATTATTAGCTCTAGTTTTCCTCTATGTTATGGTGCCGGGTGCCATGATCCGTTCCAGTGGATACTCTGCAAGCCGTGTTTCTGGGTACTCTGAGTCTTGAGTCTGTGCTGGCTCTGCTGTTCTGTTCTTACCATCCAGGTGGCTTTCTTGTGTTCTTTTTGTAAGTGCTGTGCTCTCGGGTCTAGATTGTCTGCTCTCGACGGTACCGTGTTACAGTTCTAGACGTCTTGTTGTTAAGCTTTTTGATTCGGGTGCTGTACGCGTGTGCTCTGCTGTCTAGCACAAATGCTGAATCCTGGCCTTGTTTCGCCTCAAGGTGCTCTTAATCAAGGCGCTATGCTCTGGATTCACCGGCTGCAACTTCCCTCCCACTCCAGGTTCGCTGTTGTGTGCCTCAGATGCTCTGCCCTGGTTCTAGCTTCTCCACGTGCGGACTCCGGGTGCAGGGTGAGGGGTGCTCTGCTGGGGTTCCAAGTGACCTGCTCTCGCTGGGAATTGTGTGATGCGGTAATACGTGGTTTGTCTGTAAAGCGGTAATTTTGCGCCTTGTTTGTGTGGTAACATGGGTGTTGCCAGTGGCAGTATGTGGAATGCTTGTCTGTTCACTATTTGTATACGACAGCGGGTAAACAATAGCTTTGGAGCGCATTTTGAGGCTAAACAGGGGCTTGCGTAACAGATGTGCGGGGGGGGGGGGGGGGGGTGTTTAGGGAAACAGGCCCACTGCTCCCAAAGCCATGCAACAGACAGACAAACCACCCTAGGGCGGTGGCATGGCTCCAAACACACCTTAGAAGACAGTAGCAAACGTATGCGCACACACAAATCAAGCAGACAAACACACATAAATTGAAGCTCACGTCTAGAAATACACTGAACACACCCATTCGACTCACAGAACATGTGCGAATACGCACACAACATGCATACCGCGCAAACATACGCTAAACACACACATATGCAAATTATATAAGCCCAGAGGCCCCATAAAACATATATACAGCACGCAGACACTAAATCTATAGAAAAGTTTACAGCATACATATATACTAACTCTTACGTGCAAGCACGAGTACACACGTGCTACCATTTAGAAACGCGCAAAAACACGCCAAGAACATATATTCAGAAAATATCCTTAGTATAACTGTTGCTACGATTTAAGTTTTTACACTGAAAAGAACAGGAAATAGTAAATAAAAATGCACAGTAAGAAATGTTCAAAAATTCTACTTGGAACCCCGCGTGTACAACTTGAAAAGGAACGCGCCAAAATATCAACAGCGGAGAATAACATGGAAAATCATATTTACAGATGCGAAGGGGTCGGGGTGGGAGGGGATTATGGTATTGGCACAGTGTACGTCCACGACAAAATTGGTTCAAATATATTTACAATAAAAAATAGCATTTCCTAAGAACTGGAGGCGTGTTCCCTGTCGCCGGTTCTGTAAAATAAGGAATTTACTATCGGGCGCGCATGTCTGGATAGGACGAGGCATAACATCGGGTTGATTGGGAATGCTCCTTGTTGGGACCTGCCCAGTCCTGCGTGAATTCTAATTTTAAAACAATTGGTTTAATTATATTCCGTTGTGCATGGATTGTGAACTAATCGCAATAAGAAAATATAAATATTGAAAAGGTATTTAAGCGACAACGAAACCAACGCCCAACATAAATATCAAAGAGTCATATATATATATATATATATATATATATATATATATATATATATATATATATATATACCTATATCTATCTATCACTCTCCGCGCTCTCACTATATATATATACATATATACATATATATATATATATATATATATATATATATATATATATATATATACACACATATATACAATATGTGCGTGTGTGTAAAAATTGTCTTAATTTCGTAAATTGTAATTGTAGGTAATGATGACGCGTTTCATGTAATTTAATTTGCAAACAACACGCAAATGTTCGTGAACAGCGGGTAGAAGAATTGGCCTTCCAGATTATTTTAAAAATCTTTCCCGTTTCCATTTCTTAGACGGGCTGACTTTTGAGTTTATGTTTCATTTAGTGAGGGCCAGTTTGAATGAGACACCCGTGCAAAAAATGTAACACAAGTCTACTAAAAAGGAATGAAAAGCATACACGAGCTCTTAAAGCTATAGCTCAAGGGAGAGCTTTTTTATCTTTTAGTTTAAAAAGCCTTTAAAAAGCAATTCAATGTGAGCTTTAAGGAGACGAAAATAAGAATATGTATTTAACAAAGAAGCTTAACGCGTCACCCGCCTTGCAGATCTAAACACAAAAAGTAACAAATATTTTAGAAACAATTAGCAGTTAAATTTGCCGTTGGATTTTTCGTCCGTGGACACACATGAAACCACAAACAAGGGGAGACTTAAACATTTGAATTCTTTCTTTTTTTTAAGCGCTCAGTTGTCGCGCATAAATATTAAGAGCACAACGAGGTGTATTGTTGCCTTTTTGGTTTCTGATCGCAACAGATCTCAGGATTACCTGTAATTACGGCCGCGATAGATGCGACTGCCGTGGGCCGGGGGCGGGGCAGTGTCCTGCCAGCAGCGGCGATGCACCAGGAAAGGCGAGCAGGATAAACGCCAGCGGCGGCCGGGCTGGGATTGTTGTTACTTATGGATATCACTTTGGCTGCAAGGTATGACGTGTTGCTATTTATTAGGGCGGATGGCCATTGTTGTCGCTTTAAAGGGTTACTATTATGTCGGAGCATTTTAAAGTGCATTGTCCCACACTACAATACGCTATGTTGTCTTGCATTCATGTATTTTCGTTTCTGCGGGGCACATCCTATGCTGTCATTTTGATCTACTTGTTTTAGATGGGAGGAACTGAGCATTGTTTGCTTCTAAGTGCCGCGTGCTTCTACCGGGCTTGGACCCTGTCCGCTCAAGCTGAAAAGATTGGGCCTATGTACCACATATGGGGTGGGAGAAAGGGTAGGTTAATTACCCCCACTTCTGGAATGGGAGGGCAATATGAGGCAGCTGAGGGTGAATAATGCAGTCAGAGTCTGCAAACATGCGTCAGATTCCTGGCTCTCTATGGACGCGCAGTGTGATCTTGTCTTTACAACTGCAGAGCCCAGAAGCGTTTCATGCATACATCAGATCCGTGGCAGTGTGGCACTGGGGCCACCTCTCTGTACGGGTAGGAGCTGGACGGTTACTGGAGATTTAGCTTAAATGCAAGTGACAGTGACGCATAGTGTGATCCGAAGATAGGGGGACTACTTCAAGCACTTTTAGCGCGCAGAAGCGGCCTGTAGCGCTATGCACATGCAGCGCGCAGAGGAGGCCCGTAGCGCTATGCACATGCAGCGCGCAGAGGAGGCCCGTAGCGCTATGCACATGCAGCGCGCAGAAGAGGCCGGTAGCGCTATGCACATGCAGCGCGCAGAAGAGGCCGGTGGCGCTATGCACATGCAGCGCGCAGAAGAGGCCCGTAGCGCTATGCACATGCTGCGCGCAGAAGAGGCCAGTAGCGCTAAGCACATGCAGCGCGCAGAAGAGGCTGGTAGCGCTATGCAGCGAGCAGAAGAGGCCCGTAGCGCTATGCACATGCAGGTCTGTGAGCGTGGGTTTGGAGGCACTGAAGAGGTGAGCGCCTTCTGAACACTTGTGTAGCGCCGAGAGAAGGCTCGCAGCGCTGAGACCCACCTGGATGTCCTCGATGCTGTGGTGGCCCAGGCCGTGCAGGCTCAGGTGCCCGTCCGTCAGCCCGTGGCCCCCGTCCCCCAGGCCGTGCAGCAGGCGGGGCACCGCGCCGTAGTCCCGGCGGGGGTCCAGTCCCAGGGCGCGGTGCGTCTGGGACAGCAGCACCCCCTCCTCCTGGCGGGCGCGCTGGGAGTGCCAGGCCTGCTGCTGCTGGTGCAGGGAGCCCAGGCCCGAGTAGGGGTCGCTCAGGTGGGGGTAGCCGGACTCCTGGCTCTGGGAGTAGGACAAGGAGGGCTGCGGGTAGGGGGGCGGGAAGTA
This sequence comes from Lissotriton helveticus, assembly GCF_964261635.1. Classification (NCBI taxonomy): domain Eukaryota; kingdom Metazoa; phylum Chordata; class Amphibia; order Caudata; family Salamandridae; genus Lissotriton; species Lissotriton helveticus. The sequence continues at coordinate 846,152,835 of NC_136061.1, read as the reverse complement.
CGGCGGCTGGAAGTCCGAGGCCGGGGTGTGGCAGAGCGGCGGCGCCGACGAGTAGCCCGCCTGGTTCAGGGAGGAGAGCTGGGAGAGCCGGCTCCCGGAGGAAGAGCTGTTCAGTCCATCAGGGCGGTCCTGGGGGGAGAGAGCACAGTCAGAGGCAGGTAACAACACTGGAGCAGCAAGAAACACAGACAGGTGGAGACCCAGGCAGGTGCAGGTCATCAGGAAGGTACACGTCATCAATAACCACTGATATGGAGCCTATCGATACACTAAGGTAGGTACACGTCATCAATAACCGACAGTATGGGGCTTATTGATAAACAAAAGTAGCTACACTCATCAATAACCACTAGTTTGGGGTCCTAGAGACAAACCAACGCATGTGTGGATCATCAGTAACCACGAGTGTGGGGGGAGCCTATCGATAAACTAAGGTAGGTACACATCCTCAATACCCAATAGTAAGGCGCCTATTAATAAGCAAAAGTAGCAACACTCATCAATAACCAATATATTTGTATTGTGATTGCATATATATAGCGCTTACAACCCTTGACGAGGCGTTGAAGCGCTTTTTATGGGCCTATTGATAAACAAAAACAGCTACACTCGTCAATAACCAATAGTATGGGGCCTATTGATAAACAAAAGTAGCTACACTCATCAATAACTACTAGTATGGGGCCTGTTGATAACCTAAGGTAGGTATACGTCATCAATAACCACCACTAGTATTTTCGGGGCTATCGATAATCTTAGTTAGGAACACGTCATCAATGCCCACTAGTATGGGGGGTTATCGATAATCTAAGTTAGGTACAGGTCATCAATACCCACTAGGTTTGGGGGGAGGGCTATCGATGCACTAACGCAGGTGTAGATGATCAATAGCCACTCGTACCAGTGGTTTAGCCCTGAACTCACTCAGGCCCAGGTCACCAACAATGAACTCGTATAAGGGGCTTATCGATAAACAACCATAGGTAAAGGTCACCAATAAGAATCTTATATACATGGCATCCAGATGATCAATACCCACTCAGACAGGTACAGACCATCAATAACCACTCGTTTAAGGTGCTTATCGATAAACTCGCGCAGGTGTGTATCGTACATAATCACTGCTATCGGGGGGTTATCGATAAACTAGGGCAAGTGCATATCACTATTAATCACTGGTATCGGGGCCTATCGAAATGCTGCTTATGGAATAGCTTATCAATACTTTCTCAAAATGGTACAGAGCACCAGTAGCCAATTATACAGTCACATATCATCAATAATCCCACAGACTTGGTGCAGGGGTTATCAATAAACGAAGACATGATCACAAAGATCACCAGTAATATCTCAGGCAGACGTGGAGAATCAATATCTCCCTTTCCCCTCTATTAACAGCTTGGTGGCAATCCATTCAGACACGTGGGGTCATCCACACGCACTCAGGCAGGCGTAGATAATCAATACTCGCACACACAAGTCTTCGAAGGGGTCTCACAAACTGTTGGTCTCAGCGTGTGCTGCTACATGGGTGTGACTCGGCCGGCTGCCAGTTTCAAGTCTGTGTGTAATAAAATGCGACCCTGTGTTTTCCAAAATATGTAATGTCCCCCTTGGTTATGTGGAAGGGAGTCACTCCTAAGCGCCTCGAAGGCCTAAACCCAATCAAATCAAAGCGCTATCCGCGCGTATTGATGAGTAATATTCAAAACACCCTCCATGAACGCCGTGTGTCGCGTGGATGTGTTGTGCATGTTTATATGTTTTGTTTGAGCTTTGTGTGGTATGTGTTATGTGTGACGTTTACTTATACGATGTGTGGGTTTTGCGTGATGTGTATTTGTGAGTGTGTTTGGTGTGAAACCTTGTATTCTCTGCGCACACCCCTCTGGGTCGTCAGAAGTACTCACACCATCCATATAGGCACGTATGGTTCATCGGCATATCGTTACAGGATCATGTATCTCCTATCCATCCATACACAGCTGCTGATTATCTATGCACAATTACAGGGCAGCCCCACAGATTCATACTGTCTACACTCGAACATGCCACCAGTGTGCTTTTCATGGCTCACACACACGCCCAGAGGTAATCTCACCCTTCAACCGTTTCCATACCCACGGGCCACAATTAAACGGCCATAGCGCCCGTGAACACGGGTAAGGCGCTGCACTGTAATTGTAACAGACCGCGTGCATTTTGTGTGTCGCCGGCCAGCAATTATCTCTTCTACTTTGCAAGCATGAGCGTCCTCTGTACACCTCAGGCAGGCCACAAACACCCACCCCGACCACCAATAAACGGCGTTCTGGTCGGTAAACACACACCTGGGGGCACGCGCCTGCAATCACCTCAATCACAAGGTGTCTGACATTTAACATAACATAAGGTAACGTGAATTTGAGCACATTCACCCATAGGTACCTTGGCGCTGAATAACAGATGCTTATTGTTACCCAATGGTACTCATTTTATCGACCTCGGATAGATGAAAGGCTGAGGGGACCAGCCGGGATTTGAACCTGTGACCATGGGAACACAGGCCCCTGCTGTGGACGCATTAGACCACAGAGCGACTAGACACGGATTTAAGCGCCTTGAGGTGGCCGTGGACGCTCAGACGCTATAGCAATAACCCGCCCAAGAGATGCCTGTCAGCGTATGTATGCGTGGATAGCTGGTTCAGAACTCAAGCCACATAAAGCCCCTTATGGGGAGGGAGTAAAGTGGCAGATACGCGCGTCGTGTAAAGCACATCTCCCTTGCAAGCAGAAATGTAATTTGAAGACGTACAGGCGGAGGGCTCCCAGCGCCTAAAGGACCACATTCTGCAGCGGCGCTAGTGCAACTGCAAGCAGTGCACTAACTCCGGTGCATGCACACTCGTGCAACACACGCACGCCCGCTTCAAGCGCTTGTATAACGCTGAGCTCACGACCCCCTACATCTGTGTAAGAAGTGTTGAGCAGACATCTATCTGCATGACACGGTGACCCCCCCCCCCAGTCACCACTATTCACCTGCAATTCGTAGTGAAAAGGCCCCCTTTGTCTGTGCCACTTAGAGCCCGCCAGTCGTGCCTGCAGCCTCGGGTAATCCCCGTGTGGGAGCCCGTGCACCAGGGCACAGTGGCAGAGATGGCACGGGCGCCGAGCAGACAACATGCAGGGCATGTAGCAGTGCACATAGCGGCTTGAGGCGGGCTGTTGCCCAAGAGGCACTTATAGGAAGAGAGGGAAGACGGACATAGCAAGATGGAGGTAAAGACATCGCTAGGTAGACTGGCAGGCACCCTCGCCAAGGGAGACCTGCGATTGTTGTCTGTGTGTGTGTGTGTGGGGGGGGGGGGGGGTGCAGTGACCTCCAACCCCTGTCTCACTGCAACCAGTTTCCGGGTGCTCTGGAGTTCGGGGCATCAACTTGTGACTTCAGGACTCTCTGCGCCCCTCCCCCGGCTATGGCGACGAGAGGCATCAGCCGACACCCCCAGATCAGGGGAGCGCGCCCCTGCACGACCCAAGAACAGGGATCGTCGACCCCCGAACCCCCCCACACCTCTGCAGCCCTCACCTCTGTAGCCCTCACCTCTGCAGCCCTCACCCCCCACCCTCTCTCCACTCTCCCCCCCCCACACACACATTCATCTGCAGAATGTGTCTGTCAGTCCCCAAAAGTAGATGCAAACATTATAAACCAGCGAAGGCCCCCCCACCACAGGCACACGCACCGCCGTGCCCTCACCACAGCCCACCCGCTCTCACTCACCATGGCCGAGTACGTGTGCACCAACATCTGTGCGGAGGACGAGGAGCAGTGCAAAAAACAAGAATACACCAAAGCAGCGAGCGAACAATCTCAGTTCTGCCCCCAGAAGCCCCGGTCCATGCAGCGCCGAGACGCGGATCCGTGGGTGCCCAGTGCAGGTGGGAGGAGGGGGGGGGGCGTTCCGGGGCAGGGCGTTAGTGCGAGCCCAGGGTCAGTGCCGGGGCTGGAAGTGCAGGAGGGGCAGTCAGTGGCAGTACTGGGGTATTGAATGCAGAGACAAGAGTACGTGGGAAGGGGGTCGGTGCCCCGAGGTTACTCTGCGGGGGGGACAGGGGGGTATGCCAGGGCTCCAGTGCCCGGGGGAGGAGGTGTGCCAGGGAGTCTTTGCTGCAGGGGTGTGCCAGGGGAGGTGAATGTAAACCCCAGGTGATTCTGCCACCCTTGTTTGCTGTGCCACGGGCGGGTGCCGGGGGGTGCCAGGGAGTAGTGCCCGGGGGTCGTCGCTCCAGGGCTCTCGGTGCCAGCCTCTCAGACCCTGCCTGTGCTCCGAGGGCTGCAGACGGTGCCAGTGCCACAGCCGTCCGCCTCTGAGGACACTCCGCCTCCATGCGCTCCACTTATAGCGCCGGGGACGCGCAGGAGGCGCGGGAGCGCGCCTTAAAGAGACAGCGCACGCCTGGCTGCCTTCCAGCCCTTTGTGAACTGTATAGTTGGAGGGGTTATTGGGGGTGGGTAGGGTGGCAGGCGGGGGCAGAAGTGAAGGGGGGGGAACAAGGGAAGATTTTATTTACTGGCACTAGGCACCTCTTTAAGTACACAATAAAGAGAAAGAGTACCCTTTAAATATTTACACATATGCAAAAACCATGCATATATAAACACACGAATATATTGACTTATGGTATGTATGTTTACATGTATGATTGCATGTTGGTTTTCATACATACACACATGCGCGTTTATACACAGTAGATTTATTTATACGTATGTGTGAGTATATATAGATTCTCACATCTAGATACAGAATACATACGGCCATAAACATATATTCAAGCTCACAAACTTACATATACCGGTACCGATACACATATATTAATGTTATTAGTAGCAGTACGTAGCGCTTTTCGGTTACTCCAAAGCGCATAACAAATTGAAAAAACATACTGCTAGATTAAAGGAAGCGACGGGTGAGTCCGACGGGACGTGGCGAGTGACCTGCGAGTCACTCATTCTTCGAATGCGACACCTTTCTTGCTTGAGATGAGTGGCATGCTAAGCACACACATGCACGCGTTTAAACACACACACACGTTTAGATATATGTGTGCAAACATCGTTACACATACATACAACTTGTATATATGCACTTACCTCTATGTTTACATGCATACACATTTACATATGATATACCTACTAAAAACACACTTGTATTCATATATGTGTGTAAATAACCATAAACTAAGCATTTTCGACTGTCTATCTCCATAACTGAAGAAAACATTTTTATTTTATAAAAGCACGCTGTCACACGGCGCGTTTCCTTTCATTGTTGGATCCAGGTATTTTTTTCGGTAGGAAATATACTTTGTTGTGTGTCTTTGCGGGAGCCTGCACAAACAAGTGCAGGCAGCACCTGAAACCGACTGTCGCGATGTCGCGGAGAACCCCGAACCTGGGAGAACCCGACCGCTGAAAGTGACAAAAAACCCAAGGCAAAGTCTGTCTTGGGATTTCCTTTCTGGAAATGTTTTGAATTTCCCAGCCCCCAATTGTTCCACTCCTCCACAAAACAAGTAAAAAAAAACATCAGGTCGGTCAAGAGAGGACACGCTCCCCCCGGGCACACTCGGTCACACCCCGAGAGACAGAGGTGTCCACGCGGCGCGGACATGTTAGCAAGGCTTCCCCCTCAACCTTTCTCAACCAGCTCTTTTCATTTTACACTTACAACCCTTTTCCACTCACAGCCTCCCATGCACCAACATTTTCAAATAATTCTTATTTTAAAATGTTTGTCGAGACACACTTTTTAAAATGCGACTTTAAAACAAAGGAGTACTTGCATTCAGACAAAGTTTACGTGTCTCCTGGATACGGAAAAAAATGGAACTTCGCCTCCAGCTCCCTGGATCGTAAATTTACTTAGAAGCTCTCTGTAAAGCCGCGGGGGAAACACTTAAAATAAGAAAGGCAATGTTTATAAAAATAACAGAAGAGAGGAAACGGCACAATAAAAAAGACACGTGCTCATGCACTGCATAGGGAGGGACACTTCGAGGCACACCGGACGGAAACGGCTTTTGAAAAATCTCTCCCCCCCACCCCCCCTCAAGAAAAAGACACAATAAGTATACAGTATAACTGGTATAACACCGAAACAAACTCTACACTCTAAAAGTAAAATTCCTAATTGTAATGTTAAAACAGATCAGGGACTACCCTCTAAATATAAAAAAAACATTTTGATTCAAAATATATAGCTTCCAATGCGCATTTTTAAATTAAAAAAGGTGCTTCTTTGAAGGGAAAATGCGCATTTTCAAAGCCGTGAATTGTATTTTTTTGAAACAATGCGTGTGCATTCCCCAATGGAAAAGGCGCATTTTCAAGGGAAACTGGCATTTTTACAGTAGAAAGGTGTGTTTTTGTGCAATGCTTGCAGTGCAAGGATGAAAGGTGTGTTTTGGGGCGATGTTGTGTGCAAGGATGAAAGTTGTGTTTTGGGGCGATGTTGCAGAGCCAGGCTGAAAGGTGTGTTTTGGGGCGATGTTATGTGCAAGGCTGAAAGGTGTGTTTTGGGGCGATGCTAGCAGCGCAAGGATGAAAGGTGTGTTTTCAAAGTTTGAACTTGTCATTTCAAGGCAGAAGTGCCTCCTTTGTAAGGAGAGGTACGCGTTTCTTCTGCGCAATAAACATCAATACATAGCTAAAATGCGGATTTAATGTCCACTTCCCGGGTTTGTTTTCCTAAGCAGCGTCCGCCTTTAGAGGCGCGCAGAGACACAGGTGCCCGTGGGTCTGGTCTCAGGGGCGATCTCGGCGGAGAGTGCTTAGAAGCTCCTTCTGTAGGGCAGGGAGGCTGGGACAGGGAGGAGAGCTAGTCGCCCCTCCCTATCACCCCCATTGACCTCAGAGCCTGGGCAGCTTTAAGATTAAACCCACGGTGCGCGCGGTGATGCTGCTGGGTACGGGGGCTGTGGACCCTGGAGGGGAAAAGGGTAGAGTGGGCGCTTTGGAGTCCACACTGCCCGCTCCCCCATGAGGGCAGCTTACGGGTAAAGTTGTGGGGCCACACTCTACCCCACCTCACAAGATTCCCACGGAGATCCCCAATGGCCAGGCACTCAGACAGACAGACAGGCATAGGACAGACAGACATACGACAGACAGGCAGACACACAGATAGACATAAGACAGACAGACACACAGATAGACATAGGACAGACAGACAGACGACATACGACAGACAGACACACAGATAGATATAAGATAGACAGACAGATAGATAGATAGATAGATAGATAGATAGATAGATAGATAGATAGATAGATAGATAGATATACACAGTCGGGAACGAATTTACCAGAATTAGACCCGATTTATTGCATTATCAGCAGACTGATCTAAGATATGCAAAGATATGTTAACACTGAATATATAAAAACACACATTAAGAAAATAACAACCTTCTATTTCTACTCACTCAATGTGGTGTTTGAACCCGGCCGTCCTGGGAAGTGTCGCTGAAACGCTGACGGTAAATCACAGCCTCGTGTCCCGTGGAGGAGGGAGGGAACCACCGAGGGGGGTGTGGGTGGGTGTGCAGAGCCCTACGGTGAGTCACTGGAGGGCGCCTTGAGTGCTGCGCCCAGCTCGGCGGTGCCAATGCCGCCCTGCCAGGGGCTCCCCGCACTTTATCCGGGGTTAATCACAGCATTTCCATAAGGCACCCCGTGTGCCGCAGGGCAGGTCCGGGGGGCCCTGGCAGACACACACATACAGCACTGGCCGGTGTCTCGCCACCCTGTGCCCTCACTCCAGCAATCTCATGGACAGAGCACACAATAATATTATTCACAAAAATGCACCCACCCGGGGCTCTCTGCCGCGGGGGGGGGGGGGGGGGGGGGGACGGTGGCAGCCAGGGATGCCTCTCCCTGAAATGTGTGTGTGCGTGGGGGGGGGGGGGGGCAGCCCCCATCCCACCAGGGCTGGGGCCTCAGACTCTCAGTACAGTAAGACCAGGGGAAGAGCTCACAATATCAATACCTGTGTACACACCCCGGGCTCTCTGTCTGCCTGGGGTAAAAGGTCGCGGACGTGTAGTAAATCTTCGCTGAAAGAGAAAGTCTTGCAGACAACCCCCCCAACCCTCCCCCTCACACACACAGCCGGGTACCTCAGCACTCTGTGCCCTGCAGTCCCTAGGACTCTGCGTACGGTAACTCCAGTGACAGGGCAAACACACTTAATGCACGTGCACACATCCGGGGCTTCATCCTGCCAGGGCCGACTCTCTCTGAAAGGGAGGGGTGGCTTGAGAGGCACAGCGCCCCCGCTCGACCCGCTCCCGCAAACTCTGCGAACTGGGAGGACGACGTGCAGCTTTCACCTGCAGGCCTGACAGGCGGGAACAGGAAAACCAAATGCTGAAAAATGTAACCCCACCACCTTACTTCGTTATTTATAGACTAAGTGATGAAAGAGGCTTATCAAGATGGCGTATTCTGCGCAAAGGTCCCTTGCGCTTCTTTTGGCGCTTTGCACGCAATCACTGACTAGAAACATCTCCGAGTTAATGCATGTTTTGCAGGCAGGAAGCTCTAAACATCAGACAGATATTGCCTTTGTGTGTTTCCGAGCTCTACTGTCACTGGAACATGTCTGTTCTTGGTCATAATGAGGAAAAACTACGGGGCTTTTTTTACAAGCCCCTTGCGCCACTTTTGCGTCACTTTTCCCATGTTAAAAGTGACGCAAAAGTGGTGCAAGGGGCTTGTAAATCTGCCCCGTCATTATTTTTTTTAATTGAGCTCTACTGTCAGTTAAAAAAAACATGCATTAACACAGAGATATGTCGAGTTAGTGCACGCGCTCAACACTCGTGGCACGCTGGTTTCTATCCATATTGTACGTTGTGCTGCTCTGTCCCCTTTGAGTAGGGGCATTCCTTGGCCTGGCAGAGCGCATCACCCGGACGCAGCCGGCCAGAATAAAGCGTCCTCCTTCACGCAGTGTGTTCCTGGACTTGGCAGTAGAAGAGGCTGTGTATTACTCTTTGTATTGGTGCTCTGTGCACGGTATGCTGTTTGACAAACATTTGCATAGCGCTGCGCAGTAAGCCCTCGCGGCGCTGTCGGGCTCGGTGCCTTGGCGCCAAGGTCTTGAGGATTCTGTCACAGGCTGGAGACCGATTTCTCTTCCCGTTGGCTCATCCTTCATTCAATTCCTGGAGAGGTCGTGAGAAAACATAGCGAAGCACAATAAACCTGGCATAAATCACCAGCAGCCAGGTGCTGGTGACCAGTGCTAATCCCCGGACTGAAACCTCTGTCCCTGGAAGCGTGCGCAGTCTGACCGTCCGGCCAGCCGCTCTGTGGCCGCTCCCTGGCTTAAACCCCTTTTTAATGGCAAATACCTGAGTGAATTCCTCACGAGTAGCGCCGCGAGCGGGGAAGAGGAGCTGTGTGTCTCGTCCCCTCGCCGCACCAGACCGCCCCCTTTCTCTAATCCTGCGGGGCGTTTCAAACAGAAACTGAAAAAAGTGAAATGTGATGTCCCCCGGCGTGCGTGTGCACCTGTACTTACCGTGAACCGACGTATATAAGGGTGTAAAAACGCGCTGTCTCTCAAAAATATAGTAACACGTTTTAAAACAATCACATGTCCCTATAAACAGAAAAAGGAATGTGAAAGGGAAATTTAGAATGCAGAAATGACGACAGAGAGGCAGCACCAGGCATCCTGGCGTCTGTATAAAATAAATCCCAGTGATAGAATTACTTGGAACCACGCGCTCCATCAACCATCACCCTGGAGACGAAGGTGGTCTGTGGTGGGATGAGACACCTTTGGGAGTTTGTGCATCTAGGTTTTTTGCACCATTTAGGGTCTGTGCTTCTATCGTCGCCTGTGGCGGGTTTTACCCTGAGGGTCTGCCCCTTAAAGGAGCCGCACCCATAGGGGTCTTGTAAATCTGAGGGCCTGTGTACCTCCGATGGTCTGAATCTTCCAGTGTCATACATTTAGGGGTTTGCACCTTTGAATCTGCACATGCTCAGCTTTGCATCTCGAGGTTCTGCACTTTTGTGAGTTAGTACGTGTGCATTGCTGTAGCTCTGGTCTGCACCTCTCGAGGGAATATGGACATTTGAGGGTCGTTGCATTCTGCGGCTGTGACGCATGTGGGTCTCTGAGGGTCTGCACACCTTAGAGTCTGTACCTTTGACCCCAGTGTACTTTTCAGAATCTGCCCATCTGTACCTCCGAGGGTCGCCGCCTTTGATGGAGTGTACCCCCTGAAATATATGTATATGTAGGGATATATGTATATTTGGGAGTCTATTTACTGCAGAGGCTTTGACCCATGTGTACCTCTGAAGGTCTGCACCCTTTACAGCCAGTGCACCTCTCAGGCCCCGCCCAACGTGCACCCCTGAAGGCCCGCATCTCTGAGGGGGTTGTACCTTTGAGGGCATATATATGTACCTTCCAGGCTCCCTCGTATGTGCGCCTCCGAAGGCCTACACATCTGGGGCCTGTTCACCTTTTAGAGCCCCACGAGGATCTCTCAAAGTCTGCACCTTTGAGGATAACGATTTAATTGAGACCGGTCTTTACTTCCGGGGTACTACCCCACCGATGGTCGGTGTACTTCCGGTGCTCTCTGAGGGTCTGCAGGCTTTGAAGCCACGTGCACCATTTACGCTACGCGCACCGTGATGGTCTGCGCCTTCGAGGGCCTGTTTACTTCCGGTGTAGTGCCCCGTGTGTACATCTGAGGGTCGCGGAACTTCCGGTGCTCCACCCCCGTGTGCGCCTCGGAGGACCCGCGAGTTTGAGGGCCTGAGGCCCGCAGGCCAGGCTGCCTGACCCGGGCCGCGTGCTCAGCCCCTTGCTTCACACTACACGGGGATATTCAGAATACATGGCAGGGCAGACAGGTGGAAGCACAATATTAAAGGGGGGGGGGGGGGACTGGAAGTGCATTTAATGAGCGGTGCTAATTAAATCTGGATATCAAAGAGCTCGGAGCTGGGGGAATTGGTAGAATATGAAAAGGAGCCGGCAGTAGCTGCAGGCGGAGCTGAAATTAAACGGGACGTGGGCCCTGTGCGCTGATATCTGCAGCCCGCAGTAGGCCGCGTTACAGCAGAGGGAGCAGGATAAACACATGTATTACTATATCAGATGCAGTACATGTCCGGCCGTTCTAATTGCAATGTGGCCTCAAAACCTACATATCACGATTGCAGTGTCATAGAAGGAGTTCTATTTAGGGGTGGGCAGAATATTCAGTTCCGCCCGTGGAATTTGGTGGAATTTTGGCGATTCCATGAGTTCTGACCAAATTCCACCAATCGCTGGGTGGTGAAATTTTCTCGTGCATGGCTCTAGAAAGGTAAGTTGGCGAGCGTGATCGAGATTTGGCATTCCTTAGCGCAGGGCTTTAAGTGGGGTGAAAAACTGGGGGGTCTCTCAAAGGGGCGTGGGCAATGCAACGAAGGGCGTCGCTTAAAAACACACAAGTTCAAAATCTGTGCTTAGCATAGTCTGCCACCGGACTTGTATTTTGCTGTTTCTGTCATTGCATCCAGATATATGATACAACAAGTAACATTATACCTACAACAAGTCAGGACTATTGGCTTTGCCAATGGTTGTTAGTTGCATAAGATAAATAAACAGCAACTATAGCTCGTATATCGAAAAAGGCTTGCACTTAAAGCCCCAAAGGCACCACCACAACGTTGCTGCTCCTGAGTTTATAAAAGAGGAGGGAAATCCAGAGTGAAAATGACACTCTTTAACCCCTTACCTGCTGGGCACATTCCCCCGCTGTGCTCGGGGGAGGGGAGGCGCGCACAGCGCCCCGTGCTCATGACGAGCTCAGCTCATCCTGCAGCACAGTGCTCGTGTGCTCATGACCACACCCGTTTCTTTAGAACATTCGCACAGCAGGGGAATTTGCCCAGCGTGCGAGCGTTCTAAAGGCCTTGACGAGCTCAGCTTGGCATGAGCACACGAGAACCGTGGCTCATGACGAGCTGAGCGCGTCATAAGCATGGGAGGGGTTAAAGGATTCCCTTCCCCTACAAGGCTCACCTGGCATGACATCATGCCGTATCTTCTCCACTAGTGAGAAGTGAGCAATGTGAGCATGCGCACATCGATGTGCCTGCTGTCGCAGTCCAGAAAAACACGGAACGCCAATGCCTGGTCAAAAAACAGAGCCCGATAGAGACCGTTTCGAGGCCCCCTTTAAAAAACTGCTTATGCTCAGCACCGGGGAGACCCGGCCCACTTAACCCCTTCGCCGCGGCATGAATTTTGCCGCAGCATGGGGGGGCTACGGGGTGAGCGCGGTGCTGCGGTGCTCATGACGGAACCACGCCGTCATGAGTCACGGGCAGCGTGTGCTCATGACGGCGTGGTTCCGTCACGGCCCTGCCCTCTCATTAATTCGCCCGCACAGGCGGGGAATTAATGCTGCGTGGGCGGAGCGGCAGCCGCATGACGGAACCACGGCAGCCGCATGACGGAACCACGCCGTCATGAGCACACGCCGCCCGTGACTCATGATGGCGTGGTTCCGTCATAAGCATGCAACGGGTTAAAGCCCTGCCTTAGCGCGACTTTCCGTAGCTTTGAGGACATCCAGTGAGATTATTCTAACACTGGCGGTCGCAACAGTTTATGGTCAGAAGGTTGCCTCGCAAGTAGAAAATCTACACAAGGTGAAGCAAAAGCAACTGAGTAGCTGCGCCCTCTGGCGCACTGCAAAACACACTATTGGAGCTAAATCACAGCGAGAAGTGCAAAGTGCCTATTTCCGCCAATTGGCAGAACTCTGCGGATACTCACAGAGTTTTTATGTAACTCAGCAAAATAAGGCAGAGTCAAATTTTGAGTTTTGCCCACCCCTAGTTATTTTTTGTAATTTGCAGGAATTATATAATCTAAGTGAATTATATGGACTTCAACCCATGGGATGTAGAAGCATTAGTACAGTTACTGAGTTACAGTATATTACACTGTTCGTGGTACAGCGCTCAATACACATGTAAATAATACTCTCTCGGGGTTCTGAAGTTATATGCAATATATTCGGTTTCGCCTAGAATTATTATTATGCCATAAAAACCCTCTATAATATGCATACTTTTTTGGGGTTTATTATTACCAGTTCTTGAGTTGATGTGTGCTTTTTGGCTGAAGAGACCGGATGCTTTCAGCAATAAATGCTTATTTTCTGAACTCTTTCTCCCCCCCCCCCCCCTCCTCCATCATAGCTCTGTCTGTTCCCCCAACCCCACCCCTTCCAGCAGAAGCTTGTTGTTTACATCCACTTCCTGGTGTTTTCTACACAAGGTGATTTGTGGAATTGACTCGACATTGATCTCGACACACACACCAGCCGTCCGAGATTGGCGGCACGCTTGCTTTCCTTGCAATAACTGCTTACGTGACAACGCGCCTGCATCAATGTCAGATTATCCCAACTACTTCTGTTAATTACAGCCTCACACCCATTCACTCTGACACTACCGCACTGAGCAACATCGCCTTTTTGTTGGCAAAACTGACTTCGAAAAGTTGGAAGGAAAGAAGGGTCTTTTAATCTTTGATCGGCCTAAGGGCGACACCTGGTGGTTTTATGTGGCAATTGCATTGTCTTGACATATTTTCCGTATATTGTAACGCCACAAATAAAAAGTGTTCAAATTGTGGTCTGTTTATAAACATTTGAAACTCATAGTTGCCATATAGACTAAATGTGCTTAACGCAAAACAAACTAAATTAAATACACAAAATATCAATATAACATAGCATAACGTAACTTCACACACTGCAGGCACCCTGGGCTTTGACAACTCATCCTCACTCCGCTCTGATTTCCCCTTTGCTCTCTTTGGAGACTGTACCCGCTCCTACCTCCACTGTCACAGCGCATAGAAGTATAGACTTCGTCTGAGCAGTATCTGAATACCGTTGTATTATGCCAATACGCATTTCAACCTATGGTGCTTGTGCCTAAAGCCTTTGGGTACATATTTATTTACATAGTTTCTTGCGCAGCACGGACCAGGCCTCTTGGGTGGTGTGCCATCGCGTTACAGCGCAGTGATATATATATATTACCTACTGGCGGTCAGTAGGTAGTTATAGTTAGGACCGTGTTTCTATTCAAAAAGCGTTTTTTCTTTTCGCAATAACTTTGGCACCGGTTGAGGACTCTTCGCAAAATTTTAAAAACTAGTGGGACGCTCCGGTCAACTCCTATCTTGAAAGTTTCAGGGTGATTCGGCAAGCGGGGGCCGAGAAAAAAGGGGGGTCCCAAAACATGTTTTCTCCATGTTAATTCCCATAGGAAACTTTAGACATGTCTACAGCCCGAACTGCTGAACGGAATTACACCAAATTTTGCAGAAAGGTAGCCCTTGGTTCAGAAAGAGACCTTTTTTTTTTTTTAAATGGAGTAAATCCGTTCAGTAGTTCCTGAGAAATAAAACAAGCATTTACAATGCAATGGTTTCGCCTTTGCAAAAGTTAGAGCTATTGGCATTGTAAATGACAAACTTTGTATTTATGTGTTGGTTTTGAAAACAGATAAATAAATGGCATTGTCATTTACAATGCCAATAGCTTAATCTCTCGCAAATGCCAGACCTATTGCATTTGCAATGCAAAAGGTTGCGTATTTACGCGATTTTGAGCTAGTGACATTGCAAATAACTGCGTTTTATTTGTTTCAAAACCCAAAACATAAATAAAAGTTCTCACACTGCTGTCTCTCTCACACTGCCTTCTCTCCCTAGAACACACACACTGCTGTCTCTCACACACACACTGCTGTTTCTCACACACTGCTATCTTTCTTACACACAATGCTGTCTCACACTGCTGTCTCTCATACCCCCTGCTGTCTCTCACACTGCAGGTGTGGGTCGTGGGCTTCCAGCTCATATCTGGAGTGTGTGCGCTGCTCCGTTTCATGGGTATGTTTTTTTTTGCATACTCCGCAGGGCATTAGTGGTAGCTTCCGAAGCTTTTGTTTTCGGGGGAGGGATGTTGGGGGTCAGATCTCAGCCAGCAAAAGGCAAATATACATTAGCCAGTAAGAAAATGCAGCATGAAGTAAAACAACACAAGCCAGGCAGAATTTCCAGCAAATCACAAACAAACACTAGCCAGGCCTGATGTGCAACGGGAAGCAAAGATACACTCGCCAGACGGAATGTGGAGCAAATGTCAAATATACACCAGCTAGTCATAATGTGCAGAGGGGAGTTAAAATACGTAGGCCATGTATAAAGCAAATGTCAAATATATACTAGCCAGGAAGACTGTGCAGCACAAGGTAGATATACACTAGCCAGGCAGAATGTGCAGCGGGAAGTAAAAATACACTAGCCAGGCAGAATGTGCAGCGGGAAGTGAAAATACACTAGCCAGGCAGAATGTGCAGCAAGGGGTATAATTACACTAGCCAGGCCGAATATGCAGTAAATTATAGATATACACTAGAGAGACAGAATGTGCAGCAGGAGGTAAACATTCACTAACCAGGCGAATGTTCAGAAAATGGAAGCTATGCTCTAACCAGGCAGGATGCGCAGCAAGGGGTACAATTACACTAGCCAGGCGGAATAGGCATAAATTGCAATATACACTAACCATGAAGAATGCACAGCAAATGATACATATACATTAGCCAAGAAGACTGTGAAGCATGGTTAATAATACAATAGGTGTGTAGACAGTGCAGCATAGAGAAAAAATGCAGTAGCCAAGCAGAATAAGCAGGTAGTGGTAAAAATACACTTGCCGGGCACATTGGGCAACAATAGGTAAAAATACACTAATAAGGCAGAACGTAGTGCAAATGATAAATACACACTGGCCAGGCAGACTGCAACAAGAGTTAAACTAGGCGCGCAGACTGTGCAGCAAAGAGAAACACGCAACCCCAGCTGGTTTAGGTCACCCGTGGTGGTAGATAAATGAGAGTAGATAAAATGAATATTCAAAATACAGGTGTTACGTAACACTCGAATTGACGTAGTGTCCATCTTAAAAAAATATAGGGTGTCAATTTAAGCAACACACTAACGCAATCAACGCCTGCAGTTCAGGAACGAGACTGTGTTGGCGGAATATAATCGTCACGCCCTGCCTTGCTGAATGAGAGCTGTGGCGCTGGACTATCATTGTTTTTAAATTACTCCCCACTCAATAGGAGTGCAACTTTTAACTCTACCTGTCAGGGCTCGGTGGAGTGTGGGCGCCATCTTCCTTTGGGCTCGTCAGGCGACCCAGCTCGGCGCCACACCCACCGCGCTCCGCCCCTACTTAGGAGTGGCTTCTCCTCTTCACTCGCTATTGGAAGCAGGCGACCCCGGTGGCAGAGGGCTCGCGCCTGCAGTTCAGGAACGAGACTGTGTTGGCGGAATATAATCGTCACGCCCTGCCTTGCTGAATGAGAGCTGTGGCGCTGGACTATCATTGTTTTTAAATTACTCCCCACTCAATAGGAGTGCAACTTTTAACTCTACCTGTCAGGGCTCGGTGGAGTGTGGGCGCCATCTTCCTTTGGGCTCGTCAGGCGACCCAGCTCGGCGCCACACCCACCGCGCTCCGCCCCTACTTAGGAGTGGCTTCTCCTCTTCACTCGCTATTGGAAGCAGGCGACCCCGGTGGCAGAGGGTTCGCGCCTGCAGTTCAGGAACGAGACTGTGTTGGCGGAATATAATCGTCACGCCCTGCCTTGCTGAATGAGAGCAGTGGCGCTGGACTATCATTGTTTTTAAATTACTCCCCACTCAATAGGAGTGCAACTTTTAACTCTACCTGTCAGGGCTCGGTGGAGTGTGGGCGCCATCTTCCTTTGGGCTCGTCAGGCGACCCAGCTCGGCACCACACCCACCGCGCTCCGCCCCTACTTAGGAGTGGCTTCTCCTCTTCACTCGCTATTGGAAGCAGGCGACCCGGTGGCAGAGGGTTCGCGCCTGCAGTTCAGGAACGAGACTGTGTTGGCGGAATATAATCGTCACGCCCTGCCTTGCTGAATGAGAGCTGTGGCGCTGGACTATTATTGTTTTTAAATTACTCCCCACTCAATAGGAGTGCAACTTTTAACTCTACCTGTCAGGGCTCGGTGGAGTGTGGGCGCCATCTTCCTTTGGGCTCGTCAGGCGACCCAGCTCGGCGCCACACCCACCGCGCTCCGCCCCTACTTAAACGTGCCTAATGAGGAAGCGCAGCGGACGAGCGCAGCGGGCGCGACGAAGGCGCGCCGAAGTGGCGCCTAAGTCAAGCCCGTCTGCGCCCGTCCGCGGCCGGACGGGGCTTGGGGCGCGTCCTAATGCCCTAGTTTATTCTTCTGAGGTACTACGTTCTATTCAGGGTAACTGGTCTCTGTCTGTGCCTATTATTCAGCATATATCTTCCCTTGGCCTCAATTCCTCCCCTTATCACACCATCCCCCCCCACATAACTCCTCCATTGTCCTCTGCTCCCGACCGAGGTTCCTCACCCCCTTTCCCCGTCCTGTCTGTTATTCTACTCAACACCAGGTCGGCTGTAAAGCACCACCAAGAGCTATTTGTGCTGCTTGATACCCACCAGCCCGACATGTTACTTTTAACAGAAACATGGTTCTGTGAGTCCTCCCTGCCTTCCCTTTTGGCCGCTCTTCCTCCATCTTATGTGGCCCTCCGTGCTGATCGGTCAGGGGGTAAAGCAGGGGGTGGCGTGGCCCTTATAGCTCGAATTGAGCATAATTTTCAACTCCTTTCCTCCTCTCCCATCACTCACACCGAGCACCTTGTGGCTCGCTCCCTCGCGTTTTCTCCCCCGCTCACCTGCTTAATAATGTATCGTCCTCCCCAGCCATCTCACTTGTTTCTACCAGCATTTCAGGACCTATTGGCCACTTTAGCGATTAATCATGCTTCAGTGCTAGTATTAGGGGATTTCAATTACTGGCCCTCAGATCCTCATGAATGTCCCGCTTCTAAACAATTTTCTGACTCACTTTTATCCTTGAACTTTGCCCCTCACTCACAGATTCCTACACACACCCACGGTCATGTACTAGACCAGGTTTGGTCTCTTAATATCTTGGTCTCTTCCATGTCCGTGTCCCCATGCCCCTGGTCAGATCATGCTTTGATCTCTTTCTCTCTTTGCCTTAAGCCAGCAGTAAAAATTCCGCCTGCCAAAAACATCTGGGCGCGGAATTGGAACAGGGTAGACCTCCCTGCCTTGTCTTCCTCTCTAGTGAACTCTGCACCTAACCTAGAGGGCCTATCTTCTGTCTCTCAAGCCGCTGCCATCGATACTTGGCTCGCGGGAGGCTGCGATACGGTAGCCCCCTTACGTCGGATCTCAATCCGAAGATCCAAGGAGTCAAATCGATGGTTCGGCAATGACTTAAAGAAAAAAAAGCTGACCCTCAGGTGGGCCGAGAGGCAATGGAGAAGGGATTACTGCCCCCTACTAAAACACACTACATGACCTTACTGAGCGACTATTAAAGGACCATATTAGGCGCTAAAACTGCTTACTTTTCAGCCAAAAGTTTGGTGGCGGAGAATAAACCTAGGGAGATTTTCTCCATCATCCATGACCTGGCCTATTCTGACAGGGCCACTCCTAGGCCTCCCCCCACCCAGTCCTTCTGTGATTCCTTGAATTCTTATTTTTTGGAAAAAATTAGTAAAATTAAAGCTAATATTTCACTCCCTTCCCCTACTTTTGTTGACCCCCACCCTCCGGTTGTTCACGGCTGTCTCACATCTATCCCTCCGCTTACTGAAGAAGTGTTCCTCGCACTACTTCCAAAAGTAAAATCTGGATCTCCGGCAGATATCTGCCCAGCTCACATCTTGCAACAAATTTATTCTATCTGCCCCAAACCACCAATTTCCTTCCTCAATAGCTCGCTGGCCCAGGGGGTGGTAATTCCAGCCCTCAAATCTGCAACCATAGTGCCCATATTGAAGAAGCCTGGCGCAGATCCTTCTGCGCCAGCAAACTATCGCCCCATCTCCCTTTTGCCCTATCTGGGCAAGGTGCTGGAGCGACATGTAACATCGGTCCTCAGTGCCCATGTGGAAGCCAATGGAAGCCTAGCGTCCCGCCAGGCTGGCTTTCGGCCTAGGCACTCCACCGAGTCCGTGGTGGTGTCGGTCCTGAACAACCTCAGGGAGGGTATGGACCAAAACAACTACCAGGCCTTGGTATTCCTCGATCTCTCCGCCGCCTTTGACACGGTGGACCATTCCATCTTACTTTCCTGTGTCGGAGCGGCGGGGGTCGGGGGTTCAGCCCTGGTTTGGTTATCATCCTTCCTGAGGGACCGCACACAGGCGGTTCGGCTGGGGGACTTCTCAGCCACCCAACTTAAGGTCACATGTGGTGTTCCCCAGGGCTCTTCTCTATCCCCTCTTTTGTTTAATCTTTATTTCTACCCTCTGATCTTTGCACTTCAACAACTGGAGGTCACCGTTTACAATTATGCGGATGACCTCCAGCTTATCTTTTCTCTCTCCTCTTCTTCCTCTCTGTTTCTAATTTTCAGACTACTATGATTTTCATCAGGGACTGGATGGACCACAACCATCTGAAGTTGAACCCCGACAAAACAGAACTGGTCCTTACAGGTGGTTCCTCCAGTCCCTGGAACTCTTTATTCTGGCCTCCTTCTCTTGGATCCCCTCCCACTTCTTCTTCCTCAGTTAAAACCTTGGGTATTAAAATCAACAACCAACTCAATCTTCATTCACAAGTCAACTCTGTTGTTTCTTCTTGCTTTCTTGTTCTTCGAACTATTCGCTCTGTCTCCCGTTTCTTTTCTTCACCTGCACTCAAACTAATCATGTCCGCTCTGGTGATCTCCCGGCTGGACTACGCCAACGCTCTATACAACGGCATCCCGGCGTATAGTCTGCGGAAGCTCCAGCTGGTTCAAAACCAGGCGGCCAGATTGGTGTTTGGTCTGTCCCGTTCCCATCACTCCACCCCCCTACTGAAGGCACTCCATTGGCTACCTGTTAGGGAGCGATCCCTTTTTAAAACTGGCTGTATGGTTTTCCAGGCACGCCAGGGCACGGCTCCTGCCTTCATTTCTTCCTTGCTCAAAGAGTATACCCCTGCCCGTGAGCTCCGTTCTTCCACCCAATCTCTTCTTTATGTACCCCGCTACAGACGTAAGAAATGGGGCGGAGCCAACTTTTCACTCTTGGCTCCGTCCTTTTGGAACTCCCTCCCCGATCACCTACGGCTGGCCAGTCAATATACCCTCTTTCGAAAAGATCTCAAAACTTTTCTGTTCACCCAGGCTTTTCCTAATGTAATCTAATTTTAATTTCCCCCGCACTGGCTCCTTGTTCCTACTGCTAATTTAGTTTCCACGAGCGTCAAGAAACCGTTCGGTGAATGTAGCGCTATATAAATATTTTAAATTCAAATTCAAATTCAACCCTGTTGGACACAATATAACATGCCCCGCATCTACAACTATTAACACATAACAATAACAGACACAAGTGGAGAACCCCTTATCATAACGACAGGGAAGTATAACACACACACATGTTGCCTTAAGGCCTTCGTCTAACACTTACAGTTCCTGACGAGCCCCTCACCTTGTTATGCACAACACGAGGTAGGCGCCTGTTAGCTTCACACTGGCTCTGTGTATGTGTGCACACTGACTCGTAATCACGGACTCCACATAGGCAACGGAACTCGAATATTTACACATTCTTTTACACCGAATTGGTCGATATCCCTGTATACCCTGCCATCCGTCGCCCTCCCTTACACCACCATCATCACAGAGCAACACCGGACCCATCGCACCGAGCATCTTACACAGACCCCTCTCACCTTACATGGGACCGTCGGCCATTGGACAGATAAGCTGGCCGCTTGGTGAGCCTGTCTGATACCTCGCCTCAATGTTCCGACTGACGACGACATGGAATCCTCTCTGAGCGCGCTGCTCCTTGACCGGCTGACATCATCAGAAGGTTAGGAATCGTCCACGACTTTGGGCTGCTGTTTTCCGTTCGCTGATCTTCCATGAGCAAAGGCCTGGAGAGTCCCCCTTTTGCTGGGCACTTACCGCCCTGGGCTCCTGCGCCTGTTACCCACGGGGAATTGGTGAGTCAACACAGAGACCCGAAACCGAGTCTACAGAGAACGTGTGCAACATCTGGCTCTAGCCTGAGCCCCTGGCTAGTTCTCGTCGCCTCGCTACCTTGACCCTGTTGTGGGTTTACATATTGCCGGCAATACCATTTTCGGTGCCGTCCCTGCTGAGGAGAGGCCTCCCATTTCCGGGCATTAAGCACGGGCACACGGACAGCGGGAGGGGGGGGTGGGAATGGGCAAACGGACAGCGGGTTGGGGGCCGGAACGGGCACACGGACAGCGGGAGGATGGGCGGGAACGGGCACACGGACAACGGGAGGGGGGGCGGGAAAGCTTACCTTAAACTCGAAAACAGAGAGCCAACATGACACGGGCTAAAAGACAGCAACGAGACACGAAAAACATGCAGCATAAATACGAAAACAGGGAGATAACATGAGACAGAGTATACATACAAAGTGAAAACAAAATAAAAAAAAAAAGCTGCTTTCCTGATCGCAAATACAAAGTCCTTCCTTGGCAACTTCAAACTCGCAGCCGACTCCTTGCAAAGACACTTCGACAATGAACCAAAAAAGCCAAGAGCCCCAAAAAAAAATACACGCCCACCGCCGCATGACGTGGGCAAAATGCGAAAAACTGTCGGGAACGCCCACGAATCTGGTCCGGCCATGACGGACAGATCTCTGTTCCAATGGCTAGCCTCCATTTATGGAGCTAGCCAATGGAACAGAGAGGCGGCACAAACATCCATACTGTAACTTATAAGATTTCGCCTGCGCAAAAGTCTGCTGCTCAGCTTTCAGCGAGGCGAAACCTAAAAACGAGGGCGTTTGCTGAGTGTTACAGGGAGGGGGCGGGGCCTGAGGTGACATGTGCAAACACGCCCTATGGCAAGTTTTAAGTTGGGGAATTAATTCCTCTTCAATCCTGAGGATCCCTGGGGGCCAAGTAGCCCACCACTTACCTCCAGTAAGCGTCACTGCACTGTGTTGCAGAGAGGAGGCCCAGGCCACGCACCTTTTTACACCACTCTGCAACACAGCTCTGTGGCGCTTACTTGAGGTAAGTGGTGGGCTAGTTGGCCCCCAGGGACCCTCAGGACTCAAGGGGACTTAATCCCCCAATTTTCAACGCACCAGGGGGTGCATTTGCACAGTGGTGCAGGGAGGGGGCATGGCCTGATGTCACAAGTGTGCAAATGCGCCCTGTGGCGTGTTTTAAGTTGAGGAATTAAGTCCCCTTGAATTTTGAGGGTCCCTGGGGGCCAACTAACCCACCAGGAACGTCCAGTAAGTTCCACAGAGTTGCATTGCAAAGAGATGTAAAATGGGGTATGGCCTCGGACCACCTCTCTGCAACGCAGCTCTGTAGTGCTTACTGGAGGTACATGGTGGGCTAGTTGGACCCCAGGAACCAGTGGCGTCACTAGGGTTGGTGTCACCCAGTGCGGTAACTCATGGTATCACCCAGTGCGGTAACTCATGGTGTCACCCCCTTCTATTTAGAACGCCAGGAAACATGAGGTGTACAAATGTGGGTTTGTCTTGGGCAAACTTCTATTAATTTAATGCCACTCAATAAATGCTTACAGAATATCAGTATGAATGTATTTGTTTAAAAAAAAATCCACTTACTACTGCACAATTTACAAATGCAAAATCTACTGTTGCACAAAATAAGGCATGGAGCCGAGGATAGTCTTTATTTTTACATTTGCATAGCAGGTGACACATTCTGTCACAAAGAATTGATAAGTTGCATACATGCTAGTGAAATAAAGGGAGATGTCCATTACATGTTCCGTTTCCTTTCATATTTTATGTGGGTCGCAAAGTGTTCTCTGCAAGTCAGTCACTTTGACATCTTGTTTTATCATCTGAAAACGTTTTGCGAAAGGCACACCCACCATGCCATCCCTCTCTGACAAATGCGGGTCAGTGTGCTGAAGTGCAAGGTGGGTGCTGTTGGGATAGGATTTCCTGTGAACTATAAGGATTGTTTAAGGGGTGATGACATTAGATATAATGGATGAGGATGAATATGCTCTCTGGGGGGGGGTGATCAGTACTTCAATAGTGTGAGAAGAGCCCTGTTCGGCTTTATTGAAAGCCTGTGGAAACAGTGGCGTAGCTGTGGTGGCGTCGGCAAGTGCAACTTGCCCAAGGTACGTTTAAAAAAAGAGTATTCTCGCTCGTCGTCTGTCGCGTAACCGGCACCGTCTCTCCTGACCTCCCCCGGGTGTCACCCCATGTAATGGTGTCACCCGGTGCGGTCCGCACCCCCGCACCCCCCTAGAGACGCCACTGCCAGGAACTCTCAGGATTCAAGGAGACTTAATCCCCCAACATAAAACGTGCCACAGGGCGCCTTTGCACAGTGGTAAAGGGAGGGGGCGGGGCCTGAGGTGACGTGTGCAAACACGTCCTGTGGCGTGTTTTAAGTTGAGGAATTAAGTCCCCTGAGAGCCCCTGGGGGCCAACTAGGCCACCAGGTACCTCCAGTAAGCGCCACTGGCCTGCGTTGCAGAGAGGTGGTCCAGGATATGCCCCTTTTTACACCTCTTTGCAACACAGCTCTGGGGCGCTTACTGGAGGTACCTAGTGGGCTAGTTGGACCCCAGGAACCCTCAGGATTCAAGGGGACTTAATCTCCCAAAACAGCCACAGGTCGTGTTTGCACACATGTTACCTCAGGCCCACCTCCCTTCACCACTGTGCAAACGCGCCTCGTGGTGCGTTTTAAGAGGTAGTTTTAAATAATTCCCCTGCCCTTTTATGTACTAGGGCCTTACAGAGGAGGTCATGCTAATCACAGGGGTACCCCAACGCAAGTGTTCCCTAGTGTTTGTAGGTGTTTTCACTGTATTCTAAGTGTCTTTTAGCATAGCACTGGCTCTAGGCCTGGTTAGTCAGAGTCAGTTAACACCAGTACCCTTCTGAAAAACTTGTGGGTACAGGATGATTTTGCAACAAGGCCTCTTTTTGCTCCTCTGTTGGTTCTTTCTGCACATGTCTTGCTTCTTCCTGCACTTTTCTTTGTCTTTGTGGACTTCTGTGCTTCTTTCTGCATTTCCTTTGCTTCTTTCTGTGCATTTTTCTTCTTTCTTCACATGTCCTACCTCTGTAGGCATAGTTAGAAGCTAGCATTTGAAAAACCTTTGAAATTCACAGAAAAAAACATAGGTTTCAGGCACATTATAGTAAGAAATTAGCATTTAAAAAACCTTTGAAATTCATTGAAAAAAACCATATGTTTCAGGCACGTTATAGTTAGAAATTAGCATTTAAAAAACCTTAGAAATTCACAAAAAAACCCAGAGGTTTCAGGGGTGTTATAGTTAGCGGAACATTTCACTCTTACAAAACCATAGAAATTCCTCCGTTATAGTTAATTCTGCTAACTATAACTCGCGCCCCCGCAATGCACTGCTGATGACGTCACATATTACATCACTCATGACATGGTCAGTGACATCACTGATGACATCACGTTCTGTGACAATAATGTCATAGAAAGTCATTAGTGTTTGACTTATGTGTTGTAATATGTGAGCCCATAAGTAGTGCTTGACGAGGGCATGATTTATAGTTGCTTGAAATAATTATAACCATTGAATTAAATAGTTGTAAGTTTACAATGTTACATTTAAACTGACATTTTCACCTAACTATAACATCACTTTAACCTTTGTTTTTCCCTCTGAATTTCAAGGGGTTTTTGAAATATTTTATTATCTTACATATGGCTGACCAGGTCCTCTCTCCAACCCCAGCAGCCAGCCAACCCATCGTTGTACACAGCCTTAGGCCGTGTACAGTGTGGGATTGGTAGCAGGGCTATCAGGACCATTGGTTTCCAAATATGCTGTGACTGGTCAATTTAAAAGAGATTGGTCAATCCTGATTGGCCAGCCACAACATACACATCATGTTCTGGCAGCCATTACAGGACTCGGGGACATAAGCCCCACTGAAATGCATTATAGTGAAAACTGAATTTGAGGTTCACAAAAAGAACAATTGATGGACAGAATGCAGAACAATGTCATACATTCACCCCATTACAGAGATCTGGGCCTAAATCCATCGTTATCTGCTCACCATGCCATTCCAGTTTGGACCCAGTCATATGCAAATCAGTCTTGACCCTGTGCCCAATGGGAACAGTCCAGCCCGAACTGCCTAGCCAGGTCCTCCCTGGACTGGAAACAAGCATCCTAGGACCGGTTTCGGACTTTCAGCCCTCATCAGCCAGGATAGCTTGACTCAAGTGGCATGGAGAGCACGGGACCCACGTCTGGGCATACCTGTCCCACTCGGGGTGACAAATGCTAAAGGCCATGTCTGGTACTGCCTTCTGTTATTACTCCCTGACTGCCTCTGTACCTTTGTTTTGCTCTGTTGCCTCTGAACTCTTTTCCCGCCGTTTTACACCGCTATCCTCTGACCCCTCCCGCCTCCCAGCTGCTCGTCCCTCCCCCTCCCCTTCTAATATAGACCGCTGGCTGCGGGGGAGCACGTGTGAGTCCTCAGACCTTGGTCCAAGGATCTCACTCTCCCCTAAGCTCCCCAGCAGCTCAGTGGTGCCCTCCTGTGCAGGGTTCGAGCCTGCCCTGGTCTCCTCTCCCTGAGCGCCGATCACCGCGCTGATCACTGTTTTTTTCTGCTGCTGCCCTGGTTACTTGCTGGGTTATTGTCTGGTACTGCCTTCTGTTATTACTCCCTGACTGCCTCTGTACCATTGTTTTGCTCTGTTCTCCCCGCACTCTTTCCCGCCATTTTCCGCCGCTATCATCTGACCCCGCCTCCCAGCTGCTTGTAACCCCCTCCCCTTCAAATGCAGACCGATGTGCGGTCGCGCCACTGGCGCCCGTCTACACCCATCCGTGCCGGGACCACGCCCAGCGCCTGATCCCCTGTGACCTCCACAGGACCCGACGCCGCTACGACGCCAACACCCTCTATGCACTCAACGCTGGACGACACTCCACCTGCTTCCAGGCCACCCCGAAGCTCACCCACGGATCCTTCACCTGCCGAAACTGCATCTACACCAGCCAGCGCACACCAGCTCGTCCTGCCCACCCCAGCACCGCAAGCCACACCCATCTCAGCTGCATGCTGCTCAACACCCGCTCAGTCCACAAGCACGCAGTTAAACTCTGGGACCTGCTAGACTCCTACACACCGGACGTCGCCTTCCTGACGAAGACCTGGATGAACACCTCCTCGGCACCAGACATAGCCATAGCCATCCCGGACGGCTACAAGATCACACGCAGAGACCGGAACAACAACAAACCAGGAGGAGGAATTGCCATCATCCACAGGAACACCATCAGAATCTCAACAACCACTGGAGATGCCTCAGCATGGCCGAACACCTACACTTCCAGATCCACGTCAATAACAACAACACCACCCTCAGAGGAACCCTCGTCTACAGACCCCCGGGACTCCACATCGAGAACGACAACAACTCCACAACACTGATTGACAACCTCCTACACTTCCAGATCCACGTCAATAACAACAACACCACCCTCAGGGGAACCCTCGTCTACAGACCCCCAGGACCCTGACCACAGTTCAGCGAATCCATCGCCGACCTCATCAGCACGCACGCCATCGCCTCCTCAGACTACATCCTCCTCAGGGACCTGAACTTCCACATCGAGAACGACAACAACTCCACAACACTGATTGACAATCTCGGACTCAAACAACTCGTCACAACACCCACCCACTCCGCTGGACACACTCTAGACCCCCATCTTCTCCGCTAGCAACCACGTCACCTTCAGCCACACCACAGAACTCCACTGGACCGACCACCACTGCATCCACTTCACCTTTGAGAAACCCACTGCACACAACCAACCACAACACATCCCACACCCCAACTGGAAGACAGTCACAGAAGCCCAGCTTATCGCCACTCTCGCCCAAACCCCTCCGCCCGAACCCACGGAGACCGACGCAGCAGCCCACAACTTCAGACAATGGATCAACGACTGACCAACACCCTCGCCCCAATCAAGAAACCCTCTAACAGGCACACCGACTTGAGAGCAACCTGGTTCAACGCTGACCTCCATAATTCCAAGCACACCTGCAGAACACTCGAGAAGCAATGGCGCAAGGACTGGACAACCACGCAGCCCTCACAAACGCAAGACGGAAACACCACCAACTCATTCGATCTGCCAAAAGAAACTCCTTCAAGGAAAGCATCGACAACAATGCACACAACAGCAAAGAGCTCTTCAACATCGTGAAAGAACTCGCCAGCTCCAATGAGGTCCCATCGTTACAAGAACTCTGCGACTCTCTACCTTCTCTACCTTCTTCCACCGCAAGTTCGCAGACATCCACAACAGCTTCAACACTCAGGAGCCGACGACAGACAACGACAACACCCCCGACTCTACTCCCTCAAAACTCCCCAACCTTCTGCTCTCCTGGAACAACGTCAACTACGAAGACACCATCAAAATCATGAACACCATCCACTCCGGCGCACCTTCCGACCCCTGTCCCCACCATATCTTCACAAGGCAAGCTCAATCATCGCACCCCAACTCCGAAAGATCATCAACAGTTCCTTCGAGACCGCCACCTTCCCAGAGGGCTGGAAACATGCCGAGATCAACGCCCTCCTCAAGAAATCCAAGGCGGACCCAAAGGACCTCAAGAACTTCCGACCCATCTCCCTGCTCCCGTTCTAGGCTAAAGTAATCGAGAAGACCACCAACAGACAACTGACCCTCTTCCTGGAGGAGAACAACGTCCTGGGCTCCTCCCAATGTGGCTTCCCCGGCAACCACAGCACCGAGACCGCCCTCATAGCCGCGACTGACGACATCAGGACCATACTGGACAAGAGCGAAACCGCGGCACTCATCCTCCTGTACCTCTCGGCCGCCTTCGATACTGTCTGCCACCACACCCTACACACGTGCCTCCACAAACCCTGGACTGGATCACCTCCTTCCTCAAGGCAGAACCCAGAGAGTTCACCTCCCCGTTCTGATCCGAAGCCACCACGATCACCTGCGGCGTACCCCAATGTTCATCCCTCAGCCCGACCCTTTTCAACATCTACATGGCACCACTGGCAAACATCGTCAGAGCGCACCACCTCAACATCGTCTCATACGCCCATGACACGCAGCTGTTCCTCCCTCACCAAAGACCCGGCCATCGCCAAATCCAACCTCCACGAGGGAATGAAGGCTGTCTCAGATTGGATGACGTCCAGCCGAGTAAAACTGAACTCAGACAAGACGGAGGTCCTCATCCTCGGATCCAGCCCCTCCGCATGGGACTACTCCTGGTGGCCTACCTCTCTGGGAGCGGCCTGACACCTACAAACCACCTGGGGTTCATTCTAGACTCAAAGCTCTTTATGACCCAGCAAGTCAATGCCGTCTGCTCCTCCTGCTTCAACATCCTCTGAATGCTCTGCAAAGTCTACATATGGATCCCCAACAAAACCAGGAGAATGGTCACCCAAGCACTCATCAGCAGCAGGCTGGACTACGGCAACGGCCTCTACGCAGGAACCACGACCACACTCCAGAAAAGACTCCAACGCATACAGCACGCCTCTGCATGCCTCATCCTCGGACGCCCCCGCTACAGCCACATCACCACCCACCTAAGAGCTCTGCATTGGCTCCCGATCAACAGGAGGATCACCTTCAAACTTCTCACCCACGCTCACAAAGCACTCCACAGTGCCGGACCAGCATACCTCAACAAACGACTGTCCCTCTACACCCCGAACCGCCAGCTTTGCTCCGCCGACCTCGCCCTCGGCACTGTCCCACGCATTCGTCGAACGACCACCGTCGGCAGATTCTTCTCCCACCTCGCCACAAAGGGGAAACATCGTCAACAACGCGGGGATTACATCGCGATGCTATTACATCGCGGTTTTCACTGCGCTGGATGGCGCTCTTGGACAAGGAATAGTATAATTTACTATCCAACACCTTCCCTACTGTACGTAGACCTGAGTTGGAATAGTAAATTACACTACTCCTAAGTCCAGCGCCCTCCAACGCAAGTTGTTGTAACGACTTGCGTTGTAAAAACCATGATGTAATGTACCACGATGTAAATGTATGCGTTGTAACATCATATATTCGCCACAAAGACATGGAACACCCTCCCCGGCCATCTGCAGCAGACCCAGGACCTGCTGACCTTCAGGAGATGTCTCAAGACCTGGCTGTTTGACCAATAGCTGCCCCGCCCTTTAGCGCCTTGAGACCCTCACGGGTGAATAGTGTGCTCTACAAATGCCTTGATTGATTGATCTGGGGTGGCGGAGTGAGCTAAAGAATGATGATGGATTAAACCCAGATCAGTTGACTGGGGGTGAGTGCTTGCAATGTTCAACACTCCGTCCATCATCCCCTTGTGTTTTGCTTTGTTTGCCCTAAGTTGGCAGGGTATGCCCAGACATGGGTCCCTTGCTCACTTTGCCACTGGATTGAAGCTAGCCTGGCTGATGACGGCTGCTTAGCCTGAAACCGGTCCCAGGATGCTTGTTTCCGGTCCAGGGAAGACATTGCTTGGCAGTTCGGACTGGACTGTTTCCATGAGGTACAGGGTCAGACTGATTTGCATAAGGTCTTGTCTGAACAGGGGTGGCGGAGTGAGCTAAAGAATGATGATGGAATGAACCCAGATCAGTTGACTGGGGTGAGTGCTTGCAATGTTCAACACTCCGTCCATCATCCCCTTTGGTTTTGCTTTGTTCGCCCTAAGTTGGCAGAGTATGCCCAGACGTGGGTCCCTTGCCCACTTTGCCACTGGATTCAAGCTGGCCTGGCTGATGATGGCTGATTAACCAGAAACAGGTCCACGATGCTTGTTTCCGGTCTGGGGAAGACATGGCTTGGCAGTTCGGGCTGGACTGTACCCATGATGTACAGGGTCAGACTGATTTGCATAAGGCCTCGTCTGAATTGGGGTGGCAGAGTGAGCTAAAGAATGATGATGGATTAAACCCAGATCAGTTGACTGGGGGTGAGGGCTTGCAATGTTCAACACTCCGTCCATCATTTCCTTTGGTTTTGCTTTGTTCACAAAAAGAAACACTTAGGAAGGGTGATCACACAATGTCACAATGTAAATTGTTTGTTGGTTGCACTTTATTAATTTTAGGAATTAGTCTGTGTTCTAAGGTGGTCTTACACTGCAAAAATGCTAATCCTCTGCTGGAGTTTTATACTACAAAGAGCGTATAGTCATTAGGCAGCAGCTGAAGATACATTAAAGAAACATAGGCATGAATCAAACTCATCGCTTTTAAGAGGGGTTTAAGATATAGTCTCCAAGGGTGAGTAAAATATTTTCATAAAAGTACAAAATGTAAGGTATCCTGTGGAGACCTATTGTTGCAGCCACGGGGGCCTCTGGTCTCATCATGTAAAATAAAATCAGCTGGCGAGGCTAAAAGGTGGTGGAGCTGATTAAATCTAAACCGAGTTATTAAAAATCTATCAGAGGCATTTCTTAAACTACATCGAAAATTCTCTATGCCCTGTACTGATTTTAAAAAAACATGTCCTCTCACCGCTGGCTTAGTTAGCTCAGTATTTTCATGGGAGGCCGTGGTATGTTAAAAAACGAGCTCTTTCTCTATGCTCAGGTCCAGACGCTTCACCGAGTCAGGCTTTAAGAAAATATTTGCCCTGCCCAAAGCAAAAAGCGTCTATTTGTTATAACTTAGCTAGGGGATTTCTAGCGCATGGTCTAGTGATAAACAATCTGAAACAATCAGACGGTTGAGAGCCAGCTCATTATTCGACCAGATTTTCACCCAACAGGTCAGGGGTTTTACTGCCACCCTGTCCAGTATATAATTTAACCCTAGTTCCTCATGCACGGAAAACAATGTGGTACCCCGTGGGACTTTCAAAATACGTTTCAGGATCTTATTTTCTGCGATTTGAAGTTTATTGGTCACAATATAGCCCCCACCCTCACTTCCGTACAGAGCCTTGGATATGCAAAATGACTGGTAAAGCTTTATAATCACAGTCTATGGGCATAGCTGGCAATGGCTCCCATTGATTTGTTCACATCGCCTACCTTCCCCTCTAGCACCTGTTTCCACTTAAATGTTTAATCGAATAAGATTCCCAAATAATGAAAAGCCGGGACCTTAGCTAGAGTACTGACACCTGCTTTGAATGTTTTAAAGCGGGTCCCCAAGTGCCAACTTTCAAAACGTAGTTTGTGAAGTAGGCCAACAGGACCAACCCACTGATAACGGCAACAAATCCATCAATCGGGGCCTGTAGGCCCCTCACAGTGTGTGCCATCATAAACCCCGCCATCGGCATGTAAAAGAACTGGAAGTGCTTACTCAGGGACAGTCTGTCTGCAAAAATGTCAAGGCCGCCTCTTAGCAGTTAATATATAAGGTAAATAAAAAAGGGGTTAAAATGCATCCGTGGCGTACCCCCCCCCCCCGTACAATTAAAATGACAAGTAGGTCCCGCCCCCTGGTAGTGTCTAACTGCGGCTGTAGTGTGGGCATGGGGGGTCCTTAGTAGATTTACAATAGCAGGCTCGACCCCCCCAGGGAATCGAGTAGCGCCCATCATTTTTTGTGGTTCACCCGGTCGAAGGCCTCGTGAGATCCATGAAACCCAAAAAGAGGGCACCAGATTGAGCAACCGTGTATTTAGCAATTAATAAATAAAGATTCAAGCATTGCCTTGTGGTTGATTTTCCCATTTGGAAGCCATATTGTGCATCAGGGATGATATTATTCAACTCGGCCCAATCAGGAAGCCTGTTAAGTAAGACCCGCCCCAGGACTTTGACTGTAGAGTCAATGAGAGAGATATGGTGGTAACAATGGCGATTATTCTTATCCCCCTTCTTAAAGATCGGCACAATTGTTGCAGTAGAGCATGATGGTGGCAAACTGTTCCTTACCGCAGCATTTAACACCCTCGTCAATCTGGAGCTCATACATCAGTATTATCCCGGAAAAGATCTGGGGGAACCCCATCAGGACCTGGGGCCTTACTCCGGGCCAGTCCCTCAATACCCACCCGTACTTCATCCAGGGTGAAAATTATAGGAATGTCCGACTGGGATGACCCTATCTCAAGGGCAAATCCCTTGCATTGTCCATAATCATATACCCCTTCATAATGGGGTATCCATTCTTCCGGGGTGATGTGTTGGCAGAAGACGGGTTTCAGTGGGTCAGAAAAACAGGGTCTGTTTATTAATTGCCAAAATAAAATTCTATCTCACTGCTCACTAGCTTGGGTTAATTCTTCACATGCCTGCCCCTGTAGTGTTTGCCTCTGGTCCTTAAAGTCCGCCTTGTAGTTGGTTCAAAAATCAATCACCCTATCGCCATCCCTGAGGGTCTCTATCGAAGCCTGCTTTAGGAGGCAAAGGGCCTGTTGTAGGGTTCCCCGGATACATAGTCCTACTCAATTCCTAGGAACCTAATGACACTTTTTGTCATATAAATTGTAGTTAGTGTTGTAGAAAGCTAAAATCAAGATACATTTTCTATGTGTTCTCAGTTAATTTCCTCATCAATGCCAGTAGTACATTCTGCTATGCATAGTGAAACATGTACTTCCAAAACCAGCAGCAGTCTGTCAGTTAACTCCCTAGTGATCAACTGCAGCATCCACATAGAGTTCTAAAGAACAACTAGAGTGCTAACATTTTGTATTTAAGACAAAAGTGAAGTACTCCTCCATTCCATTTGTTGGTGTTGGAAATGGGGGGCTCTGGTTGGCGCAGGTAAGTACCAGTGACAAGCAGGGACCCTCACCTCCAGTCAGGGTGGGAGATTATCCCTGGGAATAACCCTTGCTCACCCTATAGGTGCGTGGTGCGAGCAGACAAGGCTAAACTTCGGGGCGCTACAGTTAAGTATTTATGACTACACACAGAAAATTCAATGATCCCCCCACAAATGGACACCAGACTGTAAGTTGTATCAAAAATACGGGTACTTTATGTAAAAGATATAAAATATGTTGCAGTAATTATCACAAGACAGATAACGCTACTACGATATGGCCACAGTGCTTACTTATTCCTAAGAGTTCTTTTGTTCGTTTTACCAGGGTTTGTTGCTGTGTCCCGGGTGCTTCACACTGAGGGACACGACCCTCGTAGATTTACTGTGTGCAGGGAAAGAAAATGCCGCGGACCCTGAGTCCGGGGGGGACGAGGCTCACAAGTCTCGATAAATCACAGGCAGGGAAAGAAAACGTTGCGGACCCTGAGTCCGGGGGGGACGAGGCGCACAAGTCTCGATAAATCACAGGCAGGGAAAGAAAACGTTGCGGACCCTGAGTCCGGAGGGGGAAGAGGCGCACAGTTCACTGCACCCCTTGCGACTCTGGGTGCTTCGCTTCTGTCCTTGGGCAGCGGGGTGAAGCGGGGGAGGCTGCGCGGCACTCTGCGGCAGGTACGGAATGTGCCGGCGGCGTCCTGGGTGCGAGGCGGCCTCCACGTGGTGCGGTGTGGTTGCTAGTGCGCACCATACTGGGCTTCACGGCGTAGCTGTGGGGGTTTGTAGAGGGCACCGGGCGGTATCCCCATCGAGGTGCGCCTTGAAATACACACCTTCCGGACTGGGCAAAGGCGCAAGCGGGGAGAGGCGCACAGTTCACTGCACCCCATGCGACTCTGGGTGCTTCGCTTCTGTCCTTGGGCTGCGGGGTGAAGCGGGGTAGGCGGCGCGGCACTCTGCGGTGGGTACGGAATGTACCGGCGGCGTCCTGGGTGCGAGGCGGCCTCCACGTGGTGCGGTGTGGTTGCTAGTGCGCACCATACTGGGCTTCACGGCGTAGCTGTGGGGGTTTGTAGAGGGCACCGGGCGGTATCCCTAGCGAGGTGCGCCTTGAAATACACACCTTCCGGACTGGGCAAAGGCGCAAGCGGGGAGAGGCGACGTCTGATGCCTCGCAGATGTCCCAGCCTGTCTTTTCCAGCGGTGGGGGCTCTTAGCGGGGAGAGGCGACGTCTGATGCCTCGCAGATGTCCCAGCCTGTCTTTTCCAGCGGTGGGGGCTCTTTAGCGGAGTGCGGCTCCGGGGGGAGACATGGGCAGGGTGCGGAGCGGTCCGGCCGAGCGGGCACGGCTCCTGAGGGGAGCAGAGGGGGCTCAAGGCGGGGGCGGCCAGGCACGAGCTGCCGAGGGGCATGATGCGGGCGGCCCAGACGGAGCAGGCACGGCGTCAGGAGGAGCGGTGTGGCTCTAGGCGGGGGCGACCGGGCACGAGCTGCAGAGGGGAGAGCGAGGCACTCCAGAGGGGGGCCCAGCAGCGGGTCAGGGAGGATCAGGCAGAGTCCAATGGTCCTGGGACTCTGGTCAGGGGACCAGCTCAGCTAAAGGCCCTTGGAGATCGTCAGAGGCCCCGTGGTTTGCAGGAATAAGGCTAGGGGAGTCAAGGGGTCCTTGCAGGTTTCTTCATGTCTTCTTAGCAGCAAGGTCCTTTTTCCTCCAGCAGAGATTCTTCTTTGGGCTGACAGGATCTGATCTCTTGGGAGCAGGGCTCCGTCTTTTATACAGTATTTCTTTTGTCTCGCCAGGCTAGGGGGGCCTTTGCATAGTTCCTTTCAGTCTCTGAGCACTTTGTTGTGCAGAGTCTGCCTTCTGCTTTCAGGGTGTGGGGCAGGGACAGCAGACGCTCCGCTGGAGGTGGAGCTAGCATTGAGATGCCAAGTACAATCAGGAGCACTTAGTTGACAGTCTTCCCTCTTCCTGGGCCTGGTGTCGGGCAGAGTCATCAGTCGCTCCCCAGGAGGTGGAGCCAGCATTGTGGTGGCAGAGCACAGCCCTATTCAGAGTCAAGGGGCACTCCCACCACCTGTCATCCCTAGCCCTGTCACTCACACAACCCAGACAGCAGATACACATCCTGGCAGAGGCAGGCTGAAATGGTTAGGCAAGCAAATGCTAACTTTCTAAAAGTAGCATTTACAAACCCAGGATATTAAAATAAACTTTACTAAAAGAAGTATTTTATTATTCTGAGTTCAGGCATACTAAACTTGACTTTCTACCGTGTTCCCTGAGCCTGCTAGGATTATAGGGTGTAATAATTCCAGCAGCCCATCTTGGCCTATGGGAACAGGTAGCCTTAAAATAGTGAAAAACAAAAATGGCTCTGATTCACTATTAGGACATGCCACACACATCAGGGCTTGTCCTTACTTATGCTTACAATGCACCCTGCCCTTGGGCCTACCATAGGGGTGACTAACATGAAGTAAAGGGAAGGTTTAGGGGCTGGCAAGTATGTGCACTTGCCCAGCCAGCATGACAGTACCAGACTGCACGCAGGTTCTGCAATGGCAGACCTTAGACACATTTTAAAAGGCTGCTTCTGTGGGTGGCGCAACCAGCGCTGCAGGCCCACTAGCAGTATTTGTATTTACAAGCCCTGGCATTCCTGGTGCACTTTACTGGGGACTGACAGTAAATCAAATAAGCCAAACATGGAAACCAATCACATATAGCAATTTACAGTAGGGAGAGCATATGCACTTTAGCACTGGTCAGCAGTGGTAAGGTGCCCAGAGTCCTTAAACCAAACAAACAGGTCAGAGAGAATATTGGAGGAAGGCAAAAAGTTCACGGATGACCCTGCAGAGAGGGCCAAGTCCAACACAACACCCTTCCAGCCAAAACGCAGGGTAGACCAATCACTACCGTGATGGGCTTCCCTGCTTGGGGCGATAGAACATGGACCTGGCCCGCAACAGCAGGGGCATATTCCAGTTCTACGCCAATCTGAACCTATTTCAAATCCTCTGTTCATACTCTCAGGGATCACCAAGCCAATCCATGGGGAACCCTTCTCTTCACCTGTTGACACCACCTGTGCAGCATCTAACCTTAACTTGCTCACAGGTGTGTCCCAACAGACAGTCAGCAAGGTACAGTGCCCACTTACAGTAGTCAGGGATGAGGCCCAGACCTCATGCCTCTCAGGGCTCTCAAACCTCTGTGGCCTCAGAGAGCGGGGGAAGTGGCCCCAGGTGTTTGGCACCCTTTGTCCACTCTTCCTCCTGTTAGGTCAGGTATGACATCCTGGCACTGACCCACCAGCCCCAGGCCTGTACCCGGAGGCTGGACCAATGACTGGTGTGGGCTCTCCCACACCCGGTCCTCTTCCTTGGGGCTCTGTACCCTCCTACTTGGAGTGGTACCCCCTTCCAGAATTGTCAGGGCACCTGTGGCAGGTGATCTGCAAAATTCGCCCACCAGTTCAGGGGTGCTATCCTGCAACTGGGGTACCAGGGCAGGGGGGACACCCTGCACCTGGCCCTCTAACCTAGGGTCTAAACCCTCAAGCTGCACCAGGGTCAGAGGCGAGGACTCCCTCCCTCTGCACCCCCTTCCAGAGTACTGCCCACTCCCAACTGGAGTGGTACCCCTAGAAGTGACATGGGTCCAACCCATGCGGTTGAACACTTGCCTGGTGCACCAGGACTTCCTTGGGAGCTTGCATGCCCCCCTGAGGGTAACACATACTTCCTGTGTTGTGTGACAGTCTGCCTGGCGCAGATCCCCCGTCCCCTGTCCATCTGACAGGGGGCGAAGATCCCCCAGGACAGAAGTGGTGTCACCATGGTCATTCCCTGGGGACGCAGCCCCTCTGGCTGGCCTCTGACCCACTGGTTCTTCCACTGGGGACTCTTTCCCCCTCTCACCCCTCCATCTGGACCTCTGCACCCTCCCAACTGGAGCGGTACTGCCAGACACCAGAACTACTGGAGCTCTGCTTACAGAGTCTCCACGTTCTCTAGATACTGGGAGATCCTCCTAAAATGGCCTGCAAGTACAGCCTAGGCCCTCGACCTGATGTTCCCATAAGAAACCATCCAGGCCCTGAGACTGGGTTTCGGGTACCTTGGGACAGGACGTACACTCACTCTTCCTCCTCTGAGGCAGGACGTGATCCTCTACACCCTTCCCATTACACTGAGACCTAGCTGGGCTACACTGAACCTCTTCCATCACACAGGACTGGAAGTTACCTGAGGCACTCTTGTTGCAATCACTCCCCAATGCTGCTTCAGACCCTCTAGAATCCACCAACGGGTCAGCCTCTAATGTGAGCTCCCTGGGGTCAGAGAACTTACTCTCAAACAGGTGTTGGCATAGCTGTGGAAAGCTTTATAATCACAGTCTATGGGCATAGCTGGAAATGGCTCTCATTGATTTGTTCACATCGCCTACCTTCCCCTCTAGCACCTGTTTCCACTTAAATGTTTAATCAAATAAGATTCCCAAATAATGAAAAGCCGGGACCTTAGCTAGTGTATGGACACCTGCTTTGAATGTTTTAAAGCGGGTTCCCAAGGGCCAACTTTCAAAATGTCGTTTGTGAAGTAGGCCAGCAGGACCAACCCGCTGATAACGGCAACAAATCCATCAATTGGGGCCTGTAGGCCCCTCACAGTGTGTGCCATCATAAACCCCGCCATCGGCATGTAAAAGTACTGGAAGTGCTTACCTACTCACTCAGGGACAGTCTGTCTACAAAAATGTCAAGGCCGCCTCTTGGCCATTAATTTATAAGGTAAATAAAAAGGGGTTAAAATGCATCCGTGGCGTACCTCCCCCCGCCCGGTACAATGAAAATGACAAGACGGTCCCGCCCCCTGTGAGTGTCTAACTGCGGCTGTAGTGTGGGCATGGGGCGTCCTTAGTAGATTTACTATAGCAGGCTCGACCCCCCCAGGGAGTCGAGTAGCGCCCTTAATTTTTTGTGGTTCACCCAGTCGAAGGCTTCGTGAGATCCATGAAACCCAAAAAGAGGGCACCAGATTGAGCAACCGTGTATTTAGCAATTAATAAATAAAGATTCAAGCATTGCCTCGTGGTTGATTTTCCCATTTGGAAGCCATACTGCGCATCAGGGATGTTATTATTCAACTCGGCCCAATCAGGAAGCCTGTTAAGAAAGACCCGCCCCAGGACTTTGACTGTAGAGTCAATGAGAGAGATATGGTGGTAACAATGGCGATTATTCTTATCCCCCTTCTTAAAGATCGGCACAATTGTTGCAGTAGAGCATGATGGTGGCAACCTGTTCCTTACCGCAGCATTTAACACCCTCGTCAATCTGGAGCCCATACATCAGTATTATCCCGGAAAAGATCTGGGGGAACCCCATCAGGACCTGGGGCCTTACTCCGGGCCAGTCCCTCAATACCCACCCGTACTTCATCCAGGGTGAAAATTATAGGAATGTCCGACTGGGATGACCCTATCTCAAGGGCAAATCCCTTGCATTGTCCATAATCATATACCCCTTCATAATGGGGTATCTATTCTTCCGAGGTGATGTGTTGGCATAAGACGGGTTTCAGTGGGTCAGAAAAAAAGAGTCTGTTAATTAATTGCCAAAATAAAATTCTATCTCACTGCTCACTAGCTTGGGTTAATTCTTCACATGCCTGCCCCTGTAGTGTTTGCCTCTGGTCCTTAAAGTCCGCCTTGTAGTTGGTTCAAAAATCAATCACCCTATCTCCATCCCTGAGGGTCTCTATCGAAGCCTGCTTTAGGAGGCAAAGGGCCTGTTGTAGGGTTCCCCGGATACATAGTCCTACTTAATTCTTAGGAATCTAATGACACTTTTTGTCATATAAATTGTAGTTAGTGTTGTAGAAAGCTGAAATCAAGATACATTTTCTATGTGTTCTCAGTTAATTTCCTCATCAATGCCAGTAAAACATTCTGCTATGCATAGTGAAACATGTACTTCCAAAACCAGCAGCAGTCTGTCAGTTAACTCCCTAGTGATCAACTGCAGCATCCACATGGAGTTCTAAAGAACAACTAGAGTGCTAACATTTTGTATTTAAGACAAAAATGATGTACTGCTCCATTCCATTTGTTGGTGTTGGAAATGGTGGGCTCTGGTTGGCGCATGTAAGTACCAGTGACAAGCAGGGACCCTCACCTCCAGTCAGGGTGGGAGATTATCCCTGGGAATAACCCTTGCTCACCCTCTAGGTGGTGGCGCGAGCAGACAAGGCTAAACTTCGGGGCGCTACAGTTAAGCATTTATGACTACACACAGAAAATCCAATGATCCCCCCACAAATGGACACCAGACTGTAAGTTGTATCAAAAATACGGGTACTTTATGTAAAAGATATAAAATATGTTGCAGTAATTATCACAAGACAGATAACGCTACTACGATATGGCCACAGTGCTTACTTATTCCTAAGAGTTCTTTTGTTGGTTTTACCAGGGTTTGTTGCTGTGTCCCGGGTGCTTCACACTGAGGGACACGACCCTCGTAGATTTACTGTGTGCAGGGAAAGAAAACGTCGCGGACCCTGAGTCCGGGGGGGACGAGGCTCACAAGTCTCGATAAATCACAGGCAGGGAAAGAAAACGTTGCGGACCCTGAATCCGGGGGGGACGAGGCGCACAAGTCTCGATAAATCTCAGGCAGGGAAAGAAAACGTTGCGGACCCTGAGTCCGGAGGGGGAAGAGGCGCACAGTTCACTGCACCCCTTGCGACTCTGGGTGCTTCGCTTCTGTCCTTGGGCTCCGGGGTGAAGCGGGGGAGGCGGCGCGGCACTCTGCGGCGGGTACGTAATGTACCGGCGGCGTCCTGGGTGCGAGGCGGCCTCCACGTGGTGCGGTGTGGTTGCTAGTGCGCACCGTACTGGGCTTCACGGCGAAGCTGTGGGGGTTTGTAGAGGGCACGGGGCGGTATCCCTAGCGAGGTGCGCCTTGAAATACACACCTTCCGGACTGGGTAAAGGCGCAAGCGGGGAGAGGCGACGTCTGATGCCTCGCAGATGTCCCAGCCTGTCTTTTCCAGTGGTGGGGGCTCTTAGCGGGGAGAGGCGACGTCTGATGCCTCGCAGATGTCCCAGCCTGTCTTTTCCAGTGGTGGGGGCTCTTGAGCGGAGTGCGGCTCCGGGGGGAGACATGGGCAGGGTGCAGGGCGGTCCGGCCGAGCGGGCACGGCTCCTGAGGGGAGCAGTGGGGGCTCAAGGCGGGGGCGGCCAGGCACGAGCTGCCGAGGGGCATGATGCGGGCGGCCCAGGCGGAGCAGGCACGGCGTCAGGAGGAGCGGTGCAGCTCTAGGCGGGGGCGGCAGGGCACGAGCTGCAGAGGGTAGAGCGAGGCACTCCAGAGGGGGGCCCAGCAGCGGGTCAGGGAGGATCAGGCAGAGTCCAATGGTCCTTGGACTCTGGTCAGGGGACCAGCTCGGCTAAAGGCCCTTGGAGATTGTCAGAGGCCCCGTGGTTTGCAGGAATAAGGCCAGGGGAGTCAAGGTCCTTGCAGGTTTCTTCTTGTCTTCTTAGCAGCAAGGTCCTTTTTCCTCCAGCAGAGATTTTTCTTTGGGCTGACAGGATCTTATCTCTTGGGAGCAGAGCTCCGTCTTTTATACAGTATTTCTTTTGTCTCGCCAGGCCAGGGGAGCCTTTGCATAGTTCCTTTCAGTCTCTGAGCACTTTGTTGTGCAGAGTCTGCCTTCTGCTTTCAGGGTGTGGGGCAGGGACAGCAGACGCTCCGCAGGAGGTGGAGCCAGCATTGAGATGCCAAGTACAATCAGGAGCACTTAGTTGACAGTCTTCCCTCTTCCTGGGCCTGGTGTCGGGCAGAGTCATCAGTCGCTCCCCAGGAGGTGGAGCCAGCAGTGTGGTGGCAGAGCACAGCCCTATTCAGAGTCAAGGGGCACTCCCACCACCTGTCATCCCTAGCCCTGTCACTCACACAACCCAGACAGCAGATACACATCCTGGCAGAGGCGGGCTGAAATGGTTAGGCAAGCAAATGCTAACTTTCTAAAAGTAGCATTTGCAAACCCAGGATATTAAAATAAACTTTACTAAAAGAAGTATTTTCTTATTCTGAGTTCAGGCATACTAAACTTGTCTTTCTACCGTGTTCGCTGAGCCTGCTGGGATTATAGGGTGTAATAATTCCAGCAGCCCATCTTGGCCTATGAGAACAGGTAGCCTTACAATAGTGAAAAACAAAAATAGCTCTGATTCACTATTAGGACATGCCACACACATCAGGGCTTGTCCTAGCTTATGCTTACAATGCACCCTGCCCTTAGGCCTACCATAGGGGTGACTAACATGAAGTAAAGGGAATGTTTAGGGGCTGGCAAGTATGTGCACTTGCCCAGCCAGCATGACAGTACCAGACTGCACGCAGGGTCTGCAATGGCAGACCTTAGACACATTTTAAAAGGCTGCTTCTGTAGGTGGCGCAACCAGCGCTGCAGGCCCACTAGCAGTATTTGTATTTACAAGCCCTGGCACTCCTGGTGCACTTTACTGGGGACTGACAGTAAATCAAATAAGCCAAACATGGAAACCAATCACATATAGCAATTTACAGTAGGGAGAGCATATGCACTTTAGGACTGGTCAGCAGTGGTAAGGT
The DNA here is from genome assembly GCF_964261635.1 of Lissotriton helveticus. Lineage (NCBI taxonomy): Eukaryota > Metazoa > Chordata > Amphibia > Caudata > Salamandridae > Lissotriton > Lissotriton helveticus. The sequence goes on along the minus strand of NC_136061.1, from coordinate 846,111,236 downwards.
GCCCAGAGTCCTTAAACCAACAAAAAGAGGTCAGAGAGAATATTGGGGGAAGGCAAAAAGTTTAGGGATGACCCTGCAGAGAGGGCCAAGTCCAACACAACCCCCTTCCAGCCAAAACGCAGGGTAGACCAATCACTACCATGATGGGCTTCCCTGCTTAGGGCGATAGAACATGGACCTGGCCCGCAACAGCAGGGGCATATTCCAGTTCTACGCCAATCTGAACCTATTTCAAGTCCTCTGTTCATACTCTCAGGGTCCACCAAGCCAATCCATGGGGAACCCTTCTCTTCACCTGTTAACACCACCTCTGCAGCATCTACCCTTAACTTGCTCACAGGTGTGTCCCAACAGACAGTCAGCAAGGTACAGTGCCCACTGACAGTAGTCAGGGATGAGACCCAGGCCTCATGCCTCTCAGGGCTCTCAAACCTCTGTGGCCTCAGAGAGCGGGGGCAGTGGCCCCAGGTGCTTGGCACCCTTTGTCCACTCTTCCTCCTGTTAGGTCAGGTATGACATCCTGGCACTGACCCACCAGCCCCAGGCCTGTACCCGGAGGCTGGACCAAAGACTGGTGTGGGCTCTCCCACACCCGGTCCTCTTCCTTGGGGCTCTGTACCCTCCCACTTGGAGTGGTACCCCCTTCCAGGATTGTCAGGGCACCTGTGGCAGGTGATCTGCACAATTCGCCCACCAGTTCAGGGGTGCTATCCTGCAACTGGGGTACCAGGGCAGGGGGGACACCCTGCACCTGGCCCTCTAACCTAGGGTCTAAACCCTCAAGCTGCACCAGGGTCAGAGGCGAGGACTCCCTCCCTCTGCACCCCCTTCCAGAGTACTGCCCACTCCTAACTGGAGTGGTACCCCTAGAAGTGACATGGGTCAGGACACTTATTACAGTGGTCCTACCCTCCAGGTCAGACAGCCTCTGAACCTGGCCTCCCACCCCTGGGACAAACCCATGCGGTTGAACACTTGCCTGACGCACCAGGACTTCCTTGGGAGCTTGCATGCCCCCCTGAGGGTAACACATACTTCCTGTGTTGTGTAACAGTCTGCCTGGCGCAGATCCCCCGTCCCCTGTCCATCTGACAGGGTGCGAAGATCCCCCAGGACAGAAGTGGTGTCACCATGGTCATTCCCTGGGTACGCAGCCCCTCTGGCTAGCCTCTGACCCACTGGTTCTTCCACTGGAGACTCTTTCCCCCTCTCACCCCTCCATCTGGACCTCTGCACCCTCCCAACTGGAGCGGTACTGCCAGACACCAGAACTACTGGATCTCTGCTTACAGAGTCTCCACGTTCTCTAGATACTGGGAGATCCTCCTCAAATGGCCTGCAAGTACAGCCTAGGCCCTCGACCTGATGTTCCCATAAGAAACCATCCAGGCCCTGAGACTTAGTTTCGGGTACCTTGGGACAGAACCAACACTCACTCCTCCTCCTCTGAGGCAGGACATGATCCCCTACACACTTCCCACTACACTGAGACCTAGCTGGGCTACACTGAACCTCTTCCATCACACAGGACTGGAAGTTACCTGAGGCACTCTTGTTGCAATCACTCCCCAATGCTGCTTCAGACCCTCTGGAATCCACCAACGGGTCAGCCTCCAATGTGAGCTCCCTGGGGTCAGAGAACTTACTCTCAAACAGGTGTTGGCATAGCTCTGGAAAGCTTTATAATCACAGTCTATGGGCATAGCTGGCAATGGCTCCCATTGATTTGTTCACATCGCCTACCTTCCCCTCAAGCACCTGTTTCCACTTAAATGTTTAATCGAATAAGATTCCCAAATAATGAAAAGCCGGGACCTTAGCTAGAGTATGGACACCTGCTTTGAATGTTTTAAAGCGGGTTCCCAAGGGCCAACTTTCAAAATGTAGTTTGTGAAGTAGGCCAACAGGACCAACCCGCTGATAACGGCAACAAATCCATCAATCGGGGCCTGTAGGCCCCTCACAGTGTGTGCTATCATAAACCCCGCCATCGGCATGTAAAAGAACTGGAAGTGCTTACCTACTCACTCAGGGACAGTCTGTCTGCAAAAATGTCAAGGCCGCCTCTTGGCCATCAATATATAAGGTAAATAAAAAAGGGGTTAAAATGCATCCGTGGCGTACCCCCCCCCCGGTACAATTAAAATGACATGACTGTCCCGCCCCCTGTGAGTGTCTAACTGCGGCTGTAGTGTGGGCATGGGGCGTCCTTTGTAGATTTACAATAGCAGGCTCGACCCCCCAGGGAATCGAGTAGCGCCCTTCATTTTTTGTGGTTCACCCGGTCGAAGGCCTCGTGAGATCCATAAAACCCAAAAAGAGGGCACCAGATTGAGCAACCGTGTATTTAGCAATTAATAAATAAAAATTCAAGCATTGCCTCGTGGTTGATTTTCCCATTTGGTAGCCATACTGCGAATCAGGAATGATATTATTCAACTCGGACCAATCAGGATGCCTGTTAAGTAAGACCCGCCCCAGGACTTTGACTGTAGAGTCAATGAGAGAGATATGGTGGTAACAATGGCGATTATTCTTATCCCCCTTCTTAAAGATCGGCACAATTGTTGCAGTAGAGCATGATGGTGGCAACCTGTTCCTTACCGCAGCATTTAACACCCTAGTCAATCTGGAGCCCATACATCAGTATTATCCCGGAAAAGATCTGGGGGAACCCCATCAGGACCTGGGGCCTTACTCCGGGCCAGTGCCTCAATACCCACCCGTACTTCATCCAGGGTGAAAATTATAGGAATGTCCGACTGGAATGACATAGAGTTCTAAAGGACAACCAGAGTGCTAACATTTTGTATTTAAGACAAAAGTGATGTACTCCTCCATTCCATTTGTTGGTGTTGGAAATGGGGGGCTCTGGTTGGTGCAGGTAAGTACCAGTGACAAGCAGGGACCCTCACCTCCAGTCAGGGTGGGAAATTATCCCTGGGAATAACCCTTGCTCACCCTCTAGGTGCGTGACGCGAGCAGACAAGGCTAAACTTCGGGGCGCTACAGTTAAGCATTTATGACTACACACAGAAAATCCAATGACCCCCCCACAAATGGACACTGTGGTTCTGAAATTCTGGACCCTACTGTTGTCCCGGTATCGAGACCCGATATCCGTGTCCCGAAACATCAACGTACCATGACGAATTTGGTGTCAACGAACCGATAATGATTAGGACATCATTCCTATGTATTTGCGCTATATATAAATTCCTGTACATGACCCTATCTCAAGGGCAAATCCCTTGCATTGTCCATAATCATATACCCCTTCATAATGGAGTATCTATTCTTCCGGGGTGATGTGTTGGCATAAGACGGGTTTCAGTGGGTCAGAAAAACTGGGTCTGTTTATTACTTGCCAAAATAAAATTCTATCTCACTGTTCACTAGCTTGGGTTAATTCTTCACATGCCTGCCCCTGTAGTGTTTGCCTCTGGTCCTTAAAGTCCGCCTTGTAGTTGGTTCAAAAATCAATCACCCTATCTCCATCCCTGAGGGTCTCTATCGAAGCCTGCTTTAGGAGGCAAAGGGCCTGTTGTAGGGTTCCCCTGATACATAGTCCTACTTAATTCTTAGGAACCTAATGACACTTTTTGTCATATAAATTGTAGTTAGTGTTGTAGAAAGCTAAAATCAAGATACATTTTCTATGTGTTCTCAGTTAATTTCCTCATCAATGCCAGTAAAACATTCTGCTATGCATAGTGAAACATGTACTTCCAAAACCAGCAGCAGTCTGTCAGTTAACTCCCTAGTGATCAACTGCAGCATCCACATAGAGTTCTAAAGGACAACCAGAGTGCTAACATTTTGTATTTAAGACAAAAGTGATGTACTCCTCCATTCCATTTGTTGGTGTTGGAAATGGGGGGCTCTGGTTGGTGCAGGTAAGTACCAGTGACAAGCAGGGACCCTCACCTCCAGTCAGGGTGGGAAATTATCCCTGGGAATAACCCTTGCTCACCCTCTAGGTGCGTGGCGCGAGCAGACAAGGCTAAACTTCGGGGCGCTACAGTTAAGCATTTATGACTACACACAGAAAATCCAATGACCCCCCCACAAATGGACACTGTGGTTCTGAAATTCTGGACCCTACTGTTGTCCCGGTATCGAGACCCGATATCCGTGTCCCGAAACATCAACGTACCATGACGAATTTGGTGTCAACGAATCGATAATGATTAGGACATCATTCCTATGTATTTGCGTCATGATCGAGGCATGCTAACACCCCTGAATCGTAGTTTCCGTCCCAACCCCCAGACTCCATTTTGTAAACGGTATCCATCTTGTGCCTTGCCCTCATGATAAGTCAATTAAAGGTCGAGCTTGATCTAAAAGGACACGTCCTCCTTCCCTGACTTCCCCCTGACCTGTCCCAACTGACTCCATTGCCTTTAGCCAAACCTGTTTTGGCAGCCCCTCGCCCAGTGGCCAAATGCGATAGCATCGATACATAACATTCCTCAAACCATTCACTACATAAAAACAATGCTTTCTACAAACACACACCTGTCCTGTTCCCTGTTTATGGCCAGTTTTATGACTAGGAGGTGCCTTCCTTTATTGGGGCTTCACCGATATCTGATGGGAGTTCCGGGCTTAGCTGAGGAATCTATCACGAATTGGACATCTAAAATACGGGCTTGCCTACATGACTTCGCCCTTTTGCATTATTGTAGAAATATGTGTATAGCCATATCATAAACTTAAGAATTCTTGCTTGCAGCTATTATATTTGTATATAAGGAGAAGGCTGGTTCTGTAAAAACGAACAGTCTCCTGAGAACACATGACCCGTGTTTGTCGTGCTTCTAGGACACCTGTTACTTGGTAGCTATCAATAAAACCTGATCTCTGACTCGACTAGAAGACTCCGTGTTTCTGTGGTCCGGAACAGGGAGAACTCAGAGGTCTTCGGGTGTTATCCCCTGGCACCAAACGGGTTCCTAAAAACCCGTTACCTCAGTTGGCGCCCAACTCGGGCGGTATCAAGCGGCGACGGTCCAAGCCAGATGTTCGTGAGGAGCTTCGTGTGAAAATTCCGGAGGACGGCCAGCCACTTCAGCGACCCCTGTATGTTGACGTGGTTCCGAAGGTCTTTGCTGCGAGGTTCCCCGCATCCCGACGGCTACGAAGGACTGCTGCCCTGACTATCGCCTTGTTTTGGACCCAGTGATCCTTGGTAGAGCGAAACGATAGACGAGTCTTCTAGCGACGTCACCGATCTTCAAATACTTCAGTTAAGTATAAGTGGAGCATCTCCCAGTCCTTAGTTTGTCCTTAGTTTTTGGTATCCTTGAGATACGCCTTGATTTGGTACTTGCAAGCCCCAAAGCCGAAGGACTTGTGTATTCACGAGAAATATCGTAACAGATAATCCTTTGAAGTTTGAAGCTAGACTAGTGAGCAAAGATGCCTGGTTTTAGCAGACTTGGAAACTTGTTTTGTCTTGGTTGTAGTAAGGACTCCCGATTAGAGGATTCCTGTCCGGTTCCTCCGATTGGAACTCCAACATACGAGCTCTACGTAAAGCACGGCGTAGGTCCTATCACATATAATGAAGTGTGGATAAAATAACCCGCAAGGATGGTGTTTTAAAATGGCCCCAATATGGTAGTTTCGACTCAGAAATATTAGATAACCTAGAGGTCAAATTATTTAAGAGAAAAGCCCGGCCGGCGATGTTTGACTCTTTTCGCTTATGGCGCAAAGAAGCCAAACAGAAAGAAATAAAGTTAGCAAAAAGGAATAAAAGAGGTATGTCAATGGTGCAAGCTGCCGTTGCATACAGGGATAACGAGGAAGAGCAAGAAAACGAACAAATACTTAGGAGCAAGAAACTAGCAGTAGATAAATGCTACCCGATGTTACCAAATAAGGGACAAGGTCGAGAGGAAGGATCCGAGAAAGATCCATTAATGTCCCTCTTATTAAGCTCACCTCCACCGTATGCGTTAGACGCTACTACAACGCCAAAGCGTTTTTCTATACCACGCCCCGGCGCACGAAACACAGCTCTTGCACACACGCCAGCTACTCTTCAGCTGGTTCCTACTTCTCCGGCGCAGCCTTCTCAAAGGCCGCCATCTTTGCTACATACTCCGTCTACTTCTACCACTTTGCCTACAGCTCCAACTGTTCCCTATGATACTACGTCTGTCACTGTTTCAACTTCCTCTACTATTGCCTCTACTTCTTCTTTGCCTCAGCCTGTTTTCTCCGATGCACTTGCTCCTCCGCAAGCTTCTCCTTCTATTAGACAAAGAGTGACAGGTACCGTCACTGGTCTGCTTTCACCTTTCTTCGGGTCGCCTAGAACGACCCCTAAAACAGAACATAGACAGTTGCGTAGTCAACTGCCTGATTACGAGGAAAGACGAGTGCTGAATGAATTAGCACGCCAATGGATTACGGATACTGTTAGATATGATGTTCAGTCTGTTATGGAAGTTTTCCGTCAATGGAATGCACCCACTCAGAGATACGTATTCGAAGAAATGTGTGTATATCTAAGCGAAGATGTAAAGACAAATGATCCCAAATATACAATGAACGAACTATGGCGTACACGCTTTAAGTTCTATGAAGGTATGATTATAGGTGCAGATGTTGAGAAAGCGATAGAATTATTGCTCTCTTATAGGAGTAAAGGAAACGTCTCTAGACCATGTCATGAAGACGATGCACCAGACGGGAAAAGAGCGAGACAGTACCCCATGAGAGAGGTTCCTCCGGTTTGGAGGGAAGGTGATGCGAATGCGAATCCACCGATTCTGCCTCATTTCCAGCGTGTATGGGTACATGTCCCCTGGAAAAGATCCGATGTCTTAGCGCTAAAGCAGACATTGCCTGATCCTCGTAAAAACCCGACTGGGTATTACAAGGAGTTATCGCAAACTGCAAGCTCATGTATAATGAATTTAGCGGACATAGACATGTTGTTCGGGAACGTTGTTCCACATCCTCTATGGAGCAAAATACGTCATACGAACCATGACCAAGAACTAGGTGACTCATGGGCGAACATTGCCGCTATCGATGCTAGACAAATTGGTGGTTCTAAACCTGAGCCGTTAATAGCTGAACTTCCCGGTCGAATTATCGCGTACATGAAAACGATAATGCCCGAGGTACGCGTAAACTGGGACAAGCTATCTGCGTGCAAGCAGAAGAAAGATGAGAATGTGTCTGACTTTTTCACAAGATTTGAGGAGACTTTCACCGATCATAGTGGTCAGGATATGGCTACCGAGGGTGGTCAAAGATTGTTTGTAGACAAGTTCGTACATAATTTAATCCCTGAACTGTGTAATAAACTAAAAGATTCAGAGAGTGCTTGGGCTGTCTCTACGTCAGCTCAAATTTTAGCTACAGCCCAGTACTATGAAAATAGGCGCAAAGACGAGCTAAATAAAGTCGACAAAAAGACAAAAGATTTAAAAACTAAAGTTCTTCTCCAGCAAGCTTATCCGCCTCGTACGGCTAGTCAGCCCAATTATCAACCACAACAGCAGTAGTCGAGAAACGCGCAAGGAAACGAGTTTTCCGACCAGCGTATTGCTTATGGCCCGAATCAATGTGCGTATTGCAAGGAAGAGGGTCACTTTAAAAGTAATTGTCCTGCTCTTGCGCGACGTCTGAGCGGTGCTTCAGGTGTAAGGGGAAGAGGTGTTCAACATGCCCCTAGAGGTAGGGGCCGTGGAAATTTCACGCAGAATACAACTTCTTTTCCGCCTCAGAATTCGATGAACAGCTTTGACCAACAGAACAATGCATCATCTAGGTCAGCTCAGTACTATGCTGACGACTATTACACCGAACACGAAAATGAGGGTAATGATTGCTAGGACAGCCATGGACAAAGAGAAGGAGTTGTTTTAGTTCCAGAAGATCAGAATGGACCTTATGTCGAGGTAATCACCTCAGGAGTGTCAGAGCCATTTCTGCTGGATACTGGTGCTACAAAAAGTTCTATCATGCACTCAAAACTTCCTGGCGCACCTTTGTCCGGCGAAATGAATGTTTCAGTAGGTTTCTCTGGTGCCCCTGTTAGAAACCCGATTTCCAGTCCTGTATCTCTTTCTATTGGCCCGTGCGAATTAGAAGCACCCCTCATTCTTACCACAGGTTGCGGTGAAAATTTGTTAGGTTTGGATTTGCTAAAAAGGTTATATGCGACTTTGTACTGTTCACCATTGGGAGTACAGCTTACTTTAGGTAAGAAAATAGTTTCTCCAATGTATGTGTCAAAAGAAAGTATTGCAACTGAATTGTCGTGTCTTCCTGATGTATTCTGGGCAAACGGCTCTAATGATATAGGTCGTTTGGAGATAGCACCGTATGTCATAACGTTGAAAGCCAACGTTAGGTTGCCACGTATTCCCCAATACAAAATATCTAGCGAATGTGAAAAGGCGTTATTGACGATTGTCTATGACCTGATTGATAAAGACGTCATCGAAGAAACAACAGGAAATGTTTGTAACAGTCCCGTCTTACCGGTTTTAAAACGTACCAATCCTTCACAGCCCCCTGTGTATAGGTTCGTGATCGACCTCAGAGAAGTGAACAAGATAGTTATCCCACAGTTTCCAGTTGTCCCCGATATTACTGCTTTATTGACGATGGTTCCAGCTTCAGCAAATTGGTTCTCGGTGATCGACCTAAAGAACGCTTTCTTCAGCATCCCGATTGCTGAGGAGAGTAGGGATATTTTTGGATTTAATTTAGGAGGACGAAGCTTCCGCTTCAAGTGCGCTCCTCAGGGCTACTGCGAAAGCCCTTCAATATTCAGTCAGGCCCTGAAAACACAACTAGACACGATTGTTCTACCGAATGGTTCAACTCTGATTCAGTACGTAGACGATCTGCTGATCGCTGCAGACACTGAAGAGATTTGCAAGAAAGCTATGTTATCATTATTGCATCACTTATGTGATATGAAGCACAAAGTCTCTCTTTCCAAACTACAATTTTGCCGACAAGAAGTAACCTACTTAGGTCACATCTTGTCGAAGGAGGGAAGGAGACTGACACCAGAAAGAATACAGGCAATCGCAGAACTGAGTGCCCCAAGGATACAGAGAGAGTTTCGAGCCTTCTTGGGCATTACATCGTACTGTAGACAATGGATACCGAATTTCTCACTACTAGCTAAACCCTTGCTGGCACTACTCTGCAAAGACACGCCAAATCCTATGCCTTGGTCTGAAGATTGCCAGACGAGTTTCCACGAGTTGCGTGATGCGTTGTGTTCGGCTCCTGTGTTGGGAAACCCCAACTACAGCAAGCCTTTTACATTATATGTCCATGAGAAGGAAGGGTGTGCCTTATCAGTTTTAACACAACATTTTGGGGACAGACAGCGCCCATGCGCGTATTTTTCGGCAACTCTAGACCCTGTGGCTAAAGCCCTACCAAGTTGTCTGAGGGCTACCGCCGCAGCAGCTGTCTGCATCCGACAATCTGCTGGATTAGTCATGAATAATACTCTGATCGTTATGGTTCCGCATGCAGTAGACATTTTACTAAACAGGACAAAGACACAACACCTTACCAGCGCTCGACTATCCAGTTACGAACTTACACTGCTAGCAAGTCACATCCACATAAAGAGGTGTGATACACTGAACCCCGCAACGTTATTGCCCATTCCGACAGGAACAGACGAGATTGATAGGCATGACTGCTGTTTTAGGACAGAAGAAGAGACAAAAGGGAGAGTAGACTTACAGGACACTCCCCTTCCTGAATGCAACGATATTTTATGGGTTGATGGTTCATGCTTCAAGTTGCCGAATGGTGATACGACTGCAGCATATGCCGTAACGACATTACACACCATTATAGAGACTGCGCGCATTTCCCATAATTCTGCACAAGCTGCAGAGCTAATTGCGCTTACCAGAGCATGTGTGCTAGCAAAAGGAAAGCGAGTGAATGTGTACACTGACAGCCAATACGCCTTTGGTGTGGCTCACAGTTTTGGGAGATTGTGGCGTGAACGTGGATTTCTTACGTCACATGGTGCAAAGATACAACATGGTCAGCTAGTTAATGAGCTCCTCCAGTCACTGACCTTGCCACTACAAGTTGCTATTGTAAAATGCAGTGCACACAAAAAGATTCAGGATGATGTTGGCCGCGGGAATGCATTTGCAGACGAGGTTGCAAAAGAGACTGCAAGGAACACAATGAGTCGGATGTATGTTGTAGGTCCCGCTAGATGGATTACTGATGTGGGAATGTGTGAGGACACCATTGAAAGCGTGAAATCTATACAAGCCGAGGCAACTGAGAAAGAGGTGAATGAATGGAGGGAAAGTAAGGGTAGGTTAGATGCGAATGGTTGTTGGGTCGAATTGTCAGAACACCAGCGATGGCTATTACCTAACGCATATGTACTCGCAGTAGTAACAATGGCTCACGGATTCGCACACATCAGTTCGAGAGGAATCTGTAAAGTATTGGCCCCAGTATGGCAAAATAGCAATATCCCGAAATATGCAGAGAATGTGGTCAGAAACTGTATGGTGTGTTTGAAGTACAATCCCGGTAGGGGAACCCCAACTCCAGCTGGTCATTTTGCGCCTCCAACGTATCGGTTCGAGGTTTTGCAGCTCGATTTCATTCACATGGAGAGATGCAACAATCTGAAGTATGTGCTCGTTGTTGTTTGCGCTTTCTCCAGGTGGGTGGAAGCGTACCCCCTTAAGGACAATACAGCCTTGTCAACTGCCAAAGCCCTTGTCAAAGAGTTCTTCCCGAGATTTGGCATGCCTAGAATCGTTTGGAGCGATAATGGAAGTGAATTCGTAGGACGCGTGATGAAGAGAGTGTGTGAGTGTTTGGGCATCCAACAAAAATTCCACTCTGCGAATCACCCCCAATCAGCTGGATTAGTAGAGTGCTACAATGGCACTTTGAAGCTCAAATTAGCCAAAATCCAAGCCAGTACAGGTCTTAAATGGCCTGACGCCTTGCCCCTAGCACTCTTGTCAACGAGAATGACAGTCCATTCCAGATTAGGACTTAGCCCCCATGAGATAGTGTTTGGCCGCCCAGCCAACGTCTGGGGCGTGCCAAGGCCAAACAAACTTAGCGAAATAGAGCACCCCGTACTGCTTGACTATTTGTGCGAATTGACAACTAAATTGCGTGTTTTACACCAACAGGTTCACAGTTCCTCTCCGCCAGCCTCTGACGATCCAGGTCACTCCATCGCACCCGGCTCGTGGGTCTTGGTGCGGAATTTTCAGCGCACAAACAACGGACAGCCGAGGTGGACCGGACCTTACCTGGTACTTCTTTCCACGAGATCAGCGGTTCGGGTGGAAGGCAAAAAGAACTGGGTGCACGGGACCCATTGTAAACGGGTCCCTCTGCCCCTTCCATACGACCGGTGGGTCAACGAAGGAATTGCCGACTCCGAGACAGAATCCATACCTCGTTTCATCCCTTTCAGCGATGCACGTCTAAAAGAAACTGGTACCGAAAAGGAGAGTGATCATATTTTACAAGGATTTGTGCCACAGTCTATGCAGTTGGACACTACTGAACCTGAGACATTGTTTGAAGACACTTCCGTACCTGGGAAACGACGGTACAACTTGAGATCTAACCCCAGAGACTAATAAAAGAGCAAACTAATGTGATTTCTTTTCCCCTAAGAACTATTTTTTTTTATTCTTCAGCTCTCTCGTCCCAGGGAACTAGCTCATTTTTGATTTTCGAACCGCCATCCGGTTCTGCTGCTAGGGTCGCGGTTGAAGTCTGGGGAGTGCAACTGGGGACGTTTAGGTCAACGGTTCTGGTTGGTCCAAGGGAGTTACCCCGGACTGAACAGAGCGCACTCCCTGGGAGAACCAACCTACCACCGCGGGCAGCAACTAGAGGATGGAGTTTCCTAGGGTAAAGAGACCTACCAGACTCACGAACTTTGAAAGACAATTATGCACTGTACTGGCCAAAAGAAAGTTTTTGATAACATGTATTTTAATGTTGTGTAGCATAACGATGTTTTTGACTGGCTATACTCTATTCGTATTCCAAGTTACCTTTTCAAATGACACCCGGCCACAGCCTCCTCCTACTATCTCTCCACACTACTTTCACCCTCTACCTGAACACGAATCTGCCAGAAGACTCGAATTTGTAAATAACTCATTCATTCAACTCCTACACCAACACCAGTCCATCATGAACACATCGAACTGTTGGATATGTGGACTCATGCCACACACGACTGATAAGGGTATCCCATACTTCATCCTGCCATTCAGCTATTATGGTTCTCTGTGGGCTTTCCAGACCATGTTCCTATTCGCCCTAGAACCATACCCGACACGGTCTACTGAAAGTGACTCCAGTAACAAGGCACTAATAGCAGGGATAAGAAATATGAGTAGAGAGTTCGACACCTATCTTACGATTCCCAAAGATGAACTCACTCCGTACACTCGTTGGAACGTAACTAAATATGGGGTTTAACTGAGTAAGAGCCAGACAGCAAAGAAATCCCGCCCAGTTTGGATAGTACCCAACCGAGGTCACTTATGTTTACAAGGTATCGGCAGGGATCCCAAAGCACAATTAGGAAAGAGTATATGCACGGAAACCTATGTATTCGCTTCTCGAACTTCCCCTATACTCTTAGCAGCCAAAGGCACGTATTTCGTCTGCCATGACCAAGCCCACACCTGGTTGCCCCCTGACTTCTCAGGTACCTGCTTTATCGCATTTCTGCTGCCTCCCACCTACACGGCCAGAGCAGATTACCATCGGACAAGGACAGCTAGAGGTGTCGTGAGTAAAGACGACACCGCGGGTCAGGAATTCGCTGACTTCGCAAAGGGTTTTCTGCCATTTTGGGGGCCTATGGTGAACAGCAGGAATATTCGCCAGTTATCAAGGATAGTTGAATCCGCCGTGAGTACAACGGCCGGAGCTCTTGGCAACTTGACGACCGAACTTCAGTCGGATCGACTTATGACCCTTCAGAACCGAGTTGCCCTAGATATCATACTCGCCGATCGTGGTGGTGTGTGTAGAGTGATCCAATCCAGTTGCTGCATTTTCATCCCTGATAACGCACCGACAGTGTACCAGGCCATCTCTAAGTTACACGAGATATCTGGTTCCCTTCACGTAGAAAAAGGGGACTGGTCCTTATTAGGGTGGTTCTGGGGACTGATCGCCACCTGGGGATGGAAAACACTGATCTTCATTGGGATGATCTTAGCACTTCTGTTTATGTTCTGCCTATGTGTACAGTGCGCTCCGGCACTATGTGGCCTCTGTGCTACCTCATGTGTACGGAAGCCTGTGTCAAGGGACGAACTGAGCAACAGAATGATGCTACAGCAGCATCTCCACGAATTCCTCCATACAGATTTAGACTCGGATTTACATGAATCATTGCCTTATATGAGGGCAAAAGGAGGGTCTGTGGTTCTGAAATTCTGGACCCTACTGTTGTCCCGGTATCGAGACCCGATATCCGTGTCCCGAAACATCAACGTACCATGACGAATTTGGTGTCAACGAACCGATAATGATTAGGACATCATTCCTATGTATTTGTGTCATGAGGCATGCTAACACCCCTGAATCGTAGTTTCCGTCCCAACCCCCAGACTCCATTTTGTAAACGGTATCCATCTTGTGCCTTGCCCTCATGATAAGTCAATTAAAGGTCGAGCTTGATCTAAAAGGACACGTCCTCCTTCCCTGACTTCCCCCTGACCTGTCCCAACTGACTCCATTGCCTTTAGCCAAACCTGTTTTGGCAGCCCCTCGCCCAGTGGCCAAATGCGATAGCATCGATACATAACATTCCTCAAACCATTCACTACATACAAACTATGCTTTCTACAAACACACACCTGTCCTGTTCCCTGTTTATGGCCAGTTTTATGACTAGGAGGTGCCTTCCTTTATTGGGGCTTCACCGATATCTGATGGGAATTCCGGGCTTAGCTGAGTAATCTATCACGAATTGGACATCTAAAATACGGGCTTGCCTACATGACTTCGCTCTTTTGCATTATTGTAGAAATATGTGTATAGCCATATCATAAATTTAAGAATTCTTGCTTGCAGCTATTATTTTTGTATATAAGGAGAAGGCTGGTTCTGTAAAAACGAACAGCCTCCTGAGAACACATGACCCGTGTTTGTCGTGCTTCTAGGACACCTGTTACTTGGTAGCTATCAATAAAACCTGATCTCTGACTCGACTAGAAGACTCCGTGTTTCTGTGGTCCGGAACAGGGAGAACTCAGAGGTCTTCGGGTGTTATCCCCTGGCACCAAACGGGTTCCTAAAAACCCGTTACCTCAACACCAGACTGTAAGTTGTATCAAAAATACGGGTACTTTATGTAAAAGATATAAAATATGTTGCAGTAATTATCACAAGACAGATAACGCCACTACGATATGGCCACAGTGCTTACTTATTCCTAAGAGTTCTTTTGTTGGTTTTACCAGGGTTTGTTGCTGTGTCCCGGGTGCTTCACACTGAGGGACACGACCCTCGTAGATTTACTGTGTGCAGGGAAAGAAAACATCGCGGCCCCTGAGTCCGGGGGGACGAGGCTCACAAGTCTCGATAAATCACAGGCAGGGAAAGAAAACGTTGCGGACCCTGAGTCCGGGGGGGACGAGGCGCACAAGTCTCGATAAATCACAGGCAGGGAAAGAAAACTTTGCGGACCCTGAGTCCGGAGGGGGAAGAGGCGCACAGTTCACTGCACCCCTTGCGACTCTGGGTGCTTCGCTTCTGTCCTTGGGCAGCGGGGTGAAGCGGGGGAGGCGGCGCGGCACTCTGCGGCAGGTACGGAATGTGCCGGGTGCGAGGCGGCCTCCATGTGGTGCGGTGTGGTTGCTAGTGCGCACCATACTGGGCTTCACGGCGTAGCTGTGGGGGTTTGTAGAGGGCACCGGGCGGTATCCCCATCGAGGTGCGCCTTGAAATACACACCTTCCGGACTGGGCAAAGGCGCAAGCGGGGAGAGGCGACGTCTGATGCCTCGCAGATGTCCCAGCCTGTCTTTTCCAGCGGTGGGGGCTCTTTAGCGGAGTGCGGCTCCGGGGGGAGACATGGGCAGGGTGCGGGGCGGTCCGGCCGAGCGGGCACAGATCCTGGGGGGAGCAGTGGGGGCTCAAGGCGGAGGCGGCCAGGCACGAGCTGCCGAGGGGCATGATGCGGGCGGCCCAGGCGGAGCAGGCACAGCGTCAGGAGGAGCGGTGCGGCTCTAGGCGGGGGCGGCCGGGCACGAGCTGCAGAGGGGAGAGCGAGGCACTCCAGAGGGGGGCCCAGCAGCAGGTCAGGGAGGATCAGGCAGAGTCCAATGGTCCTGGGACTCTGGTCAGGGGGCCAGCTCAGCTAAAGGCCCTTGGAGATTGTCAGAGGCCCCATGGTTTGCAGGAATAAGGCCAGGGGAGTCAAGGGGTCATTGCAGGTTTCTTCTTGTCTTCTTAGCAGCAAGGTCCTTTTTCCTCCAGCAGAGATTCTTCTTTGGGCTGACAGGATCTGATCTCTTGGGAGCAGGGCTCCGTCTTTTATACAGTATTTCTTTTGTCTCGCAAGGCCAGGGGGGTCTTTGCATAGTTCCTTTCAGTCTCTGAGCACTTTGTTGTGCAGAGTCTGCCTTCTGCTTTCAGGGTGTGGGGCAGGGACAGCAGACGCTCCGCAGGAGGTGGAGCCAGCATTGAGATGCCAAGTACAATCAGGAGCACTTAGTTGACAGTCTTCCCTCTTCCTGGGCCTGGTGTCGGGCAGAGTCATCAGTCGCTCCCCAGGAGGTGGAGCCAGCATTGTGGTGGCAGAGCACAGCCCTATTCGGAGTCAAGGGGCACTCCCACCACCTGTCATCCCTAGCCCTGTCACTCACACAACCCAGACAGCAGATACACATCCTGGCAGAGGCGGGCTGAAATGGTTAGGCAAGCAGATGCTTACTTTCTAAAAGTAGCATTTGCAAACCCAGGATATTAAAATAAACTTTACTAAAAGAAGTATTTTACTATTCTGAGTTCAGGCATACTAAACTTGACTTTCTACCATGTTCCCTGAGCCTGCTGAGATTATAGGGTGTAATAATTCCAGCAGCCCATCTTGGCCTATGAGAACAGGTAGCCTTACAATAGTGAAAAACAAAAATGGCTCTGATTCACTATTAGGACATGCCACACACATCAGGGCTTGTCCTACCTTATGCTTACAATGCACCCTGCCCTTGGGCCTACCATAGGGGTGACTAACATGAAGTAAAGGGAAGGTTTAGGGGCTGGCAAGTGTGTGCACTTGCCCAGCCAGCATGACAGTACCAGACTGCACGCAGGTTCTGCAATGGCAGACCTTAGACACATTTTAAAAGGCTGCTTCTGTGGGTGGCACAACCAGCGCTGCAGGCCCACTAGCAGTATTTGTATTTACAAGCCCTGGCACTCCTGGTGCACTTTACTCGGGACGGACAGTAAATCAATTAAGCCAAACATGGAAACCAATCACATATAGAAATTTACAGTAGGGAGAGCATATGCACTTTAGCACTGGTCAGCAGTGGTAAGGTGCCCAGAGTCCTTAAACCAATAAAAACAGGTCAGAGAGAATATTGGAGGAAGGCAAAAAGTTCAGGGATGACCCTGCAGAGAGGGCCAAGTCCAACACAACCCCCTTCCAGCCAAAACGCAGGCCAGACCAATCACTACTGTGATGGGCTTCCCTGCTTAGGGTGATAGAACATGGACCTGGCCGGCAACAGCAGGGGCATATTCCAGTTCTACGCCAATCTGAATCTATTTCAAACCCTCTGTTCATACTCTCAGGGTCCATCAAGCCAATCCATGCGGAACCCTTCTCTTCACCTGTTTACACCACCTGTTCAGCATCTAACCTTAACTTGCTCACAGGTGTGTCCCAACAGACAGTCAGCAAGGTACAGTGCCCACTGACAGTAGTCAGGGATGAGACACAGGCCTCATGCCTCTCAGGGCTCTCAAAGCTCTGTGGCCTCAGAGAGCGGGGGCAGTGGCCCCAGGTGCTTGGCACCCTTTGTCCACTCTTCCTCCTATTAGGTCAGGTATGACATCCTGGCACTGACCCACCAGCCCCAGGCCTGTACCCGGAGGCTGGACCAATGACTGGTGTAGGCTCTCCCACACCCGGTCCTCTTCCTTGGGGCTCTGTACCCTCCCACTCGGAGTGGTACCCCCTTCCAGAATTGTCAGGGCACCTGTGGCAGGTGATCTGCACAATTTGCCTACCAGTTCAGGGGTGCTATCCTGCAACTGGGGTACCAGGGCAGGGGGGACACCCTGCACCTGGCCCTCTAACCTAGGGTCTAAACCCTCAAGCTGCACCAGGGTCAGAGGCGAGGACTCCCTTCCTCTGCACCCCCTTCCAGAGTACTGCCCACTCCCAACTGGAGTGGTACCCCTAGAAGTGACATGGGTCAGGACACTGATTACAGTAGACCTACCCTCCATGTCATACAGCCTCTGAACCTGGCCTCCTACGCCTGGGACGAACCCATGCGGTTGAACACTTGCCTGGCGCACCAGGACTTCCTTGGGAGCTTGCATGCCCCCCTGAGGGTAACACATACTTCCTGTGTTGTGTGACAGTCTGCCGGGTGCAGATCCCCTGTCCCCTGTCCATCTGACAGGGCGCAAAGATCCCCCAGGACAGAAGTGGTGTCACAATGGTCATTCCCTGGGGACGCAACCCCTCTGGCTGGCCTCTGACCCACTGGTTCTTCCACGGGGGACTCTTTCCCCCTCTCACCCCTCCATCTGGACCTCTGCACCCTCCCAACTGGAGCGGTACTGCCAGACACCAGAACTACTGGAGCTCTGCTTACAGAGTCTCCACATTCTCTAGATACTGGGAGATCCTCCTCAAATGGCCTGCAAGTACAGCCTAGGCCCTCGACCTGATGTTCCCATAAGAAACCATCCAGGCCCTGAGAATGGGTTTCGGGTACCTTGGGACAGAACCCACACTCACTCCTCCTCCTCTGAGGCAGGATGTGATCCCCTACACCCTTCCCACTACACTGAGACCTAGCTGGGCTACACTGAACCTCTTACATCACACAGGACTGGAAGTTACCTGAGGCACTCTTGTTGCAATCACTCCCCAATGCTGCTTCAGACCCTCTGGAATCCACCAACGGGTCAGCCTCCAATGTGTGCTCCTTGGGGTCAGAGAACTTACTCTCAAACAGGTGTTGGCATAGCTCAGGAAAGCTTTATAATCACAGTCTATGGGCATAGCTGGCAATGGCTCCCATTGATTTGTTCACATCGCCTACCTTCCCCTCTAGCACCTGTTTCCACTTAAATGTTTAATCGAATAAGATTCCCAAATAATGAAAAGCCGGGACCTTAGCTAGAGTATGGACACCTGCTTTGAATGTTTTAAAGCGGGTCCCCAAGGGCCAACTTTCAAAATGTAGTTTGTGAAGTAGGCCAACAGGACCAACCCGCTGATAACGGCAACAAATCCATCAAGCGGGGCCTGTAGGCCCCTCACAGTGTGTGCCATCATAAACCCCGCCATCGGCATGGAAAAGAACTGGAAGTGCTTACCTACTCACTCAGGGACAGTCTGTCTGCAAAAAATGTCAAGGACGCCTCTTGGCCATTAATATATAAGGTAAATAAAAAAGGGGTTAAAATGCATCCGTGGCGTACCCCCCCCCCCCGGTACAATTAAAATGACAAGACGGTCCCGCCCCCTGTGAGTGTCTAACTGCGGCTGTAGTGTGGGCATGGGGCGTCCTTAGTAGATTTACAATAGCAGGCTCGACCCCCCAGGGAATTGAGTAGCGCCCTTCATTTTTTGTGGTTCACCCGGTCGAAGGCCTCGTGAGATCCATGAAACCCAAAAAGAGGGCACCAGATTGAGCAACCGTGTATTTAGCAATTAATAAATAAAGATTCAAGCATTGCCTCGTGGTTGATTTTCCCATTTGGAAGCGATACTGCGCATCAGGGATGATATTATTCAACTCGGCCCAATCAGGAAGCCTGTTAAGTAAGTCCCGCCCCAGGACTTTGACTGTAGAGTCAATGAGAGAGATATGGTGGTAACAATGGCGATTATTCTTATCCCCCTTCTTAAAGATCGGCACAATTGTTGCAGTAGAGCATGATGGTGGCAACCTGTTCCTTACCGCAGCATTTAACACCCTAGTCAATCTGGAGCCCATACATCAGTATTATCCCGGAAAAGATCTGGGGGAACCCCATCAGGACCTGGGGCCTTACTCCGGGCCAGTCCCTCAATACCCACCCGTACTTCATCCAGGGTGAAAATTATAGGAATGTCCGACTGAGATGAACCTTTCTTAAGGGCAAATCCCTTGCATTGTCCATAATCATATACCCCTTCATAATGGGGTATCTATTCTTCCGGGGTGATGTGTTGGCATAAGACGGGTTTCAGTGGGTCAGAAAAACAGGGTCTGTTTATTACTTGCCAAAATAAAATTCTATCTCACTGCTCACTAGCTTGGGTTAATTCTTCACATGCCTGCCCCTGTAGTGTTTGCCTCTGGTCCTTAAAGTCCGCCTTGTAGTTGGTTCAAAAATCAATCACCCTATCTACATCCCTGAGGGTCTCTATCGAAGCCTGCTTTAGGAGGCAAAGGGCCTTTTGTAGGGTTCCCCGGATACATAGTCCTACTTAATTCTTAGGAACCTAATGACACTTTTTGTCATATAAATTGTAGTTAGTGTTGTAGAAAGCTAAAATTAAGATACATTTTCTATGTGTTCTCAGTTAATTTCCTCATCAATGCCAGTAAAACATTCTGCTTTACATAGTGAAACATGTACTTCCAAAATCAGCAGCAGTCTGTCAGTTAACTCCCTAGTGATCAACTGCAGCATCCACATAGAGTTCTAAAGAACAACTAGAGTGCTAACATTTTGTATTTAAGACAAAAGTGATGTACTCCTCCATTCCATTTGTTGGTGTTGGAAATGGGGGGCTCTGGTTGGCGCAGGTAAGTACCAGCCACAAGCAGGGACCCTCACCTCCAGGCAGGGTGGGAGATTACCCCTGGGAATAACCCTTGCTCACCCTCTAGGTGCTTGGCGCGAGCAGACAAGGCTAAACTTCGGGGCGCTACAGTTTAGCATTTATGATTACACACAGCAAATCCAATGATTCCCCCACAAATGGACACCGGACTGTAAATTGTATCAAAAATACGGGTACTTTATGTAAAAGATATAAAATATGTTGCAGTAATTATCACAAGACAGATAACGCTACTACGATATGGCCACAGTGCTTACTTATTCCTAAGAGTTTTTTTGTTGGTTTTACCAGGGTTTGTTGCTGTGTTCGGGTGCTTCACACTGAGGGACACGACCCTCGCAGATTTACTGTGTGCAGGGAAAGAAAACGTCCCGGACCCTGAGTCCGGGGGGGACGAGGTGCACAAGTCTCGATAAATCACAGGCAGGGAAAGAAAACGTTGCGGACCCTGAGTCCAGAGGGGGGAAGAGGCGCACAGTTCACTGCACCCCTTGCGACTCTGGGTGCTTCGCTTCTGTCCTTGGGCTGCGGGGTGAAGCGGGGGAGGCAGCGCGGCACTCTGCGGCGGGTACGGAATGTACCGGCAGAGTCCTGGGTGCGAGGCGGCCTCCACGTGGTGCGGTGCGGTTGCTAGTGCGCACCGTACTGGGCTTCATGGCGTAGCTGTGGGGGTTTGTAGAGGGCACCGGGCGGTATCCCTAGCGAGGTGTGCCTTGAAATACACACCTTCCGGAAGGGGCAAAGGCGCAAGCGGGGAGAGGCGACGTGTGATGCCTCGCAGATGTCCCAGCCTGTCTTTTCCAGCGGTGGGGGCTCTTTAGCGGAGTGCGGCTCCGGGGGGAGACATGGGCAGGGTGCGGGGCGGTCCGGCCGAGTGGGCACGGCTCCTGAGGGGAGCAGTGGGGGCTCAAGGCGGGGGCGGCCAGGCACGAGCTGCCGAGGGGCATGATGCGGGCGGCCCAGGCGGAGCAGGCACGGCGTCAGGAGGAGCGGTGCGGCTCTAGGCGGAGGCGGCCGGGCACGAGCTGCAGAGGGGAGAGCGAGGCACTCCAGAGGGGGGCCCAGCAGTGGGTCAGGGAGGATCAGGCAGAGTCTAATGGTCCTGGGACTCTGGTCAGGGGACCAGCTCGGCTAAAGGCCCTTGGAGATCGTCAGAGGCCCCGTGGTTTGCAGGAATAAGGCTAGGGGAGTCAAGGGGTCCTTGCAGGTTTCCTCTTGTCTTCTTAGCAGCAAGGTCATTTTTCCTCCAGCAGAGATATTTCTTTGGGCTGACAGGATCTGATCTCTTGGGAGCAGGGCTCCGTCTTTTATACAGTATTTCTTTTGTCTCGCCAGGCCAGGGGAGCCTTTGCATAGTTCCTTTCAGTCTCTGAGCACTTTGTTGTGCAGAGTCTGCCTTCTGCTTTCAGGGTGTGGGGCAGGGACAGCAGACGCTCCGCAGGAGGTGGAGCCAGCATTGAGTTGCCAAGTACAATCAGGAGCACTTTGTTGACAGTCTTCCCTCTTCCTGGGCCAGGTGTGGGGCAGAGTCATCAGTCGCTCCCCAGGAGGTGGAGCCAGCATTGTGGTGGCAGAGCACAGCCCTATTCAGAGTCAAGGGGCACTCCCACCACCTGTCATCCCTAGCCCTGTCACTCACACAACCCAGAAAGCAGATACACATCCTGGCAGAGGCGGGCTGAAATGGTTAGGCAAGCAAATGCTAACTTTCTAAAAGTAGCATTTGCAAACCCAGGATATTAAAATAAACTTTACTAAAAGAAGTATTTTATTATTCTGAGTTCAGGCATACTAAACTTGACTTTCTACCGTGTTCCCTGAGCCTGCTGGGATTATAGGGTGTAATAATTCCAGCAGCCTATCTTGGCCTATGAGAACAGGTAGCCTTACAATAGTGAAAAACTAAAATGGCTGTGATTCACTATTAGGACATGCCACACACATCAGGGCTTGTCCTACCTTATGCTTAGAATGCACCCTGCCCTTGGGCCTACCAAAGGGGTGACTAACATGAAGTAAAGGGAAGGTTTAGGGGCTGGCAAGTGTGTGCTCTTGCCCAGCCAGCATGACAGTACCAGACTGCACGCAGGTTCTGCAATGGCAGACCTTAGACACATTTTAAAAGGCTGCTTCTGTGGGTGGCGTAATCAGCGCTGCAGGCCCACTAGCAGTATTTGTATTTACAAGCCCTGGCACTCCTGGTGCACTTTACTGGGGACTGACAGTAAATCAAATAAGCCAAACATGGAAACCAATCACATATAGCAATTTACAGTAGGGAGAGCATATGCACTTTAGCACTAGTCAGCAGTGGTAAGGTGCCCAGAGTCCTTAAACCAACAAAAACAGGTCAGAGAGAATATTGGAGGAAGGCAAAAAGTTCAGGGATGACCCTGCAGAGAGTCCCAAATCCAAAAGTTGGAATAGGATCTGTTGAATGTAAACCCTTTCCTCTGGAGCAGGCTAAAGTAAATGAGCACTAAAATGTTAATGCAGGCGTGAAACCAAGGGTGAAAAACGTGAGGGGAGAGATGTGTGAGGGGAGTCATTTGAGGGACATGTATTTTTAAACGGGCTACAAACAGTTAAAGAGGGAGATGTCTGCACGCGTGCAGCATCTCTTTCCCACAACGGCGTGTGGGTGTTCGCATAGGGCTGGGTGCAGGACCAGACACGAACCATTGCTGCACATGGTCAGGGGCCGTGCGCTGCGGGGGTTGGCTGCCTGCTGAGAATTGGGTGCATGGCCTGGCCATGATGCTAGCCCTGCGGCAGCCTCCACCTTGTATGCCGAAATGCCATGCCCAGGACTGTTTCAGTGCCAGCAGAAGGTTGGGCTCAGACCCTGCATACGGCCAACCCACCGCTGCACATGGCTAAAGGCATGTGCAGTGTGAGTTGGCACACAGGCTAATTTAAAATAGGATCCACAAAACCCCAGAAATTCACTGAAAAAAACAAAAGTTGAACTGACATTATTATAATTAGGTGTAGAAATGAGACAAGAACTAATGTTTAAAAACTTCAAAAAACATTGAAAAACACCAGTTATAATTTAGTCAACTAACTACAACTACTCCTATGAGAGGACATATGCATTTAATGCATATGTCCTCTCATAGTACATCACTCATGACATGATAAATAGCATCCTTAATGATATCACTCATTAGATTTAAACAACAATATTGCTCTAACTACTGAGTACCACAGTCCCCAAGGTAATATACTCAATGGTACTGACACTTCTTATTTTGTTTCCATAACGTCCCTGTACTTTTCCTTGACCAGGAAAGTACTGATACCCACGGGCTTTTAGCACAAGAGCTGAAAGCATGGGAATGAGGCTGCCACCACTCTGAGATCCCAGCACCGCTGTAGTGCTATGTTGTGCTGAGATTTCATCAGAGCCTCCCGGCTTGGAGACCCGGCACCCCACTGTGATTGACATTGGTGTGCCGCAGCGCCTGACCGGCCTTATTCTGCACATGCTGAAAATCCCACCTGAGGTGAGGCAGACAGAAATTAGGATGATATGCCAAATATTCAATACAAAAAATTGTCTCAAATGCTGTGTGCGCGTGGCTGTTTTTGTGTGCCTGTGTGGGTGTTGGTGTACAGGTCAATGTGCCACTCCTGGAAAAATGCTTATATTTGAATAGTGATGGCCGACAGCTGAAAGGATGTGGAAGGGAAAATTCAGGTATTCTGAAGCTGGGGTTGCAAATATCACATATCTCATTTAAGTCAAGTCAAGTCAAGTCAAATAATCTTTATTCGGATAAAAATATCCATAAAAGCACAATTCATCACCACCAATAGAGAATACAATTCAGATTTTTAAAACAAATAAATACACATAGTCATCTGGTACATAAATAAAATTACATTAATAAAATCTAAAAGAAGGGTTGGATGGGCCTATTAAAACTAGCAGCATTGATAACGTAGTGCAAATAATGGAATTTGGACCAATGTGCAAAATCAGCAATATAGTACGGATGAAATACGGGAACGTAAAGTGCAATACGACGGACAATAGTACTTAGTCTAGCAACAATAGTAGCAAAGTAAAAATGATGGTGTTTAGACCAATGTGCAAAGTCAACAATAAGTTGTAAATAAAGTGCGATAGCGTACAATAGGTCAAGCAGTAATAGGCAACAAAGTATAGATGTGATCAGGCTAAGGCACCTTTTGCAGTTTTACCATATACTAGCAACTTTGATCCATTAAATTTTATTTTCAAACGGTGCAAATAACCAACAAAAGACAGATTAAAAACACTTTGCACTAGGAAGTGTCACAAGATTATTTTAGCGCGTTAAAATTCATTCATGGTAGCGCGAGAGCGAACCGCGGCTTGTAGAAACGTGCTTACACGAAGAATCATAGCTGTAAGATTTCATGATATGCTAGTTTAAAATCAAAAATGGCCCGTGCCTTGAGATGTGGAATTAAATACTGTATGGTATATCTAGCATAAAATTTACAAAAGAGTACAAAATGTAACAATGTTTGTTTGCTGCCAGTACCACATTGGCAACACAACTTCTCAAGACTGCTATTGAATCCTATCGGAAAGCAGAGCGAGCATTTTATACTACCATCCCTGAGACGGAAAAGTAAACTCCTTTTCAATCTCCCTAAGTTTTTCCTAAGATATTTCTGTGGCATATGATCTTGATTGCTCTGTACCTCCAGAAGGGGCATATATCTAACTATTGACGGTTTATGGTGTTCAGTGTTTACTCTTTCTTTATGGTACAAGTCATACAGTGCCCCCCTTAATGATTTTATGCTTGTAGCATCCAATGCTAATGGGCGATAGAAAATGTGCTCAAGCTTCACGCTGGCTAGGCTGTTTTTAACTGCGCCAAGCCATGGTATACTACCACCCCTATCGCACTTGAGGCAATCTGTGATTATCTCTTGAGTTAAGATCGCAGCGGAGTTCTGCCATATCTTCAACCAGAATATGGCTGGACGGGACCTAATAAAGTCCTCCACATAATGTAGGTTCAATTCTTTATGGCATATACAGTTTGGATATTTAAATTTGAGCCCCAAGAATTTTTCTGCAGAATCTGTTCTCTTCGGTTTGGATCCCGCTGCAATTCACATGCCCCCAAACTTCAGCACCATAAGTGGCCGTTGATATGCATTGTGATTTATAGATCTGAAGTAGAGGTATCTAGCGACAGAAAACAATCCCAGGCAATATAAGATGCAATGTAATATTAAACAGACAAGGTAACAGAAACAAATATAGTAAAAAATATAACAATGGCTTTAATCATTTTCAAGACAGTAAAACAAGATCGTAAAAAATAATAATAATAACAATTCGATAAAGAATGATACATCTAATGTGTTAAAAACAATTCATATCATAATGCTTTATCATAAAACGATGGTTTCTTCAACGCATTTCAACACAATAAGTGTCTTTATCAGGAAAATACCATCATGAATCTAAAATTAAATAAACAATTAAAAAAAACACTATACTTAGTAAAAAAGAATTACATCGTTTCTTGCTGTTACATTGCTTATAACTTAAATAATAATAAATTTGCCGCTAAGTAGTACCAAGGCATATTATATAATAAAGAAAAAGCTTAAAGGCAGAGGGTAGAAAGAAATGTGATGAAAGATAGAATGAGAAAAGAAGTGAGAAACAAAGACGTAAAACTGTGAGGGTTGGAAACTAGGCAGAGGAAATGATACATTAATAATGATATTCAAAAGGGGCATATGATGGCATGAGCACTTCTGTATCTAAAGGTACTCTGATAGAGATATGCATGGATGATGTGCCAAAATAATATAAACTGAGAGGAATACTAATGTGGATGATTCTTGTTAACTGCGATAACAGCATATTTTTTACTAACATCGTACCTTATAGTTGCAGCTTTGTGTGTATTAGGGAGATCACAATGTGAAGGTAAAATGAGTGGATATCTTTTAGTCACGGATAGTGGGGACCTGATTAATATCCGTGGAGTTCGCTGTTGTTGTCAAACTGTAATGACAATAAACAATTGCGAGATAAGAGGAATCCTTTTTAAGAAAAAACAGCTTTCCTATGGCAGGAGCGGTATTAGCTTACCTTGTGGATTAGAGCTGAATCAACAGCGGTACATGTATTAAATGATGTGGGCGTTCCCAATAGAGCGAAACAAACGTGTGGAGATACGTTTGAAAATATCACCACCTCTGCTTGTTTTGGCTGCCGAAGGCTGATGATAGAATTAACAGCTTTGACAAATTTACTTCTGCTATGAGCTACATGGGCTTGCCAAGAGCCTGAATCCGAGAAAACGAAGCCCAGATAGGGGAAAGTACTTGTGCATGTTAGGGATTCACTGCCCGATGTTATAAAATTAATACGATGTTTTTTCGGCCCACACGACATTATATAAGATTTCTTAAAATTAGTGCAAAGGTCCAAATCAGCCATAAAAGACACAAACCCAGTAATTAAAGTACGAAGTGCGTTCGGGGTGCGGCCCATAAGGATCCCATCATCTGCGTATAAAAGCGCAGGGAATAGTTTACCGTTAATTTTAGGTACATCGCTAGTCAATTTGGACAGGGCAGTTGTGTAATTCATTTATATAAAGAATAAAAAGTAGAGGGGTTAAGACGCAGCCTTGTCTAACCCCTCTACCAATGACAATGTCCCCAGAAACCCCCCCTTCGTTACTTATCCTCACCCGTGCCTTCAGATCCCGGTGCAAATATGCCAAAAAATGAACCAAGGCCTCATCCAACCCATAATTTAAAAGAATCTCCCATAAACGCGATCTATTAACAAAATCAAAGGCTGAGGTTAAATCCATAAAACCCAAGTAAAGTGGAACTTTTTGAGCAATGGTATATTTGTCCAAGATAAGGTTTAAATTCAAGCACTGTTCGACAGTTCCAACATTACTTCTAAAGCCCAGCTGACAGCAATTTAAAATTTGGTTGTCTTCAGCCCAATTTCTGATCTTATTAAAAACAACCCTGCCCAAAATCTTCAAAGTGTTATCTATCAGAGAAATTGGGCGATAACAGCTGGGGTTGGATCTGTCACTCTTTTTAAAAATGGGCACGATGATGCTCGTCGACCAAGTGCTCGGGATGGCTATGTTAGTTAGGTTATTAAAAACATTACATAAAAGAGGGGCCCAGAAATCTGGTTTGTGTTTTATAAGGTCGATTGAAAGTCCATCCGAACCTGGGGCTTTATTTCCTATACTTTGTTGTATGGCATCCTCGACTTCAATTATGGATATAGCACCTTTAAAACTGGGGAGCAAGTGTAACTGTTAGAGGTCAATGTCGGGCTGTATAAATTCTGGCAAAATGCTCCACCCATGAATCACTGGATATGTTACAACTTATGGGGGTGATGTTCGATCCCATATATCTCATAGCTTTAACTTCCTTCCAAAAGCCAGTTACATCTTTGAGGGAGGCAGCACTGGCAAGATTCTCCCAGCGTTCCTTCAGTATCTCATCTGAGCGGAGTTTGGTTGCTTTCTTATAGCATGCTCTTAATGACCTGACTAGAGTTGTAATCCTAGGTTTAGCCGCTAATGCTTCCACAGTTCTCTATTAGCCTGGGAACATGTGCCATCGAACCATCTGGGGTTCTTACTTGAGTTAGTGACCGGTCTTGAAATTGCGTGTTTAATGCCAGCACATAACCCAGTAAAAGCCTCAACGATCTCTCCACCCAGGGGACTAATTGATAAACATGTCTCTACCAACAGGGGATGTGATTTTATCATATGTGCAAAAAGGGCTTTATTGTCTATGCCCTTCCAAATCACTCTCAGCTTGTCAGTGGATGCCACCAAGTGTTTATCCCCTATTTCCTTTTGGGTTATAAATTTAGAAGAAATACTAATAATTGTTAAAATTGGGTTCTGGTCGCCGTGACTAGTACATAAAACCTCAACCGTAACTAAATAGTTAACCAGTGAAAGTGATATAAAAACATAGTCTATATTGGATGAACAGCCGCGTCCTCTGTAGGTAGGCAATGGACCATTATCTGAGTCGGCGCCAGCCTTTTCCATTACATTAATTAAATTGCGAGAGTATAAATGATTATAAAGTTCTTTCCCTCTTTTACATGGGTTGGCCATGGCCGGGGGAATGGTGGTATTATCAATTCCACTGTAGAAATGTGCATTAAAATCCCCGCCTATGCAGATACCATCCAATTTGCCATACCTCTGCTCATCCTCTAGTCTATCAATAAATTCAAACAAATTAATAAAATTCATATTTGGTAGTGATGTAAAATCATTATTATAAAAGTTAATTAGACATATCGTGGCTCCCTGTGAGTAAATTGTAGCTTGAAAGTTCTCGTTGTTTGTCACCAGGGGTTTTATACTACTCCCTGCTGAGATCTTATCCATGTTGATAACCCCCCGCTTGGTCGCCCTATTTTGGGGCTGGGTACAATGTTATTATAACATACAAAACCCTCGAAAAACAATTCGTTTGTGCACCATGTCTCATGGAACATCAGGATGTCATAATTGTTAACCAAATTAACCCACTCCACAGAATTCAGTTTGGATCTTAATCCTGCGATGTTCCAACTGAGTACTTTTACGATAGGCTCAGGGGATCTAGATTTGGTTAACAACCGGACAGACCATTAAGGATTCCGCCGACCCTGATGTAGTACTCAATGGTTGATTCAATAGTCAGTCTTGGCTCTCCAGGCTAGACAGAACGGTGAACCGATTCTGTGTGGTGTGTGTTGGGATGGTGGAATTACGAGCTCCCCAAGAAGGTCTGTTGAAAAAACCCAGGGATATTGAATGTATAAGGGTTGGGGCAATGTTGTGATTTATTTGTGCTCGCAATAACCATTTCACCAAGGAGGGGCGTCTAAAGTTCACAACTATACAGTCACCTGTAATATTCTTAACTGAGGGACCCCCCATCCTACACGTCGCACCATTAAAATTTCATTGGCGTTCGACGTCCCTAGTCCCTTATGCTTCAATAGCCAATCAATACTCTTATTATTGAGTTGTTCCCAGGACTCAGTTTGGTCTTTATTCAGGGGGGGTACGCCAGCTAAAATTACAACATAGGGACAGGCCTCAGGTGGTAGGTGAAGGACTTCTTCAGATGGGCTCTTATCCTGTTTTCCAAAAGTAGGGGTGTTATTCAAGACAGTGAGTATATTCATGGGAGCGGGGGCGAGCGTCACAGGAGTAACTAATATATGCTTACAAGGCAGACTATTGCTAGTGGTCCTATTATCAAAAACTGCATTTGACAAGGGCAACACACTAGGAGTAGATTTAGGAAACAAACTGATCTTAGAATTACCACACTTATCACATGCATTATTAATACTAGGGGGCGTACGGTCACTGCTCTCCTTTGACATGCCCTGAGCAGTTATCTTCATTGGTTTTGAATGCTGTTCCCCCCCTAATTTTATCGATGATAGTGGTTCCCTTTTTTTTTAACATCCTGTTTCTTAACCAGGTTTTCCAATCTGTCCAGGCGTTTAAAAAGGTCTTTTAAGCGATTATGAACGGAGTCCACTACAGTGTCTATTAGGGTATCACTCAACCTTCCATCTATGCCGTTTACTGCTGCATGGTCAGTTTGAGTATAGATAGAATTAGGTACAACCTCTGATGTAGTCAAATCTGCGGTGCTATCAATTGTTTGCACGGTAGGGCTAACAGTCACGCCAGAAGATCCTCGTCCCCACATGCTCAAGGGTGTAGGTTGAGTTTTTAGGCGGGGTGGCTGTTTCCTCTTGCAACTAGTCAATTTTTCCTCTCTTTCTTTTCTCCCCCGCAACTTTGGTGACTGAGGCTGGAATACAAATGCTAGCGTTGACTTGGGGCCCTTGGTGGCAGTCCAAAATTTCCAAATCGTTCGTATCAGTCTCAGAACCCACCAGTGGCATTTCTTGATGGGTGGGATTATTAATTATTACATTGGGTGATAACGGAAAGGATGTCGTTACGTTACCCCGTTCTGCCCCTCCGGACATGTACAGATGAGATGTCGATAGACCCATAGAAAGTCTCCTCTCAGTTAGTTCAATTTCCGAGGAAACCATATTAACGGATTTTTCGAGCATGCTTTCGATAGTAGTGGTAGTAGAATTCTCTGGGCCCAATGTGGCTGTTCGTTTCCCCATGGCAATCGTTGTCACTCACCTTAATAAGGTGCTTAGGGGGGGGGCCCGGCCCGGTCTCCTTCGGCCTCCGACGGCCACCGATGGCCCGCCCTTAGCCCGGCACCGCCCACGCGCGTCCCGGACGTATGGGCGGCGTCCAGCCGCAAGGACCCCATGGAGAGGTAGTCTCCCCCCTCGGCAGCCGCGCACCAGGTCTAAAAATGCAGCGGCAGCGGGGGAGACCGGCGCTATGTGTCCTCGCGCCTTAGGGGTATCCCAAAAGTGCCCCCAAAGCTTTGTGGCCAGCAAACAACAAAAGCGTCCAGGTAAGGATTTACAGCCCTCAACAGATTATTTAGGGATTCTCGTCAGTGGTAAGTTTCTGTAGTCAAGTTTCCACCGCCCACTCTTGTGTCGAGGGGAAATATGGGTATTTTATCAATTGCACAGTCAATCATCATAACTCATGCATAAGGCGCATAACTCATGAGGCGCAACAGATGGAAACGCTCAAAAATCCGGGGGAAATGCACTTGCAACTAAGAGCTGCTGCCGCCGCCACAGCCTCTTTTCTCCGTCTCTTTTTCCCTCCCTGCATGCAAATCAAAGCGGCCGCCGCCACAGCCTCTCTTCTCCATTATTTGCCCCCTCACCTGCCACGGGCTCTGAACCTGCCAGGGAGCACAGACGCCACCGATGAAAACGCTCGAGAATCCGAGCGAAGGAAGAAAAGTACCTTGGAAGCCAAAGAACCCTTTGTTCCACTTCTGCAACGTTCAAGGGACCGCCGCAGAGCTGCAATATCTCAGCAAGGCTCACAAGGACGAGAACGAGAGCCTGCACGCCAGGAACAATCTCATTTAAACTTCATTAAAAAAAGATTTTAAATGTTAACAATGCGTTCTTGTTTGTACCTTATCTCGGGGGTAAAAGTGCAAGGCCACTTAAATTAAGCAGCGATATGGAGGAACATATTACGAGATGGGGTTGACTCGATTGCATGGCTAGAAAGGCAAATTATGCCTTTCTAACTGAAACAGATCGAAAGTTAATAAAAACACAGCTATGTGCATTGCTGTGCAGCAGAAGGGTTACATTGCAAAGGTTAAGTGGTCACGTTTAATTTGCTAAGTACTGTGTTTAGGTATTCAGCCGATACTAATTAGCGGAAACCTTTGCCCAGACAGTGTTGACGTGTAAACAATTCAAAAGAATGAAATAATACTGTCACAAAATGTGTTGCATCATGCCGCAACCTGATTTGCATATGGCCATGTCTGAACTAGGGTGGTGTGGAGTGCAAAAAAATGATGGATTTAGGCCCAGATCTCTGTACTGGGGTGAATGTATGACATTGTTCTACATTCTGTCCATCAACTGTTGTTTTTGCATTTAACACCCCAAGTGGTAAGGGTATGCTCAGATGTGAGTCCCGTGCTCTCCACACCACTGGAGTCAAACTATCCTGGCTGAAGACGCTGATAGCCAGAAACCGGTCCTAGTATGCTTGATTCCGCGCCAGGGAAGAAATGGCTTGGCAGTTCGGGCTAGACTGTTCCCATGAGGCACAGGGTGAAGACTGAATTGCATATGGCCATGTCTGAACTGGGTTGGCTTGGTGAGCAAAATAACGATGGATTAAACCCAGATCTGTGACTGGGGATGAATTTATGACATTGTTCTTCATTCTGTCCATCAACTATTGTTTTTACATTTGTCACCCCGAGTGGGACGGGTATGCTCAGACATGGGTCTCCACACCACTGGAGTCAAGCTATCCTGGCTGATGACGGCTGATAGCCAGAAACCGGTCCTAGGATGCTTGATTCTGGTCCAGCGAAGACATGGCTTGGCAGTTCGGGCTGGACTGTTCCCAAGAGGCACAGGGTCAAGATGATTTGCATATGGCCATGTCTGAACTGGGTTGACTTGGTGAGCAAAATAACAATGGATTAAACCCAGATCTGTGACTGGGGGGGTGAATGTTTTGCCATTGTGCAACATTCCGTCCATCATCTTGTGTGTTTTGCATGTTGAAAATAAACATGTTTCTGCGTCTGTTGCAAGAACTACTTATGTATCTTTAGTATACACTGATGGAAGTACATGTTTTAATGCTAATATTTAATGTCAAAGGAATGCTATTGGAGAAGAAAGGTGCACCAATATTAACTATAATAACTATGTTGTTAGGTGTTCACAATAAAATAATGTACTAAATTTTGCACGTAATCATGTCATGAATTCTCAGAAGAATTAGTATACCTCATGGAACTGTATGTTCATTTCTAGTAAATAATGTTAGAAGCACGTGTCTCAAGGTATTTTGCTGGGTCACTCACGGCACCTCTTATTACACCGTATTGACCAAGATTGCACAGTGCAGAAGAAATAGTGTATGCTTCGTACGGGTGGGCGTAGGGCCTGGCTGCTTGCGAGCAGCCAACCCCATGTGGCGCATAGCCTTCTGGCATGCTCAGCATACGGTGGATCTCGCAGGTCTTAGCCGCACTCTGGCAGACTTACTGACTTTGTCAAAGTCACAACAGCAAACTATAAAAAGTGAGCCTATTGGATTTATCAATGGTGAACACGCTACTATATATAAAGCAGATCTTTCTCCTAAAATCACCAATATTTTAAATCTAGTATATATTTGAATAACTCACATAATGCAATGTTTATTTATAGTGATTATTATACAAAATGTTTATATAAAAACATGTCTGTGAGTCTTACTTTTAAGTTTGTTTTATAGCATTTTGAGGGGTGAAGATTGTTAAAAGAAAGATTCAGAAACACTGTTAAAAAAACATGTCTCTGATTTTTTTATTTAACTGTTTTAGCCCACAACATGTATTCATAAAAAACAACCACAAGAGAGCCTTGCACTCCAGCTAAAAAGCAAATAGCTCCATCTAGGAGCACTTTAAAAAATATGGTAAGTTATTCCAGGGGCATGGATTTAAAGACCCTGGAGACTTACTATTTTTTCTTAATGTTTCTGGGGGGCTGCTGCTCTCCTTGCAGCCTCCTCCGATATTAAAAAAGGTAGGTGCCGCCCCTCCCTATTCTAGGGGCATCACCAAGCGCAAACAAGTGAACAAAAATTGAGCGTCTCTTACTGGTAATTTATTGTTAAAATGAGGTGTCCTGGTGCCCACATGGGAATCCCTTTTTAGGGCTCGGGGCGGAGCTCCGAGATCCTATTGTAAAAGAAAAAAAAGAAAAAAGTTTCTTTAGGGGTCCGGGCTGCAACATTCCTTAGTGCGCGGGCTTTTTTTATGGCATCTGCATAGTGATTCGTCTTCACTGTGCTGTCTTTTTAGTAGCCTTGACGTGATAGGCTATATGTAATTTACGTCCGCCATGTTTGGCATTTTCTCTGCGGTTTCGCGCACGGCCGTCCATAAATATCAATTAGGAGCTGTCAGGGAGGTGCTGTAATGGAATCCAGATGCTGTGTGCGCCTTCACCATTCTGCAGTGCGTTTTGGTGGGCGCGCGCCATGCATTATTTTGTTGCTCCTTTCATCTCAGGTTTACTCGGCTAATTTCAATGTTTGAATAGCTGAAATGCTTTTACCGAAATTTAAAATGTTTGTTTGAAATAAAAGGTTTACAGTTTTCAGGTAGCTTGCACCTCCTTGTTTGAACACGGAATGTAAAGCGAGTTTGTTTTAGAGCACTGATAGCCCTGTGAGGTGATACTTCAGGGTCGACGTGGTGGGTGCTTCGGGCTGGCTTGCCAGTTTGTTTATTTAAGCGGCTGACATGGTAAGTGGAATAACGAGGGAAGAACACGGTACCAGCTGTATATTTGACTGTCACTCTTAGCTGCGATAAAAATAAGTGGGAAAGTGCAATTCCGGATGATATTGAACATTCACTCATTTCAACAATTATGCATTTAAAAAGATTTTGTAGTGGTATTTTATTCTGTATAATATAATCTGAGCCTCTCTGGGTCACCCGATTTCCTACATGATATTTCTTCACGCCTAAAGCTGCCGTGCGTGAAGGACTCTGTCGACACAGTTCAGCTACTTATTTAAAAAAAAGAAAGGTTTGTTATTTGCTCAACGATGTGTCAGTTAATATGCGTCTGACTATGCAGGAGTTCCCAGGAGCACCTGATGGGTGGCGAGTTCAGTAAGAGGTAAAGATTGCGCTTTTCATGCCCTACTTCGGGTTCACAGTGTGAGTTTGGGCGGCTGCGACACCAGCTAAATATAAATCTGGCACAGTCCTACTGGGCACCATGCTGTATGTCAGTCTATGAGGGAAGGCGCCGTTCTGCTCTGTGCTGTGGTGAAGGATAGGGTAGTGCAGAGTGCAGAGTGGTAGTGGTAGTGCAGAGTGAGAGTGCGAGTGGTAGTGCAGAGTGCAGAGTGGTAGTGCAGAGTGAGAGTGCGAGTGGTAGTGCAGAATGCAGAGTGGTAGTGCAGAGTACAGAGTGGTAGTGCAGAGTACAGAGTGGTAGTGCAGAGTGCAGAGTGAGAGTGCAGAGTGCAGTTTGGTAGTGCAGAGTGGTAGTGCAGAGTGGTAGTGCAGAGTGGTAGTGCAGAGTGCAGAGTGGTAGTGCAGAGTGCAGAGTGGTAGTGCAGAGTGGTAGTGCAGAGTGGTAGTGCAGAGTGGTAGTGCAGAGTGCAGAGTGGTAGTGCAGAGTGCAGAGTGGTAGTGCAGAGTGCAGAGTGAGAGTGCAGATTGAGAGTGCGAGTGGTAGTGCAGAGTGCAGATTGGTAGTGCAGAGTGCAGATTGGTAGTGCAGAGTGGTAGTGTAGAGTGCAGAGTGGTAGTGCAGAGTGCAGAGTGGTAGTGCAGAGTGGTGGTGCAGAGTGCAGAGTGGTAGTGCAGAGTGGTAGTGCAGAGTGGTAGTGCAGAGTGGTAGTGCAGAGTGCAGAGTGGTAGTGCAGAGTGCAGAGTGGTAGTGCAGAGTGCAGAGTGGTAGTGCAGAGTGGTATTGCAGAGTGGTAGTGCAGAGTGCAGAGTGGTAATGTAGAGTGCAGAGTGGTAGTGCAGAGTGGTAGTGCAGAGTGCAGAGTGGTAGTGCAGAGTGGTAGTGCAGAGTGGTAGTGCAGAGTGGTAGTGCAGAGTGGTAGTGCAGAGTGCAGAGTGGTAGTGCAGAGTGCAGAGTGGTAGTGCAGAGTGCAGAGTGGTAGTGCAGAGTGCAGATTGGTAGTGCAGAGTGGTAGTGCAGAGTGCAGAGTGGTAGTGCAGAGTGGTAGTGCAGAGTGGTGGTGCAGAGTGCAGAGTGGTGGTGCAGAGTGCAGAGTGGTAGTGCAGAGTGCAGAGTGGTAGTGCAGAGTGGTAGTGCAGAGTGGTAGTGCAGAGTGGTAGTGCAGAGTGGTAGTGCAGAGTGCAGAGTGGTAGTGCAGAGTGCAGAGTTGTAGTGCAGAGTGGTAGTGCAGAGTGCAGAGTGGTAGTGCAGAGTGCAGAGTGGTAGTGCAGAGTGCAGAGTGGTAGTGCAGAGTGGTAGTGCAGAGTGGTAGTGCAGAGTGGTAGTGCAGAGTGGTAGTGCAGAGTGGTAGTGCAGAGTGGTAGTGCAGAGTGGTAGTGCAGAGTGGTAGTGCAGAGTGCAGATTGGTAGAAGTATTACGGGCACAGTACCACTACCACCAATGCTACTGCTACCAGTACCACCACCACCAGTACTCCCGCTACCAGTACCACCACCACCAGTACCACCACTACCAGTACTACCACCAGCAGTACTACCACCAACAGTACTACCACTACCAGTATCACCACCTCCAGTACTACCACGACTATCACTACCAGTACCACCACCACCAGTACTACCAGTACCACCACTACCAGTACTACCAGTACCACCACCACCAGTACTACCACTACCATAACCACCACCACCACCAGTACTACCAGTACTACCACCATCAGTACTACCAGTACTAGCACCACCAGTACTACCACTACTACAGCCACCAGTACTACCACTACTACAGCCACCAGTACTACCACTACCACCACCAACAGTACTACCACCACCACCAGTACTACCAGTAGCAGTACTACCACAACCAGTACCACTACCACCACCAGTGCTACCACCACCAGTACCGCCACCACCAGTACTACCACTACCAGTATTACGGGCAGCAGTACCACCACCACCAATGCTACTGCTACCAGTACCACCACCACCAGTACTCCCGCTACCAGTACCACCACCACCAGTACTACCACCAACAGTACTACCATTACCAGTACCACCACCTTCAGTACTACCACTACTACCACTACCAGTACCACCACCAGTACTACCAGTACCACCACCACCAGTACTACCACTACCAGTACCACCACCACCATTACTACCACTACCAGTACCACCACCATCACCAGTACTACCACTATCAGTACTACCAGTACTACCACCACCAGTACTACCACTACTACAGCCACCAGTACTACCACTACTACAGCCACCAGTACTACCACTACCACCACCAACAGTACTAACACCACCACCAGTACTACCAGTACCACCACCACCAGTACTACCACTACCACCAACACCACATTAACACACTCCATAACACTTAGCAAAAATACATTACCAATTACAATGCCATTAGCTCAAACTCAAATAAATCCGAGCCCGATTGCATTTCTAATGCTTGTTTATAATTATTGGGGAGTGCATTCCCCCTCCGGAGCTGTTACAAGCCCCAAAGACCCCATCGCCCAGGGACGTATTATTTTTAAAGGGGAGAGAGATGCGTAGTCTTCTTCCCACTCCCTTTACAGATCCTGGGACCCCAGCCCAGGGACTGTTTTTTAAGTTAAGGGAAGTGGGGGACATGCCCTCCCTTGCAGAGCTTTCACAGCCCCTAGAGCCCCATTCCCCAGGGCCTTTCTTTTGTTAAGGGGTGGGGGCATGTAGCCCCCCTCTCTATGGCTTTACAGCTCTGGAGGGGTGTAGTGCTAGAGGCACTCTTGTGGTTTGACACCCAGTGATCACCTTTGACTATCATTATTTTAACTGACTTTAGTGTGTTATTTCATCCCAGCCTGGATGTATAACAGTCCTGCATAAGCCTTGCTTCTCCTTCTTGTAATCTTGCTGTCTTTCAGTGGGAGCTGTCATGGAGTAGACATCCTTGCTAAGAATAGAACGTGTGGGTTGTGCATTTGAAAGCGTAAAAGGGAGAGAGAGTTGTGGAATGTACTCTTTGGTTTCAATGTGCAGTGTTGTGAGCAGTGTTGCACACGTGCTCGGTGCTGTACGTTGATGAGAATTATTACGTCCTTACTATTGGCTTTGACAGGGCCACATGTCATCTTTTGTTTTCTGACTTTGCCTTGCTTCAGCTTTTTTGCATGCACAGCAGCGCTTGCAAGTTGCTTGGGTTATTCACGTTCAAGGTCTTTCTGTTTTTGTTAGGGAATGTTTATGTATTCTGAAAGGCTTTGCAAGCTTCGTCAAGATAGAGGCTGGCACCTGGTTGCTGAGGCTCTCAATCACGGCTGTTTACTTCCCCAGTCTGAGATGCAGTGTTTGCACCAGGTGATGTATTGAGTTTTGGTTATTGTCATTGTGATGTTTGGCCAGCAGCTTTGATCATTTGGGGTGTTTTCTTTGTGATGTAGGAGTGAGTTGAGGTGCACATCCAAAGTAATCATCTGATGTGTGTGTATATATATATATATATATATATATTCCTTGACTTAATGGCGGCAGCCGCTTCCGGGTGAGAGGGTTCGTAAGACGGAAGAAAGCCAGACTTCCGTAAATTTCCAATCGCAAGTATACAACTCCGTCCACTTCCACCAAAACCTCGGCGGCGAAGAAGGAGAAACGAACCACTTCTTTGTTAGGCAAGATGTTTTAATTCAACCTTTTCAGCAGCATTCGACAGATGACGCGTTTCGGGCTCAGGCGCCCTTGATCACATAAAGGCTGTAAACGATTGAAGCCATTTTTAAATAATATGCCCTTCCCTTTCAGGTCACATGTTCAGCAGGTTGGTAATAAACATAGCAAACAGACTGCATGATTTTAAACAAAACAGTCGATCGAATATTGCTTCATGTATTTGGTTCCTTATACCATCAGGACAATTTATCATGACTTACTATAACGTTTCCGACCATATAATCAAATAGCACGGAAAATATAATTTAATTTTTAAACTAGCGTCATGAAAGCAATTGATTGTAACCATATTCTAATTACAAAAAAAGAGTCCAATTGGCAATTTAGAATTCCTGGATAAATCCATATATACATAAGAAATATAAGGTGCAATAATGCAATTTAACATGACTGCATAAATGCATGATTTTACTCGCTGATATGTGACACTGATTAAAAAAGAATGTGCAAAACAGTTGCAGAGCATAGCAGCAATATCAATAACTTTTTTTCTATAATCTTTTCTAGCAGATGTGCAATATACGATGTGCAAAAAGTGCATTGTTAAGTGCATAGATAAAATGATTGCAAGACAAAAATGCGTCTTGCAACCAAAACAAGGCTAGGACATTACATATAGACAAGCTGTGTAGCAAGATGGTAACAACTTAATTATTGGGAGGCAGTTCTAATCATCCTCAACTGCAGTTGAGGCGATTGCTTCTCTCATACTAATGATGCCCTACATCTAATCAATTTGTCTAAGCCAAAGTGTAAAAAAGTGAAATTAGGAATTTGGCAATCCACATACATCATATATCGGTAATTACCAAATATTCCCATCTATGTCTCAAAATAACAAAATGTGCATAAAGAAAGAAAGACGCATTTTTGTCTTGCAATCATTTTATCTATGCACTTAACAATGCACTTTTTGCACATCGTATATTGCACATTTTGCACATCTGCTAGAAAAGATTATAGAAAAAAAGTTATTGATATTGCTGCTATGCTCTGCAACTGTTTTGCACATTCTTTTTTAATCAGTGTCACGTATCAGCGAGTAAAATCATGCATTTATGCAGTCATGTTAAATTGCATTATTGCACCTTATATTTCTTATGTATATATGGATTTATCCAGGAATTCTAAATTGCCAATTGGACTCTTTTTTTGTAATTAGAATATGGTTACAATCAATTGCTTTCATGACGCTAGTTTAAAAATTAAATTATATTTTCCGTGCTATTTGATTATATGGTCGGAAACGTTATAGTAAGTCATGATAAATTGTCCTGATGGTATAAGGAACCAAATACATGAAGCAATATTCGATCGACTGTTTTGTTTAAAATGATGCAGTCTGTTTGCTATGTTTATTACCAACCTGCTGAACATGTGACCTGAAAGGGAAGGGCATATTATTTAAAAATGGCTTCAATCGTTTACAGCCTTTATGTGATCAAGGGCGCCTGAGCCCGAAACGCGTCATCTGTCGAATGCTGCTGAAAAGGTTGAATTAAAACATCTTGCCTAACAAAGAAGTGGTTCGTTTCTCCTTCTTCGCCGCCGAGGTTTTGGTGGAAGTGGACGGAGTTGTATACTTGCGATATATATATATATATATATATATATATATATATATATCACTTCACCTCATGATACATCCTACTGCTTTCTGAAAAAAGACGAGCGCAGACCTCCAATGGTGCAATTGTTATTTTATTTCAGTCTTCTGTCATAACGCGTTGCGGCAGTGCAAGCGGCCTTGATCACATGATATATATATATCTTTCTGATCTCTTTTTATTGAAAACACTATATCTGAAACGAGTTGGCAAGCAATTGTATGGTGTTTTAAAAGAATATAGTGTTTTTCAATAAAAGAATTATACTGACCACAATCAAGAAACACGACCATCTGTTATTTGCATCTGGGAAGCTATTTATCAATATAATGTTCTACTATTCAAATATGATGTACCAGGATATCTATATCAATCAATCAGTACATTTGTAGAGCGCGCTACTCACCCGCGAGGGTCTCAAGGCGCTGAGAGAGAGGAGGGGGGCGCTACTGTTCGAATAGCCAGGTCTTGAGGTGTTTTCTGAAGGTGAGATGGTCCTGGGTCAGTCGTAGGTGAGCGGGGAGGTAGTTCCATGTCTTGGCGGCTAGGTAGGAGAATGATCGTCCTCTGGCGGTGGCTCTGCGGATCCGTGGGACGGTTGTGAGGGCGAGGCTGGCGGAGTGGAGTTGGCGGGTGGGGGAGTAGAACGAGAGGCGGTTGTTGAGGTATTCGGGGCCTATGTCATGGAGTGCTTTGTGTGCGTGGGTGAGGAGCCTGAATGTGATCATCTTGCTAACGGGGAGCCAGTGCAGGTTTTTCAGGTGGGCCGATATGTGGCTGTGGCGAGGGACGTCGAGGATGAGTCGTGCGGAGGAGTTCTGTATTCGCTGCAGTAGTTTCTGAAGTTTGGCTGTGCTTCCTGCGTAAAAGGCGTTCCCATAGTCCAGTCGGCTGGTGACGAGGGCCTGCGTGACCGTCTTTCTGGTTTCTGTTGGGATCTGAGGTTCCTTAATTTTTACTCCATCTTACATTTGTCGTCATTTTTGTGTTGCCTTTACACAGGCTGCTCTATTCATGAAGTGTCTCTGCCCTTTGGACTGCAACGTGTTGAAAACCCCCTCTGTCCTTGTTTTGAAAACCAATCTCAGACACCAGCTGGCCTAACTGCATACAGACATGTCCTGCCATTACTGATTGACCTATAGGTGCTGTAATTGATTTACTTGTGGGTTGGGCAAAAACACAACGTAAGGGGGACGTTCTGGTTACATGATGCCTTGTTCTGAAAGTATTCCTATTGACTAATAATTTGTCAGATCTTGTTTGTCCATATTAGGTATTTTGCATGCTTGCAAAAGCTAGGACTGCCCCTTTCTTTTGTGCTGAGTTTGTAACCCTAAGCATATAAAAGGCCTCTATGTTTTGTACTCTTTAGACTGCCTCATTCAGTTGCTACGGCTTCTGTGTGACGTAGTTTCACTCATTTGAGTTTAATAAAAATGTTCTCTTTATATTCCAGCTTCTGTGTCAGATTCTTCTTTTGTATTAGTGAGACCCCTGAGAATGAAGACTTGAGTTTCTTCAAATGGCGCCCTCGTGGGGCTTCATCAGAGAAGTGACTTTCTGAAGGAGTGATCTTGTCAGGAGACTGAAATCTACTGGGGAGGACAGGA
Organism: Lissotriton helveticus; assembly: GCF_964261635.1. Taxonomy (NCBI): domain Eukaryota; kingdom Metazoa; phylum Chordata; class Amphibia; order Caudata; family Salamandridae; genus Lissotriton; species Lissotriton helveticus. Next base: position 846,069,885 of record NC_136061.1, on the reverse strand, counting down.
CGGGACTCTACTACTCTGTGCACTAGGATTCTGGAGATTCTTTGTCTTTGCAGCCCAGTATATTTCTGATCTTCCTGATTTTGATCCTCCACATGATGTCACTCCTGACTGAGAACCTTTTTGGCGTGAGTATTCTAAAAAAGGACCGTTAGGTCATTTAGAACTTGGCAGTTAGAATTTGGACAATCTTTTGATTGGTAAAAGTAAGGTAGTTTAGTAACGCTTACTGTAGCTTTGGAATTTTGGAATTTGTGTTGGCCAACTTTTGATTTGTATGGATTTGATATTCAAATTGCAATTTGTGTAGACAGGTAATGAGGAGATTTTTCTCTATTTGGTTTTGTTGAACAGTGCACGTACGAAAAGTACATTAAGCACTACTTTGATTATAATATTGTATATTTTACAATATTTTTGGCATGCCTGTTTCAAAGCTCACATAGAAGAATGTGTTGCTTTATTTGGAAGGTACCATAGTACTCTCCTAGAAGGAATACCTAAATAGGTTTAGGTATACAAACATATTTCTTCCTTGGTGATTATGTATCCCCTGGGAATTAAAATATGGTCATAATACATACAAGGATCCTTTGTTCTGTGCAATTTTATGAATAAAGATATGCAGAGCGATTTTTGGTGTTGTGCTAGCCAAAGCTAGTGAATTGAGTGTATTTTCGCTTCTTGGACATACATCAGTCTGTTGGGCTGTTTTTGCAGGCTTTTGGAACAAAATTGAGAAGCGCTTCTTGTAAATATGACTTACAACTAGTATTTACAAATGGTTTGGTTTAAGTACAGTCTGTGGGCTGTCCTTTGTTTCTGTTTTGAGTATTGGTTTGTGGGTTAAATGTGTGTTTAAATGTGTATGTGGTTTTCCCATTAGTACAATTTCTGTAAGTGAATAGCGATGGGGCTATTCACGAAATAAATGGCTAAAGCGCGCCGTATTGTGTGTGCTGAGTGTTTGACCCCTTTCTGTTTATGTCTGAAATTAGCTCAATGTCTGTTCGTGGTTTTTCTTGATGTTTTCAGTCTATTAAGTACAATGTCTAAATGCTTAAAAACTAAAATTTAAATTCACATCCACTAGGAATAAAAAAAGCCTCAAAATCGAAATTGTGTGTTTTGTAGAAAAATAAACTTACAGAATTTTTTACTTACATACATTGTGTTAGATATTAACAGGCAAACACTTCAGCTGTAGTAAATATTTGCTGAATTCAAACGCATATTATAGAATTAATATGTTTTAGTTTTAAATAGATTGCCACCGTGCTCATGTTATAAACATTGAGAGACAAGCTAAATAGACAGGAATATTTACTCAAGCCAGGACTTTGCCCTCAGTTGCACGGGTGAAACTTTGCATTTCAGAATGTTGTTTTAAAAAGGTTCCAAAACTAAGGTTCATTATTTTGTATTCTAGGAAGACATTTCAATTAAGGGTTTTCCTCTCTTTAAGCATTTCTGTAAGTATATTCTTGGCTCTGTTGCTAAATAATAACTAACCTATGTAATGAGAAACATTTTAAAAAAAAGAAACAGTAAAAGATGCTGAAACAAGATAGGGCAAGTGCAAGGAAACTAAAAAGTTAACGATGTCTTGAACATTGATTGTCAATCTCAGATAAAGATCAATCAGGGAAATTGGCTTTGCGAGGTCAGTTTCAGGTGAAGAGGTCAGTTTCTTAAACCTGGTTAATGTGTACATGAACAGGGGAGGCCAGGTCACCTTGTTCGCTAGGCTACCTTTTGGAGGCCTACGTGGCACAGAGCAAAAAAAGAAAAGAAAATGAAGTCAGATTCGAGGAATTATAGAACCTTAATATGTGGAATTATGAAAAATGATTGGGTTTATTAAAAATAATTATTAATTATGCAAATTAATTATAAAAAATAAGTGCTACAAAATTCGTTTTTTACTATTCATGAAGCTTAATATTTATACTGTGACCTCCTAGCATTATAATTTAATTTAAGTTATACTGCATAATGAGGACATTAGCATATAGAATTTCACTTGGCGCAGGCGTGACAAACTAATTTTTTCTAAGGAATTGCATGAGATATGTCTAATGTCCAATCTCTGCAATTTGTAAAGAACATTCTGAGGATGATTAATATGTAACATAATTATAGGATATTTATTTTTAAGTGCCCCATATATCAAAGTCGAATTTGGATAAAATTTGGGCATTCTTGCCATTTATAATAGCTTTAAAGTGCTTTAGGCTTCAGTAAATGCATACATTTAGGTATAATACAAATTTGCAGGTTGTTCCCATTTGTGTTTTCTTTTAAATGGCTCAGTGAGCCAATGTGCCTGGTGCAGAGGTTTGAGTTTAATATCAGGGTGGAAGGTTTTAACTTTGGCTGGACCTAACTGAGACCTTCATCCATTTAAGGTTGATGAAATGAGTACCGTTGCAAACAAGCATTTGTTCTAAAAACTGATATGTGTGTTATTATGTTCTGCGGATTATTCACAGTAACTGTTTTAATAATCTAAGTATAGAAATAAATTGTAGCCCCTAACAGGTGTAATATATATATCATGTGTTTTTAAATAGGGTTGGTTATTGCAGGTTAGAAAGAGTTGGGAAGTTTTTTTTGTCTTTTTCAGCCTTAGAGTGAGGTAGAGGGAGAGGGCTGAGGAGCCCGCAAGGCAGGTTTTGACATTAAGGTCAGTAAGGTGGAAGTTAGGAGTAAGTGTAAACAGATGGAGAAATCATTGCTTGGAAAAGCAGGGCCTCAAAGGTGGTTGGTGCATGGGACACGCAGAGTGTCTGTGAAAGACTTTTATTTTTTAAAATAACATTTAAGGTGGTTTAGCATGTTTTTGAAAGATGGTTGGTTATAGATGATATTTTGTGTGTTATGTGCAGTGTCAGCAGTATGTTGAAAACAGATGTTTTTTTATTATGACTTCTTTGAAAAGAAATGTTCGTGCGTTTTACATATTTTTGCATTTTATCCTTTTATGAATTGTTCCTGCTGGTCCTGTGTGTCAGAAGAGACACAGTAAGTTGTATTTGACAGCCAAATCTCCACTAACTGGTGGTCTGCTGTCAAAAGGAGGGTGAGGATTTTAAGCCTGACAAATTAAGCAGGCTTGAATATTGGGTTTTGGGCTGCAGGTTGACAGTGCATAAAGTGCATGCAATGGTGTTGTGTGTCACCGCTTATTTACATATGCTATTGTACTTTGTCTATGCTTTTTGTGCTCGATATACAGCGCGTATATCTGATGGCTTGGCATGTGTGTGTTTTTTTTAATTTTATGTATGTTTTTGTTTTATGTTGCTGCTTTAGATACTATTACAAGTTCACCTGTGTTGTGAAGGGTTCTACATGACGATGTATATCGCTGCACAACAGTTGGGGGAATTTGCGCTGATACTAAATTTCACAGATATGATTTTTCATGCTGTGAACAAGAGAGACAACACTTCACCAGTGTATGTCAAATTTGGCTATATAGTATTGAAGTAAAAAAAAAAGAGATATACAGGATCAACGTGTGTCACCTGCAATTAGTCACGATACTCTCCTCTTCCCTTAAGGAAGAGGCAGCCCTAGATTTATGTTTCCTTGATTGGACCTAAGGATGAAATTATAGATTTGTGGCTCTTGCTAAAGGTGACCTAAACTTTTCATTTTTTCCCTGAAAAAGGAACTGGAACATTAGCTGAGATTACCGTATATGGTGTAGCAGCCAGCGGTAGAGCTAACATTTCTGAACTATTTTTGATTTTTGTTCACCCAAGTAATTCCTTGTTCTTCCTATAGATTTTTCTTTTGTTACTTCTCCCCTGACCGATGTCCCATCGTGCCTAGCTATTGAGGATTTTAGCTGTGACCTAGTTACATTTCCCTTTTCCAAATTCCTTTCACCAGTTGGTGTATTGCTCAGGTTCACACTTCCAGACTGCAGTAATGTACCAGAGACCCCATATTATGTATAATCCCCTTTTGTATGACCAGACTGGTTTTCAAGAATTTTCTTTAGGCCTACTTTGATGTTCTCCAGTCTGACCGTCAGGGTAGTGATAGACTGTTTAACTGACTCAATACTATAGTAAGATAAGTTTTCCACCTCAATAGGAGACACCTTACGTTTTTTTGAATATGACAAATTCAATGCCTATTCTAATTTGGTTTTAGTTCCTTTTTTCTGCTTCTTTAATTTTTGGTGGATTAGATGTGTTCCAAATATTGGAAATACCAGGACTCTCTAGTTCTTGTCTTTTGTTTCCACATTTGATCATTAGCTTTTGTATTGCATAGTCCACCTGAGGCACAATTATTAAAGGGAGGTATCTACATGTCCTTGATAATATGTATTATGCGATTTCTCTTTTGAGGTGTTGTAGATAAGGAATTTAGGAACACCTATATGTAATCATTGAGAGAAAAAAATGTGTTTACCCCATTAGATGATGCCACTATGTGTGAGGACATCCATTCAGATGGAATTCCCATGTAGCTATCTACCCTTAGATGGTAGAGGATATGCTCTTACATGGAAACCAATTGAAGAGGCTAGAGGCACTGTTTTGCCTACTGCCTTTGTCTTTGTATTGCCTTTGAGAATGACAGTGTATTCTAGACCAGAAATGTCCCATGACGTATGGCCACTCCTTTAAAGATTGCAGGCCACCTGCTTGCAGTCCCCTTGTTATACAATGAACTGTTTTTGTACTTAATTGAAGGAAACTAACAACTGTGTCACATTCCCTACGTCACTAGGTTCTGCGGGATTAAGTCATAATAACCTGCGGAACTCACCCACAATCCCATCAGTGACAGCTAGAGATGAAAAGTCCCAGCACCCAGAAAAGTAGCAAGATTGGACAGCGATCGCCAGCGTGCCATCAGTGGTATCTCAAACGTATTGTACTTGCTTCATCAGAAGACGTTGAACATCAGAGAAGAAGGAGGATCTGGTTTTGCTACAGAACAAGAATTTCAGTGCAAAAGAGCGAAAGAGAAGGATTCTTGTTGTTTTTGAGGCTTCAGTTTTCCACCTGTCATGTGCTGGTAACCTCTGACAGTGTGCAGTCCCTTGAGCCCCTTGGCCTGAGTTTTGGCCACACAACCCCTTTTCTTTGCTCCAACGGAAAGGCAGCGCACCGGAGGATCCAAGATTGGCAAAAGGCACTACATTGTGGTACCTATGATTAAATGAAAGAGCAGCCAGAGCATCCTCTGACACTGAATAGAGAGTGTTGGAGCCTGAAAGTGTTGGTGAGTGTGAAAGTCTGTTGCTCTTTCCCGATTAATAGTACTTGGGTCTGCATGAGATGATCTGTGCCCATTGACTAACGAAGAGCACAATATATGTAGTGCCTGCAGCACAGGAAATATTGGTGCACTGCATTGAGACATTGAGAATTTTAAGTGAGCTGTGAGTGTTTGCCAGGAGGGCACTCCAACGGATACTGAGAAGCACCATTTTTTATGAAAGGCCTGAATACAGAGGCCCATGCGGAAGAAAACAACAGAAGCAGATTTGATGGACAATAGAAGTCTGCCAGAGAGGCTTCGATGGACTCTGGGTATTTCCCGTGCGATTGCATAGAATGGGTGTTTGGAGACTGATTCTTATTGTTTTATTGGCATTGTCAATAGTCACTGAAATACATAGGAGCCCTGAAAATGTTTGCAAAATAATTTTAGGATTTGCCTGTGTAATGGCAAAAGGAGGGTCTGAGGTTCTTTAATTTTGACTCCATCTTACATTTGTCGTCATTTTTGTGTTGCATTTACACAGGCTGCTCTATTCATGAAGTGTCTCTGCCCTTTGGACTGCAACGTGTTGAAAACCCCCTCTGTCCTTGTTTTGAAAACCAATCTCAGACACCAGCTGGCCTAACTGCATACAGACATGTCCTGCCATTAGTGATTGACCTATAGGTGCTGTAATTGATTTACTTGTGGGTTGGGCAGAAACACAACATAAGGGGGACGTTCTGGTTACATGATGCCTTGTTCTGAAAGTGTTCCTATTGACTAATAATTTGTCAGATCTTGTATGTCCATATTAGGTATTTTGCATGCTTGCAAAAGCTAGGACTGCCCCTTTCTTTTTTGCTGAGTTTGTAACCCTAAGCATATAAAAGGCCTCTGTGTTTTGTACTCTTTAGACTGCCTCATTCAGTTGCTACGGCTTCTGTGTGACGTAGTTTCACTCATTTGAGTTTAATAAAAATGTTCTCTTTATATTCCAGCTTCTGTGTCAGATTCTTCTTTTGTATTAGTGAGACCCCTGAGAATGAAGACTTGAGTTTCTTCAGATCCACCGGAAGATCTTTTGGAGCATACGCAGGGTGTTGACGCAGGAGGATGAGATGGCGTTGACTTGTTTGGTCATCGTGAGCGAGGAGTCCAGGATGAATCCCAGATTGCGTGCGTGGTCCGTGGGTGACGGTGCCCAGCGCAGTGGGCCACCAGGAGTCGTCACAGGCGGATGGGGATTGTCCGAGGATGAGGACCTCCGTTTTGTCTGAGTTCAGTTTCAACCGGCTGAGCTTCATCCATTCCGCGACTTCCTTCATTCCTTCCTGGAGGTTGGTTTTGGCGGTGGTTGGGTCTTTGGTGAGGGAGAGTATTAGCTGGGTGGCGTAGGAGATGATGTTGAGGTTGTGTTTGCGTGCGATGGCGGCGAGGGGGCTCATGTAGATATTGAAGAGGGTTGGGCTGAGCGAGGAGCCTTGGGGTATGCCGCAGATGATCTTGGTGGCCGCAGAGCCGAACGGCGGGAGGCGGACTCTCTGGGTTCTGTTTGAGAGGAACGAGGTGATCCAGTCCAGTGCTGTTCCTTGGATCCCAGTGTCGTAGAGGCGGCTTGTTAGGGTGCGGTGGCAGACGGTATCAAAGGCGGCTGAGAGGTCTAGGAGGATGAGGGCGGTTGTCTCCCCGTTGTCCATCAGGGTCCTGATGTAGTCGGTGGCTGCGATGAGGGCTGTCTCGGTGCTGTGGTTGGCTCGGAATCCGGACTGGGATGGGTCGAGCGAGTTGTTTGCCTTGAGGAATATAGTCAGCTGTTTGTTGACGGTCTTCTCGATGACTTTAGCCGGTAAGGGAAGAAGGGAGATGGGGCGGAAGTTCTTGAGGTCCTTAGGGTCCGCTGTGGGTTTTTTCAGAAGGGCGTTGATCTCTGCGTGCTTCCAGCTCTCTGGGAAGGTGGCTGATGTGAAGGAGTTGTTTATGACGTTCCGGAGGTGGGGTGCGATGATGGCGTCTGCTTTGTTGTAGATGTGGTGGGGGCATGGGTCGGAGGGAGAGCCGGAGTGGATGGTGTTCATGACGTGGGTGGTGTCTTCTGTGCTGATGGGGGTCCAGTCGCTTAGGGTGGTGGTGGGGGTCATTGGTTTGGAGACTGGAGACGGAGTCTGGTTGTCAAAGCTGTTGTGAATGTCTGCGATCTTGCGGTAGAAGAATGTGGCGAGGGAGTTGCAGAGGTCTTGTGATGGTGTGATGTTGTTGTTGCTGGCGTTGGGGTTGGAGAGCTCTTTTACGATGTTGAAGAGTTCCTTACTGTTGTGGGTGTTGTTGTCCAGCCGCTCTCTGAATGATGTCCTTTTGGTGGTGCGGATCAGCTGGTGGTGTTTGCGAGTGTCGTTCTTGAGGGCTGTCATGTTTTCTGCGGTCCGTTCGTGGCGCCAGGTTTTTTTGAGCGTGCGGCATGATTTCTTTGACTCTTTCAGGGCGTCGGTGAACCATGTAGTTTTTCTGTTGGTGGTCTTGCATGGGGGGTTCTTCAGCGGCGCGAGGTTGTCGGCGCAGTTGGTGATCCACTGTGTGAGATTGTGAGCTGCGTCGTTGGTGTCGGGGGTGTCGGCTGGTGGGTTCTGGCTCAGTGATGTGGTGAGCTGGTCTGTTGTGACTTTGCTCCAGCTTCTCTGAGGGATCTGTAGCGTGCAGTGGTGTGTTGTGGTCTTCTTGTAGGTTAAATGGATGCAGCTGTGGTCGGTCCAGTGTAGTCCGGTGGCGTGGCTGAAGGAGACGTGGTTGCTGGCGGAGAAGATGGGGTCCAGAGTGTGGCCGGCGTAGTGGGTGGGGGTGTTCACCAGTTGCTTGAGTCCAAGGTTGGCGAGGTTGTCGAGCAGGGTGGTAGTGTTGCTGTCGTTGTTGTTCTCTAGGTGGAAGTTTAGGTCCCCTAGGAGGATGTATTCTGGTGAGGTTAGTGCATGCGGGCTGACGAAGTCGGCGATGGTTTCGCTGAATTGTGTGCGTGGGCCCGGGGGTCTGTAGACGAGGGTTCCTCTGAGTGTGGTTTTGGGGTCGGTGCGGATCTGGAAGTGTAGGTGTTCAGCGGTGGAGAGTGTGTCTTTGGCGTTGGTCGTGACGTTGATGGTGTTCCTGTAGATGATGGTGATACCTCCTCCAGTTTGGTTGATGCGGTCCTTCCGGGTGATCTTGTAGCCATCCGGGATGGCTATGGCGATGTCGGGGGCCGAGGAGGCGTTCATCCAGGTTTCCGTGAGGAAGGCGATGTCTGGTGCTGTTCTGTCGAGGAGGTCCCAGAGTACGATGGCGTGTTTGTGGACGGAGCTTGTGTTGAGGAGGATGCACTTGAGGTGGTTGTTGTTGTTGTTGCTGGGTTCGACGGGCAAGGTGTAGGTCGGGAGGCAGGTGAATTTGCAGGCTTGGCAGGTGAAGGGTCCGTGGGTTTGCTTCGGGGTTGCTCGGTAGCAGGCGGGTGGTCGTCCGGTGTTGAGTGCGTCGTATCTGGTGAGTACTTGTTTTTCTCGGGTGCAGGGTCAACTTTCTTGTCTTGGATAGCAGTGGTTAGTAACCACTCTTTTGGGATGTATGTGGGTCACAACCGAAACTCGATGCACCGATGTATAGTGGAGATTTAATCGGCCTTTACAAGTAGTGATATTTGGTGCTGGACCTTTAAAGCTCTGACCTCTTTCTTTGGTTGTATATCCAAGTTGAACTGACCAGCACATTCCATACAAGAGCCTTAAATGACCTGACAATATGGATTTTGATGACAATAGGGAGGAGCTATTGGGAGACGTATTTGGTAAACAGGACACTAATGCTGCACAGGCAGCTTCAAAAACACCATGGACTGAGGGGTTAAAAAATAAATTTGTGCGTTTAGAAAGACTAAAGAAGCAAGAACTCGCCAAATGGTGGGACGGGCCACACTTAAAAAATATCTGGAGAATAGGAGAATTCCACAGGGTCTCTGGATTCTCATTTCCCAAACTATGAGGATTTGGACCTGACCACCTGGGAGAATGGGAGGATGGATTGTATAATGCCTCCTATAAAATGATGGACATCTTAATTAAAAATTCCGAACGCAAAGTAAAAAAGGTTAGAGATGACATTGTATCCTTGGAGAAGAAAATTAATTTGACAAATATGACAGATGTCATACAGAGGAATTATGTCATCCTAAAGAAAGAATTGGCTAATTACCAAATCTATCTTAAAGACAACAAATTACAGAAGATACAACGAGATCAGGGGGATTATGAGAGAGGCCGGATTTTTTATTTCACTAGGAAGTATGACGATATTACCAATAAATCGACCAAGGTCCCCAATAGTGTAACCAAAGATCCGAGTGTATTCTCTAGTTCCACCTCTCTTTCTTCAATAGAATGTGACTTAAGTGAAGGGCCAAGTACCAGTATGATTAATTCAGAAACGTCCCTTTTTTTACGCACGCGAGGTCCAACGCTTCCGCCTTGGAAACAAAAAGAACAAGCATTTGCAATGCAATAGGTCTCGCAGCATTAAAGTTTGAGTTATTGGCATTGTATATGACAATGTGTTGCATTACATTTTTAGCAAAGTCTGTATTGGTGTCTAAAGATGATTTGCAAGATGATAGCGATGGAGTGGGGGATGGATGGATGGATGGATGGAGTGGAGGGGATGGATGGATGGAGTGGGGGGATGGATGGATGGGGGATGGATGGAGTGGGGGGGATGGAGTGGGGGGATGGAATTCATGTGTGCATTAAAAAGAGGAATCTAAGGATAGAAATAAACGGGGCACCCTCCACTAGTGTATATAAATACTAGCCCCATTTATGCACCGCTCATTTCATTGTAGTGGGTGGTGCCCTACCTTCTGTACTCAAGCGAAAGGGGCAGCCTTATCCCATCTTAGGTAGTGAGATCCAGCAAACTGACTGATGCAACAGTTGACAAACTAGGAGACAGCAACTTACTGTATTTCTAGGCCTTATCTGTACAGAAACTGCACACAGAACAAGGCTGTAAGCAAGACCTGGGATCGCTTAGCACTGGAGCAAAGCTTGGCACTGCACTGGTGGAGACTTACTGAGGCTTAGTAACGCACAGCCCACAGAGGGGGGGGGGGGCTAGGGCTTGTCATAGCACACATTGAAAGGAGCCAAGTGCGGCTGGCCACGTCGCCTGCAGGGCAACACAGAGGGGTCAGCAAAGTAGTGTTCGCCAATCAGTAGGATGTCATTTTGTTTAGAAAAGGTCACCACGGGTACAGAGAAGTGCTAGGAGTAGCAATACTACTCTTCGCACAGCTTGTCACGAAAAGAGGCTAGAGGCCTGCCACACCCCTCCTCCGAGGGGAGGCCCGGTTTTTACAAAGGAACAGCTTAAGTAAAGGATGGACTGGAGATGAGACTTGGTGCAGCCCTGCTAGGATGGAGGCTGGCCTGGGCTTTGGCAGCGCACACGTTCACAGTATTATTTACACCAGCAGAGTAATAACGCCTAACTACAAGGCGCAGGCATGCTTCTCAACACCTTGCTCCCACATCTGCAAGTCAGATCGAGCCGTTTACGTGCTCCAGAGGGTGTGGGTATGTGGGTTCCTCCCTGCGGGGAGGTCGGGCACAGGCGGAGCTGCTCATTGCTGTTTATAGGGACACCCGATAGCATTGAGAACCGAAGTACGCACAATGGAAGTCTGTGCGCCCAGCAGCTGCCCCCGGGTAACGTAATTCCTGACAAACCTCAAGAAAACAAGACATTTCACATATAAGCAAACTTAAGTCTTGGCAACTATGGAAATCCAGAAAAACATAGATACCGTCAAGCCACACTCAACTACCTGGCCTCTAGGTATGCATAGCGCCGCTTTAGCGTTAACACACAGCAGCAAACTTGAGTGGAAAAGGAAGAGCGATGATACGTGGACTCCGAGACTTCTTGGGTGGCACTGCCTACGTAACGTTTGTTCTTGTGTTTGAGCGTCTGCCATCTATTGTAGTATTATATCTCTACTTGTACTTTGTACGCTTTTGTAACTTGCACAGGCACACGTCACTTTTTCCTCCTGTATTGTACCCTTTTCTACCTCTTGCATTTTGTTTGCTCACAATTGTCACTATTGCCTCATGTAACGTAACATTTGCTTTCTTATTTAATTTGTTCATTTGTAATCTTCTCCTCATGTATTATTACTGTTCCTATTGTGAAGCGCTCTGACACCTTCGGGTAAAGTCTGCGCTATATAAAAATGCTTAAAATAAATAAATAAAAACTCGTGCCCTAGTTCCATAGTATGTACAATCCCAACTACCCCCACTCCCCACCCCTTACCCCCGTGATGAGCAGACCCGCAGGCGGATGAAGCACAGGGCTTGCTTCGAGTCGGCAGAGTAGAACCCTCTCTGATGCACGTGCTGCTCTCAGGCTTGGCTGCTCTCTGACCCTCTCCGGAAGGAGCCGGACGGCGCGAGCACAGATGAAGTGCGGACGCATTAATCCCAATCATCAAACAATAGCACGAGCGAGAAATGCCAGCGGTAAACACGAGTGTTGAATTAGCATTAATTTTTAAATGAGATGGGTGCAGTTTATTATCCGATTTCTTCATAACGATAATGAGCTGACCTTATTCGGAGGCGGATGTGACTGCCGTCTGCTGGCTTGAATCTATTAATATGTGCTGACACGAATATATCCCTCCACCGTCTATAAAAACATACATGCGCGCGCACTGACAAAAACGAAACATATCGTGGGGCGGGACTTCCCTCTTCAAAAACGAAACCTATCGTGGGGCGGGACTTCCCTCTTCTGAAGCCCGCGCCCACGGAGTGCCTGGCCAGATGAGCAGTGGTGACGCGGGGCTCCCATGCCCGAGGGAGAGCCCCGCGGAGGCTGCAGATGTCCGGAGTGGCGGTAAGTGGGCCCTAGTTTTCGGGGGGGCGGCTGGGGGCAGGGGTCTTAGTGTGCTTGTGTGTGTGTGTGTGCGCGCGTGTGTGTGTGTATGTGTGCGACGGCGGGGGGGGGTCTCTGTATGTGTGCGTGCGTGTATGTGCGCTCGTGTGTGTGTCTCTGTGTGTGCGCATGCGTGCAGGGGAAGGTGTGGCTGTGTGTGTGTTGGAGCTTCCCAGGAGACAGGAGATGGCCACAGCATGCGCGTTTGCGCGCGCGGCCCGCTCCGATCCGATTTTTGTATGCGCGTGGCCATCTCTTGTCTCCTGGAAAGCTGAGTCGCTGACAATTGGTCTCTGGCGAGATAGCGCTTCGCGCTGTAAACGCCACGAGACCTAAAAACCATGTAGATGAACAAGGCGGGCTGGCAAAAAATACACGGGCCGGCACAACAGCAAGAATTGCAAATGGACAGAACAAGTAAATAATGAGATTGTGAACCATGATGTGGGCAGTGAAAATATAGAGACTAATACAAATGCCTTAAATGGTATTAACCTGTCTTAACCTTTTAAAACACTTTTTTGCAGAACATCCATCTGTACCTAATCTCTCTGGGAACACTGTATGCAATTCTGAATTTACCATTGCGGATATTAATGTGTCACATGTTATAGCAACTTTAAATGATGAAGGTGATACAAGCAATTTGGTTGACTTTGCACGTAACTTGGAAGTTATGGCAGGTACAACAATAGATAGTGGTCTGCACAATACTTTCAAATTCATACCTCTGAGTCATAATAATTCGGTAATAGATGAATTCTCTTTGAGAGTCACGCAAGATCTGTACCGTTTAGAGGAAACGCATAATATTCAGAAGAAGTGCAAACATTCCTACAATTTAACAAAAGAAGAAAAACTGCTTTTGAAATCTTTGAAAGATGACCCCAATGTAGTGGTCCGCGAAGCGGATAAAGAAGGAAATATAATCCTAATGGACTATATAGACTACACTGCGGAAATAGATCGACAATTAATTCAGGAATGTTGCTATAAAAAATTACATTCAAATCCAACTTCACAAATTGAAAGAAACATCAATGCCAAGTTATCAGATTGGCAGTAGTCGTGTTTGATCACCGACTCTGAATTTAAATACCTCTTAGCTCAGAATTCTAGACATCCTTGTATCTACATACTCCCAAAAATACGCAAGGGGGATCGTTTCCCCCCCATATCGGCCAATAATATCAGGAAATGGAGGACCTACGGAACACTTGGCGGAGTATGTAGATACTTTCCTTCAACCTTTTGTTAGAAACCTCCAATCCTATATAAAGGATAGCAGAGAATTGCTTTGAACATTAGAAGATCTACAATGGGAAACTGATGTCTTCACATTCGTGACAATAGATGTGGAGAGTTTGTACACGTGCATAGAGAGGAATCAAGGACTGGGAGCACTTACTTATTTTCTGATCAAAAGAAATGGCTGCCACCTAGAACACACTCAAATGTTGCTGGAGATGGCAGATCTGATCTTGACTCAGAATGCTTTTATGCATGGGGAGAAATGGTTTCTGCAACAACAGGGGACTGCGATGGGCTCCAGGTTTGCTCTACGTATACTAACCTGTTCATGGGGTTCTATGAGATGGCAATATACTGTGGGGAGCGCTGTCATGGCGCTCCACTCCCAGTTGCACTGCTATATAGGATACTAGATCCATTTACATCCATTTACCATTTCGAGGTAATGTTTATGCAAAAATCGATTGTCACTGTCTTTACCAAAGTTTATCTCTATTTCTTCCTTTTTAAATCTGTTTGTCTAATCCAAGTCCACATATTCCACAAATTGCATTTTAACAAGCTTCTCATTCTCTCGTGTGCCCATCCGAGCCTCTTTGATGTTCTATGAGATGGAGCATGCCTGGGGCCCTGGAGCACGTGACTGGATTGAGAATATCTTATTTTATGTCAGATACATCAATAACGTTTTCCTAATATGGAAGGGCAGTAATGAAGAACTAAATTAGTTTTTTCTGTACCGTAATGATAACATTTTTAACGTTAGACTTACAACCAATAGCTCCAAACAAGAGATCATGTATTTGAACTTGAGACTGTACGTATCAGGAGATAATATCCCAAAGGGACATTTTTAAGAAATCAACCTCCTGTAACAGCGTCTTACACGCTGACAGCTGTCATCCTCACACTACCATCTCGGCAATATTTACGGCGAGATGGTACGAGCACGTCGTAATTTCAGTCAGGAAACCGATTTCAACAGAACTATAAAAGGATGAAGACAGATTTTAAAAAGAGAGGATATAACATCAGTTCCCTTAAGAAAGCTGAAGAAAAGGTAAAAAGATTGGATAGAAAGAACACCCTTCGTGTCAGGACTGTCAAGGTAGATAAGAAATATCAAGATCAGGTTTCATTCATCACAGAATACAATATGTACAGTGGACATATATACAAAATACTACAACAAAAATTTGCATCTTTTGCAATCAAATTCTCTGCTACCTAACATCGTCTCTAACAAACCACGAGTTACCTATCGTAAGGGCAAAACACTGAGAAATATGCTGTGCCCAAGCCATGTTAAAGAACCTAAAGTAACATCTCAAACATGGTTGCTGGAGAAACCACATGGTTTTTACACGTGTGGTAATTGTTGCATTTGTAAGCTGGAATTGAATAACTGTGTCAGTTTTCAAAGCAACAATTCAAAAGAATACAGGATAGTCTCTTTCATAAACTGCAACACGACACATGTAGTGTATGTGCTAAGATGTGCGTGCGGTCAAATCTATATAGGCAGCAGTATTAGGAGTTTAAAAGTCCTCATACAAGAACATGTCAGGGACATAAAGAACAAAGATGAGCACTCCCCAGTAGCTCAGCATATATATCACACATCCTGATAGATCGGAAATTACATTCCATGCCTTGGATCAGGTGAAAGGCAGTGTCAGAGGTGGGGATAGGACCACTCTATTGAGACAGACAGAGGCAATGTGGATTTGCCGGTTGAGGGGGTTACATCAGGTTTCAACTGCAATAATGAATTCCATAATTTCTTGTGATCACATTTGACAAGGTACTGTTAAATCTCTTAATAGTTGGGAACGATGCAACTGTACTTTTACATCATACATATATGATTAGATGATTCCTGACACTTTTATAATCTGGTTCTAATTGAAGTAAAATAGGTGGAGCGAAAAATTAACTTATGATTTCAACTCTGTTGAGCCATAAGGATATGAGAGCTAGTGTTGCCTTTTATGTTTGATCTAATCAATCTGGATTTGTACATTGTGAATTCTAACTCTGATGTTATAAGATGACATAGAAGGGAAGAGATCGAATACTTGCTCGGTATAAACTTCACCATACCATGTAGATAATGACCATAACATCTATATGATGTACCTGTTTGTGTTCACAAACAATATTTGGATCTGTACACATTTAATTTAGTCTACGTACAGGCTGCAGACGTGATATGGTGTGAACCAGCTTTGTATAATTTCTAGATGACACATGGTATTATTGATAATGCCAAACGATGCTGACAATTTTAATTCTCAACGCTATACAGTTTAAATATTGTGAAATTGTGTAAATGCTGTATTCCGGTTTCCAACAATATCATAGTTGGTACTAGTTAAGTGATGTACTTTTGTAATTTATAGCAATGTGGCATTAATTCACTGTCTACTACATCGCAAAATCCAATAACCCTTTTAGGTAATATGTTAAATTTAAACTGTGTGAAATTTCAAAAAGGGCGCAGGTCAAACCATTATCTCTAATAATTGAAAGCTGGTGCTATGGATGTGCCCGAAACGAGGTGATCGTGCGAGCATAATTATTGCGGAATTGATTGTTTGCCTTATATATTATATTCCATATAATAGGGACGATGATAGACATTTGGATATTGCAATAGTCATCCTTTAGCTAATAATTTTAATATATAATATACCATATACCAAAGGACGATGTTAGAAATTTGGATATTGCAATAGTCATCCTTTGGCTAATAATTTTGAGACACTTTGGATCGCAAATAGGTCAACTTTACACTTTCTAAAATGGCACCCATTTTTCCTTTTTTAATGTTGATGTTGTGGTTAAGTACCACATGAGGCACATTTTTGTGAGTAATGTCGATGTGGAATTTATTGCTGGCAGATAGATAAACTACTATACCAAGACGACTATGTAAGAATTTTGAAAATCATATCGTTTGTCCTCACTCAAAGATCCTTAGATTTAGTGCATTGCAATTGTAGAAATTTTGCACATTTTAAGATGGAGCCCAGTTTTATGTGCGGGTCCTGTGACCAGCTGGTACTGCTTGACGACTACAGGTGTGAGCACTCAGTACATCGTATAAATGGCGTACGACATATGCGCTCGGTGCGTTAGAACTTTAAGGGAAACAGACGTTCACTTTTATACAGAGGGCTCCATACTTTGCCCTGAGTACCGTGACGTGTTACGCATACTGTAGATGTGTGTGCATTACATTAGAGTGGGGTATGGTACGGTTGGGACCCACCAAGTTATAGGACGACTCTCCATACATTTGTTGTGAATACAATTGACCAGGGAATACTATGTCCATTCTGTGTTCTATTTATTGTTGAGATAGGACCGTTGGGAGATGTATGGACTGATTTCATGATCTCGAACTGTTTAAAAACATTAATGAGAATATGCCAAAAAGTCATTTGTAAGCGGGATGTTTGTGCCAATTGGACGCTTACTTTGTGGAGCAGTATAGCGACAATGTTGTCGTCCATGTGATATACATGCTAAGGGTCAATCTATATAGGTTTTAGTAGTAGAGGGATGATTTAAACTGTCTCTATACATGGCATTACCTAATTTGTATTGTATACGAGTTTTTAAATAAGGTCAGCATCTAACCTATGGCACACGTGGATATGCTGGGCATTCACTTTTAGAGGCTCAATGTCAGCTTTTATGTCTTTACAGCAATAACTATCTGGAAATACCAATGTATACCGGTCTATCATTCGACACGGCCCAGTGTGGAAGGTCATAGTACACACAGATAATTGTCAGGGTTAGACAAAATACCTCCCGCTTTCAGGTTGTAGGGCCTACCTATAAGGTCCGTAGTGGCTATGCTTCTACAGATTCCTCATTCAGTTGGAGTCAGCTGGTGGCCAGGCGATTAGTTTGTCTCGTTCCACTCACTGACTCCATTTCCAGTAAATAGAATTCCTCCATTGAGCATCAGCGGTAGGTTGACGTTCTAGTTGTTGATTGTTGCTGCCGCTTGGTTTCGTGCGCGTGCTCCTGTGTTGCGACACACTTCAACTGTGGAATTTTCCCGAGGAGACGTTTCTCCTGTCAGCCCGCAGTTGAATCTTGGATTTTGAGTAAATAAACGAGAGTTTGCATTCTCGTTTCGTCAAACCTTTGAAGGTACCGTTGAGTCAAGTTTCTAGTGCAGATTTTGTCTGAAATCTTCAGCAGCTAAGTCGAGAGAGGTAGTTTGCGGACTCCTGCATTTTCAACTCAACAACTCAGGTATTCTTTTGCATTTAAGGACGCCTCCAAGAACTGTTTGGGGAAACGTTTCAGGTAAGCTCAAGTTCCGTTTGTCCTGGACAGCTTCGCAAGAATTCAAGTGTGAGTCTGCACATTATTTTCAGTGACTGAACTATTTTTCTATCCTGTTCATTATCCTGAGTTAGTTAGTAAATAAGAAAACATCACATAGAGTCTTTCCTCAGCCCTAATAGCGTTAAAGGATTTCCAATGACAACGACCACAGTCTCAAGTGTACCCTGCGATTACAACAACAGTATCTAGATATAAATATATATATTCCTCGCAAAACGCCCTGAAGCATTGGAGGTGAACACGACCGTGCTTCAAACCATCCGGTTTATGTATGCCTCACTGCAGCTTGCCTTGCATTGCCATTGTTTATTTCATGAATGCCGACGCGTTTCGAGGCACACCACACCCCTTCATCTAAGGCAGGAAAGACAAACATTGAAGGCTCACCTCTTTTATTTCCATAATTTCTTTTTTTAGCACACCCAAAGGGGTTTGACTTGTTATATTGTCCATTAAGGCATTGTGGAAATCGTAGTTCCTAGAGGTGAGTATTTGTTTATTCTTTTGTAAGTTTGTTGTTTGAAGTCCATAATTAATGCATATTTGTTTCCATAAGTAGGATTGGCAATGCAGGGCAGGCCAAGTTTCTGCAATTGAAACACGGTGCCGACAGGAATTGGTACGTCCTTCTCCTCAGCCTTCACTTTCGTTAGGAATGGTTCTCCCTCCCACGGCCGGGCTGCCGTGTACAATATTCCTCGCAAAACGACCTGAAGCATTGGAGGTGAACACGACCGTGCTTCAAACCATCCGGTTTATGTATGCCTCACTGCATCTTGCCTCGCATTGCCATTGTTTATTTCATGAGTGCCGACGCGTTTTGAGGCACACCACGCCCCTTCATCTAATGCAGGAAAGACAAACATCGAAGGCTCACCTCTTTTATTTCCATAATTTCTTTATTTAGCACACCCAAAGGGGTTTGACTTGTTATATTGTCCATTAAGGCATTGTGGGAATCGTAGTTCCTAGAGGTGAGTATTTGTTTATTCTTTTGTAAGTTCGTTGTTTGAAGTCCATAATTAATGCATATTTGTTTCCTTAGGTAGGATTGGCAACACAGGGCAGGCCAAGTTTCTGCAATTGAAACACGGTGCCGACAGGAATTGGTACATCCTTCTCCTTAGCCTTCACTTTCGTTAGGAATGGTTCTCCCTCCCACAGCCGGGCTGCCATGTTGAATATTCCTCGCAAAATGCCCTGAAGCATTGGAGGTGAACACGACCGTGCTTCAAACATCCGGTTTATGTATGCCTCACTGCAGCTTGCCTCGCATTGCCATTGTTTATTTCATGAATGCCGACGCGTTTCGAGGCACACCACGCCCCTTCATCTAAGGCAGGAAAGACAAACATCGAAGGCTCACCTCTTTTATTTTCATATTTTCTTTATTTAGCACACCCAAATGGGTTTGACTTGTTATATTGTCCATTAAGGCATTGTGTGAATCGTAGTTCCTAGAGGTGAGTATTTGTTTATTCTTTTGTAAGTTCGGCATTCATGAAGTAAACAATGGCAATGCGAGGCAAGCTGCAGTGAGGCATACATGAACCGGATGGTTTGAAGCACGGTCGTGTTCACCTCCAATGCTTCAGGGCATTTTGCGAGGAATAATATATATATATATATATATATATATATATATATATATATATATATATATATATATATATATATATATATATATATATATATATACTTACCAACGGTAGAACCAGCAGTTCTAGTCTCTGGTAGGAACACCTGAAAGAAAAAGGAAAAAGACTGTGAAATTGTTGGACTTACACTTTCAAGAAAAAGAATCTTTAAGAGAGAGGCAAATTCCACAAACTAGTCAGGTACAGAATATTCAAGGTTTAGAACATATAGTGGGTTCATATATGTAGAGAACGTTAGTAATTGTTTGCTTGATTTTACAGGTGGAGCAATCCAAAGATTTAGAGTAGCGAAGACACCTGTGTGGCAGTCTCTCTTGTTCTCCCATTCCCCTTTCCCCCTCACTTCTGACTCCAGAGAGATAGTCTGGTTCAAGGGTGTAGGGGAGATGGGAAATTCTCTACTGAAGACTTCAGACATTTCACTCCTGTGGAAGCCTCAGCTCAGGTACAGAATCTTGACACCAATAACGCGGAACTTATTATTGGTAAGTGATCCTATGGCTACTATTTCTGCCGTCAGTTTGACATGTCTGTGGTTTGATTTTATACAGCTTCAAGTGGTTAAGAACCAACTTATGCTGGTATTTTGCTTGGACTTAATCTCACAGGCACCAAATAAGAGTCGTCTAATATTTTCAGCTCTTCACCTGAGAGGCACATGTACAAACTCTGGGCACTCACTCTTAACCATTAGAGTGCATTATGCATGATCATTATCGAAATAAAAAAATGTTTAAGAAATTTAGAATCCTTCTGTTACTTTTTACAGTTTAGCAATATACTATACAATTATAAGAGGCTCAATGCTAGTTTTTTTCGTGTCTTTACAGCATTAACTATTTTGAAACACCGTTGTATTTCAAATCACTGGCATATACGAATTCTCTCTGACGTTTATTAGCGCATACAGGAAAAACACAGACCGTGCACATTATATTATTAGTAAGTGTTTTTGCGTGCAACTATTTTTAAATAAAATGAAATGACGATAGGGAAGTAGTTAGAAAGGACTACAACAATTAGAGCTTATTCTCGAAATAGTTTACAAAGGGTTTTTATCTATATATATATAGTGCGACTTAAAATGCTGTTTCTAAACTTGTTTGTAATTGTAGATAATCTTGTTAATTGAAACAGATCCTTATGAAGATATGAGTTAGACTTTGAATCATATTACAAATATGTATATAATAGCTGAAGGTCCGACTTAGAATAAGAATCACTGAAGAACTGTCATTACTATTATTAAACCTGACAATATAATTTTTATAATTGTTTAGCATATAGATAATTGGTGCCTGCTCTGAAAAAAATATTATTCAATGGTGTTCACTCTGAAAATGATATAATCAATGTAATTTTTCTTTCCTCAAATGCGCGATAGTAATAGTGAGGTTTTTTCTATATAGCTCAGAGTAGCTGTTCTAAAGCAAAATATCGTTTGGAGCATATTTTTATAGCGATATATAAATTGTGTTTATTTATAGATACACTGTGCTATCATCGCTGCTTTTAAATCTGGCTTGAACTTTCATTAACACTATCAGCAGATACAGACTATGATAAAGGTATAAATTACAGTGTAAAAATTATCACACATGTGTATATAATCTACGCTTAACTGATATGGGACATGAATTATTGATAAATGTTGATTAACGTTAAACTCGCTACTTTAGCATACTAAATATACTTAACATATAAGTGAATGGTGTTCGTTCAGATGATGATATTATTCTTGTTATTGTTTCATCGTTAAAAGTGACAGAGTCATATAGAGGATAGCCTTGATGTAAGATATAATGCGGTGGACTGTGTATTTGGTTGTTTTGTTCCCTGCCTTAGCTAAAATGACTGTGTTATAAATATTATGAGACACTTTGAGTAGCTTCCCATTGATTGAAAATTGATAGGATGAGAGTTACGTCCAACCATGATGGTGATTAACAGCAATACGGTGCTAGTTTAATAATGATTTACAATGAACTGTTTAGTATTTGTGTATTGAATGTTTTTATTGTGTTCATATTGCAAATATTGTTTCATAATTGCTTTTAGCCCTAAAGAAGTCCCATGAGGGATGAAACGCCTTGGCAAGCAATTGTATGGTGTTTTAAAAGAATATAGTGTTTTTCAATAAAATAATTATACTGACTACAAGCAAGAAACACGACCATCTGTTATTTTCATCTGTGAAGCTATTTATCAATATATTGTTCTACTGTTCAAATATGATGTACTAGGATATCTATATATATATATATATATAAGAATACTTGTTTTTCTCGGGTGCAGGGTCAACTTTCTTGTCTTTGATAGCGGTGGTTAGTAACCACTCTTTTGGGGTGTATCTGATCTCATTACATACTGAAACTGAAATTAGCCAGGCTGCTAGTTTCAGTTTTAGTACTTCAGTGCTCACGGGGGCTATCTCAGCCTCCGAGCACCGAAATACACGGTAGAGGTATCATTGGAAAGGGGAAAGTCTTCCCTTTTCAATGGTACCCCTCCCTAGTGGATCACTGCTTCGTGATCGTCCCAGTAAGGGAATCCCCAAGCAGGGATCCACCCACTATGCACCAGGGAGGGGAGAGCGGCCCATTGGGCAAGGGTCTTTGCTCCCCCATTTTATAACTGCCATATTCAGTCTTTTGTATCTCCCAATCTGCCACCCCGGTGGGGAAGAAAGCACCCTAGACACCAGGATTCTTTTTTTATAGTTCAGATGTGGGGGCTGTCCAGAATGGGCATGCCAATGCCCCCACCCCTCAAAAAAATGCCACAGTTTTTCTGCCCCTCCCAGGAGACAGTTGAGGGTTAAAGCCCCTGATCTGCCCCCATGGGGTGGGGGCAGGAAGCCACTACGCACCAGAAATTATTTCTTTTTTATACAAAGGGGTGGTGGCTGTGCAGAATAGGCATGCCAATTCCCCAACTGCCCAAAAAATTGCCACAGTTTTCCTGCCCACCCGAGGCATATTTGGACCATTTCCTGTCACGGGCACTTGGCCTACTCACACAAGTGAGGCACCATTTGTATCAGGAGACTTGGGGGAATGCTGGGTAGGTGGAAGTCTGTGTCTCCCTGCAGATTACAGAACTTTCCATCACAGGAATGTGAGAAAAAATTGTTTTGTTTTACAAAGTTTGGGCTTTTGCAAGGCATTCTGGGTACCAGAACCTGGTGACAGCCACACAAGTCATCACATCCTGGATTCCCCTGTGTGTCTAGTTTAAAAAAAATTATAGGTTTTTTAGGTTTCCCTACATGCCGGGTGAGCTAGAGCCCAAAATCACAGCTAGGCACAATAGCGAAAAAAGGGTCCGTTTTCTGTGGAAAAATGTGAAGTATCAATGTTGCATTTTGGGATGTTTCTTGTTGCGGGCACAAGGCCTACCTACACAAGTGAGGTATCATTTTCATCAGGAGACTTTGGGGAATGCTGGGTTATTGGAAGGTTGTGGCTCCCTGCAGATTACAGAACATTCCATCACAGGAATGTGAGAAAAAATTGTTTTGTTTTACAAAGTTTGGGCTTTTGCAAGGCATTCTGGGTACCAGAACCTGGTGACAGCCACACAAGTCATCACATCCTGGATTCCCCTGTGTGTCTAGTTTAAAAAAAATTATAGGTTTTTTAGGTTTCCCTATATGCCGGCTGAGCTAGAGCCCAAAATCACAGCTAGGCACAATAGCGAAAAAAGGGTCCGTTTTCTGTGGAAAAATGTGAAGTATCAATGTTGCATTTTGGGATGTTTCTTGTTGCGGGCACAAGGCCTACTTACACAAGTGAGGTATCATTTTCATCAGGAGACTTTGGGGAATGTTGGGTTATTGGAAGGTTGTGGCTCCCTGCAGATTCCAGAACTTTTCATCACAGAAATGGGAGGAAAATGTGTTTTTTGGGCAGCTTGAGGTTTGCAAGGGACTCTGGGTAACATAACCTAGTGAGAGCCACACAAGTCACCCCGTCCTGGATTTCCCTGGGTGCCTAGTTTGACAAATGTATAGGTTTGCTAGGTTTCCCTAGGTGCCGGTTGAGCAAGGGTCCAAAATCCACAGCAAGGCCCATTGCAAAAAAAAGGGTCACTTTACACTGGAAAATTGTTGTGTCCACGTTGCATTTTGGGACGTTTCCTGTTGCGGGCACTAGGTCTACCCACACAAGTGAGGTACCATTTTTATTGGGAGACTTTGGGGAATGCTGGGTGGGTGGAAGTTTGTGGATCAATGCAGATTCCAGAACTTTCCATCACAGAAATGTGAGGAAAATGTGTTTTGTTTGACAAAGTTTGAGGTTCGCAAGGGATTCTGGGTAACAGAACCTGGTGAGAGCCAGACAAGTCACCCCATCCTGGATTTCCCTGGCTGACTAGTTTTCAAAAATGTATAGGTTTGTTAGGTTTACCTGGCTCTTTCCCGCCCTAGGTCCAGCTCTTCCACTCTTGCTCTACGAGACCTACACTGGCTCCCGGTAGGTTTGCGGGTACAGTTCAAAGCTGCATGCTTGGTGTTTAAAGCTGTACACCTTTTGGGCCCCATTCCTTTGCAAAACATGTTCCCGTGGTATTCTGCTCCACGGCCCCTTCGTTCTTCATCGGCTCACCTCCTGGTGGTTCCAAGGTTTCAAAGAGTGAGGATGGGTGGTCGCTCCTTTAGCGTGGCAGCGGCCAAATTTTGGAACTCCCTCCCACTTTCTTTGAGGAGTTACAAGGACTATTTTCCGTTTAGGAAAGCATTAAAAACTTACTTATTTCCAAAAACGGCTTGAGCGGTTAAAGTGCATGGTTCCTTGATCAAAGCGCCAGGATGCCCTCTGGGTGACAGGTTTTGCGCTCTATAAATATATTAAATAAATAAATAAATAAATAGGCGCAGGCTGAGATAGGGTTCAAAATCCACAGCGAGGAACATTGAAAAAAAAGGTCAGTTTTCACTGGAAAAGTGTGATGTGTCCACATTGCGGGTTGGGCCATTTCCTGATGCAGGCACTAGGCCTACCCATACATGTGAGGTACCATTTTTATCGGGAGACTAAGGGGCACACAAAATAGTAGCACAACTATTATTACCAATTGACTTTCTTTGCATTTCTGCCTGCCAAATGTAAGACAATGTGTAAAAAAGAAGTCATTTTGAAAAATGTCCTCTAATTCACATGCTTGTATGGGCACACACAATTTCAGAGTTGTGTAAATGACCACTGCTTCTAAACTCTATATTTTGTTCCCATTTGGAAAATATATAGGGTTCCTTGGTACCTATTTTTTACTCTTTCTATTTTACCAAATGAACTTGAAATTTGAAATGAACTATACAGATTGGCTAAACTCTGCCATTTCCAAAGCTGTTCCTAATAAAAACATTGGCCAAAACAAATAAAAACAATCTGCACCTTGGTTCACAGAAACACTTTGCCTTGAAAAACAAAAATGTAGAAGGTGCAAAAAGAAATGGAGATCTAATTCCTTTGACAAAGAAATGTATACACTCTCCCTTGCGAAGTATAGGCAGTCATCATCAATGAAAAATCTATCTTTTTCACGCAACAAATTGAAGCCTTCAAGCATTCTACTAGAGAACTTTTCCAGGTTATAAATAAACTTACTAGAGCCCCAGAGACCAAATGATTTAACAATAGTGAATCTTTCTGTGAAAAAATAGCCACTTACTTTTGTGACAAAGTTGGGCAAATCTATAACCAATTCACTTCTTTCAGAACTGTTGATTCTAGAGTTAGTCCTCCTATAGCTTAATATCCTATTAATCACTCTAATCTTCTTGTTAGTAGCTTCCTATCCAAATCCAGTCAATTCTCGTTTACCACGGTATCAGAAGTCTTTAACTTGATCAACTCCACCAAATGACCCCTGACCCCACTCCATACTTAAACAGATCCCTGTTACTATTGCCTCATATTTAACCAAAATATTTAACGGAATGTTCAGTTCTGGGACCTTTCCCAACATGTGGAAAAAGGCTTCTATTCTACCACTGCTTAAGAAGCCTGACCTAGACCCTGATAACCCAGCAAATTATCGTCCCATTTCCAAGTTACCATTTCCTGTAAAAATAGTGGGAAATTGAATAAATACACAATTGACACAGTTCATTCATGTATATCAGTTATTGGACCCCACACAATTCGGCTTTAGAGCCGAACAAAGCACAGAGATGGCACCAATAAAGATCACAGATGAGTTAAGAACCATCCTAGACAAAGGAGGCTCTGCAGCACTCACTCTTCTTGACTTGCAGTTGGCCTTTGACACGATTGATCATGCATTCTCATTGAGTGTCTCAAAAAACTGAGCATAGATCACTCAGTCATGCTGCAGAAATGTATATCCAGGTCCTTTTGTCTTCCTTGTGGGGTACCTCAGGGATCTTCATTGAGCCCATTGCTCTTCAATATTTATGTCACCAAACTGGCCTCCCTGATCAGATCCTTTGGGTTCTCTCACCATTTCTTATGCTGACAATATGCAGATCGTTGTGTCGGCTTACAATGTAGATGTCACAATCTCCTAGTTTCATAACTGTATGAGAGCTGTTAGCAATTGTATGGGCAAACACTGCCTTAAACTGAACTCTGATAAAACCAAGTTCATGCTTTTCGGTAATAGTCCACATTTCTGGAGTCCACCTTGTTGGCCATCCGAGCTAGGAACACTCCCCATCCAGGTTTAAAAACTGAAAAACTTAAGGAATACTTATAGATGATAAGTTGAATTCTAATAAATATTTCAGCTCAGTTGACTCTTTTAGTTTTAACACCTTGAGAATTATCAGGAAGATCCTTCCTTTTATTCCACTTAATTCAAGAAAAATAGTCATTACATTACTAATTCTCACCAAACTGGATTATTGTAGTGGACTTTATGTCAAGCTCCAAAAACAGTACTTGAAAAGTTACAGAGCGTGCAGAATACAGTGGAAAAACGTATTCCTGATCTCCCCAAGTTCCAACCTGTTTCTGCCTCCATCAGGGGACTTCACTGGCTTTCAGTGAGTAATCAAATAACATTTAAAGTGCTTTACCTTACCTATAAGGCTTTGCATGACTCAAATCCTTGTAATCTTAAACAGGCTCTAACCTGATATGTACCCAGCAGAGACTTACGATCTAAAAGCACCATGGTGGTCTCCCACCCCAGTTTTAAGAGAATCAAATGGGCGGGGGCAGTTGTTTCTCCTCAGAAGCCCCCGCACTTTGGAACAGTATGCCTATAAGCATCAAAGCAGCTCCCACCTTATTGACTTTTAGGAAACTGCTAAAACGTGTCTCTTTAACATCTAGTCCTCCCTCTTAATGACCAAACTACCACATCTATCAGCACCAAAACACCCATTGGTGTTCGTGTGCTTTAGAAATGTATTAACATAACATAACAAATTGCTATATACCAGGTACACAATGAAAAACCATTGCAAGACACAGCTCAGTTATTGGCTCTGGGTACCAAGTCCTATATATCCCTGCAACCAGAAGGGTCCAGTAGACGTAACAGTATATTGATTTTAAAAATCTGCCATACTTAGAAGAAGTTACAGGTAACAACGTTGGCACAAATGGATGGTTTGTCTAACTCAATTTCAATAATGTTTTATTTCAATTGTTAGTTTCTATAGAAAAACCTTGAAGGATCTACACAAATGACCCCTTGCTGAATTCAGAATTTTGTCTACTTTTCTGAAGTGTATAGTTCCCAGGAATCCATTATTGTTTTCATACCTATTTCTACCATTAACTGGAAAGAGGTGAAAAGTACAAAACATAGGAAAAATAGGCTATGTCCCAGTAAAATGCCTAAACTGTGCAGAAAATGTTGCGTTTCTGACAAAAGTCTGTCTGTTCCTGAAAGCTGGGAAGATGGTGACTTTAGCACCATAAATCCTTTGTTGATACCTTTTGGAGGGATAAAAACAGACTTTTTCTTCTGCAGCACTTTTTCCCCATTTTTCCTATACAAAATAAAAATTAGCTGTATTTGGGCCAATTTCTTTTTTTTTTAACATATTTTTATTGGTTATAACACAAGAGTAAAAAATGTACATATCGGGTGTCATTTGGTGGTACATATTACAGCGGTGAACGGGAAAATGAATTGAGGAAATACATTACAATTATAGGCATCCGAAAAATATCAATACCAGCTTAGAGCTGAGGCAAAACAATACAATACAGAGAACCATAAGCAAACCAGGGATACAGGATATGCAGATTGGACATTCGACAACCGGACATGAGGGACAAAAAGATCAGGAGAATATGCCACATCTCTTGTGAAGAGGGAAAAGGGAAATAGAAAGGTCATAGAACAAAATAAAGGAAAAAAAAAAAACTCAACCCCCCACCCTGCACCCCTGCGGATGGCTACGACCTAACCCCACTAGCAGCGTGCCTGTCGCCCCCTAAACTACACCCCAAGGAAGGGAAAAGATGGAGGAGGAGATGTATTACAAGACGATACGGGCTCCCGGACTCCCCTCCCCCCCGCCAAAAGCAGACATCCCCACCGTGGTATTAAGCAAGTTATAGCAGACTAATAAGCAAACCAGTAGGGGAGCCACCGACATAGAAAAAACCATCCCGCCCAGCCCCCGGCACCACAGAGGCAGCAAATCCCTTTGCAATCATAGCACTCTCACCAAACCCAGACAATAAGAATGCCATCTGGCCTTCACTCCCACAGATACAACCCAGCAGAGCCAAAAGAAAGTCATTGTACCAAATTCAAGTCAAATTCAGCCCTGGCCCTGACGATCCGTTGCACAAACCCCATCCAATAGAACCAATATAGTAGCAAAAGAGTCAAAGCGTTGTTGAAAAAGGAGATCAATATAGCCTGAAAGAGTCAAAAAGGTTAAGTCTCGAAGTCTATCAGATACACGAAAGTCAATCCAGAAAATCTTAGCGGAGGTCTCCAGAAGAGAAGGAAGAAGTGAGTCCCGTGCGGGCGATGACTTTGCCGATCTTGCTAGGTGTTCAGGGGCTCCAGCAACGTACCGCTGCAATTGTGCGGGTACAATTGGCACCAGTTTCTGATCATATTCGGGGTTCACCTCTCGAGGTAGATCAAGCTTCGCGGGGGTAACCGTATGTTGCAGGTCTGACACAAGGCTGGAGTCCGGTCTCAAACAAACAGTCTCGAGGCGTGCAGTCAAATTGTGGAGAGCAGCCTCCATTTGCAGGTGAAGAGCCCCGATGGCGGCCATTACGGTCCCCAGGGTCGGTCCACACATCGTCCGATCCATCTCCGCGTGAACAATAATGAAGCAGATCTTCAACCCCGGAGGCCGGCTACTCCGGGGAAACCAACAGGCACGGAGTGGACGGAAGCGACTGGCGACTCACAGGCTTGGCAACCTTTACACCACTGCCGAGAGCGAGGGCCCCACCCGCGGACCCCGAGGGCTGCAGCAGGGTCCTGGGACCAGGCCCCCCACCCACCGTGGCAACCACGTCTCGTCGCCGTTCGTCCAGTATTCGCAGGGACCAAAGACCACCACCAGGATAGAGAATATGTTCCACTCCGATGAGACCGGACTCTGCCGGGCACCCGCGGCCGATGTTGTTCAACTGAAACCCGGCTGGGTCAGTACTCGAGGCCCCGGCTTACACACTGGAGTAGGCCCAAAAATGAAAGACGGTGTAACTTCGTCAATAAAGGCGATAAAAACTCCAGGATTGCCTCCCTGGGCTCAGCAACGATTCAGACACACGGGAGTCTGGCAGGAGGTCAGGATGAAGTTCAGGATAAGTCCGCCAGCGACGGAGGTCGACGGAGCCGGGAGCTTATGCGGCCATCTTGGTTGCTTGCGTAGCTCCTCCTCTTGGGCCAATTTCTTGGTCCCTTTCAGGGAAATCCTGGGTACCTTTAGAGTACTCAAGATGTTGGAAGAAAAGGACGCAAATGTGGCATGGATACCTTATGTGGACAAAATGTCACAGGGGCCTAAGCGTAAACTACCTCAAATAGCCAAAAAAAGGCTTAGCACAGGGGCATGGAAGGCCTAGCAGCGAAGGATTTAATAATGATTTTCAAAAAAACATGATGTATGCTATCAAAATTAATGAAACCACTCAGGTTTACAGTCATGCCCCAGGGGGCTACAATCATAGGAGCAGATTTACAAGAACTGGCACATCCCTGCACATTAGCAGGGATGCGCCAGTTAAAATGCGACACGTAACAAAACCCTTGCGCCACCATGGATGCGCCGCATTTACAGTGCAGCGCACCATGGAGCAAGGATAGACAGATGTGTGACGCATCTGTTGGCGTAAAGGTGTCGCAAGCATGACGCAACTCCAGCACTGCTCAGGGGCGGCCTATATTTGCTGTGCTCCGTCACTCCTTACGCCTGCTACAAGCAAGTGTAAGGTTTTCACGCAGAGGGGTTATAAAAGTGGCTCAGTGAAATCTTGTAGATTTCACTGCGTCACTTTTATGAGGCTTCCTTGCAACGGAACGCCTGCCCTGCATACATTATACCTGACGCAGGTATAATGTAGCTCAGGGCTTTACAACGTGACGCATCTCCCTAAATGCGTCACATTGTAAATATGGTGCATAGTGGCGCATTGTTTATGACGTCACTGTGTCACAGAAGCGATGCAACTGCGTCGTAAAGATGTCGCAAGGGGCTTGTAAATCTGCCCCATAGTATCTTGATTGAATACATATGGTTACATCCAACACCCTATAGTGATGTGTCATATACATGTTAAAACTATTGGATGAAATGTAAATAAGGTCTAGAGCTCTAGCCAGAATAGGCAGTATATTACATATCTGTAAACTTAATACATTGTTTTCACCAGGTAAGCACTTAACATATTAAAATTATTGTATCATTATAATAGTGAACAATTGAGCCTAAGTGGGCTGATCTCATAAAATATGCTTGTTGTAAAAACTATTCACAACAACACACCAAAATAGATTTGTTGCATTCACAGGCGTTATGTGTTACCAACAGAACAACATGTAATAAAAAGCTTAAAACAGCTCCTGGTCTGACGTGCTTGTATCACCTCGGGAACCTGAATAAAAACAAATAAAATTCATAAAAATCTTGGTAATGCAAAGTGACAACACTTTCTGTACAAAACCTCTATCATTCTAAGGTAAGATAGCAAACGTTGGCAGTCATTCTCCTCAGGGCACAGCTATTTCCTCATCAGAATTTAACCTGTTCAGGATTCGGGTGTCAAAGTCCACGATCAATCTAGATTCCAACCTTCGTAAACACATCATCCTGATACCACCTCTGATGATATTTCCAATTCTATCAATTACTAAAAATTGTAATCTATACTAATATAATAAAGAGAGAGCCCAAACCTTTGAGGCGGGTAATCTCAGGAACCACAGCACCAATCACAACACCCAATACAGCGTTGGAAAGGGCAGTTGCAGCAGAAGTACATAGGCTATGCAGATGCCCACCATATACATTTAAAAGGTAAAAGAACCGTGCCAGCAAAGTAGTCCCTTGTGGGCGTGTCTGCGTTGTGCTGTGGGCGCCTGCTGGGGGCGTGACAAACGCTGGGGGCGTGTGGTACATTCCACCCTTCATGCCATGTCTCATATCATGTGCTGTGGGCGTGTGCTGGGGGCGTGTGCGGGGCACGGGATTACGGGAAAAAAAAGTGAGCGTTGTGCCCAATATTTCATTGTTTTTTCTTCCCAGGTTCTGTACATTCCAGCTCCGGGTGTCCACCCTGCTCCCTTTAAATACCCCTGCACCCCATAATCATAACCCACCCTTACTCCTTAAAATACCCCAACACCCTTAAACACTAACCCATCTTAACCCTATAAATATACCCTGTACCCCAAAACCCAAACCTATCCCTAAACCCTAAAAATACCCCTGTACCCCAAAACCCAAACCTAGCCCTGAACCCTATAAATACCCCTGTACCTCAAAACTCAAACCTACCCCTGAACCCTAAAAATACCCCTGTACCCCAAAACCCAAACCTAGCCCTGAACCCTAAAAATACCCCTGTACCCCAAAACCCAAACCTAGCCCTGAACCCTTAAAATACCCCTGTACCTCAAAACCCAAACCTACCCCATGACCCTAAAAATACCCCTGTATCCCAAAACCCAAACCTAGCCCTGAACCATAAAAATAACCCTGGACCCCAAAACCCAAACCTACCCCTGAACCCTAAAATACCCCTGTACCCCAAAACCCAAACCTAGCCCTGAACCCTAAAAATACCCCTGTACCCCAAAACCCAATCCTAGCCCTGAACCCTTAAAATACCCCTGTACCCCAAAACCCAAACCTACCCCTGAACCCTAAAAATACCCCTATAACCCAAAACCCAAACCTAGCCCTGAACCCTAAAAATGCCCTTGTACCCCAAACCCATACCTATCCCTAAACCCTAAAACTACCCATGTACCCCATAACCCAAAACTATATCTGAACCCTTAAAATACCCAAACACCCCAAAACATATACCTCAGTACCCCAAAACATATACCCCTATACCCATACTTACCTTATCCAAACCTTAAAAAAAAACATGCTTTTACCATTCATGCATTTACAACGAATTTCGTTGTAAATGTGTGCGTGGTAAAGCATATAAAATGTAATGCCATGCTTTATAGTGGCATTGCGGAGTCATGGTACTTTCGTAATGAAAGTATGCGGAGTGATGGTATGCGGAAAGAAAGTTGCGGAATAATGGGTGTTTACCCTCCCCTGTAAGTACATTGGTGGCACGGCGGCCCACATCTCCAGCAACATACTCCATATTTTTTTAACACCGATTTGAAAAATACACAGATCTCTCTCATTGATGGCCAGCACCGACATACACTTTTAGACACACTGACCGCCACAAGTTCTAGAATTGCGAACTTTAGAGCTGGGGAGCTACGTTCGAATCTCTGCATCAGCTCAACATCCTGTGATTCCAGGCAAATCGCTTTGTCTCCCCGTGCCTACCACAAATGAATGTGTTCTTCTGTAATGTAAATTGTGCTCATACCATGTTGTCGAGTTCGCGCTATATAATATAGCAAGGCAAAATAAAGTAGGGAAACCCGAGTTCACACACTACTGAACGCGCACTCTTAAGTGCATCAGCAGTGCAATGTGAATTGGAGCGTTTCACAGGCCTGTCACAGATAAGAAATGCTATCAAAACGAAATCCTACAAAACAATATACTACTGGCCGGCAGCAATTCATACCCGGACAACGTCGGGAAGGGCTGCTAGTAGATAACTATTTTGGTAGTGTACATCAAAGAAATGTCTGTGAACTGGATATTGTTGA
The DNA here is from genome assembly GCF_964261635.1 of Lissotriton helveticus. Taxonomy (NCBI): domain Eukaryota; kingdom Metazoa; phylum Chordata; class Amphibia; order Caudata; family Salamandridae; genus Lissotriton; species Lissotriton helveticus. Next base: position 846,037,111 of record NC_136061.1, on the reverse strand, counting down.
TCATTGTGCCAAATGGGCCTCACATGTTCCAAAATAATTTTTTTTGCCTTATGGATGGTGCTGCCAATATACAGCTTATCACAGGGACATCAGATGCAATAAAAACAATAATCAGATGTGCATGTTAAATATTTCCTCATTTCACCTCCGGATTACAACTCAAACCGCTTTATGAAATTACAACAAATTTGGCAGAAAGCTAGATCTTGGTCCTGAAAGCATGTTTTTTGTAATTTGGTGTAAATCCGTTCAGTAGTTTTTGAGACATTAAAGAAAATCCACATGTCATTTTCGGACACTTTGCAAATAATTTGTGACACGGCGCAAATATGCGCCAATAGGAATGCTGTGCTTGGCTGGCTGCAACCTGTGTAGAAAGTTGCGGCTGACATTTTATATAACGAGACACAGTCCCGGGCGGCACAAAATAAATATTGAAAGATATATAAGGGTTCAGGGTAGAGTTACCATGATCCCATGGGTGGAATAAAGGGGTATTAGAGAGGCACCTTATGTGAAGAAAATATCGGAAAATATCTTTCCCATGTGTGATATTCACAAAGTTGTTGCAATGCTCAGTGCACACACCCATGTAACGTTGTGGCGTATTAATGAATATCATCACAAAAATTAAAAAATATATTCACATACTAACTCACCCACCATGGTACTCACTCAGAGACCCACTCACCGTGTTACATCCACTCACATACCCACTCAGAGACTCACATGCCCACTCACAGATCCACTCACACACTCCTGCACCAATTCACAGATCCAGTCAAACACTCAAGTACCCACTCACAGACCCATACTGATACTCACATACCCACTCACACCCACTCACAGACCCACTCAGAGACTCATTCACCCATTCACAGACCCACATAAACACTTATGTATCAACAGACCCACTCAGAGACTCATGATCCTACTCACAAACCCACTCAGAGATTCACACATCCACTCACAGACCCACTCAGAGACTCACTCACAGATACACTCACACGTCCACTCACAGACCCACTCAGTGACTAATGCACTCACTAACAAACCCACTCAGACATGACTCACAGACCCACTCACATACTCACACACTCACTCACACGCCCAGTCAGACACTCACATACCCACTAACAGACCCACTCAAATACTCATGCACCTACTCACAGATCCATTTAGGCATGTATACACCTACTCACAGACCCACTCAGACTATTCTACACCTACTTACAGGCCCTCTCAGAGATTCACACACCCACTCAGGGAACCCATTCAGACACTCCCGCAGCTACTCACAGACCCAGTCAGACATTCACACAGCCACACAGACCCAGTCAAATACTCAAGCAGCCACTCACAGACCCACTCAAAGACTTACACAGCCATTCATAGATCCACACAGACACTCACACACCCACTCATAAACACACTCTCACACTCCAATCACAGACCCACTCACAGATTCATATACCCACTCACAGAACCATGCACCCACTCACAGACCCACTCAGGGACTCATGCATCCACTCACATACACATTCAGAGACTCACACACTCACTCACAGACAGCCTCAGAGACCCACTTAGAAACTCACACAGCTACTCACAGACCCACTCAGAGACTAATGCATTAATTGACAAACCCACTCAGACACCCACTCACAGACCCTTCAGACACTCACACACCCACTCACAGACCCACAAAGACACTCATGCACCCACTCACAGATCTATTCAGGCACTTCTGCACCTATTCATTAACCCACTCAGAGACTCACACACCAACACACAGAGCAACTCACAGGGCATCTCAGAGATTCACACACCTACACAGACACTCCTGGACCCACTCACAGACCCAGTCAGACACTGATGCACCTACTCACAGACTCACACAGACACTTATGTATTCACTCCCAGACCCACTTAGACTCATGCACCTGCTCACAAACCCACTCATAGGCTCGCACATCTATTCACAGATCCATTCAGAGACTCACATACTCATTCACAGACCCCCTCACTGACCCACTCAGAGACATACACAGCCACTCAGACTCACAAAGAGACTCCTGCACTCACTAACAACCCTACTCAAATACCCACTCATAGACATACTCAGACAGTCATGCACCCACTCACAGACCCAGTGAGACACTCATGCACCCACTCACAAACCCTCTCAGAGACTCATACACCCACTCATAGACCTACTCAGAGACTCATTCGCCCACTTGCAGACCCACTCAAGCACTCATGTTCCCATTCACAGACCTACTTGGAAACTCATGCACCCACTTGTAGACCTATTCAGAGACTCACCTACTCACTGATTGACCCAGACACTCACATAGCTACTCACAGACCCTCTTACAGACTCACACCCCCTGGCAAACCCATTCATACACTCATGCACCCACTCAGAGGCTCATGCACCCACTCACAGAACAGCTCAAACACTTTTGCACCCACTCACAGACTCGTGCACCCACTTACAGAACCATTCAGAGACTCATGCACCCACTTACAGACCCACTCAAACACTGACAGAACCACTCACAGACCCTCTCAGACAATCGTGCACCCACTCACTGACCCACACAGAGATGCACACACTTACTGATTGAATCCATGCAGACACTACTGCACCCACTCATAGACACAGTCACTCACACACCCACTCACAGACACACTCAGAGACTCATGCACCCACTCACATATCCCCAAAGTGTAAGTCTCAACTGGTGTTTGCGCAGAAGCACGATGCAAGGCTTGAAGCAGGGTCCCAACTTCCCTCACCCACCAGAGTCAGCCCAACAAAGTCAAAGCCCACAAGGTGGAGGTTGGGGAAACAAGGAAAGGGAAAAGGAGATGTGTCAAAGTGGTATGTCTTCCATGCCTTATGGATAGGGCTGGTTGTATACATCTCCTAGGTAAAAAATTAAATATAAGAATTATCCTATATCTATATGCATTGAGGTCTTGACCTATATCTGCCATGCAATACGCTCTTCGCATAAAGAAGAAACTAAATTGGGCTGACTGCACTTCGTGCATACCATTGTCCGATCACGTTCGTTAGCAAAACAAATGTTTTAACCTGAATACGATTTTTATATATTTAGGATTTCTTGGGGAGCTTTTTTAAACTTCTTAACTTGTTGAGGGGAATTGTACTGAATTGTTACCTGAATTTGATTGTGAAGACACGCCGGTCACTGTCTGCACTTTACACGGTCTCGCATTATAGAAGCTACGGTGGTTTTTATTCTGTCGCATTTGCACTTTCTTCACCTCCCCTTCTGGGAGGGGAAGGCCCGTTCTAAATTGCAATATTTGTGCAGCAGTGCTCTAGTGATTGGCAGACACCAGTATTTTAATGGGCCTACCAAAGAGAACACGCAGCGGGTGCGCCGTCAGCGTGCCGGAGGTGCGCCAACGGCAAGCCCGTCTGCACCCGTCTGCGAACGGAACACGACCAGCCCCATGGCTCAAGTCTGATCTAACCACATGTTAATACCATTCAAAATCAACTTCCCAGGTTTAATTCACCCTCCAAAACAAACGTCAACCTCATTGCCAAGCTGCAAATGGGTTAAGATGTTAGCGAACCCTGTATTAACACAACTGGCAAGGGACACACTACCAACTCTATCAGGTAACACCTTAGAGGACACTCACTGATTAAACACATGGATAACAGAAATCAGTGTCAAATTAGCTCCTGTAGAGCAAGTAAAAAACAAACATAAAGTTAAAACTCCAGCACCCTGGAATACGCCCATACTAGCAGGACTCCACCTCCAGTACAAACCACCAGAATGCTGATGGAGAAGAACTTACAGGGCAGAAGAACGGAACCTCCTCAGACTAAGCAGATAAAAATCACACACAAATCAAGCTTGCAAAAAGGGAGTATTTCTCCAATAAAATCTTAGAGGGCTTTAAAGATCAACATAAGATTTTCACAGCGGTAAAATCCTTCACCCTACCCAAAAGCATTAGCCAAGGAGATCCCACCATCACAGATGCTATGTGACCAGATCTCAGTCTTTTTTTAAGAGAAAATTCTTAACATTCAAAAAAGAATTTAATACCTTTCAAAACCCGATCCTACCCTTATAGGACCGTCATTCCAGATTTTTGAGGAAATCGCACTAGAACAGTTACGCCAAGCCATCATTGCTTGTAAATCGGGATCCCCATTTGAAACATGTCCTCCTGCAGTAGGTCACAAGATTATGGACATTGTTAATCCAGTAATTAACAAGATAATTAATTCATCCTTAACTACAGCGATAATTATGGAAGAATGGAAAATAGCAGTCGTCAAACCACTGGAAAAAAACAAAACATAGACCCCTCCACTCTCTCCAATCCCCATCCTAAATCACTACTGCTCATTCTTGGCAATGTTACTAAAAAACTTGTCAATAAACAACTTACTGACTTCCTCGAGAAAGACAAGTTACTTCACCCTAGCCAATCGGGCTTTCGCCCTAAACCTTCAACTGAGTCTGCACTGCTGGAAGTATTAGATACACTAAAACTAATACTTGACAAAGGAAAAAATGCAGTACTGATCCTATTAGACATGTTGGACGCATTTGATACCATTTTGCATAATATCCTTCTGTCCACAATCAAACAAAGTGGTGTATCCTCAACAGCTCTGGCCTGTCTACAATCCGTCCTTACTAACCGTAAACAAACCGTGGCCCTAGTACATTCCCTCTCAACTAAATGCCAGATTACCGTAGGCGTTCCACAAGGCTCTTCCCTCAGTCCGCTCCTATTTAATATCTACATGGCTCTGTTGATCTCGTTAATATCCTCCTTCAATATCGATACAGCCTCATATGCAGACGACACACAATTGATCTTGGCCCTAGATAGAGATACAACCAAACCAGAGCTTAATTTTAGGGAATGTATGACAGAGGTCATCTGCTGGATGAGACTAAACAACCTTAAATGTAACATGGATATAATAGAGAATGTACTGATAGTAAAAGACAATCTGTTTAACCCAATCCGATGGTGGCCAGAAGATGCACCTGCCAAAAATCTGGGAGTAAGATTTGACACCTCTCTTTCATTTCGGCCGCAGGCTCTTGCAGTGGCAGGAATGTCTTTAACCTAATAAAAGCCCTAAAAAAATCTATTTCATTTCCTGCTCTGCAAGGAAGACAGTGGCAGTGGTACTGATCCTTTTGAGATTAGACTACTGCAATAGCCTTTTCGCAGGAACTAACAAACACGTAGTAAAAAAGCTAAAGATCGTACTGAATGCAGCAGTCCGTCTAGTGCTGAAAATGCCTCGTTATTCATCGGCCACTTCAGCTCGTAAGACACTGCATTGGCTGCCTATACAGAAAATAATTTTAATTAAGATCCTGATGATTAGTTTCAGAGCCTTTAAAGACACTGGACATAAATAACTGGCAGCTAATTTCACTCATTATGTTATGGCTAGGACCCTCAGATCCCTCACCGGACCCCTCTTAGGCCCCCACCTTTAGGTGGGGGGCCTAGAGGAAAATCAATCGATTTAATGGGAACAAGAGCATGGAATCTCATGCCCGCACACTTAAGGGCGATGGAATTAGAGATTCAATTCAGAAAATCACTGAAAAACCTGGATGTTCGTGCTCACGGATGCATTCTGCTCCTTACTGGTATAGTAGGATCTCTGGTATACTTACCCAATCAATCTGGTTTCTTCTGTGTAGCACAATGATGCCCCCTTCGGAGCGATAGCTGTGCTTTACAAATATCTAAATCAAATCAAATCAAATAACTACCTGGTTAACATCCCTCTTCCATTTGAAATCATGTATATAAAGCAGGAAACAGATATAGAGTGATATATCTAGGAACAGGAAACTTTGTATTAGACAATGTGCCTAATGTAACTGTACTCTTGAATATGTAAAACATAATTAGTGTAACTAACCTTAACATGCATCACGTAACAATCCAATCAGGCCCATAAAACTGCATTCAATATATACTAGGATAAAAAACAAAAAACATATTCTCCTAGTCTGGATAGGAAAGAAAAAAATATATGCACAAAAACGGACAGGGCCCGGTATTTTTATATGATAACTCTCTTTGCAAATTCAGGAAACTAATATATGTGTATTTATATTTTCAGCCAGCAAGTGTTGCAGACACAAAAAGAAGAAGCAGATTCTATTACAGGACCGGAGGCTTCATATTATGCTTCTCAATCTTTACTGCAAAAACACAGCAGCCAATGAAAATGCATATTTTCATGTATAACAGTATAAACAAACTACATTTCCCATGATGCACGCATATATAGGCACGCCTCCACAGTCCATAAGAACCCTCTGCGTGCTCCCATCATCCTCTTTCTTTGCTGCTCACAGCAAGAGTTAAGTGCACCTGATTTCATGTTCCCTCACTCTGCTTTGCATGGGGATTGATTTTGCTATATAATGACTGATATTGTTTATGTTACTTCGAAGTGCTTTGAACATGTGTAATATTCTTGTACCTTTGATTGTTCCGTGTGGAAGGGCTTCGGAGCGTCGTTTCGGTTTTCTCATCAGAAGCCTTCCCCCCGCCTGTGATAATTGCAGCGGAGCTGGGGCTTCCGCATTTCAGGGCTCGCGACGTCCAGTCGCGTGTAGAAAGATGGTCTTTGACCGGCAGAGCGGTGACCGTAAATCTCACAGGAGCCTCAATTACCGGCAACGCGCTAGGCGCTGGCGTTGGGCCTCCCTCATAGCCCTCCTACGCCACACAGGTCGGGTGGCTCTCGGCCAACACGCGCGCCCAAACGAGATCAAGTTGGGCTACATTTGGGCTGGTTTTTGGTCGCGTTTGGGCTGCGCGCCTCGGCGCGAATCCCTGGCTTACTTTAAACGCATTTTCAAGCGTTTTACACACCAGTTGCCTCTCTGTGCAGATCGCCTTCACAAAGGTTGTAAAATACTAGCCAAAGAGTGAGCACACGCTCTTGGTATAATTATTGGCCCAGGTCACTGACCTATTGGATTACAGCTTTGCTGAGGGGGTTTAGGAGAACTTTATTACTGGACTTGTGTGCTTGTGGGCTGACCCCTCCTGGTGGTGGATGTAAGAGCTGTTCAGCAAATTATTGATACTCTATTACTTGCTTCACTCCACCCTAACTATGGAAGAGTGGGTTCAGTATCCAGAGGAATACTATGAGGAGGAGGAGGTGGGTGAAGGACAGTAGGCTGTCTTGGAGGATAACCTCGTTGAAGCGTTGGACGCCTCCGTCCAATCTTCAGTCAACAAGGCAATGGAGTCCACGGTTCCCCAGACCGTGCAGCAAGCCCTAGCAGTGGCCCTGCGCCCAATTAGAAAACAATTAGAGGGCTTTGCAAAACGTCATGGCTTTTACAAAAAGCCACAGAAAAGAAAGTCTGAAGCTTCTACTTCTGGCACAGGCACAGGTAACCTGAAACAATGGCCGCATGCCCAGGCCCTATCGACACTGCCTGCCAGTGGGACAGCGGAACATTCCTATGCAGGAGGTAAACCAAAGGCTATGTCAAAAGTACAGGATGACACTGATACCACTACCACTAATACCGATACCGACATCGATACATCGGAGGAGCCTCCGCCCCCAAAAAAGGCAAAGACTGCGCTCCAGACAGTGGCGCAGCCTTCCAACACACCTTTTACCTTTGATCCTTCCGAGATTATCCATCCCCGGTCTTCGGACTGGATACCGCCTCCCGCGGTTTCAGATTATCTCCACGAGAATCTGAGGAAGGGGTTTTCTAGAGAGGTACGCAACCGCCACAGGTCTGAGTGCCCACGACCGGAATTGCCAGACAAGGTGGCAGAGACACCCAAAATTGACGCGAGCCTCCTCACGTTCCTAAAGAAGTTCTCAAAGGACCCCAAATGTGGCATCGACCGCGCATGGCGCGGATGTCAGGATAAGATGTTAGACGTAGTGGGCCCTTTGGCTAAGATATTGGAAATGGCGCTGGCGGCCAAAGAGAGCGCTGCTCCCATTGATCCGGACATTCTTGCGGGTTGGACCCAACGGGCTATTTGCCTCATTGGGAATGCAAATTGTGCGATCTTGTCAGAGAGACGCAAGTCTTTGTTAATCAGGATGGACAGCAACCTTACTGAGTTAGCGGACGCTGAACCGGGACCCTTAGCTGGCGGTCAATTGTTCCGAGAGCGCTTTGTGAAAGTCGTCTCAAAGTACGTCGGCACGTTTACCTCCCTTGATAAGGCGCAAAGTGGTATTAAATGGGTCTTCAACCAAAGTGTTTTTAATCGGGCCGGACGAGGCGGAGGCCGCTCGTCAGGCCGAGGATTTCAACAAGGTTCCCAAGGATATTGGGACTCCACCCGTTGAGGTACCTTTTACCCTTCACGCAGACAATTTAACAGAGGACGTTTCCAGGCCGGTAACAACAGGGCGAACTTTAAGGCCCAACAATCCACAGGTGAGTGTGGTAGATCAGTCTCTTCTTCCTTTGGGGGGTCGTATTCGACATTGTCTCAAACAGTGGCAGGTCCTGACTCGGGACGCTTGGGTGTTGCAAACCGTTCAAGGGTTTCAGTTACTCTCATCCGTGGCAATCAACTCTTCCAGCAGGTCTCCATTTTTCCCTACAAGATCACAGTTTCATAGACGAGGAGATTTCAGAATTCCTGCAGAAGCGCGCGATTGCTCAGTGCAACGAAAGGCCTCACGGTTTCTGCAGCAACATCTTTATTGTACAGAAAAAAGGGGGCGGCAACAGGCTAGTTTTAAACCTCAAGGAATTCAATCAGTTCCTTACATACAATCATTTCAAGATGGAGGATATCCATCTTCTAGCGGATTTGTTGCAGGAGGGAGATTGGTTGGTTCGGCTGGACCTCAAGGACGCCTACCTCTCCATCCCAATCTTCCCTCCCAACCGCAGGTTCCTCCAGTTCAGATGGAACGGCCGGTGGTACGAATATTTGGCTCTTCCTTTCGGGCTCTCCTCAGCTCCTTGGTGCTTCACCATGAAGAACCGGGTTATTTAAGACCCAGCGGCACCAGGGGCACGCCCAAAGTCTTCGGGTTCACCTGTCTTAGAATACAGAGATACGGGATACTTCTTGGTGGCGTCAAAGATCAAATTTATTGGCTGCAGCCAGTAACAGAAGTCCTAGAAATCATCACGGGATGAGTTCTCAGGAGACTGCTCAATTTTACAAAGCAAGTCATCCCTTTTTATGCCAAAAATCACATTCCAGACAAATACCTAACATTTACAAACTGTCCAATCACATGTATCCACACCAGAGGTATCGCATGACAGTAAAACCCACTTTTCAGTTGCCCAGCCCATGATCAATCATCGGGCAAACCCAACATTCTTCTTTAGACAGGTCGAACAAACCCATAATAAAAAAGGGCACAACCCAATCGTAAATAGACCATAAAGAAAGGAGCAGAAACAGGTGAGAGTAGGATAAGGCATATTTGTGTGCAGTAAAAGTTTATGATGTCCTGTGCTCTGATCCTTAATCTTGATCAGCTAAAGGGCAGGAACTGGTTTAACAAGGTCAGCTTCAGGCAACAGGGTCAGTTCACTCAGGTCAATCAGGAGTCAGCACAAACTTGAGCTAAGGTGTACATGTCCTTAAAAAGACTAGTTCAGCCACAGTCATCGGCCTATGTGAGGGCAACCACAAAATGGCTGCCAAACACAAAATGGAACCCAAGGGTTCAGAACGAAATCCCTAAATACGTAGTGAATCCATCGGTCTAACAAGATGAAAACACTCATACTTGCCGCACTAACTAGTTACGGTTCGCTAATATCAAATTCGTAACGAAACCATGACCTTTATGAAATGGGTTCAGAATTCACGGAACCTCAGACCCTCCTTTTTCCCTTACATAGGCAATAACCTAAACTCACGTCAATCTGAGTCCAGGTCTATATTCATCAGATCATCAAGATGTTGCTGGAGCATAATCCTATTACTTAGTAACTCTCTTGGGACAGGTCTCCTTGCACACGTAGTAGCACAGAGGCCACATATAGCAGGAGCGCACTGCACACAAAGACAGAACAGGAAAAGAATCGCTAAAGCCATCCCAATGATCATCAGAATCTTCCATCCCCAAGTGGATAACAATCCCCAGAACCATCCCATCAACGACCAATCTCCTTCGTCCATGTGTACAGACTCGGAGATCTTATGTAGCTTGGAAATGGCCTGGTACACTGTAGGAGCATTGTCTGGAATGAAAATGCAGCAGCTGGATTGAATCAATTTACATACCCCTCCTCTGTCTGCAAGTATGACGTCTAACGCAACTCGATTCTGCAACGTCATAAAACGATCCGATTGGAGCTCAGCAGTCAAATTACTAAGGGCACCGGCAGTCTCAACTATGGTGAACTCAACCACTCTCGTCAACTGCCGTATGTTCCTACCCTTAACCATAGGTCCCCAAAACGGCAGGAAACCCTTAAGAAAATCTCCCAATTCTTGTCCTGAAGTATCTTCCTTACTGAAGACACCTCTAACTACTCTAGTTCTGTGATAATCTGCCGCTGCAGTATACGTAGGAGGCAACAAGTAACCAACATAACATGTGCCCGAAAAATCAGGGGGCAACCATGTATATGCTCTGTCGTAACAAACAAAATACGTGCCCTTAGCTGCAAAAAACGGCGGGGAAGATTGAGACGTAAAAACGTACATCTGAGTACAAACGCTCTTCCCCAACTGAGCTTTCGGATTCCTGCCATTACCTTGCAGACAAAAATGACCTCGGTGAGGTACGATCCAAATCGCAGATGACTTCTTTCGTTTCTGCTTTTCACTCAGACTAATACTGTATCCAGTTGCATTCCAATCGACATATGCCATTAGCTCATCTCTGGGAATAGTTCTATAAGTGTCGATCTCTCTACTCATATTCAGAACTCCTTTCACCAAAGCTTGATTACTCGTGTTTTCTCTTACAGAACGCGGAGGATAAACCTCAAGGGCATAAAGGAACATAGTCTGAAAAGCCCACAAAGAACCATTCTGACTAAACGATAAAATCAAATAGGGAACACCTCTATCCGTAGTATGCGGCATAAGGCCGCACACCAAGCAATTAGTGATGTTCACCACCAACTGATGTTGATGCAGTAACTGTATGAACGAGTTGTTTACAAATTCTGACCTTCTAATCTGTTCGTGTTGAGGTAAGACATGAAAGGAATGCAAAGAAGTAGTAGCCGGTAAAGTCGTAGGTTGGGAAATGGGTGCAGAAATCAGTTGAAGAGAAAATACAATCCAACCCACCAAAGCTAACGTCATGCTAAAAAATATCAAAATACATGTGATCAGAAAACATTTGCTATGCATAATTCTACACAGTTTCTTCTTAAAGTTCATTTTCTCAACAGTTCTCTCAATCTCAAAAAACTCCATCCTCTAACCGATGCTGTTCACGGCGGTTGGTTTTCTTCTGCTAAAGAATGCTTCTGTCAGCCCAGGGAACTCTCTTAGACCAACCAGAACCGTCGACCTTGCGTCTTCGGCTGCACTCCCTAGTCTTTACACCGTGACCCTACAGCTGAACCCGGATGGTGGTTCACAAAAATATACCAAAAAAAGTTTCTTGGCTGATAGAGTTCAGTTCCAAAAATCAAAAAGGAATTATTCACTTTATTAGTTCATTGTCCCTAGGTCGTAGATTATAACGGTCTTTCCCAGGCTTCGTTTGACTTTGGAATAATAGTTCAGGTTCAGTAGTGTCAAATCTCAGAGACAAAGGCACAGCTTCTTGCAGAACATCGTCATCTTCTTTCTCGGAACCTCTCCATACCAACTCAGCATCGCTAAACGGTGCAAACTTCGGCACCCTTTCAGTCTCGGAATCTGCAATACCTTCACGGACCCACTGGTCGTACGGCAGAGGCAACGGTGCTCTCTTACAATGTACGCCGTGGATCCAGTTCTTTTTCCCGAAAACTTTCACTGAGGTCCTCGTAGACAACAAGACTTGGTGTGGGCCGGTCCAGCGGGGCTGATCATTCTTGGTTCGATGAAAGTTCTTCACCAAAATTCAGTCACCAGGACTGAGGGTGTGACCTGGATCCACAGAAGCTGGCAGCAATTTATCATGAACCTGTTGATGCAAGACACGTAATTTAGTCGTTAAGTCAAACAAGTAGTCCACTAGCATAGGATAATCGATGTCACTGAACTTCGTTGGCCTCGGCACTCCCCACACATTTGCCGGACGGACAAAAACTATCTCATAGGGACTAAGGCCTATTCGGGAATGTACTGTAGTTCTAGTTGACAAAAGTGCCAACGGTAAAGCATCGGGCCATTGGAGACCAGTGCTCGCTTGAATCTTGGCCAGTTTCAGCTTTAGGGTGCCATTATAGCATTCCACTAAACCAGCCGATTGGGGATGATTCGCAGCGTGAAACTTTTGACGAATTCCCAACCCTTCACACACTCTTTTCATCACCTTCCCCACAAATTCACTTCCATTATCACTCCATACCATCCTTGGCAATCCAAATCTAGGGAAATATTCTTTGACCAGGACTTTGGCAGTGGACGAGGCAGTATTATCTTTTAGGGGGTATGCTTCTACCCATCTAGAAAAGGCACAATCAACTACAAGGACGTACTTTAAACTATTGCACCTTTCCATGTGGATGAAATCCAATTACAAAACCTCGAACGGATACGTCGGAGGCGCAAAATGACCAGCTGGAGTTGGAGTTCCCTTGCCAGGATTATACATCAAACACACCATGCAATTCTTGACCACATTCTCCGCACATTTGGGAATTCCAGCATTCTGCCATACTGGAGCCAACAACTTACAAATCCCTTTCACACTAATGTGAGACAAACCATGTGCCATCGTAACCACCGCAAGCACATACGCATCTGGCAACATCCATCTTTGGTGTTCTGACAATTCAACCCAACAGCCAGTCGAATCCAATCTACCCGTAGTTTCTCTCCAAACATTCTTCTCACTTTCAGTAGCTTCAGCCTGTATTGATTTCACACTCTCAATCGTATCTTCGCACATTCCAACATCACCAATCCATCTTGTAGGGCCTGCAACATACATTCGGCTCATCAGATTTCTTGCTGTGTCTTTCGCAACTTCATCCCCAAACGCATTACCACGCCCAACATCATCCGTAACCTTCCGATGGGCACTACACTTCACAATTTGCTTCGGCAAAGTAAGAGATTCGAGAAGCTCATTCACCAACTGTCCATGCTGAATGTTAGTCCCATGGGATGTCAAGAATCCCCTTTCTTTCCACAAGCGTCCAAAACTATGAGCAACACCATACGCGTACTGGCTATCGGTATACACATTCACTCTCTTTCTTTCAGACAAAACACACGCTCTCGTTAATGCAATCAATTCTGCTGCTTGTGCTGAATTATAGCTCACTCGTGCAGTCTCAACAACTGTGCTTAATGTCGTGACGGCATATGCTGCAGTTGTATCACCATTCGGAAACTTGTAGCATGAACCATCAACCCATAACGTACCATCAGGATCCGGAAGAGGAGAATCTTTCAAGTCAATGCTACCCTTCGTCTCCTCTTCCGTCCTCAAAAAACAATCCTGCTGTTCCTGACCACCTGTATCCACAGACGTCGGCAACAATGTTGCTGGATTTAATACATTGCATCGCTTGATATGCACATGACTAGCCAAAAGTGTCAACTCATAACCCGACAACCTCGCACTAGTAAGGTGCTGAGTCTTGGTACGATTTAACAAGGTATCCACTGCATGTGGAACCATCACAATCAACGTATTATCCATCACCAGTCCAGCAGACTGTCGGATAGAAACAGCCGCTGCCGCTGTAGCTCTCAAGCAACTCGGCAACGCTCTAGCTACTGGATCTAAAGTTGACGAGAAATACGCACATGGACGCTGCTTATCACCAAACTGTTGAGTCAAAACTGACAATGCACAACCCTCTCTCTCGTGGACATAGAGTGTAAAAGGCTTACTGTAGTCAGGAGTACCCAACACTGGAGCAGAACACAACGCATCACGCAATTCAGAAAAACTTTTCTGACAATCGTTGGACCAAGGAAGAGGATTCGGTGTATCCTTACAAGTCAATGCCAATAGAGGTTTTGCCAATAAAGAAAAGTTCAGAATCCACTGTCTACAATATGACGTGATACCCAAGAAAGCACGCACTTCTCTCTGTGTACTTGGCACAGTCATTCGAGCAATCGCTTGAATTTGTTCTGGGGTCAACCTTCTTCCCTCCTTCGACAAGAGATGACCTAAGTAGGTCACTTCTTGACGACAATACTGCAACTTAGAAGGTGACACTTTATGATGCAAGTCCGACAAATGTCGCAACAAAGAAATAGTAGCTTTTTTACAAGTTTCCTCATCATCAGCAGCCACTAATAAATCGTCAACATACTGAATAAGAGCAGTACCAGCAGGCAACGCAAGAGTATCAAGCTGAGTCTTCAAAGCCTGGCTATAAATAGAAGGAATTTCGCAATAGCCTTGGGGAGCTCTCTTAAACCGGAAGCTTTGGCCTCCTAAAGAGAAGCCAAAAATATCTCTACTTTCCTCGGCAATTGGAATGCTGAAGAAAGCATTCTTCAGATCTATAACCGAAAACCAGGCAGCTGAAGCAGGAATCAAAGTCAACAAAGCAGTAATATCCGGAACAACTGGAAACTGTGGCACGACAATCTTGTTAACCTCTCTAAGATCGATCACAAACCTATAAACAGGTGGCTGAGTAGAGTCAGTGCGCTTCAGGACAGGCAAAACGGGACTGTTACACACATTACCTCTCGTTTCTTCAATCACATCTTTCTCAATCAAATCATAGATAATCGCTAAAAGCGCTCTTTCACCATCACTCGAAATCCGATGTTGGGGAATATGTGGCAATTTAACATTCGATTTGAGCGTAACAACATAGGGTGGAATCTCCAAAAGACCCACATCATTAGGACCAGTAGCCCAAAGAGTATCAGGGAGAGAACGCAATTCCGGTGGAAGCCGATCTTTAGACAAATACATCGGAGAGATCACTTTCTTACCCAATGTAAGCTGTACTCCCGAAGGAGAACAACGTAATGTTGCATGCAACCTTTTCAACAAATCCAAACCCAACAAATTCTCACCACAACCTGTCGTTAAAATAAGAGGTGCTTCCAACTCACCAGGCCCTATAGAAAGAGACAAGGGGCTAAAAACTGGGTTACGAACTGGGGCGCCAGAGAATCCTACCGAGACGTTCGTTAAGCCAGACTAAGGTGAGCCAGGGAGTTTAGAGTGCATGATAGAACTCTTCGCTACACCAGTATCCAAAAGAAAAGGCTCTACCACACCCGATGTGGCTACTGCAACATTAGGCCCACTCTGATCTACTGGAACCGACACTACTCCCTCTCTTTGTCCATGGCTGTCCTAGCAATCATTATAGTCAGCATTCTCACTCTCAATATAATAGTCATCAGCATAGTACTGAGTCGACTGACCAGATGCAATTTTCTGTTGATCAAAACAATTCATAGAATTCTGCTGGGGAAAGGAACGTTCATTCTGAGGAAATGCACCACTTCCTCTACCCCTAGACACTCGCTGAAAACTACCACGGCCTCTCGGGGCCGGCATACCACTCGCGCGTTGTCGTAAAACAGGGCACTCATTTATATAATGACCTTCCTCCCTACAGTACGCACACTGATTCAAACCCAAGGGGGGTCTTGTAGGAAAATACCCAGCGTTCTGTTGCGGTCTCTGAAACTGTGGAGGTTGCTGAAACTGTGGGCGTTGCTGTGACTCTTGCTGATTCGAGCGATGGTGGATACGCCTGCTGCAAAAGAACGTTGGGCGCCAACTGAAGAACCGGGTTATTTAAGACCCAGCGGCGCTAGGGGCACGCCCAAAGTCTTCGGGTTCACCTGTCTTAGAATACAGAGACACAGGATACTTCTTGGTGGCGTCAAAGATCAAATTTATTGGCTGCAGCCAGTAACAGAAGTCCTAGAAATCATCACGGTATGAGTTCACAGGAGACTGCTCAATTTTACAAAGCAAGTCATCCCTTTTTATGCCAAAAATCACATTCCAGACAAATACCTAACATTTATAAACTGTCCAATCACATGCCTCCACACCAGAGGTATCACATGACAGTAAAACCCACTTTTCAGTTGCCCAGCCCATGATCAATCATCGGTCAAACACAACATTCTTCTTTAGACAGGTCGAACGAACCCATAATAAACAAGCATTGGAAATGCAATCGGGCTCGGATTTATTTGAGTTTGAGCTAATGGCATTGAAAATGGCAATGTCTTTTCGCCATGTGTTATGGAGTGTGTGCATGTGGTGTGTAGTGGAATTATGTGAGTTAGATTGGAATTGTAGCAATGGTGGCATACTGTGCTTTACATGAATATGTTTAAAAGTAAAGTGTACCAGACTAAGATTGCTACAATAGTTAATTGTGGATGCGTTAACAATTGATGCATGCACTGAAGGCTGGTGGTGTGTGTGACTGCCTGTAGAAATTGTGCACTGATGGCTGGTGGTGTGTGTGCTTGGTAAAAGACTGCACTGCCGCCTGGAGGTGTGTGTGCCTGGTGGAAGGGTGCACTGACGGCTGGTGGGTGTGTGGTTGGTAAAAGCGTGCACAGATGGCTGATGGTGTGTGTGTTTGGTGAAAGCGTGCACTGACGGTTGCTGGTGAGTGCGCCTTGTAAAAGAATGCACTGACGGCTGGTGTTGTACGCCTGGTGGTGTTTGTGGTTCGTGAAAGCGTGCATTGATGGCTGGTGGTGTTTGGCCCTGGTGAAAGCGTGCACTGACGGCTGGTGGTGTGTTGTTGTGTGTGTGGTTGTGTGTGTAGTGGTGAGTCTGTGGGGGTGAGTGTGTGGTAGTGAGTGTGTTACACCAATGTGGCGCACTGGTGCCACTGCACCTGCTTCAGCAATGGTAGCTACGCCACACTGGTGCCACTGTACCTGCTGCAACAATGATAGCTACACCACACTGCTGCCACTGCACCTGCTGCAGCAATGGTACCTATGCCACACTGGTGCCACTGCACCTACTGCAGCAATGGTACCTACGCCACAGTGGTGCCACTGCACCTGATGCACAATCATAGCTAAGTAACACTGATAACACCTCACCTGCTCCACGAATGGTAACTACGCCACACACTGGTGCCACTGCACCTGCTGCACAATAATAGCTAAGCAACACTACCACTGCACCTGCTCCACCAATGGTAGCTACCACTCACCGGTACCACTGCACATGCTGCACCAATGATAGCTACGCCACACTGGTGCCACTGCACCTGCTGCACAATCATAGCTAAGTAACACTGATAACACTACACCTGCTACACAACGCCATCTACCACACACTGGTGCCACTGCACCTGCTGCACAATCATAGCTAAGCAACACTACCACTGCAACTGCTCCACCTATGGTAGCTACCACACACTGGTACCACTGCACCTGCTGCACTAAACTGGTATCACAGCACCTGCTCCACCAATGGTAGCTACGCCCACGCCACACTGGTAACACTGCACCTGCTCCACCAAATATACTTACACCACACCGGTACCACTGCACATGCTGCACCAATGATAGCTACGCCACAATGGTGCCACTGCACCTGCTGCACAATCATAGCTAAGTAACACTGATAACACTGCACCTGCTACACAACGCCATCTACCACACACTGGTGCCACTGCACCTGCTGCACAATCATAGCTAAGTAACACTGATAACACTACACCTGCTACACAACGCCATCTACCACACACTGGTGCCACTGCACCTGCTGCACAATCATAGCTAAGTAACACTGATAACACTACACCTGCTACACAATGCCATCTACCACACACTGGTGCCACTGCACCTGCTGCACAATCATAGCTAAGCAACACTACCACTGCAACTGCTCCACCTATGGTAGCTACCTCACACTGGTACCACTGCACCTGCTGCACTAAACTGGTACCACAGCACCTGCTCCACCAATGGTAGCTACGCCTACGCCACACTGGTAACACTGCACCTGCTCCACCAAATATACTTACACCACACCGGTACCACTGCACATGCTGCACCAATGATAGCTACGCCACACTGGTGCCACTGCACCTGCTGCACAATCATAGCTAAGTAACACTGATAACACTGCACCTGCTACACAACGCCATCTACCATACACTGGTGCCACTGTACCTGCTGCACAATCATAGCTAAGCAACACTACCACTGCACCTGCTCCACCAATGGTAGCTACCACTCACCGGTACCACTGCACATGCTGCACCAATGATAGCTACGCCACACTGGTGCCACTGCACCTGCTAAACAATCATAGCTAAGTAACACTGATAACACTACACCTGCTAAACACCGCCATCTACCACACACTGGTGCCACTGCACCTGCTGCACAATCATAGCTAAGTAACACTGATAACACCTCACCTGCTCCACGAATGGTAACTACGCCACACACTGGTGCCAGTGCACCTGCTGCACAATCATAGCTAAGCAACACTACCACTGCACCTGCTCCACCAATGGTAGCTACCACTCACCGGTACCACTGCACATGCTGCACCAATGATAGCTACGCCACACTGGTGCCACTGCACCTGCTGCACAATCATAGCTAAGTAACACTGATAACAATACACCTGCTACACAACGCCATCTACCACACACTGGTGCCACTGCACCTGCTGCACAATCATAGCTAAGCAACACTACCACTGCAACTGCTCCACCTATGGTAGCTACCACACACTGGTACCACTGCACCTGCTGCACTAAACTGGTATCACAGCACCTGTTCCACCAATGGTAGCTACGCCCACGCCACACTGGTAACACTACACCTGCTCCACCAAATATACTTACACCACACCGGTACCACTGCACATGCTGCACCAATGATAGCTACGCCACACTGGTGCCACTGCACCTGCTGCACAATCATAGCTAAGTAACACTGATAACACTGCACCTGCTACATAACGCCATCTACCACACACTGGTGCCACTGCACCTGCTGCACAATCATAGCTAAGCAACACTACCACTGCAACTGCTCCACCTATGGTAGCTACCACACACTGGTACCACTGCACCTGCTGCACTAAACTGGTACCACATCACCTGCTCCACCAATGGTAGCTACGCCTACGCCACACTGGTAACACTGCACCTGCTCCACCAAATATACTTACACCACACCGGTACCACTGCACATGCTGCACCAATGAAAGCTACGCCACACTGGTGCCACTGCACCTGATGCACAATCATAGCTAAGTAACACTGATAACACTGCACCTGCTACACAACGCCATCTACCACACACTGGTGCCACTGCACCTGCTGCACAATCATAGCTAAGCAACACTACCACTGCAACTGCTCCACCTATGGTAGCTACCACACACTGGTACCACTGCACCTGCTGCACTAACTGGTACCACATCACCTGCTCCACCAATGGTAGCTACGCCTACGCCACACTGGTAACACTGCACCTGCTCCACCAAATATACTTACACCACACCGGTACCACTGCACATGCTACACCAATGATAGCTACGCCACACTGGTGCCACTGCACCTGCTGCACAATCATAGCTAAGTAACACTGATAACACTACACCTGCTACACAACGCCATCTACCACACACTGGTGCCACTGCACCTGCTGCACAATCATAGCTAAGTAACACTGATAACACTACACCTGCTACACAACGCCATCTACCACACACTGGTGCCACTGCACCTGCTGCACAATCAAAGCTAAGCAACACTACTACTGCAACTGCTCCACCTATGGTAGCTACCACACACTGGTACCACTGCACCTGATGCACTAAACTGGTACCACAGCACCTGCTCCACCAATGGTAGCTACGCCTACGCCACACTGGTAACACTGCACCTGCTCCACCAAATATACTTACACCACACCGGTACCACTGCACATGCTGCACCAATGATAGCTAAGCCACACTGGTGCCACTGCACCTGCTGCAGAATCATAGCTAAGTAACACTGATAACACTGCACCTGCTACACAACACCATCTACCACACACTGGTGCCACTGCACCTGCTGCACAATCATAGCTAAGCAACACTACCACTGCAACTGCTCCACCTATGGTAGCTACAACACATTGGTACCACTGCACCTGCTGCACTAAACTGGTACCACATCACCTGCTCCACCAATAGTAGCTACGCCTACGCCACACTGGTAACACTGCACCTGCTCCACCAAATATACTTACACCACACCGGTACCACTGCACATGCTGCACCAATGATAGCTACGCCACACTGGTGCCACTGCACCTGCTGCACAATCATAGCTAAGTAACACTGATAACACCTCACCTGTTCCACGAATGGTAACTACGCCACACACTGGTGCCACTGCACCTGCTGCACAATCATAGCTAAGCAACACTACCACTGCACCTGCTCCACCAATGGTAGCTACCACTCACCGGTACCACTGCACATGCTGCACCAATGATAGCTACGCCACACTGGTGCCACTGCACCTGCTGCACAATCATAGCTAAGTAACACTGATAACACTACACCTGCTAGACAACGCCATCTACCACACACTGGTGCCACTGCACCTGCTGCACAATCATAGCTAAGTAACACTGATAACACTACACCTGCTACACAATGCCATCTACCACACACTGGTGCCACTGCACCTGCTGCACAATCATAGCTAAGCAACAGTACCCCTGCAACTGCTCCACCTATGGTAGCTACCTCACACTGGTACCACTGCACCTGCTGCACTAAACTGGTACCACAGCACCTGCTCCACCAATGGTAGCTACGCCTACGCCACACTGGTAACACTGCACCTGCTCCACCAAATATACTTACACCACACCGGTACCACTGCACATGCTGCACCAATGATAGCTACGCCACACTGGTGCCACTGCACCTGCTGCACAATCATAGCTAAGTAACACTGATAACACTGCACCTGCTACACATCGCCATCTACCACACACTGGTGCCACTGCACCTGCTGCACAATCATAGCTAAGCAACACTACCACTGCAACTGCTCCACCTATGGTAGCTACCACACACTGGTACCACTGCACCTGCTGCACTAAACTGGTACCAAATCACCTGCTCCACCAATGGTAGCTACGCCTACGCCACACTGGTAACACTGCACCTGCTCCACCAAATATACTTACACCACACCGGTACCACTGCACATGCTGCACCAATGATAGCTACGCCACACTGGTGCCACTGCACCTGCTGCACAATCATAGCTAAGTAACACCGATAACACTACACCTGCTACACAACGCCATCTACCACACACTGGTGCCACTGCACCTGATGCACAATCATAGCTAAGTAACACTGATAACACTACACCTGCTACACAATGCCATCTACCACACACTGGTGCCACTGCGCCTGCTGCACAATCATAGCTAAGTAACACTGATAACACTACACCTGCTACACAACGCCATCTACCACACACTGGTGCCATTGCACCTGCTGCACAATCATAGCTAAGTAACACTGATAACACCTCACCTGCTCCACGAATGGTAACTACGCCACACACTGGTGCCACTGCACCTGCTACACAATCATAGCTAAGCAACACTACCACTGCACCTGCTCCACCAATGGTAGCTACCACTCACCGGTACCACTGCACATGCTGCACCAATGATAGCTACGCCACACTGGTGCCACTGCACCTGCTGCACAATCATAGCTAAGTAACACTGATAACACTACACCTGCTACACAACGCCATCTACCACACACTGGTGCCACTGCACCTGCTGCACAATCATAGCTAAGCAACACTACCACTGCAACTGCTCCACCTATGGTAGCTACCACACACTGGTACCACTGCACCTGCTGCACTAAACTGGTACCACAGCACCTGCTCCACCAATGGTAGCTACGCATACGCCACACTGGTAACACTGCACCTGCTCCACCAAATATACTTACACCACACCGGTACCACTGCACATGCTGCACCAATGATAGCTACGCCACACTGGTGCCACTGCACCTGCTGCACAATCATAGCTAAGTAACACCGATAACACTACACCTGCTACACAACGCCATCTACCACACACTGGTGCCACTGCACCTGATGCACAATCATAGCTAAGTAAAACTGATAACACTACACCTGCTACACAATGCCATCTACCACACACTGGTGCCACTGCGCCTGCTGCACAATCATAGCTAAGTAACACTGATAACACTACACCTGCTACACAACGCCATCTACCACACACTGGTGCCATTGCACCTGCTGCACAATCGTAGCTAAGTAACACTGATAACACCTCACCTGCTCCACGAATGCTAACTACGCCACACACTGGTGCCACTGCACCTGCAACACAATCATAGCTAAGCAACACTACCACTGCACCTGCTCCACCAATGGTAGCTACCACTCACCGGTACCACTGCACATGCTGCACCAATGATAGCTACGCCACACTGGTGCCACTGCACCTGCTGCACAATCATAGCTAAGTAACACTGATAACACTACACCTGCTACACAACGCCATCTACCACACACTGGTGCCACTGCACCTGCTGCACAATCATAGCTAAGCAACACTACCACTGCAACTGCTCCACCTATGGTAGCTACCACACACTGGTACCACTGCACCTGCTGCACTAAACTGGTACCACAGCACCTGCTCCACCAATGGTAGCTACGCCTACGCCACACTGGTAACACTGCACCTGCTCCACCAAATATACTTACACCACACCGGTACCACTGCACATGCTGCACCAATGATAGCTACGCCACACTGGTGCCACTGCACCTGCTGCACAATCATAGCTAAGTAACACTGATAACACTACACCTGCTACACAACGCCATCTACCACACACTGGTGCCACTGCACCTGCTGCACAATCATAGCTAAGTAACACTGATAACACTACACCTGCTACACGCCATCAACCACACACTGGTGCCACTGCACCTGCTGCACAATCATAGCTAAGCAACACAACCACTGCAACTGCTACACCTATGGTAGCTACCACACACTGGTACCACTGCACCTGCTGCACTAAACTGGTACCACAGCACCTGCTCCACCAATGATAGCTACGCCTACGCCACACTGGTAACACTGCACCTGCTCCACCAAATATACTTACACCACACCGGTACCACTGCACATGCTGCACCAATGATAGCTACGCCACACTGGTGCCACTGCACCTGCTGCACAATCATAGCTAAGTAACACTGATAACACTGCACCTGCTACACATCGCCATCTACCACACACTGGTGCCACTGCACCTGCTGCACAATCATAGCTAAGCAACACTACCACTGCAACTGCTCCACCTATGGTAGCTACCACACACTGGTACCACTGCACCTGCTGCACTAAACTGGTACCAAATCACCTGCTCCACCAATGGTAGCTACGCCTACGCCACACTGGTAACACTGCACCTGCTCCACCAAATATACTTACACCACACCGGTACCACTGCACATGCTGCACCAATGATAGCTACGCCACACTGGTGCCACTGCACCTGCTGCACAATCATAGCTAAGTAACACCGATAACACTACACCTGCTACACAACGCCATCTACCACACACTGGTGCCACTGCACCTGATGCACAATCATAGCTAAGTAACACTGATAACACTACACCTGCTACACAATGCCATCTACCACACACTGGTGCCACTGCGCCTGCTGCACAATCATAGCTAAGTAACACTGATAACACTACACCTGCTACACAACGCCATCTGCCACACACTGGTGCCATTGCACCTGCTGCACAATCATAGCTAAGTAACACTGATAACACCTCACCTGCTCCACGAATGGTAACTACGCCACACACTGGTGCCACTGCACCTGCTACACAATCATAGCTAAGCAACACTACCACTGCACCTGCTCCACCAATGGTAGCTACCACTCACCGGTACCACTGCACATGCTGCACCAATGATAGCTACGCCACACTGGTGCCACTGCACCTGCTGCACAATCATAGCTAAGTAACACTGATAACACTACACCTGCTACACAACGCCATCTACCACACACTGGTGCCACTGCACCTGCTGCACAATCATAGCTAAGCAACACTACCACTGCAACTGCTCCACCTATGGTAGCTACCACACACTGGTACCACTGCACCTGCTGCACTAAACTGGTACCACAGCACCTGCTCCACCAATGGTAGCTACGCATACGCCACACTGGTAACACTGCACCTGCTCCACCAAATATACTTACACCACACCGGTACCACTGCACATGCTGCACCAATGAAAGCTACGCCACACTGGTGCCACTGCACCTGATGCACAATCATAGCTAAGTAACACTGATAACACTGCACCTGCTACACAACGCCATCTACCACACACTGGTGCCACTGCACCTGCTGCACAATCATAGCTAAGCAACACTACCACTGCAACTGCTCCACCTATGGTAGCTACCACACACTGGTACCACTGCACCTGCTGCACTAACTGGTACCACATCACCTGCTCCACCAATGGTAGCTACGCCTACGCCACACTGGTAACACTGCACCTGCTCCACCAAATATACTTACACCACACCGGTACCACTGCACATGCTACACCAATGATAGCTACGCCACACTGGTGCCACTGCACCTGCTGCACAATCATAGCTAAGTAACACTGATAACACTACACCTGCTACACAACGCCATCTACCACACACTGGTGCCACTGCACCTGCTGCACAATCATAGCTAAGTAACACTGATAACACTACACCTGCTACACAACGCCATCTACCACACACTGGTGCCACTGCACCTGCTGCACAATCAAAGCTAAGCAACACTACTACTGCAACTGCTCCACCTATGGTAGCTACCACACACTGGTACCACTGCACCTGATGCACTAAACTGGTACCACAGCACCTGCTCCACCAATGGTAGCTACGCCTACGCCACACTGGTAACACTGCACCTGCTCCACCAAATATACTTACACCACACCGGTACCACTGCACATGCTGCACCAATGATAGCTAAGCCACACTGGTGCCACTGCACCTGCTGCAGAATCATAGCTAAGTAACACTGATAACACTGCACCTGCTACACAACACCATCTACCACACACTGGTGCCACTGCACCTGCTGCACAATCATAGCTAAGCAACACTACCACTGCAACTGCTCCACCTATGGTAGCTACAACACATTGGTACCACTGCACCTGCTGCACTAAACTGGTACCACATCACCTGCTCCACCAATAGTAGCTACGCCTACGCCACACTGGTAACACTGCACCTGCTCCACCAAATATACTTACACCACACCGGTACCACTGCACATGCTGCACCAATGATAGCTACGCCACACTGGTGCCACTGCACCTGCTGCACAATCATAGCTAAGTAACACTGATAACACCTCACCTGTTCCACGAATGGTAACTACGCCACACACTGGTGCCACTGCACCTGCTGCACAATCATAGCTAAGCAACACTACCACTGCACCTGCTCCACCAATGGTAGCTACCACTCACCGGTACCACTGCACATGCTGCACCAATGATAGCTACGCCACACTGGTGCCACTGCACCTGCTGCACAATCATAGCTAAGTAACACTGATAACACTACACCTGCTAGACAACGCCATCTACCACACACTGGTGCCACTGCACCTGCTGCACAATCATAGCTAAGTAACACTGATAACACTACACCTGCTACACAATGCCATCTACCACACACTGGTGCCACTGCACCTGCTGCACAATCATAGCTAAGCAACAGTACCCCTGCAACTGCTCCACCTATGGTAGCTACCTCACACTGGTACCACTGCACCTGCTGCACTAAACTGGTACCACAGCACCTGCTCCACCAATGGTAGCTACGCCTACGCCACACTGGTAACACTGCACCTGCTCCACCAAATATACTTACACCACACCGGTACCACTGCACATGCTGCACCAATGATAGCTACGCCACACTGGTGCCACTGCACCTGCTGCACAATCATAGCTAAGTAACACTGATAACACTGCACCTGCTACACATCGCCATCTACCACACACTGGTGCCACTGCACCTGCTGCACAATCATAGCTAAGCAACACTACCACTGCAACTGCTCCACCTATGGTAGCTACCACACACTGGTACCACTGCACCTGCTGCACTAAACTGGTACCAAATCACCTGCTCCACCAATGGTAGCTACGCCTACGCCACACTGGTAACACTGCACCTGCTCCACCAAATATACTTACACCACACCGGTACCACTGCACATGCTGCACCAATGATAGCTACGCCACACTGGTGCCACTGCACCTGCTGCACAATCATAGCTAAGTAACACCGATAACACTACACCTGCTACACAACGCCATCTACCACACACTGGTGCCACTGCACCTGATGCACAATCATAGCTAAGTAACACTGATAACACTACACCTGCTACACAATGCCATCTACCACACACTGGTGCCACTGCGCCTGCTGCACAATCATAGCTAAGTAACACTGATAACACTACACCTGCTACACAACGCCATCTACCACACACTGGTGCCATTGCACCTGCTGCACAATCATAGCTAAGTAACACTGATAACACCTCACCTGCTCCACGAATGGTAACTACGCCACACACTGGTGCCACTGCACCTGCTACACAATCATAGCTAAGCAACACTACCACTGCACCTGCTCCACCAATGGTAGCTACCACTCACCGGTACCACTGCACATGCTGCACCAATGATAGCTACGCCACACTGGTGCCACTGCACCTGCTGCACAATCATAGCTAAGTAACACTGATAACACTACACCTGCTACACAACGCCATCTACCACACACTGGTGCCACTGCACCTGCTGCACAATCATAGCTAAGCAACACTACCACTGCAACTGCTCCACCTATGGTAGCTACCACACACTGGTACCACTGCACCTGCTGCACTAAACTGGTACCACAGCACCTGCTCCACCAATGGTAGCTACGCATACGCCACACTGGTAACACTGCACCTGCTCCACCAAATATACTTACACCACACCGGTACCACTGCACATGCTGCACCAATGATAGCTACGCCACACTGGTGCCACTGCACCTGCTGCACAATCATAGCTAAGTAACACCGATAACACTACACCTGCTACACAACGCCATCTACCACACACTGGTGCCACTGCACCTGATGCACAATCATAGCTAAGTAAAACTGATAACACTACACCTGCTACACAATGCCATCTACCACACACTGGTGCCACTGCGCCTGCTGCACAATCATAGCTAAGTAACACTGATAACACTACACCTGCTACACAACGCCATCTACCACACACTGGTGCCATTGCACCTGCTGCACAATCGTAGCTAAGTAACACTGATAACACCTCACCTGCTCCACGAATGCTAACTACGCCACACACTGGTGCCACTGCACCTGCAACACAATCATAGCTAAGCAACACTACCACTGCACCTGCTCCACCAATGGTAGCTACCACTCACCGGTACCACTGCACATGCTGCACCAATGATAGCTACGCCACACTGGTGCCACTGTACCTGCTGCACAATCATAGCTAAGTAACACTGATAACACTACACCTGCTACACAACGCCATCTACCACACACTGGTGCCACTGCACCTGCTGCACAATCATAGCTAAGCAACACTACCACTGCAACTGCTCCACCTATGGTAGCTACCACACACTGGTACCACTGCACCTGCTGCACTAAACTGGTACCACAGCACCTGCTCCACCAATGGTAGCTACGCCTACGCCACACTGGTAACACTGCACCTGCTCCACCAAATATACTTACACCACACCGGTACCACTGCACATGCTGCACCAATGATAGCTACGCCACACTGGTGCCACTGCACCTGCTGCACAATCATAGCTAAGTAACACTGATAACACTACACCTGCTACACAACGCCATCTACCACACACTGGTGCCACTGCACCTGCTGCACAATCATAGCTAAGTAACACTGATAACACTACACCTGCTACACGCCATCAACCACACACTGGTGCCACTGCACCTGCTGCACAATCATAGCTAAGCAACACAACCACTGCAACTGCTACACCTATGGTAGCTACCACACACTGGTACCACTGCACCTGCTGCACTAAACTGGTACCACAGCACCTGCTCCACCAATGATAGCTACGCCTACGCCACACTGGTAACACTGCACCTGCTCCACCAAATATACTTACACCACACCGGTACCACTGCACATGCTGCACCAATGATAGCTACGCCACACTGGTGCCACTGCACCTGCTGCACAATCATAGCTAAGTAACACTGATAACACTGCACCTGCTACACATCGCCATCTACCACACACTGGTGCCACTGCACCTGCTGCACAATCATAGCTAAGCAACACTACCACTGCAACTGCTCCACCTATGGTAGCTACCACACACTGGTACCACTGCACCTGCTGCACTAAACTGGTACCAAATCACCTGCTCCACCAATGGTAGCTACGCCTACGCCACACTGGTAACACTGCACCTGCTCCACCAAATATACTTACACCACACCGGTACCACTGCACATGCTGCACCAATGATAGCTACGCCACACTGGTGCCACTGCACCTGCTGCACAATCATAGCTAAGTAACACCGATAACACTACACCTGCTACACAACGCCATCTACCACACACTGGTGCCACTGCACCTGATGCACAATCATAGCTAAGTAACACTGATAACACTACACCTGCTACACAATGCCATCTACCACACACTGGTGCCACTGCGCCTGCTGCACAATCATAGCTAAGTAACACTGATAACACTACACCTGCTACACAACGCCATCTGCCACACACTGGTGCCATTGCACCTGCTGCACAATCATAGCTAAGTAACACTGATAACACCTCACCTGCTCCACGAATGGTAACTACGCCACACACTGGTGCCACTGCACCTGCTACACAATCATAGCTAAGCAACACTACCACTGCACCTGCTCCACCAATGGTAGCTACCACTCACCGGTACCACTGCACATGCTGCACCAATGATAGCTACGCCACACTGGTGCCACTGCACCTGCTGCACAATCATAGCTAAGTAACACTGATAACACTACACCTGCTACACAACGCCATCTACCACACACTGGTGCCACTGCACCTGCTGCACAATCATAGCTAAGCAACACTACCACTGCAACTGCTCCACCTATGGTAGCTACCACACACTGGTACCACTGCACCTGCTGCACTAAACTGGTACCACAGCACCTGCTCCACCAATGGTAGCTACGCATACGCCACACTGGTAACACTGCACCTGCTCCACCAAATATACTTACACCACACCGGTACCACTGCACATGCTGCACCAATGATAGCTACGCCACACTGGTGCCACTGCACCTGCTGCACAATCATAGCTAAGTAACACCGATAACACTACACCTGCTACACAACGCCATCTACCACACACTGGTGCCACTGCACCTGATGCACAATCATAGCTAAGTAAAACTGATAACACTACACCTGCTACACAATGCCATCTACCACACACTGGTGCCACTGCGCCTGCTGCACAATCGTAGCTAAGTAACACTGATAACACCTCACCTGCTCCACGAATGCTAACTACGCCACACACTGGTGCCACTGCACCTGCAACACAATCATAGCTAAGCAACACTACCACTGCACCTGCTCCACCAATGGTAGCTACCACTCACCGGTACCACTGCACATGCTGCACCAATGATAGCTACGCCACACTGGTGCCACTGCACCTGCTGCACAATCATAGCTAAGTAACACTGATAACACTACACCTGCTACACAACGCCATCTACCACACACTGGTGCCACTGCACCTGCTGCACAATCATAGCTAAGCAACACTACCACTGCAACTGCTCCACCTATGGTAGCTACCACACACTGGTACCACTGCACCTGCTGCACTAAACTGGTACCACAGCACCTGCTCCACCAATGGTAGCTACGCCTACGCCACACTGGTAACACTGCACCTGCTCCACCAAATATACTTACACCACACCGGTACCACTGCACATGCTGCACCAATGATAGCTACGCCACACTGGTGCCACTGCACCTGCTGCACAATCATAGCTAAGTAACACTGATAACACTACACCTGCTACACAACGCCATCTACCACACACTGGTGCCACTGCACCTGCTGCACAATCATAGCTAAGTAACACTGATAACACTACACCTGCTACACGCCATCAACCACACACTGGTGCCACTGCACCTGCTGCACAATCATAGCTAAGCAACACAACCACTGCAACTGCTACACCTATGGTAGCTACCACACACTGGTACCACTGCACCTGCTGCACTAAACTGGTACCACAGCACCTGCTCCACCAATGATAGCTACGCCTACGCCACACTGGTAACACTGCACCTGCTCCACCAAATATACTTACACCACACCGGTACCACTGCACATGCTGCACCAATGATAGCTAAGCCACACTGGTGCCACTGCACCTGCTGCACAATCATAGCTAAGTAACACTGATAACACTGCACCTGCTACACAACGCCATCTACCACACACTGGTGCCACTGCACCTGCTGCACAATCATAGCTAAGCAACACTACCACTGCAACTGCTCCACCTATGGTAGCTACCTCTCACTGGTACCACTGCACCTGCTGCACTAAACTGGTACCACAGCACCTGCTCCACCAATGGTAGCTACGCCTACGCCACACTGGTAACACTGCACCTGCTCCACCAAATATACTTACACCACACCGGTACCACTGCACATGCTGCACCAATGATAGCTACGCCACACTGGTGCCACTGCACCTGCTGCACAATCGTAGCTAAGTAACACTGATAACACTGCACCTGCTACACATCGCCATCTACCACACACTGGTGCCACTGCACCTGCTGCACAATCATAGCTAAGCAACACTACCACTGCAACTGCTCCACCTATGGTAGCTACCACACACTGGTACCACTGCACCTGCTGCACTAAACTGGTACCAAATCACCTGCTCCACCAATGGTAGCTACGCCTACGCCACACTGGTAACACTGCACCTGCTCCACCAAATATACTTACACGATACCGGTACCACTGCACATGCTGCACCAATGATAGCTACGCCACACTGGTGCCACTGCA
Organism: Lissotriton helveticus; assembly: GCF_964261635.1. Lineage (NCBI taxonomy): Eukaryota > Metazoa > Chordata > Amphibia > Caudata > Salamandridae > Lissotriton > Lissotriton helveticus. Next base: position 846,005,690 of record NC_136061.1, on the reverse strand, counting down.
CCTGCTGCACAATCATAGCTAAGTAACACTGATAACACTACACCTGCTACACAACGCCATCTACCACACACTGGTGCCACTGCACCTGATGCACAATCATAGCTAAGTAACACTGATAACACTACACCTGCTACACAACGCCATCTACCACACACTGGTGCCACTGCGCCTGCTGCACAATCATAGCTAAGTAACACTGATAACACTACACCTGCTACACAACGCCATCTACCACACACTGGTGCCATTGCACCTGCTGCACAATCATAGCTAAGTAACACTGATAACACCTCACCTGCTCCACGAATGGTAACTATGCCACACACTGGTGCCACTGCACCTGCTGCACAATCATAGCTAAGCAACACTACCACTGCACCTGCTCCACCAATGGTAGCTACCACTCACCGGTACCACTGCACATGCTGCACCAATGATAGCTACGCCACACTGGTGCCACTGCACCTGCTGCACAATCATAGCTAAGTAACACTGATAACACTACACCTGCTACACAACGCCATCTACCACACACTGGTGCCACTGCACCTGCTGCACAATCATAGCTAAGCAACACTACCACTGCAACTGCTCCACCTATGGTAGCTACCACACACTGGTACCACTGCACCTGCTGCACTAAACTGGTACCACAGCACCTGCTCCACCAATGGTAGCTACGCCTACGCCACACTGGTAACACTGCACCTGCTCCACCAAATATACTTACACCACACCGGTACCACTGCACATGCTGCACCAATGATAGCTACGCCACACTGGTGCCACTGCACCTGCTGCACAATCATAGCTAAGTAACACTGATAACACTACACCTGCTACACAACGCCATCTACCACACACTGGTGCCACTGCACCTGCTGCACAATCATAGCTAAGTAACACTGATAACACTACACCTGCTACACAACGCCATCAACCACACACTGGTGCCACTGCACCTGCTGCACAATCATAGCTAAGCAACACAACCACTGCAACTGCTACACCTATGGTAGCTACCACACACTGGTACCACTGCACCTGCTGCACTAAACTGGTACCACAGCACCTGCTCCACCAATGATAGCTACGCCTACGCCACACTGGTAACACTGCACCTGCTCCACCAAATATACTTACACCACACCGGTACCACTGCACATGCTGCACCAATGATAGCTAAGCCACACTGGTGCCACTGCACCTGCTGCACAATCATAGCTAAGTAACACTGATAACACTGCACCTGCTACACAACGCCATCTACCACACACTGGTGCCACTGCACCTGCTGCACAATCATAGCTAAGCAACACTACCACTGCAACTGCTCCACCTATGGTAGCTACCTCACACTGGTACCACTGCACCTGCTGCACTAAACTGGTACCACAGCACCTGCTCCACCAATGGTAGCTACGCCTACGCCACACTGGTAACACTGCACCTGCTCCACCAAATATACTTACACCACACCGGTACCACTGCACATGCTGCACCAATGATAGCTACGCCACACTGGTGCCACTGCACCTGCTGCACAATCATAGCTAAGTAACACTGATAACACTGCACCTGCTACACATCGCCATCTACCACACACTGGTGCCACTGCACCTGCTGCACAATCATAGCTAAGCAACACTACCACTGCAACTGCTCCACCTATGGTAGCTACCACACACTGGTACCACTGCACCTGCTGCACTAAACTGGTACCAAATCACCTGCTCCACCAATGGTAGCTACGCCTACGCCACACTGGTAACACTGCACCTGCTCCACCAAATATACTTACACAATACCGGTACCACTGCACATGCTGCACCAATGATAGCTACGCCACACTGGTGCCACTGCACCTGCTGCACAATCATAGCTAAGTAACACTGATAACACTACACCTGCTACACAACGCCATCTACCACACACTGGTGCCACTGCGCCTGCTGCACAATCATAGCTAAGTAACACTGATAACACCTCACCTGCTCCACGAATGGTAACTACGCCACACACTGGTGCCACTGCACCTGCTGCACAATCATAGCTAAGCAACACTACCACTGCACCTGCTCCACCAATGGTAGCTACCACTCACCGGTACCACTGCACATGCTGCACCAATGATAGCTACGCCACACTGGTGCCACTGCACCTGCTGAACAATCATAGCTAAGTAACACTGATAACACTACACTTGCTACACAACGCCATCTACCACACACTGGTACCACTGCACCTGCTGCACAATCATAGCTAAGCAACACTACCACTGCAACTGCTCCACCTATGGTAGCTACCACACACTGGTACCACTGCACCTGCTGCACTAAACTGGTAACACAGCACCTGCTCCACCAATGGTAGCTACGCCTACGCCACACTGGTAACACTGCACCTGCTCCACCAAATATACTTACACCACACCGGTACCACTGCACATGCTGCACCAATGATAGCTACACCACACTGGTGCCACTGCACCTGCTGCACAATCATAGCTAAGTAACACTGATAACACTACACCTGCTACACAACGCCATCTACCACACACTGGTGCCACTGCACCTGCTGCACAATCATAGCTAAGTAACACTGATAACACTACACCTGCTACACAACGCCATCAACCACACACTGGTGCCACTGCACCTGCTGCACAATCAAAGCTAAGCAACACTACCACTGCAACTGCTCCACCTATGGTAGCTACCACACACTGGTACCACTGCACCTGCTGCACTAAACTGGTACCACAGCACCTGCTCCACCAATGGTAGCTACGCCTACGCCACACTGGTAACACTGCACCTGCTCCACCACATATACTTACACCACACCGGTACCACTGCACATGCTGCACCAATGATAGCTAAGCCACACTGGTGCCACTGCACCTGCTGCACAATCATAGCTAAGTAACACTGATAACACTGCACCTGCTACACAACGCCATCTACCACACACTGGTGCCACTGCACCTGCTGCACAATCATAGCTAAGTAACACTGATAACACTACACCTGCTACACAACGCCATCTACCAAACACTGGTGCCACTGCACCTGCTGCACAATCATAGCTAAGCAACACAACCACTGCAACTGCTACACCTATGGTAGCTACCACACACTGGTACCACTGCACCTGCTGCACTAAACTGGTACCACAGCACCTGCTCCACCAATGATAGCTACGCCTACGCCACACTGGTAACACTGCACCTGCTCCACCAAATATACTTACACCACACCGGTACCACTGCACATGCTGCACCAATGATAGCTACGCCACACTGGTGCCACTGCACCTGCTGCACAATCATAGCTAAGTAACATTGATAACACCTCACCTGTTCCACGAATGGTAACTACGCCACACACTGGTGCCACTGCACCTGCTGCACAATCATAGCTAAGCAACACTACTACTGCACCTGCTCCACCAATGGTAGCTACCACTCACCGGTACCACTGCACATGCTGCACAATCATAGCTAAGTAACACTGATAACACTGCACCTGCTACACAACGCCATCTACCACACACTGGTGCCACTGCACCTGCTGCACAATCATAGCTAAGCAACACTACCACTGCAACTGCTCCACCTATGGTAGCTACAACACACTGGTACCACTGCACCTGCTGCACTAAACTGGTACCACATCACCTGCTCCACCAATGGTAGCTACGCCTACGCCACACTGGTAACACTGCACCTGCTCCACCAAATATACTTACACCACACGGGTACCACTGCACATGCTGCACCAATGATAGCTACGCCACACTGGTGCCACTGCACCTGCTGCACAATCATAGCTAAGTAACATTGATAAAACCTCACCTGTTCCACGAATGGCAACTACGCCACACACTGGCGCCACTGCACTTGTTGCACAATCATAGCTAAGCAACACTACTACTGCACCTGCTCCACCAATGGTAGCTACCACTCACCGGTACCACTGCACATGCTGCACCAATGATAGCTACGCCACACTGGTGCCACTGCACCTGCTGCACAATCATAGCTAAGTAACACTGATAACACTACACCTGCTACACAACGCCATCTACCACACACTGGTGCCACTGCACCTGCTGCACAATCATAGCTAAGTAACACTGATAACACTGCACCTGCTACACAACGCCATCTACCACACAGTGGTGCCACTGCACCTGCTGCACAATCATAGCTAAGCAACACTACCACTGCAACTGCTCCACCTATGGTAGCTACCACACACTGGTACCACTGCACCTGCTGCACTAAACTGGTACCACATCACCTGCTCCACCAATGGTAGCTACGCCTACGCCACACTGGTACCACTGCACCTGCTCCACCAAAGATACTTACACCACACTGGTGCCACTGCACCTGCTGCACAATCATAGCTAAGCAACACTACCACTGCAACTGCTCCACCTATGGTAGCTACCACACACTGGTACCACTGCACCTGCTGCACTAAACTGGTACCACAGCACCTGCTCCACCAATGGTAGCTACGCCTACGCCACACTGTTAACACTGCACCTGCTCCACCAAATATACTTACACCACACCGGTACCACTGCACATGCTGCACCAATGATAGCTATGCCACACTGGTGCCACTGCACCTGCTGCACAATCATAGCTAAGTAACACTGATAACACTACACCTGCTACACAACACCATCTACCACACACTGGTGCCACTGCACCTGCTGCACAATCATAGCTAAGTAACACTGATAACACTACACCTGCTACACAACGCCATCAACCACACACTGGTGCCACTGCACCTGCTGCACAATCAAAGCTAAGCAACACTACCACTGCAACTGCTCCACCTATGGTAGCTACCACACACTGGTACCACTGCACCTGCTGCACTAAACTGGTACCACAGCACCTGCTCCACCAATGGTAGCTACGCCTACGCCACACTGGTAACACTGCACCTGCACCACCACATATACTTACACCACACCGGTACCACTGCACATGCTGCACCAATGATAGCTAAGCCACACTGGTGCCACTGCACCTGCTGCACAATCATAGCTAAGTAACACTGATAACACTGCACCTGCTACACAACGCCATCTACCACACACTGGTGCCACTGCACCTGCTGCACAATCATAGCTAAGCAACACTACCACTGCAACTGCTCCACCTATGGTAGCTACAACACACTGGTACCACTGCACCTGCTGCACTAAACTGGTACCACATCACCTGCTCCACCAATGGTAGCTACGCCTACGCCACACTGGTAACACTGCACCTGCTCCACCAAATATACTTACACAATACCGGTACCACTGCACATGCTGCACCAATGATAGCTACGCCACACTGGTGCCACTGCACCTGCTGCACAATCATAGCTAAGTAACACTGATAACACTACACCTGCTACACAACGCCATCTACCACACACTGGTGCCACTGCGCCTGCTGCACAATCATAGCTAAGTAACACTGATAACACCTCACCTGCTCCACGAATGGTAACTACGCCACACACTGGTGCCACTGCACCTGCTGCACAATCATAGCTAAGCAACACTACCACTGCACCTGCTCCACCAATGGTAGCTACCACTCACCGGTACCACTGCACATGCTGCACCAATGATAGCTACGCCACACTGGTGCCACTGCACCTGCTGAACAATCATAGCTAAGTAACACTGATAACACTACACTTGCTACACAACGCCATCTACCACACACTGGTACCACTGCACCTGCTGCACAATCATAGCTAAGCAACACTACCACTGCAACTGCTCCACCTATGGTAGCTACCACACACTGGTACCACTGCACCTGCTGCACTAAACTGGTAACACAGCACCTGCTCCACCAATGGTAGCTACGCCTACGCCACACTGGTAACACTGCACCTGCTCCACCAAATATACTTACACCACACCGGTACCACTGCACATGCTGCACCAATGATAGCTACACCACACTGGTGCCACTGCACCTGCTGCACAATCATAGCTAAGTAACACTGATAACACTACACCTGCTACACAACGCCATCTACCACACACTGGTGCCACTGCACCTGCTGCACAATCATAGCTAAGTAACACTGATAACACTACACCTGCTACACAACGCCATCAACCACACACTGGTGCCACTGCACCTGCTGCACAATCAAAGCTAAGCAACACTACCACTGCAACTGCTCCACCTATGGTAGCTACCACACACTGGTACCACTGCACCTGCTGCACTAAACTGGTACCACAGCACCTGCTCCACCAATGGTAGCTACGCCTACGCCACACTGGTAACACTGCACCTGCTCCACCACATATACTTACACCACACCGGTACCACTGCACATGCTGCACCAATGATAGCTAAGCCACACTGGTGCCACTGCACCTGCTGCACAATCATAGCTAAGTAACACTGATAACACTGCACCTGCTACACAACGCCATCTACCACACACTGGTGCCACTGCACCTGCTGCACAATCATAGCTAAGTAACACTGATAACACTACACCTGCTACACAACGCCATCTACCAAACACTGGTGCCACTGCACCTGCTGCACAATCATAGCTAAGCAACACAACCACTGCAACTGCTACACCTATGGTAGCTACCACACACTGGTACCACTGCACCTGCTGCACTAAACTGGTACCACAGCACCTGCTCCACCAATGATAGCTACGCCTACGCCACACTGGTAACACTGCACCTGCTCCACCAAATATACTTACACCACACCGGTACCACTGCACATGCTGCACCAATGATAGCTACGCCACACTGGTGCCACTGCACCTGCTGCACAATCATAGCTAAGTAACATTGATAACACCTCACCTGTTCCACGAATGGTAACTACGCCACACACTGGTGCCACTGCACCTGCTGCACAATCATAGCTAAGCAACACTACTACTGCACCTGCTCCACCAATGGTAGCTACCACTCACCGGTACCACTGCACATGCTGCACAATCATAGCTAAGTAACACTGATAACACTGCACCTGCTACACAACGCCATCTACCACACACTGGTGCCACTGCACCTGCTGCACAATCATAGCTAAGCAACACTACCACTGCAACTGCTCCACCTATGGTAGCTACAACACACTGGTACCACTGCACCTGCTGCACTAAACTGGTACCACATCACCTGCTCCACCAATGGTAGCTACGCCTACGCCACACTGGTAACACTGCACCTGCTCCACCAAATATACTTACACCACACGGGTACCACTGCACATGCTGCACCAATGATAGCTACGCCACACTGGTGCCACTGCACCTGCTGCACAATCATAGCTAAGTAACATTGATAAAACCTCACCTGTTCCACGAATGGCAACTACGCCACACACTGGCGCCACTGCACTTGTTGCACAATCATAGCTAAGCAACACTACTACTGCACCTGCTCCACCAATGGTAGCTACCACTCACCGGTACCACTGCACATGCTGCACCAATGATAGCTACGCCACACTGGTGCCACTGCACCTGCTGCACAATCATAGCTAAGTAACACTGATAACACTACACCTGCTACACAACGCCATCTACCACACACTGGTGCCACTGCACCTGCTGCACAATCATAGCTAAGTAACACTGATAACACTGCACCTGCTACACAACGCCATCTACCACACAGTGGTGCCACTGCACCTGCTGCACAATCATAGCTAAGCAACACTACCACTGCAACTGCTCCACCTATGGTAGCTACCACACACTGGTACCACTGCACCTGCTGCACTAAACTGGTACCACATCACCTGCTCCACCAATGGTAGCTACGCCTACGCCACACTGGTACCACTGCACCTGCTCCACCAAAGATACTTACACCACACTGGTGCCACTGCACCTGCTGCACAATCATAGCTAAGCAACACTACCACTGCAACTGCTCCACCTATGGTAGCTACCACACACTGGTACCACTGCACCTGCTGCACTAAACTGGTACCACAGCACCTGCTCCACCAATGGTAGCTACGCCTACGCCACACTGTTAACACTGCACCTGCTCCACCAAATATACTTACACCACACCGGTACCACTGCACATGCTGCACCAATGATAGCTATGCCACACTGGTGCCACTGCACCTGCTGCACAATCATAGCTAAGTAACACTGATAACACTACACCTGCTACACAACACCATCTACCACACACTGGTGCCACTGCACCTGCTGCACAATCATAGCTAAGTAACACTGATAACACTACACCTGCTACACAACGCCATCAACCACACACTGGTGCCACTGCACCTGCTGCACAATCAAAGCTAAGCAACACTACCACTGCAACTGCTCCACCTATGGTAGCTACCACACACTGGTACCACTGCACCTGCTGCACTAAACTGGTACCACAGCACCTGCTCCACCAATGGTAGCTACGCCTACGCCACACTGGTAACACTGCACCTGCACCACCACATATACTTACACCACACCGGTACCACTGCACATGCTGCACCAATGATAGCTAAGCCACACTGGTGCCACTGCACCTGCTGCACAATCATAGCTAAGTAACACTGATAACACTGCACCTGCTACACAACGCCATCTACCACACACTGGTGCCACTGCACCTGCTGCACAATCATAGCTAAGCAACACTACCACTGCAACTGCTCCACCTATGGTAGCTACAACACACTGGTACCACTGCACCTGCTGCACTAAACTGGTACCACATCACCTGCTCCACCAATGGTAGCTACGCCTACGCCACACTGGTAACACTGCACCTGCTCCACCAAATATACTTACACCACACCGGTACCACTGCACATGCTGCACCAATGATAGCTACGCCACACTGGTGCCACTGCACCTGCTGCACAATCATAGCTAAGTAACATTGATAACACCTCACCTGTTCCACGAATGGTAACTACGCCACACACTGGTGCCACTGCACCTGCTGCACAATCATAGCTAAGCAACACTACTACTGCACCTGCTCCACCAATGGTAGCTACCACTCACCGGTACCACTGCACATGCTGCACCAATGATAGCTACGCCACACTGGTGCCACTGCACCTGCTGCACAATCATAGCTAAGTAACACTGATAACACTACACCTGCTACACAACGCCATCTACCACACACTGGTGCCACTGCACCTGCTGCACAATCATAGCTAAGTAACACTGATAACACTACACCTGCTACACAACGCCATCTACCACACACTGGTGCCACTGCACCTGCTGCACAATCATAGCTAAGCAACACTACCACTGCAACTGATCCACCTATGGTAGCTACCACACACTGGTACCACTGCACCTGCTGCACTAAACTGGTACCACAGCACCTGCTCCACCAATGGTAGCTACGCCTATGCCACACTGGTAACACTGCACCTGCTCCACCAAATATACTTACACCACACCGGTACCACTGCACATGCTGCACCAATGATAGCTAAGCCACACTGGTGCCACTGTACCTGCTGCACAATCATAGCTAAGTAACACTGATAACACTGCACCTGCTACACAACGCCATCTACCACACACTGGTGCCACTGCACCTGCTGCACAATCATAGCTAAGCAACACTACCACTGCAACTGCTCCACCTATGGTAGCTACAACACATTGGTACCACTGCACCTGCTGCACTAAACTGGTACCACATCACCTGCTCCACCAATGGTAGCTACGCCTACGCCACACTGGTAACACTGCACCTGCTCCACCAAATATACTTACACCACACCGGTACCACTGCACATGCTGCACCAATGATAGCTACGCCACACTGGTGCCACTGCACCTGCTGCACAATCATAGCTAAGTAACATTGATAACACCTCACCTGTTCCACGAATGGTAACTACGCCACACACTGGTGCCACTGCACCTGCTGCACAATCATAGCTAAGCAACACTACTACTGCACCTGCTCCACCAATGGTAGCTACCACTCACCGGTACCACTGCACATGCTGCACCAATGATAGCTACACCACACTGGTGCCACTGCACCTGCTGCACAATCATAGCTAAGTAACACTGATAACACTACACCTGCTACACAACGCCATCTACCACACACTGGTGCCACTGCACCTGCTGCACAATCATAGCTAAGTAACACTGATTACACTACCCCTGCTACACAACGTCATCTGCCACACACTGGTGCCACTGCACCTGCTGCACAATCATAGCTAAGCAACACAACCACTGCAACTGCTACACCTATGGTAGCTACCACACACTGGTACCACTGCACCTGCTGCACTAAACTGGTACCACAGCCCCTGCTCCACCAATGATAGCTACGCCTACGCCACACTGGTAACACTGCACCTGCTCCACCAAATATACTTACACCACACCGGTACCACTGCACATGCTGCACCAATGATAGCTAAGCCACACTGGTGCCACTGCACCTGCTGCACAATCATAGCTAAGTAACACTGATAACCCTGCACCTGCTACACAACGCCATCTACCACACACTGGTGCCACTGCACCTGCTGCACAATCATAGCTAAGCAACACTACCACTGCAACTGCTCCACCTATGGTAGCTACCTCACACTGGTACCACTGCACCTGCTGCACTAAACTGGTACCACAGCACCTGCTCCACCAATGGTAGCTACGCCTACGCCACACTGGTAACACTGCACCTGCTCCACCAAATATACTTACACCACACCGGTACCACTGCACATGCTGCACCAATGATAGCTACGCCACACTGGTGCCACTGCACCTGCTGCACAATCATAGCTAAGTAACACTGATAACACTGCACCTGCTACACATTGCCATCTACCACACACTGGTGCCACTGCACCTGCTGCACAATCATAGCTAAGCAACACTACCACTGCAACTGCTCCACCTCAGGTAGCTACCACACACTGGTACCACTGCACCTGCTGCACTAAACTGGTACCAAATCACCTGCTCCACCAATGGTAGCTACGCCTACGCCACACTGGTAACACTGCACCTGCTCCACCAAATATACTTACACGATACCGGTACCACTGCACATGCTGCACCAATGATAGCTACGCCACACTGGTGCCACTGCACCTGCTGCACAATCATAGCTAAGTAACACTGATAACATTACACCTGCTACACAACGCCATCTACCACACACTGGTGCCACTGCACCTGATGCACAATCATAGCTAAGTAACACTGATAACACTACACCTGCTACACAACGCCATCTACCACACACTGGTGCCACTGCGCCTGCTGCACAATCATAGCTAAGTAACACTGATAACACTACACCTGCTACACAACGCCATCTACCACACACTGGTGCCATTGCACCTGCTGCACAATCATAGCTAAGTAACACTGATAACACCTCACCTGCTCCACGAATGGTAACTACGCCACACACTGGTGCCACTGCACCTGCTGCACAATCATAGCTAAGCAACACTACCACTGCACCTGCTCCACCAATGGTGGCTACCACTCACCGGTACCACTGCACATGCTGCACCAATGATAGCTACGCCACACTGGTGCCACTGCACCTGCTGCACAATCATAGCTAAGTAACACTGATAACACTACACTTGCTACACAACGCCATCTACCACACACTGGTACCACTGCACCTGCTGCACAATCATAGCTAAGCAACACTACCACTGCAACTGCTCCACCTATGGTAGCTACCACACACTGGTACCACTGCACCTGCTGCACTAAACTGGTACCACAGCACCTGCTCCACCAATGGTAGCTACGCCTACGCCACACTGGTAACACTGCACCTGCTCCACCAAATATACTTACACCACACTGGTACCACTGCACATGCTGCACCAATGATAGCTACACCACACTGGTGCCACTGCACCTGCTGCACAATCATAGCTAAGTAACACTGATAACACTACACCTGCTACACAACGCCATCTACCACACACTGGTGCCACTGCACCTGCTGCACAATCATAGCTAAGTAACACTGATAACACTACACCTGCTACACAACGCCATCAACCACACACTGGTGCCACTGCACCTGCTGCACAATCAAAGCTAAGCAACACTACCACTGCAACTGCTCCACCTATGGTAGCTACCACACACTGGTACCACTGCACCTGCTGCACTAAACTGGTACCACAGCACCTGCTCCACCAATGGTAGCTACGCCTACGCCACACTGGTAACACTGCACCTGCTCCACCACATATACTTACACCACACCGGTACCACTGCACATGCTGCACCAATGATAGCTAAGCCACACTGGTGCCACTGCACCTGCTGCACAATCATAGCTAAGTAACACTGATAACACTGCACCTGCTACACAACGCCATCTACCACACACTGGTGCCACTGCACCTGCTGCACAATCATAGCTAAGCAACACTACCACTGCAACTGCTCCACCTATGGTAGCTACAACACACTGGTACCACTGCACCTGCTGCACTAAACTGGTACCACATCACCTGCTCCACCAATGGTAGCTACGCCTACGCCACACTGGTAACACTGCACCTGCTCCACCAAATATACTTACACCACACCGGTACCACTGCACATGCTGCACCAATGATAGCTACGCCACACTGGTGCCACTGCACCTGCTGCACAATCATAGCTAAGTAACATTGATAACACCTCACCTGTTCCACGAATGGTAACTACGCCACACACTGGTGCCACTGCACCTGCTGCACAATCATAGCTAAGCAACACTACTACTGCACCTGCTCCACCAATGGTAGCTACCACTCACCGGTACCACTGCACATGCTGCACCAATGATAGCTACGCCACACTGGTGCCACTGCACCTGCTGCACAATCATTGCTAAGTAACACTGATAACACTACACCTGCTACACAACGCCATCTACCACACACTGGTGCCACTGCACCTGCTGCACAATCATAGCTAAGTAACACTGATAACACTACACCTGCTGGACAACGCCATCTACCACACACTGGTGCCACTGCACCTGCTGCACAATCATAGCTAAGTAACACTGATAACACTACACCTGCTACACAACGCCATCAACCACACACTGGTGCCACTGCACCTGCTGCACAATCTTAGCTAAGCAACACTACCACTGCAACTGCTCCACCTATGGTAGCCACCACACACTGGTACCACTGCACCTGCTGCACTAAACTGGTACCACAGCACCTGCTCCACCAATGGTAGCTACGCCTACGCCACACTGGTAACACTGCACCTGCTCCACCAAATATACTTACACCACACGGGTACCACTGCACATGCTGCACCAATGATAGCTACGCCACACTGGTGCCACTGCACCTGCTGCACAATCATAGCTAAGTAACATTGATAACACCTCACCTGTTCCACGAATGGTAACTACGCCACACACTGGTGCCACTGCACCTGTTGCACAATCATAGCTAAGCAACACTACTACTGCACCTGCTCCACCAATGGTAGCTACCACTCACCGGTACCACTGCACATGCTGCACCAATGATAGCTACGCCACACTGGTGCCACTGCACCTGCTGCACAATCATAGCTAAGTAACACTGATAACACTACACCTGCTACACAACGCCATCTACCACACACTGGTGCCACTGCACCTGCTGCACAATCATAGCTAAGTAACACTGATAACACTACCCCTGCTACACAACGCCATCTGCCACACACTGGTGCCACTGCACCTGCTGCACAATCATAGCTAAGCAACACTACCACTGCAACTGCTCCACCTATGGTAGCTACCACACACTGGTACCACTGCACCTGCTGCACTAAACTGGTACCACAGCACCTGCTCCACCAATGGTAGCTACGCCTATGCCACACTGGTAACACGGCACCTGCTCCACCAAATATACTTACACCACACCGGTACCACTGCACATGCTGCACCAATGATAGCTACGCCACACTGGTGCCACTGCACCTGCTGCACAATCATAGCTAAGTAACACTGATAACACTGCACCTGCTACACAACGCCATCTACCACACAGTGGTGCCACTGCACCTGCTGCACAATCATAGCTAAGCAACACTACCACTGCAACTGCTCCACCTATGGTAGCTACCACACACTGGTACCACTGCACCTGCTGCACTAAACTGGTACCACATCACCTGCTCCACCAATGGTAGCTACGCCTACGCCACACTGGTACCACTGCACCTGCTCCACCAAAGATACTTACACCACACTGGTGCCACTGCACCTGCTGCACAATCATAGCTAAGCAACACTACCACTGCAACTGCTCCACCTATGGTAGCTACCACACACTGGTACCACTGCACCTGCTGCACTAAACTGGTACCACAGCACCTGCTCCACCAATGGTAGCTACGCCTACGCCACACTGGTAACACTGCACCTGCTCCACCAAATATACTTACACCACACCGGTACCACTGCACATGCTGCACCAATGATAGCTACGCCACACTGGTGCCACTGCACCTGCTGCACAATCATAGCTAAGTAACACTGATAACACTACACCTGCTACACAACGCCATCTACCACACACTGGTGCCACTGCACCTGCTGCACAATCATAGCTAAGTAACACTGATAACACTACACCTGCTACACAACGCCATCAACCACACACTGGTGCCACTGCACCTGCTGCACAATCAAAGCTAAGCAACACTACCACTGCAACTGCTCCACCTATGGTAGCTACCACACACTGGTACCACTGCACCTGCTGCACTAAACTGGTACCACAGCACCTGCTCCACCAATGGTAGCTACGCCTACGCCACACTGGTAACACTGCACCTGCACCACCACATATACTTACACCACACCGGTACCACTGCACATGCTGCACCAATGATAGCTAAGCCACACTGGTGCCACTGCACCTGCTGCACAATCATAGCTAAGTAACACTGATAACACTGCACCTGCTACACAACGCCATCTACCACACACTGGTGCCACTGCACCTGCTGCACAATCATAGCTAAGCAACACTACCACTGCAACTGCTCCACCTATGGTAGCTACAACACACTGGTACCACTGCACCTGCTGCACTAAACTGGTACCACATCACCTGCTCCACCAATGGTAGCTACGCCTACGCCACACTGGTAACACTGCACCTGCTCCACCAAATATACTTACACCACACCGGTACCACTGCACATGCTGCACCAATGATAGCTACGCCACACTGGTGCCACTGCACCTGCTGCACAATCATAGCTAAGTAACATTGATAACACCTCACCTGTTCCACGAATGGTAACTACGCCACACACTGGTGCCACTGCACCTGCTGCACAATCATAGCTAAGCAACACTACTACTGCACCTGCTCCACCAATGGTAGCTACCACTCACCGGTACCACTGCACATGCTGCACCAATGATAGCTACGCCACACTGGTGCCACTGCACCTGCTGCACAATCATAGCTAAGTAACACTGATAACACTACACCTGCTACACAACGCCATCTACCACACACTGGTGCCACTGCACCTGCTGCACAATCATAGCTAAGTAACACTGATAACACTACACCTGCTACACAACGCCATCTACCACACACTGGTGCCACTGCACCTGCTGCACAATCATAGCTAAGCAACACTACCACTGCAACTGATCCACCTATGGTAGCTACCACACACTGGTACCACTGCACCTGCTGCACTAAACTGGTACCACAGCACCTGCTCCACCAATGGTAGCTACGCCTACGCCACACTGGTAACACTGCACCTGCTCCACCAAATATACTTACACCACACCGGTACCACTGCACATGCTGCACCAATGATAGCTATGCCACACTGGTGCCACTGCACCTGCTGCACAATCATAGCTAAGTAACACTGATAACACTACACCTGCTACACAACGCCATCTACCACACACTGGTGCCACTGCACCTGCTGCACAATTATAGCTAAGCAACACTACCACTGCAACTGCTCCACCTATGGTAGCTACCACACACTGGTACCACTGCACCTGCTGCACTAAACTGGTACCACAGCACCTGCTCCACCAATGGTAGCTACGCCTACGCCACACTGGTAACACTGCACCTGCTCCACCAAATATACTTACACGATACCGGTACCACTGCACATGCTGCACCAATGATAGCTACGCCACACTGGTGCCACTGCACCTGCTGCACAATCATAGCTAAGTAACACTGATAACACTACACCTGCTACACAACGCCATCTACCACACACTGGTGCCACTGCGCCTGCTGCACAATCATAGCTAAGTAACACTGATAACACCTCACCTGCTCCACGAATGGTAACTACGCCACACACTGGTGCCACTGCACCTGCTGCACAATCATAGCTAAGCAACACTACCACTGCACCTGCTCCACCAATGGTAGCTACCACTCACCGGTACCACTGCACATGCTGCACCAATGATAGCTACGCCACACTGGTGCCACTGCACCTGCTGAACAATCATAGCTAAGTAACACTGATAACACTACACTTGCTACACAACGCCATCTACCACACACTGGTACCACTGCACCTGCTGCACAATCATAGCTAAGCAACACTACCACTGCAACTGCTCCACCTATGGTAGCTACCACACACTGGTACCACTGCACCTGCTGCACTAAACTGGTAACACAGCACCTGCTCCACCAATGGTAGCTACGCCTACGCCACACTGGTAACACTGCACCTGCTCCACCAAATATACTTACACCACACCGGTACCACTGCACATGCTGCACCAATGATAGCTACACCACACTGGTGCCACTGCACCTGCTGCACAATCATAGCTAAGTAACACTGATAACACTACACCTGCTACACAACGCCATCTACCACACACTGGTGCCACTGCACCTGCTGCACAATCATAGCTAAGTAACACTGATAACACTACACCTGCTACACAACGCCATCAACCACACACTGGTGCCACTGCACCTGCTGCACAATCAAAGCTAAGCAACACTACCACTGCAACTGCTCCACCTATGGTAGCTACCACACACTGGTACCACTGCACCTGCTGCACTAAACTGGTACCACAGCACCTGCTCCACCAATGGTAGCTACGCCTACGCCACACTGGTAACACTGCACCTGCTCCACCACATATACTTACACCACACCGGTACCACTGCACATGCTGCACCAATGATAGCTAAGCCACACTGGTGCCACTGCACCTGCTGCACAATCATAGCTAAGTAACACTGATAACACTGCACCTGCTACACAACGCCATCTACCACACACTGGTGCCACTGCACCTGCTGCACAATCATAGCTAAGTAACACTGATAACACTACACCTGCTACACAACGCCATCTACCAAACACTGGTGCCACTGCACCTGCTGCACAATCATAGCTAAGCAACACAACCACTGCAACTGCTACACCTATGGTAGCTACCACACACTGGTACCACTGCACCTGCTGCACTAAACTGGTACCACAGCACCTGCTCCACCAATGATAGCTACGCCTACGCCACACTGGTAACACTGCACCTGCTCCACCAAATATACTTACACCACACCGGTACCACTGCACATGCTGCACCAATGATAGCTACGCCACACTGGTGCCACTGCACCTGCTGCACAATCATAGCTAAGTAACATTGATAACACCTCACCTGTTCCACGAATGGTAACTACGCCACACACTGGTGCCACTGCACCTGCTGCACAATCATAGCTAAGCAACACTACTACTGCACCTGCTCCACCAATGGTAGCTACCACTCACCGGTACCACTGCACATGCTGCACAATCATAGCTAAGTAACACTGATAACACTGCACCTGCTACACAACGCCATCTACCACACACTGGTGCCACTGCACCTGCTGCACAATCATAGCTAAGCAACACTACCACTGCAACTGCTCCACCTATGGTAGCTACAACACACTGGTACCACTGCACCTGCTGCACTAAACTGGTACCACATCACCTGCTCCACCAATGGTAGCTACGCCTACGCCACACTGGTAACACTGCACCTGCTCCACCAAATATACTTACACCACACGGGTACCACTGCACATGCTGCACCAATGATAGCTACGCCACACTGGTGCCACTGCACCTGCTGCACAATCATAGCTAAGTAACATTGATAAAACCTCACCTGTTCCACGAATGGCAACTACGCCACACACTGGCGCCACTGCACTTGTTGCACAATCATAGCTAAGCAACACTACTACTGCACCTGCTCCACCAATGGTAGCTACCACTCACCGGTACCACTGCACATGCTGCACCAATGATAGCTACGCCACACTGGTGCCACTGCACCTGCTGCACAATCATAGCTAAGTAACACTGATAACACTACACCTGCTACACAACGCCATCTACCACACACTGGTGCCACTGCACCTGCTGCACAATCATAGCTAAGTAACACTGATAACACTGCACCTGCTACACAACGCCATCTACCACACAGTGGTGCCACTGCACCTGCTGCACAATCATAGCTAAGCAACACTACCACTGCAACTGCTCCACCTATGGTAGCTACCACACACTGGTACCACTGCACCTGCTGCACTAAACTGGTACCACATCACCTGCTCCACCAATGGTAGCTACGCCTACGCCACACTGGTACCACTGCACCTGCTCCACCAAAGATACTTACACCACACTGGTGCCACTGCACCTGCTGCACAATCATAGCTAAGCAACACTACCACTGCAACTGCTCCACCTATGGTAGCTACCACACACTGGTACCACTGCACCTGCTGCACTAAACTGGTACCACAGCACCTGCTCCACCAATGGTAGCTACGCCTACGCCACACTGTTAACACTGCACCTGCTCCACCAAATATACTTACACCACACCGGTACCACTGCACATGCTGCACCAATGATAGCTATGCCACACTGGTGCCACTGCACCTGCTGCACAATCATAGCTAAGTAACACTGATAACACTACACCTGCTACACAACACCATCTACCACACACTGGTGCCACTGCACCTGCTGCACAATCATAGCTAAGTAACACTGATAACACTACACCTGCTACACAACGCCATCAACCACACACTGGTGCCACTGCACCTGCTGCACAATCAAAGCTAAGCAACACTACCACTGCAACTGCTCCACCTATGGTAGCTACCACACACTGGTACCACTGCACCTGCTGCACTAAACTGGTACCACAGCACCTGCTCCACCAATGGTAGCTACGCCTACGCCACACTGGTAACACTGCACCTGCACCACCACATATACTTACACCACACCGGTACCACTGCACATGCTGCACCAATGATAGCTAAGCCACACTGGTGCCACTGCACCTGCTGCACAATCATAGCTAAGTAACACTGATAACACTGCACCTGCTACACAACGCCATCTACCACACACTGGTGCCACTGCACCTGCTGCACAATCATAGCTAAGCAACACTACCACTGCAACTGCTCCACCTATGGTAGCTACAACACACTGGTACCACTGCACCTGCTGCACTAAACTGGTACCACATCACCTGCTCCACCAATGGTAGCTACGCCTACGCCACACTGGTAACACTGCACCTGCTCCACCAAATATACTTACACCACACCGGTACCACTGCACATGCTGCACCAATGATAGCTACGCCACACTGGTGCCACTGCACCTGCTGCACAATCATAGCTAAGTAACATTGATAACACCTCACCTGTTCCACGAATGGTAACTACGCCACACACTGGTGCCACTGCACCTGCTGCACAATCATAGCTAAGCAACACTACTACTGCACCTGCTCCACCAATGGTAGCTACCACTCACCGGTACCACTGCACATGCTGCACCAATGATAGCTACGCCACACTGGTGCCACTGCACCTGCTGCACAATCATAGCTAAGTAACACTGATAACACTACACCTGCTACACAACGCCATCTACCACACACTGGTGCCACTGCACCTGCTGCACAATCATAGCTAAGTAACACTGATAACACTACACCTGCTACACAACGCCATCTACCACACACTGGTGCCACTGCACCTGCTGCACAATCATAGCTAAGCAACACTACCACTGCAACTGATCCACCTATGGTAGCTACCACACACTGGTACCACTGCACCTGCTGCACTAAACTGGTACCACAGCACCTGCTCCACCAATGGTAGCTACGCCTATGCCACACTGGTAACACTGCACCTGCTCCACCAAATATACTTACACCACACCGGTACCACTGCACATGCTGCACCAATGATAGCTAAGCCACACTGGTGCCACTGTACCTGCTGCACAATCATAGCTAAGTAACACTGATAACACTGCACCTGCTACACAACGCCATCTACCACACACTGGTGCCACTGCACCTGCTGCACAATCATAGCTAAGCAACACTACCACTGCAACTGCTCCACCTATGGTAGCTACAACACATTGGTACCACTGCACCTGCTGCACTAAACTGGTACCACATCACCTGCTCCACCAATGGTAGCTACGCCTACGCCACACTGGTAACACTGCACCTGCTCCACCAAATATACTTACACCACACCGGTACCACTGCACATGCTGCACCAATGATAGCTACGCCACACTGGTGCCACTGCACCTGCTGCACAATCATAGCTAAGTAACATTGATAACACCTCACCTGTTCCACGAATGGTAACTACGCCACACACTGGTGCCACTGCACCTGCTGCACAATCATAGCTAAGCAACACTACTACTGCACCTGCTCCACCAATGGTAGCTACCACTCACCGGTACCACTGCACATGCTGCACCAATGATAGCTACACCACACTGGTGCCACTGCACCTGCTGCACAATCATAGCTAAGTAACACTGATAACACTACACCTGCTACACAACGCCATCTACCACACACTGGTGCCACTGCACCTGCTGCACAATCATAGCTAAGTAACACTGATTACACTACCCCTGCTACACAACGTCATCTGCCACACACTGGTGCCACTGCACCTGCTGCACAATCATAGCTAAGCAACACAACCACTGCAACTGCTACACCTATGGTAGCTACCACACACTGGTACCACTGCACCTGCTGCACTAAACTGGTACCACAGCCCCTGCTCCACCAATGATAGCTACGCCTACGCCACACTGGTAACACTGCACCTGCTCCACCAAATATACTTACACCACACCGGTACCACTGCACATGCTGCACCAATGATAGCTAAGCCACACTGGTGCCACTGCACCTGCTGCACAATCATAGCTAAGTAACACTGATAACCCTGCACCTGCTACACAACGCCATCTACCACACACTGGTGCCACTGCACCTGCTGCACAATCATAGCTAAGCAACACTACCACTGCAACTGCTCCACCTATGGTAGCTACCTCACACTGGTACCACTGCACCTGCTGCACTAAACTGGTACCACAGCACCTGCTCCACCAATGGTAGCTACGCCTACGCCACACTGGTAACACTGCACCTGCTCCACCAAATATACTTACACCACACCGGTACCACTGCACATGCTGCACCAATGATAGCTACGCCACACTGGTGCCACTGCACCTGCTGCACAATCATAGCTAAGTAACACTGATAACACTGCACCTGCTACACATTGCCATCTACCACACACTGGTGCCACTGCACCTGCTGCACAATCATAGCTAAGCAACACTACCACTGCAACTGCTCCACCTCAGGTAGCTACCACACACTGGTACCACTGCACCTGCTGCACTAAACTGGTACCAAATCACCTGCTCCACCAATGGTAGCTACGCCTACGCCACACTGGTAACACTGCACCTGCTCCACCAAATATACTTACACGATACCGGTACCACTGCACATGCTGCACCAATGATAGCTACGCCACACTGGTGCCACTGCACCTGCTGCACAATCATAGCTAAGTAACACTGATAACATTACACCTGCTACACAACGCCATCTACCACACACTGGTGCCACTGCACCTGATGCACAATCATAGCTAAGTAACACTGATAACACTACACCTGCTACACAACGCCATCTACCACACACTGGTGCCACTGCGCCTGCTGCACAATCATAGCTAAGTAACACTGATAACACTACACCTGCTACACAACGCCATCTACCACACACTGGTGCCATTGCACCTGCTGCACAATCATAGCTAAGTAACACTGATAACACCTCACCTGCTCCACGAATGGTAACTACGCCACACACTGGTGCCACTGCACCTGCTGCACAATCATAGCTAAGCAACACTACCACTGCACCTGCTCCACCAATGGTGGCTACCACTCACCGGTACCACTGCACATGCTGCACCAATGATAGCTACGCCACACTGGTGCCACTGCACCTGCTGCACAATCATAGCTAAGTAACACTGATAACACTACACTTGCTACACAACGCCATCTACCACACACTGGTACCACTGCACCTGCTGCACAATCATAGCTAAGCAACACTACCACTGCAACTGCTCCACCTATGGTAGCTACCACACACTGGTACCACTGCACCTGCTGCACTAAACTGGTACCACAGCACCTGCTCCACCAATGGTAGCTACGCCTACGCCACACTGGTAACACTGCACCTGCTCCACCAAATATACTTACACCACACTGGTACCACTGCACATGCTGCACCAATGATAGCTACACCACACTGGTGCCACTGCACCTGCTGCACAATCATAGCTAAGTAACACTGATAACACTACACCTGCTACACAACGCCATCTACCACACACTGGTGCCACTGCACCTGCTGCACAATCATAGCTAAGTAACACTGATAACACTACACCTGCTACACAACGCCATCAACCACACACTGGTGCCACTGCACCTGCTGCACAATCAAAGCTAAGCAACACTACCACTGCAACTGCTCCACCTATGGTAGCTACCACACACTGGTACCACTGCACCTGCTGCACTAAACTGGTACCACAGCACCTGCTCCACCAATGGTAGCTACGCCTACGCCACACTGGTAACACTGCACCTGCTCCACCACATATACTTACACCACACCGGTACCACTGCACATGCTGCACCAATGATAGCTAAGCCACACTGGTGCCACTGCACCTGCTGCACAATCATAGCTAAGTAACACTGATAACACTGCACCTGCTACACAACGCCATCTACCACACACTGGTGCCACTGCACCTGCTGCACAATCATAGCTAAGCAACACTACCACTGCAACTGCTCCACCTATGGTAGCTACAACACACTGGTACCACTGCACCTGCTGCACTAAACTGGTACCACATCACCTGCTCCACCAATGGTAGCTACGCCTACGCCACACTGGTAACACTGCACCTGCTCCACCAAATATACTTACACCACACCGGTACCACTGCACATGCTGCACCAATGATAGCTACGCCACACTGGTGCCACTGCACCTGCTGCACAATCATAGCTAAGTAACATTGATAACACCTCACCTGTTCCACGAATGGTAACTACGCCACACACTGGTGCCACTGCACCTGCTGCACAATCATAGCTAAGCAACACTACTACTGCACCTGCTCCACCAATGGTAGCTACCACTCACCGGTACCACTGCACATGCTGCACCAATGATAGCTACGCCACACTGGTGCCACTGCACCTGCTGCACAATCATTGCTAAGTAACACTGATAACACTACACCTGCTACACAACGCCATCTACCACACACTGGTGCCACTGCACCTGCTGCACAATCATAGCTAAGTAACACTGATAACACTACACCTGCTGGACAACGCCATCTACCACACACTGGTGCCACTGCACCTGCTGCACAATCATAGCTAAGCAACACTACCACTGCAACTGCTCCACCTATGGTAGCTACCACACACTGGTACCACTGCACCTGCTGCACTAAACTGGTACCACAGCACCTGCTCCACCAATGGTAGCTACGCCTACGCCACACTGGTAACACTGCACCTGCTCCACCAAATATACTGACACCACACCGGTACCACTGCACATGCTGCACCAATGATAGCTACGCCACACTGGTGCCACTGCACCTGCTGCACAATCATAGCTAAGTAACACTGATAACACTACACCTGCTACACAACGCCATCTACCACACACTGGTGCCACTGCACCTGCTGCACAATCATAGCTAAGCAACACTACCACTGCAACTGCTCCACCTATGGTAGCTACCACACACTGGTACTACTGCACCTGCTGCACTAAACTGGTACCACAGCACCTGCTCCACCAATGGTAGCTACGCCTACGCCACACTGGTAACACTGCACCTGCTCCACCAAATATACTTACACCACACCGGTACCACTGCACATGCTGCACCAGTGATAGCTACGCCACACTGGTGCCACTGCACCTGCTGCACAATCATAGCTAAGTAACACTGATAACACTACACCTGCTACACAACGCCATCTACCACACACTGGTGCCACTGCACCTGCTGCACAATCATAGCTAAGTAACACTGATAACACTACACCTGCTACACAACGCCATCAACCACACACTGGTGCCACTGCACCTGCTGCACAATCTTAGCTAAGCAACACTACCACTGCAACTGCTCCACCTATGGTAGCCACCACACACTGGTACCACTGCACCTGCTGCACTAAACTGGTACCACAGCACCTGCTCCACCAATGGTAGCTACGCCTACGCCACACTGGTAACACTGCACCTGCTCCACCAAATATACTTACACCACACGGGTACCACTGCACATGCTGCACCAATGATAGCTACGCCACACTGGTGCCACTGCACCTGCTGCACAATCATAGCTAAGTAACATTGATAACACCTCACCTGTTCCACGAATGGTAACTACGCCACACACTGGTGCCACTGCACCTGTTGCACAATCATAGCTAAGCAACACTACTACTGCACCTGCTCCACCAATGGTAGCTACCACTCACCGGTACCACTGCACATGCTGCACCAATGATAGCTACGCCACACTGGTGCCACTGCACCTGCTGCACAATCATAGCTAAGTAACACTGATAACACTACACCTGCTACACAACGCCATCTACCACACACTGGTGCCACTGCACCTGCTGCACAATCATAGCTAAGTAACACTGATAACACTACCCCTGCTACACAACGCCATCTGCCACACACTGGTGCCACTGCACCTGCTGCACAATCATAGCTAAGCAACACTACCACTGCAACTGCTCCACCTATGGTAGCTACCACACACTGGTACCACTGCACCTGCTGCACTAAACTGGTACCACAGCACCTGCTCCACCAATGGTAGCTACGCCTATGCCACACTGGTAACACGGCACCTGCTCCACCAAATATACTTACACCACACCGGTACCACTGCACATGCTGCACCAATGATAGCTACGCCACACTGGTGCCACTGCACCTGCTGCACAATCATAGCTAAGTAACACTGATAACACTGCACCTGCTACACAACGCCATCTACCACACAGTGGTGCCACTGCACCTGCTGCACAATCATAGCTAAGCAACACTACCACTGCAACTGCTCCACCTATGGTAGCTACCACACACTGGTACCACTGCACCTGCTGCACTAAACTGGTACCACATCACCTGCTCCACCAATGGTAGCTACGCCTACGCCACACTGGTACCACTGCACCTGCTCCACCAAAGATACTTACACCACACTGGTGCCACTGCACCTGCTGCACAATCATAGCTAAGCAACACTACCACTGCAACTGCTCCACCTATGGTAGCTACCACACACTGGTACCACTGCACCTGCTGCACTAAACTGGTACCACAGCACCTGCTCCACCAATGGTAGCTACGCCTACGCCACACTGGTAACACTGCACCTGCTCCACCAAATATACTTACACCACACCGGTACCACTGCACATGCTGCACCAATGATAGCTACGCCACACTGGTGCCACTGCACCTGCTGCACAATCATAGCTAAGTAACACTGATAACACTACACCTGCTACACAACGCCATCTACCACACACTGGTGCCACTGCACCTGCTGCACAATCATAGCTAAGTAACACTGATAACACTACACCTGCTACACAACGCCATCAACCACACACTGGTGCCACTGCACCTGCTGCACAATCAAAGCTAAGCAACACTACCACTGCAACTGCTCCACCTATGGTAGCTACCACACACTGGTACCACTGCACCTGCTGCACTAAACTGGTACCACAGCACCTGCTCCACCAATGGTAGCTACGCCTACGCCACACTGGTAACACTGCACCTGCACCACCACATATACTTACACCACACCGGTACCACTGCACATGCTGCACCAATGATAGCTAAGCCACACTGGTGCCACTGCACCTGCTGCACAATCATAGCTAAGTAACACTGATAACACTGCACCTGCTACACAACGCCATCTACCACACACTGGTGCCACTGCACCTGCTGCACAATCATAGCTAAGCAACACTACCACTGCAACTGCTCCACCTATGGTAGCTACAACACACTGGTACCACTGCACCTGCTGCACTAAACTGGTACCACATCACCTGCTCCACCAATGGTAGCTACGCCTACGCCACACTGGTAACACTGCACCTGCTCCACCAAATATACTTACACCACACCGGTACCACTGCACATGCTGCACCAATGATAGCTACGCCACACTGGTGCCACTGCACCTGCTGCACAATCATAGCTAAGTAACATTGATAACACCTCACCTGTTCCACGAATGGTAACTACGCCACACACTGGTGCCACTGCACCTGCTGCACAATCATAGCTAAGCAACACTACTACTGCACCTGCTCCACCAATGGTAGCTACCACTCACCGGTACCACTGCACATGCTGCACCAATGATAGCTACGCCACACTGGTGCCACTGCACCTGCTGCACAATCATAGCTAAGTAACACTGATAACACTACACCTGCTACACAACGCCATCTACCACACACTGGTGCCACTGCACCTGCTGCACAATCATAGCTAAGTAACACTGATAACACTACACCTGCTACACAACGCCATCTACCACACACTGGTGCCACTGCACCTGCTGCACAATCATAGCTAAGCAACACTACCACTGCAACTGATCCACCTATGGTAGCTACCACACACTGGTACCACTGCACCTGCTGCACTAAACTGGTACCACAGCACCTGCTCCACCAATGGTAGCTACGCCTACGCCACACTGGTAACACTGCACCTGCTCCACCAAATATACTTACACCACACCGGTACCACTGCACATGCTGCACCAATGATAGCTATGCCACACTGGTGCCACTGCACCTGCTGCACAATCATAGCTAAGTAACACTGATAACACTACACCTGCTACACAACGCCATCTACCACACACTGGTGCCACTGCACCTGCTGCACAATTATAGCTAAGCAACACTACCACTGCAACTGCTCCACCTATGGTAGCTACCACACACTGGTACCACTGCACCTGCTGCACTAAACTGGTACCACAGCACCTGCTCCACCAATGGTAGCTACGCCTACACCACACTGGTAACACTGCACCTGCTCCACCAAATATACTTACACCACACCGGTACCACTGCACATGCTGCACCAATGATAGCTACGCCACACTGGTGCCACTGCACCTGCTGCACAATCATAGCTAAGTAACACTGATAACACTACACCTGCTACACAACGCCATCTACCACACACTGGTGCCACTGCACCTGCTGCACAATCATAGCTAAGTAACACTGATAACACTACACCTGCTACACAACGCCATCAACCACACACTGGTGCCACTGCACCTGCTGCACAATCTTAGCTAAGCAACACTACCACTGCAACTGCTCCACCTATGGTAGCCACCACACACTGGTACCACTGCACCTGCTGCACTAAACTGGTACCACAGCACCTGCTCCACCAATGGTAGCTACGCCTATGCCACACTGGTAACACTGCACCTGCTCCACCAAATATACTTACACCACACCGGTACCACTGCACATGCTGCACCAATGATAGCTAAGCCACACTGGTGCCACTGCACCTGCTGCACAATCATAGCTAAGTAACACTGATAACACTGCACCTGCTACACAACGCCATCTACCACACACTGGTGCCACTGCACCTGCTGCACAATCATAGCTAAGCAACACTACCACTGCAACTGCTCCACCTATGGTAGCTACAAACACATTGGTACCACTGCACCTGCTGCACTAAACTGGTACCACATCACCTGCTCCACCAATGGTAGCTACGCCTACGCCACACTGGTAACACTGCACCTGCTCCACCAAATATACTTACACCACACCGGTACCACTGCACATGCTGCACCAATGATAGCTACGCCACACTGGTGCCACTGCACCTGCTGCACAATCATAGCTAAGCAACACTACTACTGCACCTGCTCCACCAATGGTAGCTACCACTCACCGGTACCACTGCACATGCTGCACCAATGATAGCTACGCCACACTGGTGCCACTGCACCTGCTGCACAATCATAGCTAAGTAACACTGATAACACTACACCTGCTACACAACGCCATCTACCACACACTGGTGCCACTGCACCTGCTGCACAATCATAGCTAAGTAACACTGATTACACTACCCCTGCTACACAACGTCATCTGCCACACACTGGTGCCACTGCACCTGCTGCACAATCATAGCTAAGCAACACTACCACTGCAACTGCTCCACCTATGGTAGCTACCACACACTGGTACCACTGCACCTGCTGCACTAAACTGGTACCACAGCACCTGCTCCACCAATGGTAGCTACGCCTACGCCACACTGGTAACACTGCACCTGCTCCACCAAATATACTTACACCACACCGGTACCACTGCACATGCTGCACCAATGATAGCTACGCCACACTGGTGCCACTGCACCTGCTGCATAATCATAGCTAAGTAACACTGATAACACTGCACCTGCTACACAACGCCATCTACCACACACTGGTGCCACTGCACCTGCTGCACAATCATAGCTAAGCAACACTACCACTGCAACTGCTCCACCTATGGTAGCTACCACACACTGGTACCACTGCACCTGCTGCACTAAACTGGTACCACATCACCTGCTCCACCAATGGTAGCTACGCCTACGCCACACTGGTACCACTGCACCTGCTCCACCAAAGATACTTACACCACACTGGTTCCACTGCACCTGCTGCACAATCATAGCTAAGTAACACTGATAACACTACACCTGCTACACAACGCCTTCTACCACACACTGGTGCCACTGCACCTGCTGCACAATCATAGCTAAGTAACACTGATAACACCTCACCTGCTCCACGAATGGTAATTACGCCACACACTGGTGCCACTGCACCTGCTGCACAATCATAGCTAAGCAACACTACCACTGCACCTGCTCCACCAATGGTAGCTACCAATCACCGGTACCACTGCACATGCTGCACCAATGATAGCTACGCCACACTGGTGCCACTGCACCTGCTGCACAATCATAGCTAAGTAACACTGATAACAGTACACCTGCTACTCAACGCCATCTACCACACACTGCAACAGAGCATATCTATGTATATCAAAAGCATGCTTTGAATATCAATTCCAGCGGTGGGGGCTGAAAGGACGAGCAGGCTGGGAGAGGCGATGTCAGAGGCTTCTGTGAGCTCCCAGCCTGTCGTTTCCAGTGGTGGGGGCTGCAGTGAGGAGCGGTGGGGGCTGAAAGGACGAGCAGGCTGGGAGAGGCGATATAGAGGCTTCTGTGAGCTCCCAGCCTGTCGTTTCCAGTGGTGGGGGCTGAAGTAAGGAGCAGGCGGGGAGAGGCAATATCAGCGGCCTCTGCGAGCCGGCATCTGGCGAATGGCCAACACTTAAACATGAAAGGAGGCAAAGGGACGCGCGCACGAAAACTCACGGCAGACTGGTAAACGCGCCCCGACCATCTTGATTCTATTACCGCAGCGCCCTGACAGCTCTAATTGTTAATTTATTGCACTGCCGTGGGCATAACCACATAGGATATGGCGGAAGTGCTGAAGCAGAAAAACATATGGCCTATTACATGAAGCTACTAGAAAGAGGGCACCGCGAGGACCAATTACCATGCACCTGGCAAAACAAACTACTGAAAAATCTCGCGCACTGAGGAATTTTTCCTGCACTATCCAGAACCCCCTAACAAAAGGAGCTCGGAGCTCCGCCCCCCCGCTGACGCAGGGATGACGTAGGCCGAGCCCTAAAAAGGGCACAACCCAATCGTAAATAGACCATAAAGAAAGGAGCAGAAACAGGTGAGAGTAGGATAAGGCATATTTGTGTGCAGTAAAAGTTTATGATGTCCTGTGCTCTGATCCTTAATCTTGATCAGCTAAAGGGCAGGAACTGGTTTAACAAGGTCAGCTTCAGGCAACAGGGTCAGTTCACTCAGGTCAATCAGGAGTCAGCACAAACTCGAGCTAAGGTGTACATGTCCTTAAAAAGACTAGTTCAGCCACAGTCATAGGCCTATGTGAGGGCAACCACAAAATGGCTGCCAAACACAAAATGGAACCCAAGGGTTCAGAACGAAATCCCTAAATACGTAGTGAATCCATCGGTCTAACAAGATGAAAACACTCATACTTGCCGCACTAACTAGTTACGGTTCGCTAATATCAAATTCGTAACGAAACCATGACCTTTATGAAATGGGTTCAGAATTCACGGAACCTCAACCAAGGTGATGTAACCAGTGGTCGCCCATCTAAGGGAGAGAGGAATACGGCTCATAATATACCTTGACGACATCTTGATCATGGCACAGAATCAAACCACACTCCGGCAGCACCTCGTTCTTACGACAACGCTGCTTCAGAGCTTAGGATTTGTAATCAATCCAAAGAAGTCGGTCATTGTTCCGACTCAGGTGATAGATTTCCTCGGGTTTACGATAGACTCACGGTCAGCCCAGCTGTGCCTTCCAAAGACGAAATTGAGGGACCGAAAGAAGGAAATCCTGACGTTATTGAACAGTCAGACGGTCACACTCAGGGCTATTGCCAGAGTAGTAGGGATTTTGGCCTCGTCAATTCAAGCAATATTCCCGGGCCCTCTTCATTACAGGGCCCTTCAGCGCCTGAAAATCAGGCATCTTCGGAAAGGACTGTCCTATTTGGACACCATCCCGCTGTCACAAGAAGTCAGGACCGAACTACAGTGGTGGCTAGGTCACGTAGACACCTGGAACGGCAGAGCAATATTCGGCTCTCAACCAGAGGTGATAATCGAGTCCGACGCCAGCCGATGGGGCTGGGGCGCTCGCTGCGGGTCATCTCCACGGGCGGCAGATGGTCTCCACAAGAGTTATCCTTGCACATAAACTGCTTAGAACTGCTCGCAGAGTCTTTCGCAATTCGGACACTGTCCCCGAGGCAGACCTCTTGTTGCATCCTCCTCCGCGTGGACAATGTGTCCGCGGTGAGGTATATCAACAAGTTGGGAGGCACGAGATCGTCTCTTCTTGTACAGATAGCCAAGGACTTTTGGCATTACTGCCTCACGAATCAGATCTCAGTGACGGCGGAATACATTCCGGGCCAGTCCAATCAGGTGGCGGATTGGAACTCCAGGCATCTCAGGGATTACAGCGACTGGAAGTTGCTCCCCGAAGTCTTTCAGTGGCTTCAGACGATTTGGGGTCCATTCCAGACGGACCTCTTTGCCTCCAGACTCACATGCCAGATTCCTCAATTTTTCAGCTGGAGGCCGGATCCAATGGCAAC
This sequence comes from Lissotriton helveticus, assembly GCF_964261635.1. NCBI lineage: Eukaryota > Metazoa > Chordata > Amphibia > Caudata > Salamandridae > Lissotriton > Lissotriton helveticus. The sequence continues at coordinate 845,973,808 of NC_136061.1, read as the reverse complement.
AGCGACCAACGCCTTCCTACAGGATTGGTCGAGCGCGATCCAATATGCATTTCCCCCGTTCTTGCTGATTCCCAGAGTGATGGCACAGGTGATCAGGCAACGGGCGGAGATAGTCCTGGTGACGCCATGGTGGACGTCCCAGCCGTGGTTCCCGAAGTTGTTACAGTGGAGTTGCGACCTTCCCAGGTTGCTCCCAGAATCGGAAACGCTGTTGCTGGGCCCTCTTCAGGAGAGACATCCTATGATTCTAGAGGACAGACTCACGCTGATGGCATGGAGGCTTTCAGGGAACAGTGGCACTTGCCAGGAGTTTCGCACAGGACTTCTGAATTTATCAGACAGGCCTGGGCACCTTCTACCAGAAAACGGTATTCCTCAGCCTGGAAGAACTGGGTGGATTGGTGCGTGGAACGACATTTGGATCCTGTGGGGGCGGACTTATCTTATGTGTTGAATTATTTGTCAGACAAGGCAGCGGACGATCTTGCTTACGATCGGTAAACAATTTTCAATCGGCCATTTCAGCGGGGCATACTCAAGTAGACGGGAAACCGGTGGGTATGCACCCGGTAGTATGCAAACTCCTTAAGGGAATTAGGGTTGCCAACCCACCTAAACCCAAATATACGGGTCTGTGGGACTTTTTTTAGTCATTTCCTTATTTAACAAGTGGCCTATTAATGCACTCTTATCTAGGAAACAGTTATCAGCCAAACTGGCTATGCTGCTTTGCCTGTCGTCGTGCAGACGTTCATCGGATGTGAGAGCACTCGACGTTACAGGTAGAATATTTACCCCTGAAGGGGTTTCATTCACTATTACTGGACGTACTAAAACATTGTCTCGTCATATTGATTATAATGCTTTTCCAGAAAATGAAAAACTATGTGTGGTACAATGTTTAAAGATGTATGAAGACTGTACGAAGGCCTTGAGGCCTTAGGGTTGTTCTCAGTTGTTGATTGTACTGCAGAAACCATTTAAACCAGTGGCGGCCGCCACCATTGCCAGATGGCTTCGTTTTATAATGCAAGAAGCTGGTATTGATACTCAAATGTTTGGTGCTCATTCAGTAAGAGGCGCTATGGTGTCAAAATCGTACATATTGGGTTCTAACATTCAGGACATCATGCGTTGTGGTCCTCTGAGTCAACATTTAAGACATTTTATTATAAGCCGGTGGGTGATATTACTTCTGTGGTTTTTAATGAGCGTTAAACTAGCATAATCTGAAGCCTCCGGTCCTGTAATAGAATCAAAAATTTGTTAGCATTCGCGCCAAGAATTTTCAATTCTATTAAGGACACGGAGGCGAGGATTATCCCACCCGGCTTGGTTAGTAGTAACAAGCTTACCCGCCCATATATTCTGATGATGTTTGGCTTTATTCAGTGGTTACGGTTGTTTCATTTCCTTTGTTTTAGGATCAGACAAGAAGTCTGAATAAACGAAGATGGCTGGCAAGAGTTTATTCCTGAAGACCAATTATTCTTCCACGATGGAGGAGATTGTACAGTTATTCAAGTTAACGTTTGGACTTGCGTTCACTGCAAAGAAAGAGGATGATGGGAGCATGCAGAGGGTTCTTATGGACTGTGGAGGCGTGCCTATATATGTGTGCGTATTGTAAGCAGGGGAAACCCAATCAACCCTTGTAGGCTTGGGCACTGTATGGTTAAGGGAAAGGTGTGCTACAAGGGACTTAATTCAAACAGTAATTGAACTTAGTTGTGAGTTGTACTAATGTAACACACTCAAAGGAATCCACAGGATATCTAGCTGAATATACATTTGAAATAAATCAGAGGAAGGGTAAAAATAGAACACACAGAGATGAAAGTTTAAAGAGATTTATATTTACTCAAAAGGCATAAGGTCGGTAAGACAAATACAAGAAGTAAATCAAAGCAATAGTTATGAACAGAGGTAGACGATAGCTTCTCTACAATTCACAACTAAAAAACATCAACTCCTGGTGGATTTAGCAGACAACCAAAATTAATTAATAAAGAGTGGTCGTTTGTTAGTGCCAAAGCAACGTGACTGGAGATGATGGAAGAAGTGTCGACGTTTCGGTCTAGAGGGCAGTCGTCATGTAGACCATCATCGGGACAGAATATTTCATTGCTGAAAATACTCCCTGAAATTCATGAAAATGTGCCTTAGTGAGATGGCTATGGGCGATGGGTTAACGTGAAGCACAGTATCAAATTGGAATCTTAGAAATGAAGAAAGTATGGCCACATCAATTGGATGACAGTTGGACACGATATCGGAATGGAATCTTAGATTTAGAGAGAGCTGATGAATCCACATGCTGACACAGGACGCTACCCGTGAGACCGTCTTGAAAACGAGTGTACAACGCTGCTCTAACTGAGTGTTCTCGAGTGCTTCTCGAGAATTGGCCAACTGATGTGGTCCGCTCTCTCTAAATCTAAGATTCCATTCCGATATCGTGTCCAACTGTCATCCAATTGATGTGGCCATACTTTCTTCATTTATAAGATTCCAATTTGATACTGTGCTTCACGTTAACCCATCGCACATAGCCATCTCACTAACGCACATTTTCATGAATTTCAGGGAGTATTTTCAGCAATGAAATATTCTGTCCTGATGATGGTCTACATGATGACTGCCCTCTAGACCGAAACGTCGACACTTCTTCCATCATCTCCAGTCACGTTGCTTTGGCACTAACAAACGACCACTCTTTATTAATTAATTTTGGTTGTCTGTTTAATCCACCAGGAGTTGATGTTTTTATATATGTGTGCATCATGGGCAATGTAGTTTGTTTATATTGTTATACATGAAAATATGCATTTTCATTGGCTGCTGTGTTTTTGCAGTAAAGATTGAGAAGCATAATCCTCGCCTCCGTGTCCTTAATAGAATTGAAAATTCTTGGCGCGAATGCTAGCAAATTTTTGATCTCCACTCACCGTGGAAAGGAAACTTCAGAGAAGTATAATTATAGTAACTCAATACAAGCTGTATTTTCATACCGTTGTGTCAGGGAAACAAGGATTCTTTTAAATATCTATATATTCCTCTTGTTAATCTTTCAGGCTGCACGAGAGGCTGTAGTGGCAGGCACGAGGAGAACCAGCAAGAGACTGGGACCTCTGATCGGAAAGGGAAACACGGAGCCAGTCGGCAACCCGGAAGTGGAGCTCAATCAAGAGCCGTGACTCGGAAATGGACGCTCCAGACATCCAATGTGAGGAACTCATTGACCCGTCAAGCGAGGAATGGAGGAGACCCGTCAGGCGCAGAAAGGAGATGAAATCAAGTATATATGTTAAGGACAAGGGAAAGTGGCATTGCTGGGCTCATCCATAACTGAACGCGAAGCGCGTTCACGTTACGGACTGCCACTTTTATCCTCACTTGGCTCCGCCCCATGCTTGCGTGTAATTAGGAGCGGAGTGAGCCTGATACTAAGAAGCTCACATATCTACTCACAGATCCATTCAAGCACTCATGCACTCTCTCACAAACCCATTCTGAGACTCACACACCAACTCACAGACCCACTCAAACACTCATACTCCCACTCACAGATGCACTTAGAGATTCATACACCCACTCACAGACCCACTCAGACACTCACATACCCTTTCACAGACCCACTCTGACGCTCATACACCCACTCATAGACACACTCCCATACCCACTCACAGACCTACTCAGAGGCTCATGCAACCACTCACAGGCCCACATAGACACTTACTTATCAACTCACAGACCTACTCAGAGGCTCATACACCCACTCATAGACACACTCTCATACCCACTCACAGATCTACTCAGAGGCTAATGCACCCACTCAGACCCACATAGACACTTACGTATCAACTCACAGACCTACTCAGATGCTCATGCTTCCACTCACAAACACACTCAGAGAATCACACATCCATTCACAGACCCTCTCACAGACTCACTCACAGATGCAATCACACACTCACACACCCATTCATAGACCCAATCAGAGTGACGCAGCAACTCACAGACCCACTCAGGCACTAATGCAATCACTAACAAACCCACTCATACATCATTCACATTCTGACTCATACACCCACACAGCTACTCACATGCCCAGTCAGACACTCAGCACCCACTCACAGACTCACTCAGACACTCATGTACCCACTAACAGATCCATTCAGGCACTTATGCACCCACTCACTGACCCACACACCCACTCACAGACCCACTCAGACACTCATATACCCACTCACAAACTCTCACACCCACTCACAAACCCACTCAGAGATTTACACCCACTCAAAGACCCACTCAGTCATTCCTGTACTTACTCCCAGACCCACTCAGAGACTCACACAGCTACTCACATACACACTCAAAGACTCATGCATCTACTCACAGACCCATTTAGAGACTCACTCACAGACACCCTCACAGATTACTCAAAGACTCACACCGCCAATCATAGATCCACTCAGAGACTGATGCACTCATAAACAAACCCACTCACAGACCTACTCAGACACTCACGTGCCTACTCACAGACCCAGTTAGATACTCATGCATCCACTCACAAACCCTCTCAGAGACTCATGCACCCACTCATAGACCTACTCAGAGACTCATGCATCTACTGACAGACCTATTCAGAGACTTAAACACCCACTCACTTACCTACAGAGACACTCACTCACCTACTCATAGACCCACTCAGAGACTCACACACTCGCTGACAGACCCATTCAGACACTCATGCACCCAGTCGCTTACCTACTCAGAGACTCGTTGTAGGAAGTGGGATCCCCGGCTGACCAGGGCTCGCCCCAAAGTCAGTCAGAGACCACCACCCCCACGTCAGGACAAGGGGGTCACACGCCAAGACAACCCCATCTCATCCTCTAGGTAACGTGACGCGAGCAGCAAGGCCTATCTTGGGGCATGTGTAAAGCATTTGTGCACGCACCCACCAGCAACAACTTCCCGGGCCCCCCCACAAAAGGAACTCCACACAAGGTATATATCAAAATAGCCTTTGTATTAAGAAGAACACATTAAATAGGGTCACACACTTCACAAGGTGCCAGAGGCACGGGCAGAATTTACAGGGGACTATGTACAAGGCAGGGCCAGGGGACCACTGCCAGGAATATGCACTTGGGGTAATTGGTACTAGAACACATAACAATCAGGAGCCTCATAGAACGAGCCTTAGCATTCACTGTGACCAGAAGCAACCTACATGAGGTATAGGATATTCAGGAGGGAAGGAAAGGCAAAGCACATAATACAGTAGAAGCACTTTCAGAGGTACAACACATAATACTTCTCACAACTTCCCTATAAGAGAGTTCACATCTTCGGCAGGCCATCTGGCCTCTAGGGGTTGGGACACCCCAAAGTCTCAATGTCAGGACGGCTAACAAGTAGCCAGGGACGAACCTACACGTGGCAGCTGCCCACGAAGTGCTGGGCAGCTGAGAAACAAAGATAGGGCCAACACGTTGGAGCCTCACGGCTCGGGACAATGTACAAGCGAGGGAGCCACTCTGGCTCGAGAACGGAAGATGCTGGGATGAGCCTCGCAGGCTCGGCAGGATAAGACACAAAGCGAGAGCCTCTCCGGGCTCGAGGAAGGAGGCACGGTGGAGCCTCTCAGGGCTCGAGGAATTAGGGCAACACGGAGCCTCTCAGGGCTCGAGAAATCGACACATGGGCAGGAGGGGGCGGGCACCGGCAATGTGCCCCGTCGCTCCCTTCACTGGCATGGCCCCTCCCTCGGTCACTCACCGGGTCTGGCGGCGGCCGCCGGAGGGGAGCTTCTGCTCCTCGGGACCCTCCATGTCTGCGGCGGCTTCTCCTTTCCTCTCCCGGGCACCCTTCTTCTCACCGTGACCTCGGGCCGGGCACCCAAGCCGCTTCTTCCTCCCTCGCCGGTCCCAGCCAATCCGAGCGCGGCGCTGGCGCAGGGACCAATCCCAGCGCGGCGCGGCTCGTGACGTGGCGGACAGGCTCTCGGGGGTCAGGGAAGCTCGGGCTGGCGGCGGTGACGAGGACAACTTCAGGGCAATGCCGGGTGGGCACCGGTTGAGTAAAAAGGTTCCACAAGTCGAGGTGGGCACTCGATGGGGCTGTAAAAAGGCACAGGGGCCCTTGGCAGGGTAGGTCCTGTCAGGGTAGTTCACGATCGGCCAATGGCGGCTCGGCAGCCGCGAGGGGGGAACATAAGGTGCTTTCCAAGCGCTAGCAGCACGAAGGGCGCTCTCAAGCACTAGGGCAAGACCCAGCAGCAAGGTCCTTCGGGGGGGGAGGGGAGGGGACAGCAAAATCCAAGGCAAGAGTCCCCCAATTAGTCCAGCAAGGCAGAGGGGTGCCCCCCAGAAATCTTCCAGGCAGTCATCAGGGATCCAGGGGCTGGGCAGGGCTCAGGGAGGCAAGCCTTCACCCGGGCCCAAGCAGCAGCACACCCCTGGCAGGATTCAAGTCAGAACAAGAACATTTCCAGAGTGTCACAGCACCCTTTTTATACACAGCATCCTTTGTCTCAAGGGGCAGGCAGGGGGAGAACCAGCTAGAACTGGTTATGGGGGATTCTTTTCACTGGCCAGGCTAGGGACATCAGACGCACCCCGGGGGGTGGAGCCAGCATTGTGTGGGGAAAACCCAGCCTCATTCAGGACCCTCAACCCAGACAGTCAATCCACAAGCAGGCCCAGGCTCACTCCTCCCCTCACATCAGCAGGTTAAACACTCCATTCACCACCGGGGCAGACCCTCCCAGACTCTTGGAGCCAGGCTCACCAGCCAGCCTCAGCCAATCACACGCCAGACACCAATTACACAAATATGCCCACTTCTAAAAGTGGCGCTTCTACACTAGACACAATCATACCGCATATACCATTGCGCAGCATTCACTCACACGAGTTCGCACATACCAGACTCGACCCCGCACACCCCACGCATCAGGAACTACCAGGGACACATACATTCCCCATGCATTCCTATGGGAGGGCAGGCCTCTCTCACTACACACACTCAGAGTGGGAACCACCATCCCCAGGTTACATATATCAAGCAAAACTTCAGGGGTGAACCTGCCAGAAGGGCCGGGTCCAACACAGCCCCCTTCCAGCCAAAACGCGGGGCAGGCCAATCACACCCGTGATGGACTTCCCTGCTTTTGGCGATAGAACACGGACGCGGCCCGCACTGCAGGGACACCCTCTGGTTCTACGCCACATTGATCCATAAGACACGCACAGGCTAAAAAAAAAACACAGGCCCAACCAGGCTACCCCACTGGTACTCCTTAGTTGTCCACGACTAGGACCAGGCCTTAGGTCACCCAGATACCCCTGGTCCCTGCCAATCCGGAGTGGGGGGTGGTAACCCCTGGCCCACAATAGCCACTTTCCACTCCCTTCCTCAGTGTAGCTCTAACTACCACTGCTCCTCCCACCTAGGGTCCGCACCCTCAAGCTGGCCAGAGGTCACGGGCAAGAATGCCCCACCCTACCTCTACTTCTGAGGTTCTGCGCTCTCCCAGGAGAAACACCCTCAGAACACACCTTCCTCCCAGTCTCGGAACTTTCTCCCTCCACTGGTCTACCACCTGGGAACTATACTCTCCCCAAGGCAAGCCGCGAGTCACTCAGCAGGGCTTCCTTGTCCGGGATACAACTTAACACTCCTTCGGAAAACAGCTCAGAGTTCAGCTCTCCCCAAGGCAAGCCGCGAGTCACTCAGCAGGGCTTCCTTGTCCGGGATACAACTTACATTCCTTCAGAACACAGCTCAGAGTTCAGCTCTCCCCAAGGCAAGCCGTGAGTCACTCAGCAGGGCTTCCTTGTCCGGGATACAACTTAACATTACTTCAGAACACAGCTCAGAGTTCAGCTCTCCCCAAGGCAAGCCGCGAGTCACTCAGCAGGGCTTCCTTGTCAGGGATACAACTTAACATTCATTCAGCAAGGAGGACACCTGACGCATAAAACACATTCAGCGGTGTACGGAACACATGATGCATCAAACACATTCAGAGGAGTAAGGAAGGACACAATTATCGTTGATTCAGCAAGCTCCCCATCCCAGAGAACTTACACTCCGTTATTCAGCACAACTCGATATTCATCCACACATGTTGAACACACTTACGCTGTCACCACTGGATCCCACCCTTCCGGTGAATCCAGACCCAATTGCACTTAGGGGGATGATCTACCCTCCCGAGCTAGGGACACCTAACTCACAGTGCACAAGAACCACATTCTCCACAGGACAGACATTTCTAGCAATCTTTAAACATTTCAACAGAACAGATATTTCTAGCAGCCTTTAAACAAAATCATATTCTCCTTTCTTTGCGACCATTTTAAAATGCAGAGTTTTGTAGTGAGGCCAGTTATCGCTGTGGTACTGCGCAAACACAAGTCCAGATCCCACCGCTGCCACCAATGTAGGAAGTGGGATCCCCGGCTGACCAGGGCTCGCCCCAAAGTCAGTCAGAGACCACCACCCCCACGTCAGGACAAGGGGGTCACACGCCAAGACAACCCCTGCTCATCCTCTAGGTAACGTGACGCAAGCAGCAAGGCCTATCTCGGGGCATGTGTAAAGCATTTGCACACGCACCCACCAGCAACAACTTCCCGGGGTACCCCCCACAAAAGGAACTCCACACAAGGTATATATCAAAATAGCCTTTGTATTAAGAAGAACACATTAAATAGGGTCACACACTTCACAAGGTGCCAGAGGCACGGGCAGAATTTACAGGGGACTATGTACAGGGCAGGGCCAGGGGACCACTGCCAGGAATATGCACTTGGGGTAATTGGTACTAGAACACATAACAATCAGGAGCCTCATAGAACGAGCCTTAGCATTCACTAGGACCAGAAGCAACCTACATGAGGTACAGGATACTCAGGAGGGAAGGAAAGGCAAAGCACATAACACAGTAGAAGCACGTTCAGAGGTACAACACATAATATTTCTCACGACTTCCCTATAAGAGAGTTCACATCTTCGGCAGGCCATCTGGCCTCTAGGGGTTGGAACACCCCAAAGTCTCAATGTCAGGACGGCTAACAAGTAGCCAGGGACGAACCTACACGTGACAGCTGCCCACGAAGTGCTGGGCAGCTGAGAAACAAAGATAGGGCCAACACGTTGGAGCCTCACGGCTCGGGACAATGTACAAGCGAGGGAGCCACTCTGGCTCGAGAACGGAAGATGCTGGGATGAGCCTCGCAGACTCGGCAGGATAAGACACAAAGCGAGAGCCTCTCCGGGCTCGAGGAAGGAGGCACGGTGGAGCCTCTCAGGGCTCGAGGAATTAGGGCAACACGGAGCCTCTCAGGGCTCGAGAAATAGACACATGGGCAGGAGGGGGCGGGCACCGGCAATGTGCCCCGTCGCTCCCTTTACTGGGATGGCCCCTCCCTCGGTCACTCACCGGGTCTGGCGGCCGCCGCCAGAGGGGAGCTCCTCCTCCTCGGGACCCTCCATGTCTGCGGCGGCTTCTCCTTTCCTCTCCCGGGCACCCTTCTTCTCACCGTGACCTCGGGCCGGGCACCCAAGCCGCTTCTTCCTCCCTCGCCGGTCCCAGCCAATCCGAGCGCGGCACTGGCGCAGGGACCAATCCCAGCGCGGCACGGCTCGTGACGTGGCGGACAGGCTCTCGGGGGTCAGGGAAGCTCGGGCTGGCGGCCGTGACGAGGACAACTTCAGGGCAATGCCGGGTGGGCACCGGTTGAGTAAAAAGGTTCCACAAGTCGAGGTGGGCACTCGATGGGGCTCTAAAAAGGCACAGGGGCCCTCGGCAGGGTAGGTCCTGTCAGGGTAGTTCACGATCGGCCAACGGCGGCTCGGCAGCCGCAAGGGGGAACATAAGGCGCTTTCCATGCGCTAGCAGCACGAAGGGCGCTCTCAAGCGCCAGGGCAAGACCCAGCAGCAAGGTCCTTCGGGGGGGGAGGGGAGGGGACAGCAAAATCCAAGGCAAGAGTCCCCCAATTAGTCCAGCAAGGCAGAGGGGTGCCCCCCAGAAATCTTCCAGGCAGTCATCAGGGATCCAGGGGCTGGGCAGGGCTCAGGGAGGCAAGCCTTCCCCCGGGCCCAAGCAGCAGCACGCCCCTGGCAGGATTCAAGTCAGAACAAGAACATTTCCAGAGTGTCACAGCACCCTTTTTATACACAGCATCCTTTGTCTCAAGGGGCAGGCAGGGGGAGAACCAGCTAGAACTGGTTATGGGGGATTCTTTTCACTGGCCAGGCTAGGGACATCAGACGCACCCCGGGGGGTGGAGCCAGCGTTGTGTGGGGAAAACCCAGCCTCATTCAGGACCCTCAACCCAGACAGTCAATCCACAAGCAGGCCCAGGCTCACTCCTCCCCTGACATCAGCAGGCTAAACACTCCATTCACCACCGGGGCAGACCCTCCCAGACTCTTGGAGCCAAGCTCACCAGCCAGCCTCAGCCAATCACACGCCAGACACCAATTACACAAATATGCCCACTTCTAAAAGTGGCGCTTCTACACTAGACACAATCATACCGCATATACCATTGCGCAGCATTCACTCTCACGAGTTCGCACATACCAGACTCGACCCCGCACACCCCATGCATCAGGAACTACCAGGGACACATACATTCCCCATGCATTCCTATGGGAGGGCAGGCCTCTCTCACTACACGCACTCAGAGTGGGAAGCACCATCCCCAGGTTACATATATCAAGCAAAACTTCAGGGGAGAACCTGCCAGAAGGGCCGGGTCCAACACTCGTCTATCTACTCACAGACCCTTTCAGACACTTTTGCACCCACTCACAAACCCACCCAGAGACTCATGCATCCTCTTGCAGAGCCATTCAGAGATTCATGCACCCTCTCACAGTCTCTTTCAAATACTGACAGAACCACTCACAGACCCACTCAAACAATCCTGCACCCACTCACGGACCTACTCGGAGATTCACACTTCTACTCAAAGAACTAATTCACACACTACCATACCTACTCACAATCCCAGTCACTCACACACCCACTCAAAGACCCATTCAGAGACTCACATAGCCACTTACAGACCCATACAGATACTCACACGCCTACTCATAGATACACTCTTACTGCCATTATTAGGCCAACTCAGAGACTCATGCACCCACTCACAGACCAACACAGACACTTATGCATCTACTCACAGTCCCACTTAATTCTGCACCCACTCAAAGATCCTCTAAGAGATCATGCACCCACTCAGACACTCCAGCAGACACTCACAGACCTAGTCAGATACTCATGCAGCCACTCACAGACCCACTCAAAGACTCAGAGACTCATGCATCCACTCACAAACCCATTCAGAGACGTAGGTATCTACTCACAGCCCCCTTCAAAGACTCTCATACCTAATCACAGATCTACTAAAAAACTCAGGCACCCACTCAAAGACCCACTCAGATGCTCCTGCAACCACTCACAGAACCACTCAGAGATTTACACACACACACTCAGAGACCCACTCAAACACTCCTGCACCTATTCATAGATCCACTCAGAGACTTACATACCCAACCACAGAACCACAGACACTCACATACTCACATATAGATACATTCACACCCACTCACAGACCCACTCAGACTCATGCACCCTTTCACCGAACCACACACACACGTATGTAATCCCTCACAAACCCATTCAGAGACTTGCACATCCACTTAGAGACTCACACACTTACAGACAAACTCATAGATCCACTCTGAGACTCACATAGCCACTCACAAACATACTCAGAGACTCATTCACTAACTAACAAACCCACTCAGATACCCACTCACAGACCCACTCAGGCATTCACACACGCACTCACCTATCCACTCACACACCAACACACAGACCCACTCACAGACTCACCCACCCACTAATAGGCCCACTCATATACTCATGCACCCACTTAGACATTCATACACCCACTCACAGACCCACTCAGACCCGCAATCCCCCACTCACAGACCTACTCAGAAACTCAAATACCCACTCACTGACCTACTCAGACGCTTACTCACAGACCCACTAAGAGACACCCACCCACACATAGACCCACTCAGACACTCACACATCCACTCAGTCAACCACTCAGACTCACACAGCCAATCACAGACTCACACAGACACTCATATACCTACTCACAGACACACTCTCATCCCCACTCATAGACCTACTCAGAGACTCCAGCATCCACTCATAAACCCATTCAGAGACTTCGGCATCTACTCACAGTCCCAGTCAGAGACTCTTACACCCACTCACAGACCCAATCAAATGCAGCCACTTATACAGTCATGCACCCACTCACAGACCCACTCAGACCCTCATGCTCCCACTGACAGACCTACTCAGAGACTCAAATACCCACTCACACACCCACTCAATGACTCACACACCCACTCACAGACACACTTAGATGCTCCTGTACCCACTAACAGACCCACTCAGAGATTTACACATACATACACTCAGAGACCCACTCAAACACTCCTGCACCTATTCAGAGACCCACTCATAGACTTACATACCCACTCCCAGAACCACAGAAACTCACATACCCACAAACAGATATATTTACATCCACTCACAGACACACTTAGAGACTCACACGCTCACTGACAGACCCACACATAGCTCTACTCAGAGACTCATGTAGCCTCTGACATACACTCAGAGACTCATTCACTGACTAACAAACCCACTCAGATACCCACTCAAAGACCCACTCACAGACCCAGTCAGACACTCATGTACCTACTCACAGATCCACTCAGACACTCACACATCTACTCACAGACTCACTTAGACACTCATGCAACCACTGACAGACCCACTCAAACCATCACACACCCACTTATGAACCTACCCAGAGACTCAAATACCTACTCACTGACCTACTCAGACACTTACTCACTTACTCACAGACGTACTAAGAGACACCCATCCACTCACAGACCCACTCACACACCCACTCATTCAACCACTCAGAGACTCATGCACCCATTTACAGACCCCCTCAGAGACTCATCCATCTACTCACAGACTCTCTAACATACACTTGCACCCACTCACAGATACACTCATAAACTCATGCACCTGCTAACAGACACATTCAGAGACTCATGCATACATTCACAGACCCACTCAAACACTGACCGAACCACTCACAGACCCACTCACACACTCACTCATGACCCACTCAGACATTCACATACCCATTCATAGATCTACTCAGAAACTGACACACTCACTTACAGACCCACTTAGAGACTTATGCACCCTTTCAGAGATGCACTAAGAGACACTGACACCCACTCACAGAACAACTGAGATACTTGTGTACCCATTCACAAACCCATTCCGGAAATCACCCAGTTACTGACGCACACAGGTACTCACAGACCCACTGAGAAACTATCACCCACTCATAGACTCACTGAAACATGCACATGCCCACTGGCAGACTCACTCAGGCACTCTCATTCCCATTTACAGACCCACTCAGACACCCAGGCACCCACTCACAGGCCCACTCAGGCACTCAAGCACACACTCATAGACCCACTTAAAGACTCATGCACCTACTCACTGACACACTCTGAGACTCAGGTACTCACTCACAGAGCTACTCAGAGACTCCTGCACCCTCTCACAGACCCACTCGTACATTCATGCACCCACTCACAGATGCACTCGGATACTCACATATTCACTCACATACTTACTCAGAGACTCACAGACTGACTCAGAGCTCCATGCACCCACTAAGAGACCCATTAAGCGACTCTCACACCTACTCACAGACCCACTCAGGCATTCACATACCCAGTGACAGACCCACACAGGAACTCACACACCCACTCAGACACACTCACATCCACTCACAAACCCACTGCATACCTGCTGGCAGACCTACTTAGACACTCATGCACCCACTTGCAGGCCTACTCAGACACTGTCATACCCAGTCTGAGACTCACTCAGACAGTCTTACACCCACTCACAGACCCACTCACATTCACTCACCTATTGGCAGACCCACTCAGACATTCTTATACCCACTTACAGACCTACTCAGGGACTTACACACCCACACCCACTCACTGACCCACTCAGATATTCATGTATCCACTCACAGAGCTACTCACACTTACTCCTCAACTCCCACTCTGAGACTCACACACTCACTCACTGACCCACTCAGACACCCACTCAAGTATTTACAGACCTACCCAGAGACTCAGACCCCTACTTACAGACCCACTCAGACACCCATGCACCCACTCTGACACTCATTCTTCCACGTACACACCTTCTTAGTCACTCAAGTTTATACTCACAGAGCCATTCAGAGATTCATGCACCCACTCAGAGACTCATGCACTCACTCTCAGACCTATTCAGAGACTCATGTACCCACTCACAGACTCACTCAGACATTCATGCACTCACTCACAGACCCACTCAGAGACTCATGCACCAACTCATAGACCCACTCAGACATTCATGCACCCACTCACAGACCTACTTAGACACTCATGCACCCACTCATAGACCTGCTCAGAGTCTCAGACACCCAATCACAGACCCAGTTAGACACTTACAAACCCACTCATCTACTCACAAACCCTCTCAGAGACTCATATACCCACTCACATGTCCACTCAGACACTCACACACCTACTCACTCACCCAATCAGAGACGCATCCATCCACTCACAGACCCTCTCAGGCACCCATGTACTCACTCACAAATCCACTAAGACACATACTCAGAGACTCATGCACCCACTCACAGACCCACTCAGACATTCATGCACCCATCTAAAAACCCACTCACAGAGCCATTCTGACACTCATACACACACAGGCAGACCCACCCAGAGACTCATACACCCACCTACAGACTCCCTCAAAGACTCATGTACCAATTCATAGACCCACTCAGAGACTCATGCACCCACTCACAGACCCACTCAGGCATTAATGCACCTACACACAGACCCACTCAGACACTCATGCACCCACTCAAAGACCAATTCAGACACTCACACATCCATTGGTTGACCCAGTCAGACATTTTCACACCCACTTACAGACCCACTCAGACACTCATGCCCCCACTCACAGAACCATTCAGACACTCACACACCCACTGGCAGACCCACTCTGAGACTCATGCACCCACCTACAGACCCACTCAGAGACTCATGTACCAATTCACATGCCTACTCAGAGACTTATGCACCCACTCATAGACCCACTCAGATACTCATGCACCCACTCAAAGACCCACTCAGACACTCTCACACCCACCCACAGACCAATTCAGACATTCACACACCCATTGGTATACCCAGTTAGACATTCTCATACCATTGACAGTCCCATTCAGACACTCATGCCCTCGCTCAAAGACCCATTCAGAAAATCACACACCCATACACAGACCTACTCAGATACTCACACACCCACTCATAGACCCCCTCAAAGACTCACACACCCACTAACAGACCAACTCAGACACTCATGTACCCACTCATAAACCTACTCAGAGACTAGTGCAACCACTCATAGACCTACTCAGATACTCACTCACCTACTCACAGACCCACTCAGAGTCTCATGCACCCACTCACATACCCACTCACAGACATATGCACCCACTCACTGACCCGCTCAGACACTCATTCACCTACTCACAGACCCAACCAGAGACACCCACACCCACTGACAGACCTACTCAGGCACCCTCTTACTCACCAACTCAGACTCATCCATCCACTCTCACATCCTCTCAGACACTCAAGCATGTACTCACAGACCCACTCAGAGACTCATATACCCACCTACAGACCTTCTCAGAGACTCGTGTACCCATTCACAGACCCACTCAAGACACATGCACCTACTCACAGATCCTCTCAGACATTCATGTATCCACTCACAGACCTACTCAGACACTCATGCACGCACAGGCAGGCTCACTCATATACTTTCACACTCACTCATAGACCTACTCACACACTCATGCCCCCACTCATAGACCTTTTCAGACCTCACAGACTCACTCGCAGAACCCCTTAGACACACATGCACCCACTCACAGACCCACTCAGAGACTCAAACACCCACTCACAGGTATTCTCAGACACTAATGCACCCACTCACTCAGAGACTCATCCATCCACTCACAGACCCTCTCAGACACCCATACACCCACTTACTGACCCACTGAGACATTAATGCACCCACTCACAGACCCACTCAGACACTCACACATCCATTAGTAGACCCAGTCAGACATTCTCACACCCACTTACAGACCCATTCAGATTCTCATGCCCTCACTCACTCCCACGCAGATAATCATACACCCACACACATACCCATCCTGATCGACCGTGTCCACAATGCTGGCATACAGGGAGTGGCCCTTGACTGGCTCAAATCATTTCTGAACCAGCGATCACAATCTGTTCACCTCTCCACGTTCTCTGCACCCAACACATCCCTTACCTGTGGTGTCCCATAGGGCTCTGCTCTTTCCCCCCTCCTCTTCAACTTGTATCTTCAACCCCTTTTAGTCTCCCTCCGTAAATCTCCGGTCACCATCTTCAACTACGCGGACGACCTCCAATTAGTTTTTCCTATTGACTTCCTCCCTTCCTCCCGCCTCAACTTTCAGTCCATCATGCTGACCATCGCAGAGTGGATGTACCACAGCCAATTAAAGTTGAATCCCACTAAAACTGAGCTCGTTCTGGTGGGGGGTCCTACTCACCCATGGAATTCCACCTTCTGGCCAACCACTCTGGGGATGGCACCTACTCCTGTGAGTACAGTGAAAAGTCTGGGGGTGATCATCTCGGAAGATCTTTCAATGAGACCGCAAATTAACTCTGTCACCTCAGCCTGTTTTTTCCACCTCAGGCGGATCCGCAAAATCAGCAGGTTTCTCACTAGAGAAGCCCTGATTCAAGTCATCATTGCACTTATCACCTCCAGGCTCGATTATGCCAACATGCTGTACGCGGGGATTCCGGCTTGCCACCTCCACCGACTGCAGCTGGTGCAGAATCAGGCTGCTCGCCTGATCTTCCGCCAGCCTAAACATCAGCACGTCACCCCCCTCCTCCGTAGTTTGCATTGGCTTCCTGTCTCCAAACGCTGCACCTTCAAGCTGGCATGCTCAGCCTTCAAGGCCCTTTCGGACATAGCCCCCGTGTTCATTTCCTCCGTCTTGACTCGTCATATTCCCTCTAGAGCTCTCCGCTCAGCATCTCTCAACCTCCTTGTGGCCCCCAGATTCAAACGGAAAAAGCATGGTGGTTTGAGCTTCTCGGTTCTGGCCCCTTCTACTTGGAACTCTCTGCCACCCTCACTTTGCCTATGCCCCCACTATGACACTTTCCGCAGACTACTGAAAACTCTGCTCTTCCAATCTGCGTACCAATAATTCCTTCGCCCGGGTCACCGCTATTGTCATTGAGCGCCATGAAACCGCTGGTGAAAGTGCGCTATATAAATAATTTTAACGTAACGTTTAACGTAACCCACTTAGAAACTTACACACACACCCACTCAGAGACTCACATACCCACTAACAGACCCACTCAGACACTCATCCACCCACTCATAGACCCACTCAGAAACCTTTCACCCTCTCACAGACCCACTCAGACACTCACGTATACACTTACTCACCCACTCAGAGACTCATCCATCCACTCACACACCTTCTCAGACATTCAAGTCTGTACTTACAGGCCCACTCAGAAACTCACACACCCATTCACAGACCCACTCAGAGACTTATGTACCCACTCAGACATTCATGCACCCCCTCACAGACCCACTCCGAAACTCATGGACCCACTCTCAGACCCTTTCACACTCACCTCTAGACCAATTTAGACACTCATGCTCCCACTCACAGACCCACTGAGACACTCACAAACCCCCTTAGACACTTACACACCCACTCACAGACCCACTCACAGACTCCTACTCACAGGCCAACTCAGAGACACACACACACACATTTACACAATCACTCACCTACTCACAGACCCACAGAGTCACAGACCCACTCACAGGCCCACTCAGACACTCATGCACCCACTCACTTCCCCACTAAGACCTTCATGCACCCACTCACAGCATCACTCACAGACCCACTCAGACATTCACACACCCACTCACAGACCCACTCAGACACTCATGCATCCACCCACAGGCCCACTCAGATACTCTCACACTCATTCATAGACTCACTAGACTCACACACCCATTCCCTCACCCACTAAGAGACTTATCCATCTACTCACATACCCTCTCAGACACCCATACACCCAGTTACCGACCAATTGAGACATACATGCACCCACTCACAGACTCACTTAGACACTCACACACCCATTAGTAGAACCAGTCAGACATTCTCACACCCACTTACAGACCCATTCAGATGTTCATGCCCTCACTCACTCCTACCCAGATAATCACACACCCACACACAGACCCACTTAGATACTCATACACCCATGCATAGACCCACTCAGTGACTTACATACCCACTAACAGACCCACTCATGCACTCACTCATAGACCAACTCAGAAACTCATGCACCCACTCACAGACCCACTCAGACACTCACTCACCTACTCACAGACCCACTCAGACACTCATGTAGCCACTCATAGACCCACTCAGAGACTCATGCACACACTCACAGACCTACTCAGACATTCACTCACCTACTCACAGACCCACTGAAAGACTCCTGCACCCATTGACTGATGCACTCAGAGACTCATGTACCCACTCACTGACCCACTCAGACACTTGCTCACTTACTCACAGACCTACCCAGAGACTCACCCACCCACTGACAGACCCACTGAGATACTTATGCATACACTCCCTCACATACTCAGAAACTCATTCATCCACTCACACATCTTCTCAGACACTCAAGTATGCACTTACAGGCCCACCCAGAGACTCACACACCCATTCACAGACCCACTCAGAGACTCATGCACCCAGTGCAGACCCACTCAGATGCTCTCACACTCACAGACCCATTTAGACACTCATTTCCCCACTGCAAATGTGCGTGTAGATGCATTTAAATGTCTGTAATCTAAGACCAGACATTATGAATTATCGGTTTTCATAACGGCAAAGAAGAGATTATTCATAGGTGAGGTGCAATTCTCTATCACACCCTAGTATTTAAGTTGATCTAAGATCTCTCTGACTTGTTTCTTTGCTTCATGTTTAAGCGGATATTGTCTCTGAGGTTGAGCAATTATCTTTCTTGTATTTTTTATCATTTGCCTGATACAAACAAGCTAATCATTGATACACATCGCACTTTTCACACCATCATTGTTGCTATACCATTATGTGCACATTTCTAGACATTTCCATCTGTTGAGCATAGCACAATTAGCATCTGTATCGCAGGTGGTAATATACACGTACAATTGACATGAGTGTCCATAACCCATGCATACTGTCACCTCCAACCTAGGGGCAGGACTCATTTTTCACATACAGCTCCTCATAGCAGTAATAGACCACATGTGGATATGACAGTTATTACAGGAGTGCGTGGCCCATACGTACTTCAGTTTTAGCATCACAGTAGACAATGGTATTTGGGCGATAAACAATGAACATCACCACTGATTACAAGATATCTTCATTTATAACATTTTAACCATGAATAACAAAAACAAAAGAAAAGCAAAAGAAAAGGAGATATCAATTACATAAAGGACATATATGTAGCATGTCATTCGCTTTCCAGGTGGGGTCGTGCCAGGGGCCATGTGTGCATAACATATATGGATTGCTCTTCTTGTTTTGTGCATAGGTATACAGGCAGTAAGGTATTGTGCGTCTGGAGTCATGTCTGTGGAATGTAATGATGGAAAGTGAGGCCATTGTCTGTCTCGACAGTTGTGGCTGAGTGCCTTGTGTGTGCAGCCCGTCTGCTCTACCTAGGCTACAAGCTAGGCATCATCTCCCGCCTGCTGCGTGGGAGGTGTATGTGGTGCTGTATCAGCTTGCGTAAAGGCTGTTAGAATATCATCCCAGGCCTGTGTAATGGGGAACTTGCGCAATCCAGCTGTTTCCTCCCTATGAAGAATAGTGCTTTCCTCCCGTGCCCAGATTTCCAGGAATTTCAACCAGTGGGATGCCTATGTGTTTCCATCTCTTGGTTATCAACCGTTTCACGGTTATTAGGCCTAAGTTCCAAAATCTGGAATTTACTTTGTTGGCTTTTGCTCATTTGTAAAGTCCTAAAATGCAAACCTCCCATGTATTCGGCACCTCGGTGTTAGTGCTGTTCGTGAGTGTTTCCGTTATCTTGTACCAGTAGGACAGAAGTAGGGGGCAGGACCACAGCATATGCAGCAGGTCAGCGTCCAAGAGATGGCATCTTGGACAATCAGTGGTGGTGATGTTAAAGTATTTATTGATCTTATCTGGTGATAGATACGCTCTGTGTAATATGAATGTTTGTATAAGCTTAAATCGTGAATTGTGTGGTATATGTATGGCACTGGCTAAGACACATTCTCATTCTTTATCAGCCCAGGGTCTACCTCTGTCCTCAGTCCAGCGAGCACGGAGTCGCTGTGGTGGTTTTAATACATGAGTAAGCAAGGCCTTCACCAGCCAGTGGACCACATGTGACCCCTCCCCATCACATCCAGATACTGTAAGAACTGATGCGTCGGTGGCTCAATTGTCAAGTCTCCCCATGTTAGTGTCAGCGTCTGCAAGATGGCTGCATGCAGAAGGAACTGACCCACCGGCAAACCAGTATTCGCCGCCAGGGCTGCAAATGGCAACAGGGCGCCATCCGCAAATAGGTCTCCCAGCAGATGTAGTACTGACGCCCTGGACTGAAGCAGGAGCTTCAGTCCAGGGCGTCAGTACTAAATCTGTTACAAAATCCTCACCTCTGGGTGTCCCGACAAGTGGCAGTATTGGGGCATAAGGAATTACGACTTTTGTAAGTTGAAGGCTCCTTCGATAGCATCAATAGGCTAAGTCTATATGTATCTGCGCCGGGCGGGGAAGTTTCGCCAATGGGTGAAACAAGCCACAGATCCGAGTCTGTGTCGATGATGATGACTCGGTCGCAGTATCCATTAGGTTTTTGCCACTCAGCCATCTTGCAAACCATTGTAACTGCGCAGCTAAGTAATATCGTTCTAAATGAGGAACTGCTAAGCCCCCACTTTCCGGTGGTGCATATCATTTCTGCAATGCTATCCTGGGCCGTCCCGTGTTCCAGATCAGACCTCTAGCCAATCCCTCCAGCTCCCAAAACAGTCGCACCGGAACATATACCAGAAGATTTGCAAAATAATACAACAGCCTCGGCAGTACAATCATCTTAGTCAGAGTGATGCATCCCATGACATTCGGCGGTAGAGTCTTCCAGAAATGTATCTGCGCCCTTATGGAGGAAATGGCACGTATGAGGTTACCTCCCAGTACATCTGCCTGGATCTGTAGATATATATGCCCAGGTATCTGACGTGGTCGGGTACCAAGCAAGAACAGTCCCATTAATAACTATGTCCATCGCGGCCACGTCCTCGTGAAAAGAATAGGCGCCCGATTTAGCCCAATTTACCCTAAGGCCGGACACTTCCTCGAAGTTACAGAAGATCACAGATATGGCCGGCGGTACAGCATGCAAGTCTCGTATATATAGCAACAGGTCGTCTGCATATAGGGACACCATTTGAAGACCATCATCTAGAGGGACACCCCAATCCACGCCGCTCTCCCGAAGTAGAGCCGCCAATGGTTCCCTGGCTAGGGAAAAAAGCAATGGAGACAAAGGGCATCCCTGCCTGGTACCACACCTAACCCTGATTGCGTCAGAGATGAGTTTACCTGTGCGGACCTGTACTGTGGGTCGCTGGTATAGCAATTGCACCAGTTGGAGGTACCAGTCCCCTAGCTCATATTTACGCAGAACCGCTGCAATATAGGGCCATTCCAGCAAATCAAAGGCATTTTCTAAGTCTAGCACTAAGCATCTAGCCCGCGGCCAGTTTTTTGTTGCGTACTCATGAACTCTAAAAAATCTACGTATGTTAAGAGAGGTGCTCCTGGTTGGGACAAATCCGTTTTGATCGTTATGTACCAAAGCTGGTACAAACCGGGCTATTCGTTTGGCTAGGGGGGAGGCAAGTATTTTATAGTCTGTATTCAGCAGAGCCAGCGGGTGATAAGAACCAAGGATTTCGGTGTTCCTGCCTGGCTTCAAGAGGGATACCAACGTCGCCTCGTTTTGCGTAAGTGTGAGGGCCAAATCATCCAGGGCCGCTGAGTATACCAGCAACAGTTCCGGTATTAATATATCTGAGTAGGCTTTATAAAGTTCAGCCGGCAGTCCATCCGGACCCGGAGATTTACCATTTCAGAGGGAGAAAATACTATTGAGCAGTTCTTCCGGCAGCAACGGAGCTCCCAGCTCCTCCTGCTGATGTTCTGTCAGTTGCGGCAGCGTCAGGGCAGAAAGAAACTCCTGTATGTCCACGTCTGTAGCTAGCAGGCAAGACCTATACACCGTGGAATAGTGTTTTACAAAGGAGTTGTGTATGCCCATCTGGGTATGTACTTGGTCACCGTGCGCAATTCGAATGGACGTGCATCCTGTCTTATTAGCCACGACAGCAGCTTGCCCGGTGTGTCTCCCATATGGTGGGAGCGTGCTGAGTGTGCTGCATTGTTCAAATTTCGGAGTCAATCTAGCAATCTGGTATGTTCCCCTCTAATTCGCACCAAAGACCCATCATCGCCTTCCAGTGCATCCCCCTCTCTATGGAGCAGTTCATTTTCAAGGTGTGTGAGTTCAGTCTCCAACTGTCTCCGCAAACCCGCTTGTGTACAAAGGCATTCACCCCTGTCCACTACTTTAAACGCGTCCCATTCCACTTGAGACGTAGTGGCTGTGCCAGTGTTCTCTTCAAAGTATTGTGTAATATTCTGAGCTAGGAGGCTCCGGAAGGGTGCGTCCAGTAACACATCTGCCTGCAACCGCCAGGTAGGAACCGGCGGTCGGGGGTGCTCCCAAGACACCTCCAATACATGCGGGTTGTGGTCCGAATGTGTCCTGCCTAAATAGTATACTGCAGATATATGGGGGAGCAGCTCCTCCGAAAGCATGTATCGGTCTAACCTCACATGCAATGTGTGTGCACTGGAGTAATAGGAATACACCCTGTCGTGGGGGTTCCGGTGTCTCCAGACATCTCTAAGACACCACTGCCTTGCTCAATTGGTCAGCGCCTTCATGGCAATGTGTGTATTTGTACCCGGAAGGGGTGGAAAGGAGCGGACCAATGAAACGTCAAGTATGCAATTGTAGTCACCCCCCAAGAACATAGGGATATCATGCCATGGTGCCAGGATGCGTGACATATCACCAAGGAAGACAGCCTGGTCCGTGTTGGATGCGTATAGTGAGGCAATCACTACCTGCCGGCCATCTAAAGTACCCTTGACCACTACATATGTGCCCTTTGTGTCCACCAACGATTGTGTAATTTTAAGTGGGACCCCTGGTCGTTCACAAATAAGTGCACCTCGCGCATAAGCCGAGTACCCTGTGCCATACAGTTGGCCGCACCGGCGGCTGTGCAGGCGTTGGATTTCTGACTTGGCCATGTGTGTCTCTTGCAAAAGAGCTATTTGTATGTGATGTCGTTTGAGGTACGAGTATATCTGGTACCTACGTGACGGCGTGTGCATGCCCCGCACATTCCATGTACCAATTTTAAATACAGACATAGTTTTCACCATGTATTAAGTGGCCCTGTGTCCGTAGCAGCACAGCGAACATATGCAGTGTAAATGGCCCAGCAATGTACCACTTCCCCAGCGCAGTAACCCTTGGCATTATGCATTGTGTGTGAATAGCATGCAATAAAGGATATCTCATAATAAAACCAAAACAAGGATATAAACATGAAAGAAATTCCAAAAGGGCGATAATGCAACCAGCAATCGGCCAAACTCCCATTTGAGATAACAGTCACAACTAATCCGGGGGGATGCGCTGCGTATCACGCATAGATTACTTACAATATATGTTTCTAGCGTTTCTGAGGCTCCCCACCTGCAGGCATATTACAGTACAGTACAAGCAAATTTGTTCCCCAGCTCAGGACCACCCGCCAGGCCAACAACGCGTGCCGGTGACTGCGCAGAAGCAACCAAACATAAGGTCAAGTCCCGTTCTCTCCACCTCGCATCATAATATCACTCACCGTTCTTTGCGGCACTCAGAATCACATCAGAACCTTTACACACGACTGCACCTTGAGTGACTGCATACCCCTATACATAAAGTACAATACCTCAGGCCACAGTCCATATGATCGTATCAGCTGTCTGTAGAGTGACGTCCGGCTGCTCAGTCGAGTCCTGTGAGTTTTGCAGTCCGTATATTCTCTCATTATCACTAGATAGGTCACGCTGGCTGGAGTTGGATGCGTCCTCGGCCACCAAAGAGCCACTGATCTCCGCCACCGCCTGCAAGGCATCTCGTTCACTGCTAAGAATCAAATCTGTGTGTGGTCCCTTCGCAGGCGAGGGTGGCGTCCGGATTCCCGTCAACCTTCGCTCTCTCCGGCGGCGACGAAATTGGCCCCTCAGTTTTGGTAGGGTTGCCACCGCAGGAGCGTCACGAGGCCCCGCAGCAATGAAGGTGTCCAGCCAGTCCTCTGCCTCTTCTGATGTTGCAAAGAAATGCACCTTGTTACTTGCTACAACCCGTAAGCGAGCCGGGAAGAGCAGAGAGTATTTCAGGTTGTGTTGCTGTAGCCGCTTTTTCACTGCCATAAATGAAAACCTTTGCCTCTGCACCTGGATGGTATAGTCCGGGAAGAACATTATTTGATGATTATCTATTTGGATACCTTGCATCTTTCTGGTTTCCTGTAGGATGGTGTCTCGGTCTCGATAATTGAGGAGATGGAGGAGCATTGGCCGAGGGTTCAATCCCGTGGGGGGAGGTCTTGTTGGGACCCTATGTGCACGATCTATGACAAAGTGAGGCGAGAGGGTCCCTTCGGCAGTAGGTTCCTGAGCCAGTTTTCCATGTGTAGGGTGGGCTCCCTTCCTTCCCAGCATTCTGAAACACCCACTATGCGCACGTTGTTTCGCCGCGCCCGTCCTTCAGCGTCCTCGGCCCTGTCCTCCAGAAACTCCACTCGATTAAGCAAGTCTTGTACATGTTTATCTGTCTGGGCCACCTGCGGCTTGATGTCTGCAAGCGTGGACTCCAGGACGGTCGTGCGGTCCGTTAGCTTCCGATGATCCGCATGCAGATGAGTGAAGTCAATAGCTACCTTGTCGATCTTAGATTCCAAGGATGTGCGGGTCTGATTGATGGTCTCTTCCAGTCTCTCCATTGCAGCCACCACCGCATCCAATTTATTTGCCGTCTGGTCCACGTGTCCTTGCTTCGCCATTTTGTCTGACTTGGGCTTAGTCGATAGTGGTGGGTGCTGTGTTCCTCCCTTTCCGGTTCGTGCCCGGGTTCCCCCCGACATGAGTCTCCGAGGCTGTACTCCTGCGCCGTTCCGCAAATGACAGGATCTGAAGATGATGTCTACAGGGCATGAAAGTTCACAGCGGGGCCCGTGATATGATGTACTTGGGTTATGGGTAGCAGCAGCAACTGTCTGGCAGTCCGGGATTTAGTGGCAGGGTACTCCTTCTGTGCACAGGTGTCTCCACCGCAGCACAATCGCTATCCACCCCCTGTAGTCACCTGGGCTGCTCCAGACCGTGGCACCAACTGCCGCCTCAGGAAGAAGCGGGTACGGTCCGCATCTATGATGCAACAGTCCGTGGGTGCCAGCAAGTCTCACCTCCAAACGCCACCCAAATGCCCCGCATCGAGTCCCGCAGGCGCGGCACTGCTGTGCAGAAACCTCCCTGCACCAGTAGCTCAATAATTATCAGGTCAGCAATGTGTGTGTCCCTTCGCCGTCACAGAATCCAGGGAGTCATATTCCAGATTACCAACCAAATGTACCCGTGACGGGGGTTCAGAGGATCCCAAACGCCGTCGCTCTCGAGCACCAGGCGGGGAAAGCTCAGTCCTGCGCTATGTGTCACCACACCGCTCGCACAGGGGCATCAGCAGTTTGCATCTGGTCATATAGCAATTAGAAGAGTTCATGACATCCACACCACAGTCAGCAGCACCTCAATTAGCAGCATGAAGGGCAGCGAAGGTCCAGGTAAGACACCACAGGTCTCAGTGGGTAGCTCATTAGGGGAGGCTCACTCAGTGTAAGCGGGTCATAAGGGCAGTTGTGATGACAGCAGGGCGGGCAGCATCTCCGCCCGCTACCTTCCCTTTGCTCCAGCCACTCGTCCTCAAGGTTCACGCAGCAGCTTCCTGCAGGTCAGTAATGGCCCCAGCCGTCCTCCATCACACTGCGGCAGGCAGCACCAAGAACCGCAGCAGGGCGGGCAACCACAGCTCCCATCCGCGCGCGGGACGCCTTCGCCACAATGTAAACGCGGGGGCAATTAGGCACTTCAAACCGCCGCGTCCGCCACTCTGCCTCACCTATCATGGCGGCCGGCAGCCGATTCAGTAGGTTCCATTTAGCGCAAGCACATCAGTGACCCAGCAGGACCGCCGGTCCGCCGCCGGCGTGATTTTCCTCAGCGACGGTGCGAGCAGCCCCCAGCAACCCCGCCCGATGGGGGCCCACAGACGGCGACCACGCCACGGGGGCAACGGCCCGCGAGTGCTCCAAATGGTGCCACTCCCCCACAATTCAACACTTAGCTGCCGGCCCAGGGAGTCCGTGGAATCCATGCAGGAAGGCGATACAGTGAGGGGGAGAGGGGGGAGTACCGATCATTCCCCGTTTCCCGCCAGTAATTGTTGAGCCAGGCGGTGGCAGGGTGAGCATCCACAGTTCATCCAGGCTAATGCCGCTACGCCATCCCTTTTGCGGCCTTGTAGGTGGAGCCAATCCCCAGGCTCGCCTATGGCGTACAGGCCCTGAAGATCGGGTACTGGGTGGTCTGCCTCGGCTAAGTCCACGGCGAAGCCCCTGGACCAAACAGTGACAGCAGCGGAGGTCCGGGCCGCCTTCCCGCTAAGGCTTCACTCAATGAAAAGCATTCGGGGTGTCCATATGTGGAGTTCAGGGCCTGTTTGGGGGAGCCTCTGTCAGAGCTCAACCCGGACACGTCCTCCTCTATTTTAGCCGCAGCCACACACCCCCATTGTCTTCTTGTTTAATGATGTAGTCCGAAGTGCGATGTGTCTCCTTTTTCGGCGTTGACTCGCTTTTCAGATCTGTACTCTGACCGTCCGTCTCTCTCCGAACGCTTTTCGAATGTCTCATAAAAGGAACAAGATGAATGTGTATCATTATCCTGATACCTTTCAGGCTTTCTAATATTGTCACAGTTTCACAAATTATATCTTCGTTCAGTGTGTTCCTGTTGCACATTCCTGCTGGTGTTTAGGCAGCAATGTCTGGATGCGGTGTGTATGAAGCTAAGACTGGCCAAGTCGCTCCTTCGATACAGAGTGGACTGAGTCTTACGTGTTCTGTTGTATGGGATAGGGCACCTTTAAACCAATTAATGTGCTCTTGGTATATTAATGAGACTTCTAAGTCTACATATGGAAAATACTCATCAAGTGGTTCATCTTCAATGTATTCATGAAATAACCGTGTGTGCAACAGCAGGCGGGAATTTAACCCAAGTATAGAATACCTCTGTTCTGAATGCTTTGTGTGCCTCTTCCACAAAAGTAACATCTCCACCTGTTGCCAAGAGGCCATGTTGTAATCATTTCATGGCAACTACATGTCTGCAATTTTCCAAAATATTTAGCCCAACTGTTCTCCAATGTCCTCATCTTGTTGTTCAGTCGTTTTCACAGCAGTAATATTTAGTTAAAATTGTATAGAGATATGGTATGCACAATGTGGGCATCTCTAATCCTCCAAGCTTGATTTAACCTACAGCCAAAAAATTGGATATACCTACTCAGCTGAGGCGGATTTATCAAACTCCCTTTTTGCGATTTTTCACAAGTCGCAAATTGAGAATCGCAAAAGGGTATGTAAATAAAAACTCGCAAAAAAATAGCGATTCCGTTAAAATCGCTTTTTCCATTGCAACATGCCAAATAGCAATTCCTTGATTCAAAAAAATCACAAAATTGCAAAATTCCCAAATCTGAGAATCAGAAACTCAGGTGCAGCTTGATGACATCACAACCAGGAAGTGTGACTACCCATGCTGCATCTGAGCTTCAGAAGCACAGTGAGAGACAAGGAGTGGAGGTGAGGGATCACGGCAGTGCTACACCCAATGGCAGAGACTGGAGACATGGCCAGCAAGGACAATCAGCAGCAGGGGGAGACACCCAGAAAAAGGAAACAAAAGTTCACAGAAAGTGAGCTGGAGGTCCCGATTCTAGAAATAGTTGTTAGCCATGAGCACCTCTTTGGCAAGAAGTCCCTGCATGTGCCTGAGACAAGCAAGAGAAGGATTTGGGCAGACATTCAGCGTAAATTCAACGCAATTGGCGTCACCCACCGAAGCGTGGAAGACCTCAGGAAGCGCTGGTATGACATGAATGAATGAATGAAGGAGCATTTGTAAAGTGCGTGGTTATCCGGAGGCATCCCAGAGCTAAGACGCCAAGTAACAAGCGCCAGCGCTCAAAGGAGAAGGTTGCTGCCAGGTTGGAGCAGGCTAAGACCGGTGGTGGGACCTCTACTGCCACCGCCTCAACACCACTCGAGAAAATGGTTGAGGGGACCCTGCTTCTGGAAAGTGCTATGGGGGTGGCAGACCTGGACAGCTTCTACCCCCCGGAACCAAGACAAGGTAAGAAGCATGCAATCACACCCCTGATACCCCCCTACTTCCCCGACACACCCAGGAGAGATCCAGGGGCACAACAAAACTAAAAGTCCAGTGCAAGTACACAAGCACACAGAACAATGCATTATGGGAGATGTAGTCACATGCACCTAACAGTGGAGCATTGACACCCAGCCAGTCCCAACCAGTATCTGCGCATCATAAAAGGCAAAATACAGACAGACTGGACCCATGTAACTCCAAACAGTGAAAATGTAATGCATGACAGATGCAAGGCAGGACAGAAAATTAATGTCTGTATTTACGTCCACAGCACCAGCAGAAACACAGGGAACAGTCAGTGGAGGCGAGGATGAATCCCCCAACCCAGAGGCCACAGGGCAAGAGGAGGAGGAGGAAATGGAGGAGGAGGGCAGCCCAGTTATCCCTCCAAAACGCAGCAGGCGTTAATCAGTGCCACCATTGCCCCACTGGATGAGGAAGCCCAGGACGCCGATGGCGATGTCCAACCAGTCCAACCAGTCCCGGGACAGTCAGAGCCACAACACCGTGCTCGAGCACGTGCAGATCCTATACCGCCAATACCATCCGGGGCAGGGCACGTGCATTCACCAATGCAGCAGTCCCAGGAGAGGACACAGTCTTCAGAGGGCTGGAAGGCCACATGTTGGAAGTCCAGCGCCTGCAGGCAAGAAACATATGGTCAATACAGAGGCAAATCAGGGTTGGCTTCATAGACATGACGGGTGCCCTGGAGGCACTCTGTGCTGAACGGAGGGTGGATCATGCTGCTAGGCGCAGGGAGATGCAGCGCCTAGACCTCTACACGAGGGCAGTCGACCGCCTTTCCTCAGCGACCAATGTGCTGTCAAGGCACTGTATCAGTATGCAGCGTGAGGTGGCACACTGCAGCCAGGACGTGGCAAAGGTCCTGGTACAGGTAACGTGCTGTGGATGAACTGCGGGCAGCTCGCGCTACTGGCCCAGGAGTCCTCACTCCAACAGACGAGGATGCCCAATCTGGCAGGAGCAGCATTACACCCCCACGCCCCCAGATAGGCATTGTAGTGTGTGTCACAGAAGGGCTTCTGGGACATGTGAGGAGGGCACTGTGCACCCACAGCGTGGGGCTATGGGCCGACAGTGCCGCAGTTGAGGTGCTCAGACTTGGACAAGGATATGGGTGCATCAACCCAATGTACACGGACACTTGGTCCAGATTGTTCATTTGCACTGTGATCCTAACATGTGCTGGGCATTGAACAATACATTTTGTGCTACACAGGCTGTGTGCCAATATATATCCTGTACTAAAAGAAACTAAACACAGTCTCAAAATTGATATTTAGCATTATGTCATCTTTTCTTACCTAGAAATAGTTCTGTGTGATCTCATCTCGCCTCTGGTGCCCAGCAGCAGCACCAATTACAATGCCTGGCATGCGTCCTGGCGCTGGCCCCTCCTCATCTGATGAATCCGATTCACTGAGCTCCACTGGTGTGCCTTTCCTGGTGGCGATGTTGTGCAGCATGACACATGCTACCACTATCTTGCAACAGGTCTGGGGGCTGTATTGTAGTGCCCCTCCACTCTTATGTAGGCATCGGAATCTGGTCTTGAGTATTCCGAAGGTCCGCTCAATGGTACATCTGGTTGCTATGTGGGCACTGTTGTACCTCCACTCCCAAGCGTTGGCAGGATTCAGGCAAGGAGTCAGTATGTAATCACAGACCGCATACGCACTGTCACCTGTGGGGTGGGAGGAATATGGTTAACACTGTCCTGCCAATGCTGTCCTTTACTAGTGTGTCCTTTGAACAAATGCAATTACCTAGTACGTATCACTCACCAAACTCCCCACTTGTGAGTCGACAGTGTATCCCACTGTGGCGGAAGATGAAAGCGTTGTGTGTGCTGCTTGGGTGTTTTGCGACGATGTTGGTGATAATGTGCTTGGCATTACACACCACCTGTATGTTCAGGGAAAGGTATTTGCGATTCCTGAACACATACTCGTTCTGTGAGGGGGCGATATGGCGATATGGCAACATGTGTCCCATCTATGCATCCAATGTCGTGGGGAAATTGTGCAATTTGATAGAATTCGTGCTTGGTCTGGTCTAGTGCCTGTGGTGTGCTGGGGAAGTGGATGTGGTGATGCAGCTTCTGTACCATGGCATCAAGGAACGTATGGAAAAAGCGTGACAATGCACTCTGTGAGATCCCTCCTGCTGAGGCTATCACCCACCTGAAAGCTACCTGATGCCAAGAGGTGCAGTGAGCACAGGACCTGGATGTCGGTGCGGATGGTGTGTGTCATGCGTGTTGGGTGTTCAAGTATAGGTTTGAGCTCCGCTATTAAATCCAGGATGCTCTCTTCATCCAGCCTGTAGTTTGTATGAATCTCCTCATCAGTCCGCTGGAATAGCGTAATGCGCGCTCGAAAGATCCTTTCCTGGCGCCTCCTTCTCTGTGCAGCAGCTCTGAGTCGCAGCCTCCTGGCTATCACATACAGCCCAACCATTGTGGAAAAAATCTGTTGCATTGTGGGCCTCTTTAAATAGTTTGCACCTGGTTACCACCTGCTCAGACTTGGTGGCAATTGCGATTCTCTAATTTGCAAATTTCGACAATTCTCAATTTGCGATTTTTTTCATGCATTCCGTTTTGCAAATTCACAAATTGTGAGCTTGGCAATTGCGAGATTCGCTATTGTTGTCACATTTTGCGATTTCACAAATAAATCGCAATGGAGTATGAATCGCAAATTTGCTAATCGCTGATTTTACGATTAGCAATTTTGCGTATGGAATGTGTTTCATACATAGCTAAGCTGTGTTTTGCGATCGCAAACACCGTTTGTTTGCAATTCGCAGTGTTTGCGATCGCAAAACAGCTTCATACATATGGCCCGTAGTTCCTACCAATCCGTAGGACCTGCGCATTGTTTGGACAACATAAACTAAAGGCTTGGTATCAAGACTGATTCCAGACACACCAGCAGGATATGTTGGTCTATAGACCAGCTAGCTCACAGTGCCACCGTAAGCCTCCCTAACATAACAGGGAGCGCATGGTTTCTGGCAACCACTAACCACTCCTCGATCCCTGTCACCTCAGGGATCGTAGAAACAGTACAGAATCTTTAGCTCAGTTACTCGTGCTAATTATTCTCAGTAAAATATACAGAGAATACACAGTGGGGCGTTTTCAATATTATTTATTGAACCAACGTTATTCTTGCATAAAATATGTGTGCTGCAATGATTAGGAGGCAGAAGCAGATAAACATTATTTTAAGCACAAAAAGCATAAATAGCAGGTAGAGTTCTACCATGGTGCTAAAACAATATATTTATGCAGGCATATAAAACAAGGCAGTAATCAGCCGTACTGCTACGATGCAGACCCTACTTTCAGTGTATCTAGAGTGAGTGTAGGTGAGGAGCCAAGATTCCCACAAGAGACAATCCAACCCCATTACCTGATGGGATAGAGTGAAGGACCCCGTCTTGGTCAAGAACTGGACACCGGTCACAAGATGTCAGACCAGTGCGTAGCGATTTCTCAGCATGCAAGGAACCTCGGTGTCGGTGGATGTACCTTCTCTACTAATCTATCGGATGCTCATCTTTTCATAATAGAAAGTAGCCTTGCGATGTACGCATAGATTAGTGATGTTGTGCATATGTACATAGCCCTGTCGTCCCCTGGATGAAGATAGTGATGACACTTGTACGTAGTAAGGAACAAGACCTTGTACATGATGTTCAGGGCATTGTGATAATGTTGTGCAAAGCTAGATGTAAAACATTTTTAGTTTCAGAGAAACTAATCCAACATTGCAGTGAGTGCAAATGTATGCAAAAGGTCATAGCTTGGAAATGTTATTCGTGAGGACAATGTAAGAAATAAGTTGCTTTGCTACGTGGGCCTAACCCGGATATATATAACAACATACCCACTCAGACACTCATGCCCCACTCACAGACCCACTCAGACACTCACAAACCTACTTAGACACTAACACACCCACTCACAGAGCTGCTCAGAGACTCACACACCCACTCAGATATTCATGCACACACTCACAGACCCACTCAGAGACTCACACACCCACTCACCTACCCACTCACACACCAACTCACAGACCCACTCAGAGACTCACACACCCACTAATAGGCCCACTCATACACTCATGCACCCACTCAGGGTTTCATCCATCCACTCACTGACCCTCTCAGACACCCATGCACCCACTCACAGAACCACTGAGACATTCTCACACCCACTCTCAGACCCACTTAAACACGACTGCACCCACTCACCCACCCACTCAGAGACTCACACAACCACTCAAAGACTCACTAAGAGACTCACAGACCCACTCACACACTCATTCACAGACCCACTCAGGCTCTCACACACCCACTCAGAGACCTGCATGCTCCCTCACAGACACACTCAGACACCCACACCCCCTCACAGACCCATTCATATGCTCATGCACCCACTCAGACCCTCACTTACCCATTCACAGATCCACTCAGACACTCACACACCCACTCACATACCCACTCAGACATTCTTACACCTACTAACAGACCCATACACACACTAACACACTCAGTCAGATGTACAGAGTTACTTATATGGTTGTGAATTTTAAATGTGCTTGTGTCTATTAAATGTCTGCTTTTGTTTTGTGAATTTGTGAGTGTATTGTTTCAGACTTGAAACACTGGGACACACTTAAAAAGGAACTCAGCACTCTCCCAAAATGAGGCAAACAAGTGTGTCAAGACGCTTTCAAAATGAAGCACTTGTATTTATTAACCCCTTCCACGCGGGGCTAATTCCCCTGCGGTGCGGGGGGAGGGGCCGCGCGCAGCGGCGCAGTGCTCGCGACGAGCCCAGCTCGTCATGCTGCACAGTGGAGCTGTGCTCATGACGAGCTGAGCTCGTCACGACTCCGCCCACTCCCAGGGAACACCCGCACAGGCGGGAAATTAGCCCCGCGTGGGCCGTCCGCGGCCGTTATGACGTGCTCAGCTCGTCATGAGCACAGCTCTACTGTGCCTCATGATGAGCTGAGCTCGTTATAAGCACGCAAGGGGTTAATACAACACTTTTAAAAAGGAGACAAAATATATTTATTGATGGATTTTGCCAGATGTCAAATATTGGGAACATGTATACAAAGTAGAAAAACATATAAAATATGTACACTGAGCGAGAACATTTATAGGATATATACACAAAGTAAGTAATAGAAATACATCACTGATAGAGTTTCTTTCAACATTCTGGCCAGCATGACTGGCGAGCCCTCACAGTCAGGCAGAAGTCTTGATTGGGATCACAAAAAGGTCCCTGTGACAACGCATCCACTCCACAGGTGAGCTCCTGTCTGAGAGCCAAGATTCCCCATCTTTATAACCTTTACTCAACCCAAGAAATTTCTAGAACCCTCTTCTCTCTTCCTTCTGTTAAGAAAACAAGGCTGGCCATACCGGTCTGCTTTGAGGTCACTCACAGGTGCTGGCCAGGCCGGGTGTTTCCTCCGAGACATAGCTGTACATTGCACACATTTCTCTGGCAAAAACAATCTCAACTCTGTGAACAGTACCACATGCGCATCCCACATGATATGTTCCAGTTTACTCTGCACAGTGAAGAGCAAAAATAGGGAAAGAGCAAAACTATCCCCTCCCCAGCCTGTATCTGTGTGAGAGCACAAAATGTGAATCATGTATTCAAAATGGAGTCAAATGTCACCATCTTACTCATTGTATTACAGTGACATTCGCAAATAATAAAAAAAAAGATCTTTTGAAAGAAAATGAACACAAGGGGGGTGGTAGAAGGGGACGAAGCGATCGCTAATGTCTCTAGAGACTTCTATGCCGACCTATACCAAAAAGAGACACACCCAGGATCGCACTTGACGACATACTTGCAGGGCACAACCACGTCAGTCTTAGTAAAGGAGCAGGTGAAATCGCTAGAGGCCCCGATCAGGCTTAAAGAAGTTATAGGGGCAATATCACGTCTCAAGCTTATGAAATCACCGGGCCGGACGGATTCTTGGCAGGTTTCAATAAATCCTTTCGCCACATCTTAGCCCCGCTCCTGACGAGACTCGATCCCAAGGGTCGATCCCTCCTGATATGCTGGCGGCCGCTATAGTGGTCCTTCCCTAGCCCGGGAAAGATACAACTCTCTGCGGTTCCTACCATCCATTGTCCATTCTCAATGTACGTCTCAAGCTGTGTACCAGTATTTTAGCAGTGAGGCTGGGCCCCTTGATGCCGGGTATCATCGAGCCAGACCAGTCGGGATTTATTCAAAATAGGCAGAGCAGTGATAACACCAAAAGAATTCTCCACTTGGTCGATAAGGCTCACCGCATGAATATGGATGCCCTCCTACTCTCAGTGGACGCCGATAAGGCGTTTGACCAGGTGGACTGGGACTTTTTAGATAAAACCTTTAGTCGCTTTGGATTGGGGGACCGGTTCAGGGCTTGGGTGACAAGTTGCCACAGGGCGCCCTCGCCGACTATCAGGGTGAATGGGCTATTGTCTAGACCTTTTGACATCCAAAGAGGGACGAGGCAGGGGTGTCAGTTGTCACCCCTCCACTATGCCTTATACATAGAGCCGCTGGCCCAAAAGATTAGGGATAACCCCAATATCACAGGCATACCCTTTTGTGGGGAGAGCCACACAATAAGCTTATACGCAGACAACATTATCACATCCCTAGAGTATCCAGATTGCTAAGTCCCGGCCTTCTTGCGGGAGTTGGAATCCTTCGGCCAGGTCCCCGGATTCTGCATGAATGTAGGGAAGTCAATGATCCTCCGACTCGGCCAGCGAAGGGTAGCCTCGGGCATAGGAGGGGACTGGTGCAGGGGTTCAGCTAATAGAGTCCATTCAATATTTGGGGATGGAGCTGGCCCCTTCCATCCCGCAGACGATCACACTAAATTATTTCAAATTAGTCAGCCTGGTCAAGCGGGAGCTGCAGAAGTGGAAGCAGCATCAGCTGTCGTTGTTGGGACGAGTTGCAGTGGTTAACATGTCTATCCTCCCCAAGGCATTGTATTTATTCCAGAAGCTACCGGAATGGCTCCCGAATGGGACCATACAAAAGCTGCAACAGGGATACTCCATTTTGTTTGGGCAGGGTCTCGCCCATGCATGCGGAGAGAGTCGGGATATCTGAGACCGGATGAAGGAGGCCTGGGAATCCCGAATGTGCAGGAGTATTTTAGGGTGGCATAACTAAGGTACCTGGTGGAGTGGAGTAGACCGGAATCTGAAAAAAGCGAGTTATTCCAGGACGGCACTAGCAAAACTTTCCTTGTGGAAAGTGCCCTTCCTGAAGAGGGTGGATTGACCACAAAACCTCCAGGGCTCACCTATAACGAACACACTCCTGCGGGTCTGGGATGGGGTGGCCATTAAACGGGGCTTGACATCCTTTCCCTCTCCCATGACTCCTCTATTTGACAACAGGGAGTTTACCCCAAGGCTGGACGCGAGGGCATTCTCAGTGTGGAGGGAGACAGAATGTAAAGCGGCAGGGCACCTATTAGATATTGAAGGGATCAGTCCGTTCCACCTCCTAAGACAAGATTACGCCCTCCCAGAAACTGAAAGGTTTCGCTACCTCCAGCTGCCTCACTGGGTCCTACATTCAGCAGTGCAGGGGAAAGTACATAGAAAACGGACAAAATATGAGAAATGGTTAGTGACAAAGAACACCGATAAGAAAATTATCTCTCAATTGTATGATATGCTTTGCTCGCCGGCCCCTACACAGCCCACTGCCAGTCAGAAACGATGAGCGAAAGAGTTAGGGCGGGATCTCAAGGGGAAGGAATGGAGGGACGTATATTACAGGGCCAACCATATGGCGCGCAACACCTCCAGCAGGGAAACTGCGTTCAAGATAGCCACATACAGGTATTTGACACCGGTGCGACTTAATAAGGGATGTATGACGATACATTGCGAACCAAAACAACGCGTGCCTTTACAACACGGTTTTTAGTTCGCGATGTACGTCACAACGCATGCTATTACAATGTATGGCATTAGTTTGCATGCCCTTAGAAATGCATACGAAATGCCTTTACAACGGCCCCCATTTCCCCGCATCCTAAATAAAAAACCCTGACCCTAAACGCTCAAACATGAACATAGACTATGACCCCCTGCCCCTAAACTCTAACAGAAGCATACAATACCACCCTCTAACACTACCCCAAACCCTAAGCCCTAAACCTTAAGCCCTAAACACCCAAACAGTAACATACACTACCCCAAACCCTAAGCCCTAAACAGTAATATACACTATCCCCCCTGACACTACCCCAAACCCTAAGCCCTAAACCCTAAGCCCTGAACCGTAAGCCCTAAACCTTAAAACATACCCTTACCTTTGTTTCCTCATGGTGCCTGTGCCGCGTCGCAGTCTCTGCTCCCGGTTCCAGCATTGCCATTACATCACACGCGCAAGCGCATGCTATGTAATGGTATGCATCGCAATGTCCACGCAATGCCCATGCATAGTGTTGCCGGACCGCTAATGGTTGTTCGCTCTTAATAAGGGAAACCCAGATCGCAGCCCTACTTGCTGGAGGGGATGTGGGGAAGAGGGCACATTAGTGCATTTTTATGGGACTGTAGGGAACTGGCAACATACTGGCCCAGGATACTGGACGAAGTGGACTGACAGTTTGAGGCTCAGATCCCAAGATTTCAGGCTTACGTTGTACTGGGGTTACCCAATCCGTTAACATACCCCCTAAAGTCCCGCAGGGGGAAGCAGATGGGTCTGGCGTTAGGGGCCGCACTCCAAAACATCTTATCACAATGGGGGACGCAGACAATACCGACACACACGGGGTGGCTACACAGATTATGGCACATCTTAGGGATGGAGCGGATACAGGCCTCCCTTAGTAATTCTGCAGTGAGTTACGTAGAAGTGTGGAGGCCGCTGGTGCCTATATTGGCCACACAGTTCAACAAAATCACATACCCAAAGTACCTTCACCTCCTTCGACTCACAACACCTGAGGAGTCAGGCACTGAGTCTTGATTTGGAATGTGGTCCTCCCACTGAATATCATTTCTAAGCCGGGTTGGGCCTTGAGCACACCAGTTTGCGGGAGGGGTGGGAGGGGGTGAGGGAGGGGTTGAATAATTTAATTTTGACATTGCTGAGTAATTTGGCTTTATGGTCACGCTGTAGCAATTACCTATTCTTGGATGCGCCTCACAAAGGCAAAGGGAGTTATGCTGGACTGCACCTGCACAAAAGATACCAGTCGCTGAAATGTATGTTTTGGGCGCGACTTGTGACGGGGTTATACAAAGTATATTTTTCAGCAGAATGTCAATAAAAACAAATTTAACCCTCAAAAGAAATTGAACCAGTGTTTAGGTAACAGGGTAGCTCTGAGAAGAGCCTATGGGCTTCAGTTATGAGCACTTTTGTGCCACCGGAACATCACTTTTTGACATTCCGGTGGTACAATGTGCCTCTGCATATTTACTGGGCCACGTAAAGCCACTTCACATGTCTTTTCATGGCCTTGTAAATATGTGCCCCTGTCACGCAGAACGCTGTGTGAAATGGGCAATCCATGGGCGTTGCTGTGGGTTTACTCATGCGACACCAATTAAATCTGAAGCATTCCCAGGGGAGGGGTGTGGTGATGGACCTGGCTCAACATGGCGTCCAGTAAACTCTGTAGGCAGTGTGAAAGTGTACTCTGGGATACACCCTCTTCAACTGCAACTATCCCCTGGAAGCTTCCGGAGGCCAGGAGGTACAGGCAACACAGGACCTGGACATGGGTGGGCACGGCATTGGTCCTCCGTGTTGGGTGCTGCATCAGGGGCTCAAGGTCTCTGATGAGCTTCAGAATCATAGCCCCATTGAGCCTGTATTTGGAGAACATCTCATCTTCAGTCTGGCCCAGTAGTGTAAACTGCAGCCGGAAGATGCGTTCATGGATCCTGCGTCTGTTTTGTGCTGCAGCCTGGAGCCTCAGCCGCCTTGCCACGATGTAGAGACCTGCCATTGTGACTTTCCTCATGCTCCTCATGAGTCTCCTTAAGTGTGTTTGATTTAGCCAACACCTGTTTGTGATTTCAGATTTTTTTTTTTTTGCCACTTTGACTTCATGGTTACCACCTGGTTTAGCTTCTCCTTAAATTGCGACTCGTAAATAGCGAAAAATGGTGTTTTCACTATTTGCGAGTTTAGATGCATGCGGATAGCGATTTGTTTGCAAATTCGCAATGAAATTCGCAGATTATGTGGCGAATAGGTATTAAGGAATCGCAGTGGGGGTTTCTATGGGTTTAGCGATTCTTTGTTTTGCGAATTCGCAAAATATTGCTTTTCGACTTCATGCATTGCGGAAGGAGATTTTGCATTCGCAAATGCTGTTTCTCAGCTATTGCAATCGCAAATTCGCTTGATGCATCTATGCCTAAGTGATTTGCCCAGAATCACAGGATGTTGAGCGTTGTTGCAGAGACTCAAACCCGACTCCCTAGCTTTAAAGTCGATCTCTCTAGCTGAAAGGCTAATGTTATGGTCTCCAAGGATGACATCCACTCATAGATCCACACAGCTATTCATAAATTCACTCAGCTGCCCATACAGCCACTCACACACCCACTCTCAAACATTACAGGTTATAGTTAGTAACTAAAACTTCAAAAACACTTAAAAAATAAAATGTTACATGGATGTTCCTAGATGAGAAACAGAATTTAAAGAAAACCTTAGAAATTCATTGAAAAAAACAAATGTTACAGGAATATTATAGTTAGGAAATAGAATATTAAAAAAACCCATAGGAATTCACTGAAAAAAACAAAGGTTACAGGGACATTATATAGTTAGGACAAAGAATAAAAAATACCCCTTAGAAATGCACTGAAAAACCAAAGGTTACAGGGACGTCCTAGTTAGGCTCAGTTTTCACTCGTACAAAACCAGTGAAATTCATCAGTTATAGTTACCTGAGCTAACTATAACTTACACCCCTGCAATGCACTGCTTATGACTTAACATATTATATCAATCATGACATGGTCAGTAACATCACTGATGATTTCTTAAATGACATCACTGATGAACTCACGAATCACATCATCCAGTGACTGTGAGTGTTTTCTAAAGGTTTCTGAGTGTTAAACATATGTACTAATGTATCACAAAAGTTAAATTAGTTTCCTTTGTGTACTACTAATGATTAATTTTATTTTAAAACATAGATGATGTGTCCGTGTAACTGCAAATCTCTGTGTGTGAGTGGATATGTGAGACTGTATAGATGAATAGGTGGGTGTATGAATAGCTATCTGGGTGAGTAAGTGGCTGTGTGAGTCCCTGCATGGGTGAGTGAGTATGTGTGGAAGTGGTGTATGGATGAGTGAGTGGGTATGTTAGATACTGTATAGATGGGTGAGTGATTGTGTGAGTTTTTGTATGGGTAAGCAAGTAGCTGTGTCAGTGGCTCTACGACTAAGTGACTGTGTGTGAGTGGTTGTGTGGATGAGTTAGTGGGTGTGTAAGTGACTGTAAATGGTGAATGAAAGTGTGCATGAGTAGCTGTATGGGTGAGTGAGTGGGTGTATGAGTAACTGTATGGGTGTTTGTGAGGGTACATGAGTGGCTATATGGGTACATGAATAGGTGTATAAGTGGGTGTATGAGTGAGTGAGTGGATGTGCGAGTGGCTGTATGGGTGAGTGAGCGCCTGTGAGGGTGAGTAAGTGAGTGTGAGAGAGTCTCTATGGGAGACTATGTGGTTGTCTTAGTTACTGTTTAGGTACATGTGTTAGTATCTTAATGAGTAAGTGAGTGGGTGTGTATCTGTATGGGTGAGAAACTGGTTGTGTGAGTGCCTGCATGAGTGAGTGAGGGAGTATGTGAGTGGCTCTATGCGTGAGTGAGTGAGTGAGTGAGTTGATGCATGAGTATTTGTACGGGCTTGTGAATGGGTATGTGAAGGGATGTGTGAGTGAGTGTATGAGAAGTTGCATGGGTATGTGAGAGAGTTTGTGTATGGTTCTCTGGATGATGTCATCAGTTATGTCATTTGAGAAGTCATCAGTGATGTCATCAGTAATGTCACTGACCATGGCTATAGTTATGTAATATGTGAGGTCATAAGCAGTGCATTATTGGGACATAAGTTATAGTTAGGCTGGGTAACTATAACAGCTGAATTTCACTGACATTGCACGAGTGAAATATGAGCTCAGCTATAACATCCCTGTAACCTTTGGTTTTTTCAGTAGATTTCTAAGGTTTTTTAAAAATTATATTTCCTAACTATGACGGCCCTGTAACCTTTGTTTTTTTTCAGTTATTGTCTATGGTTTTTAAAATTGTATTTCTTAACTATAATGTCCCTGTAACCTTTGTTTTTTTCAGTGGATTTCTAACGTTTTTAAAAATGTTTTTTCCTAACTGCAAAAGCACCTCCTGGTGCACTACTGGTTGGGGCCTGAACTCCCTTTGGCTGTTGATGGTAGTTGGGGGACAAATAAGTCCACCACAGCGGGATTGCTGAGACCTCATCAGAGGCCCTGTCCCCTTTCTCAACCACTCTGCAAAAGTGCCTACTGACGCACTAGTGATTGGGGGAGGAATGCCCCAAGGCTGCTGAGGGTCGTTACGGGCCAAGAACCCCTATTGCTGCCGCAAGTAAGTCCCCCACAGCAGGATTGCTGAGACCCTCCGTATCCTTTCTCAACCACTCTGCAAACGCACCTCCTGGCACACTACTGATTGAGGCATAGGTACTCGCAAACATTTTCCCGAGGGCCAAAATGTTTTGTCTGTGTTGTGCCCTACTGCTGCATTGATGCCAGTGGGTTGGCGGTCAGGCGACGGGTTGGCTGGGATTGGCGGTATGGTAGATGTAGGCGAAGTTAAGGATATACATGTAGTGGTTGGACTGAAGAATATGAAACCAGAAAACCTGGGCTTCCTAATTTTTCCAAATTGTGTGAGCCTAGGCAATTCTTTAATTTCTCATTACTCCTTTTTCTTCACTATCACATACAAGATGATCTCGAAATACATGATTTCAGAATGTGCATTCTAAAAACATGATCCTGTGTTTAATTTATTAAACTATAATGGTGTTGATGTATAATAGGAACCCAGGCCAACCAGAAAGTGTACATAACTTGCCTCTTTAGTCACTATTGGCGTTGTTGGCAGGGGGAAGACTAACAGGCACATGCATCAATGTTGGCTTTTGCGATTCCTTATGTGCGATTTTTAAGGAATCGCAATTAAGGAATCGCAAAAGCCTATGCATGTAGAAATCTCTTAAAAATAGCGATTTCTAAACATTCCTTAATTGCTACTCGCAAATTGCGAGTCGCAATTAAGGAATACCTCCCCATTCATTCCTATGGGTCTAGAGGCCCATAGAAATGAATGGGAAGACATTCTCAATTTGCGAATCTCAATTAGAGATTCGCAAATTGAGAATGCAATTTCCAGGGTGCCAGGGTGTCAAAAGGACAACCTGTTAAACCCCTGAAATTGATCTGTGTGCATATGTTGCATAAGGGCATGTGTGCGCGCAACATGACATTTTGGAAAATGCACAAAAGTTTTTGCAAATTACCATGAAGTTCAACTCCGCCTATTAGCGAAATCGCAGATTTTTAACTTTAATGCATTGCATTTAAGAAATCTCAATTTGTGATTCCTTAACCGCATGCGTGCGGGCGGAATTCCGCTCGCACGCTGAGATTTTTAAAAACGCACTTTACATGACGAGCTGGGCTCGTCATGAGCGTGCGAGGAGGCTACCTCATGACGAGCCCAGCTCGTCATGACCGTGGAAGGGGTTAAATGCAATCGCAATTTAAGCAATCGCTATTTAGAGATAACTAAGCATGGGCGTAAAATCCGTTCCGCTCGCGGAATTTGCGGATTTTCGGTAAATTCGCAATTCGCGAACTCTAGCGAATTTGCCGAAAATCCGTCAATTCGCACGCGGTGGATTTTTTTGCTTGGTGATACAATATTGCGGCGCGCGGCGTGGCGCACGGCGTTCACTTTCCGTCATTCAGCCTTTGCCGAGTTATTTTTCTCGATATTTTGCGAGTGCTGCGCCATTTTGGATCTTGCTGCGGGATCCCGCGGGAGTTGGCGCCCGCGAATACGTAATCGCAGCTTGCCACCTTACCTTGCACAGCACGCAT
Organism: Lissotriton helveticus; assembly: GCF_964261635.1. NCBI lineage: Eukaryota > Metazoa > Chordata > Amphibia > Caudata > Salamandridae > Lissotriton > Lissotriton helveticus. The sequence continues at coordinate 845,930,557 of NC_136061.1, read as the reverse complement.
CGCGAGAGTTCGCAATTGCGAACACGTAGGTGCGGCGGGCAGGAACAATCTCGCACTCGCGAAATAGAGATTTTACAATTCTGCACAAGAAATCCACCAGCAAACAGCATAAACCTACAGAAAATGATGATGTTTATCAGAATCACTCCTCAGGTTGACATTTGCCTGCACTTTTTTGTTGCAAGGAGTCCATTTTTTTTGGGGGGGGGAGAGGAAGGAAGTGCCCCACAGTCTCCAACTTCCTGTTCCTGTCCAGCAGGCTCCTCCCAGTGCTTTCTTCATGTGCTGGTCACTTTCATTTGGACCTTGACCTGGAAGGATTACTTTTTGTGGGTGCTGCTGGATATTTGGATTTGAGGCCTTTTTGACTTTCTTTGGATCACTTTTGGATTAGAAATCAACTTTCACAAGTAAGTTTGTTGGGGCATTACAGTTGCTGCAACTACAATTTTGGAACTTTTTCAGAACATTAAATAAAATATATTGTGGGTAGCCACAGTATCCAGTAGGACCAGGGTTGGTTATGGGTGCATGCATTATACAACTGTTTTGTTGAATTTAAACATCATTGAGGCCATGGATGGGCTGGGATTGTGCTTAATTTTGTGTTTTTTGTCGTTTTTTTGGGGCTGCTGTTGGGGCCTTTTGCCCAGGGGTAGTGAGTGGTGCATGGACTCAGTCTGATTGTGGGGTCTCACTGTCTTTAATGTAAACATCCTGGATGGCATTGGATTGTGGTGATTTTTGTGTGTTTTTCCTTTTTTTGGGGGTGCTACTGTTGATTTGGACTGGCCATGTGGGTGGTGGTGGTGGCCATCTTGAGTGCTGGTACAGGCAAGCAACATGTGCTTGGGGTGCAAGGGGCTATTTTGAAGAGAGGCAGTGTCTGAGGCCTGCACTTATTTTGCCTAGCTTTCATCCATTATGCCCAGGGGTAGTGAGTGGTTCATGGGCCTAGTCTTTCTGTGGGGTGTCTTCTTGGATTTAAACACCATTGAGGCCATGGATGGGCTGGGATTGTGCTGAATTTTGTGTTTTTTGTCGTTTTTTGGGGGCTGCTGTTGGGGCCTTTTGCCCAGGGGTAGTGAGTGGTGCATGGACTGAGTCTGCCTGTGGGGTCTCACTCTCTTTAATGTAAACATCCTGGATGGCATTGGATTGTGGTGATTTTTGTGTGTTTTTCCTTTTTTTGGGGGTGCTACTGTTGATTTGGACTGGCCATGTGGGTGGTGGTGGTGGCCATCTTGAGTGCTGGTACAGGCAACATGTGCTTGGGGTGCAAGGGGCCATTTTGAAGAGAGGCCCAGGGGTAGTGAGTGGTGCATGGGCCTAGTCTTTCTGTGGGGTGTCTTCTTGGATCTAAACACCATTGAGGCCATGGATGGGCTGGGATTGTGCTGAATTTTGTGTTTTTTGTCGTTTTTTTGGGGCTGCTGGTGGGGCCTTTTGGCCAGGGGTAGTGAGTGGTGCATGGGCCTAGTCTTTCTGTGGGGTGTCTTCTTGGATTTAAACAGCATTGAGGTCATGGATGGGCTGGGATTGTGCTGAATTTTGTGTTTTTTGTCGTTTTTTTGGGGCTGCTGGTGGGGCCTTTTGGCCAGGGGTAGTGAGTGGTGCATGGGCCTAGTCTTTCTGTGGGGTGTCTTCTTGGATTTAAACACCATTCAGGCCATGGATGGGCTGGGATTGTGCTGATTTTTGTGTGTTTTTTTTACTTTTTGGGGAGTATAACTGATGTTCCTCTGTCTTCCATTGCTTGTAGGTGCACAAGAGAACCACCAGTGCCAGGAAGAAGTCCTGCTGCGGTGTGTGCAGCACAACGTCACGTGTGGCCACAGACAACTCTGCAACTTGTGCAACTGCGGCCTGCTGTTCAGAGTGACATCTGAAGAAGATGGCCCCAAAAAAAGTTACCTGTAGCTCCTCTAGCAAGAAAGATGCCAGTAAGGAGCAGAAGAAGCAAGTGGCGCCACTTGCCAAGGAGACTGGTGTGATGACGACCGCCACATTTTTTTGGAGAAAAAAAAAGTACGCCTGCTGCAGCAGCGGGGTCTGCTGGGGACCAAGCTGGGAGCAGCACCTCCGCTCCATTGGGCTCAGTGCCACCACCACCACACCAACTTAGGTCCAAGCCCTTGAGTGCTTCAGAGACAGCCAGTATAGTTCTTCAATCACCATCGACCAGTGATGTTGGCTCATCGCAAGAAAGCAGCAGCAATGTCCCTCAATCAACACAGGTTGTTGTAGCTCATCTGACGAGTGTTGAACAACCACAGCCGCAACAACAATCACATGTGCAAGTACAAGCCCAAGTACATGTGGAAGGAGAGGCGGCGCAAGGAGAGGAGCAAGCAGAGGTGCATGGAGGGGCACAACAAGTGGCCACAATAGTTGTTCCTCCAGAAGTAGGGGCACATCTGGAAATCGACAATCAAGCTGAGGTATCATTCGAGGAAGCCACTCCTCCTGATGATCATTCATTGTCGTCCACATCCCGAGCAAGGAAAAGATCAAGGGTGTAGGTGTCTACATCTTCTTCAAGCCCACCTCCTTCTGATGATCTGGATCTTACTTGGGAACCAGCACCACTGCCGTCTGAGAGTGAGGTTGAGGAGGCACACCATGATCTGACAAAGGTAGCTAAGCGTAAAAGGAAGGTCGTCGAAACTCTCAAAGTTATGGAGTGTGATGACGCTCAACAAGAAGTGGCGTATACTCCTGCTGCTGAAGACTCTCACGACGACGACGCAGTCATCATCACTAACGTCACTGAAGCCCCAGCGGGCATGCAGCAAACAGACATTTTGACCCTAGCCCGACAGGCTGCTGAGCGTGATGATGAAGTCGACGAGGAGGCAATGGGAACACCAGAATCATTGATGTTAACTAGTACACCACAACGTACCGCTTCCATATTTCTTACTCGCCAGAAGGGACCTCCATCCACCTCGACCTCAATTAGTGGTGGTGAAAGTGCACAACATAGTAAAGTTCAGCAATACACATCCTCCACTTCATCTGGCATTAGCAGCACGGCCACCACCAGTATCGCCTCCTCCGGCCCCCACAGACATTTCAAGTCCGCAGTTTGGGACTTCTTTAGTGTTTCCACAAAAAGGGAAAACATAGCCATTTGTAGCATTTGTAAGCTTGCAGTTAGTCGTGGTAAGCTTGGTACCAACTATGGGACTGGAGGCCAGAGAGGTCATCTTAAGAGACCGCACACTGTCCAATGGTTGGCGCACCCAAAGCAGATCAAGGAAGCCCGAATTGCAAGTCGAGAAAACGTTGATGTTCCATCTGATGATGACGAGGAGGAAGAAGTGTCACACACTTCACTTACACCCAGTACCCCTGGGAGCCACACTAAGAGTGTGGGACAGAGTGAGACACCAATGCGAAAAAGTTCATCAGCGAGCGTAACTGGGTCGAAGAAGTTATCATCGGCCCGTAAAATGGTCCAGGGCAACGTTAAAACAATGTTGTTTTCAGACGCGCCATATGACCACAACCACCCAATGGTGCGTCTGTATAACACTAAGCTGGCTAAAATGCTAGCGCTAGATCTTCTCCCTTTTTCTTTTGTCGAAGGGGTTGGTTTTCTCGAATTAGTGGCAGCGCTCTGCCCTAAATGGAAGGTTCCTAGCCGGTACTATTTTGCCCGAGTTGCGGTTCCAGCACTACATGAAGATGTGCTGGAGGTGATTGGGGCAGCTTTGCAGAAGAGTGCTGTTCACACTATACATCTCACAACAGACATGTGGACCAGTGGCGCAGGCACTGATTACATGTGCATCACTGCACACTGGGTCTCTTTTTCAGGGGTTAAAGCAAAGCTAAACGCAGGTGCTGACCTGGACCAAGTTTTTTAAGCTGCTCGGAAACATGCAACACTAGCCATGTTTGGCTTGGAGAAACGTCATACAGCAGAAAACATTTTGAATGAGTTCAACACAAAGGTCTTTCACTGGCTGTCTCCCAAAAAACGCGGCATTGGTTATGTTTCCACGGATAATGGCGCCAATGTAGTTAAGGCCATGGAACTGGGTGACTATTTCAGAGTGCCGTGTTTGGCGCACTGTATAAACCTGGTTGTTAAAAAATTCTTGGAGAAAGAAAGTCCAGCATGCCAGTTAGTGGTCACCTGCCGAAAAATGTGCAACCATTTCAGCCATTCTTTTAAGGCCCGGAAGCATCTGAGGAGCCTGCTACATGAACGTCGAATGCCAGTGAAAGCACTCATCCAGGAGGTGCCAACACGTTGGAACTCAACCTTCTACATGCTTGAGCGTCTGTATGAGCAGTTTACGGTACTCGATCAGTATTTCTTAACAATGGGTACAGCTGTGAAGGAGGACCTGAGGTTAAATGCGGCGCAATGGGAGCTAGTTAAAAGCCTGACAGACATGCTTCGTCCTTTTGAGTTCTTCACGCGTGCAGTCAGCAGGGAGGACTGTAATTTGGGAAAAGCTATCCCATTGTTGCGCATGCTGGAGCACAAACTGAAGGCGGTGTCTTCAAAGTTTCGAAACGATGAAGAAAAGCAAGACGCTTTTCTTTTGGCGGAGAAATTATTAGAGCGTCTACGTGGCGATGAACGTCTTCAAAAGATCCACTCAGAACAGCATTACATTTGTGCTAATATTCTGCATCCACGCTACAAAAAGGCGCTGGCAGGCTCTGCATTATTTCCTTTTAGTGATGAAGATGCTACAAAGTACAAACGTTGGGTAGCCTGGTCAGCCATCAGGTTTGAAAAAGAACGGAAGCAAATTGAAGGAAAAGGCAGTACATCAGCATCAGCAGGCCATCCCCAGTCAGAAGACTCCACTTCTGCACCTGTGGCTGTGGCACAAGTGACCTCTCAGCCGTTAAAGACACCGGCAACCGCATCATCTGCACCTGACACAACAGAAATATCGGGTGATGAAGACGATTGGCTAGCTGAGATTGGTTATGGTTCTGAAAAGGTCCGAGCGAAAATTCTGCAAAGTGGAGGAAACGTGGAGAACTTTGAGTCGATGGTGCAGGACTATCTGAATGACTCAACAGAGGTCTATGTTAATGCTGACCCATTGGCGTATTGGCATGGGAAAAAAGAATTGTGGCCAGAGATCTCCCGCCTGGCTATACATTACTTGTCTTGCCCACTCGCAAGTGTGTCTTCTGAACGTGTTTTCAGTGCTGCTGGTGGCATTGTAACTTGCAAACGGACCCGCCTCTCGCCCAAAAATGTGGAGATATTGACAATGATCAAGATGAATGAGCACCTCATACCACCAGATTTCAAAGTACCAGATCGCACGACGCAAGAAGACGAGGAGGACAGCAACTTAGATGAGGGAATTTCTTCTGCGTTAGGTGACACTGACCTATTCCTGCCTGATCATTTTGCAGAGTATGAGGACGAACTCTTCTTCCCTGACACCGAGGCCTGAAAATGAGCCAATGAATTCAGACATTTTCTTTTTCGTACTTATTGACTTTTATTCCTGTGTTTCTGTCTTTCTTTCTTTTGCACAAGTTAATATAATAAAAACTTTAATCACCTGTACTTTTGCTTTTTGGCAGTTTGGGGGTCTTCTACTTGTTTTCGCCTGGGTTGACGGCTCTGGGGCCATTGCTGGGAAGGTCTAATACCGGAGAAAACTGGTTAAAACAACATTCATGAGGAAAAAAGGTTTTCCCTTTTCTGACTTTTTGCTCAATGTAACGTTTTCAGGGGTCCATGATGAAAAAGGTTTTGGTACTTTTTGTAACTTAGGGTCCGTTAGGGTTAGCCCTAGCAGTAGGATTGCATGTGTTTCGGGGTGTTCTTGGTTTTTGCAACTGAGTTCTGGGGTTTTAGAGCACTCGTGGGAATGTGTAATTTTTGTTGCAAGCGACTTGAAGAAAATCCATGGTGGGAAAGGGGGGATCACTTACTCTGTGAGAGGCACTTAGTGTTCAAAAGATTTAGCCATGTACCCAAAGATTTCTTTATCTTCAATTCTTGTTTGTCAATGCTGTGCTTTTTTTTTTTCTCTCAACAAAACCTACCCAAAAAGAAACCCCCATTCCCATCCATTTTCAAAACCCTAACCGTCTCCCCCCGGGCTGTGTGGTTTTGCTTGATGTGTGACTAAATGACATCAATAATTCCACACACTTGCTGGGGGGGATAAGGTCATAGCAACAGGCTGGTGAAGGAATACGAGGATATATTCTAGACTTACTCAGCTAGCTTCAGTGCTATTTCTTGTAGTAGTAGCCAATGTCAAAGAAATTCAACACAAGTACTAGTTATACTTTCTACTTTACCATTTGTTAGGCTCTGTGTGGCACTGTTCTAGTGAACTGTCAACTCCTATATTATCTATCGTACCGTTGTAATGCTATAGTAAGGACAAACCAGGTTTCATTTTCTTTTTTTCCATATGCATGCAACTGCCACTGTGTCACACCACTAGTACCACCGCAATGAGAACATTTAATCCGCCCAGGATTGCCAACCTTAATCGCCATTTCCTGTGGAGCCAGCCCTGGGACTAGCCCTACTTTCAAACACAAATTACAGGTAAGATAAGCGTTTGGTGGGAGGTAGTATAATGGAGTATTAGGAATTGACGAGACATTGACGGTAGTACTACTAAAGTCCTAGGACTCCTCAGGAAAACAAACTTACTGTTAAACCACCACCCACCAGACTCAAAAGCAGTAAAAAACAGGTATGGTCAGATAAAGTTTCAAAAAGTATATTTTAGTAGCCCTAACAAAATAATCTCCCGCAAGACCCTCCCTAACCCCAACGATTGTCCTTCAAAAGTCCCACAACCCAACTCCCAATTCCCACCCCCCAAAAGTCTCTAAAAAAGGGGCAAGGGACACTACACTACGGGAGGGTGCTGTGGACTTTAGCAGCCAGGGCATCATACTCCTTGCGGAGGGTGGCATGGTCGAAGCGGAGGCCCTCCACCAAGTTCTTGTAGGTATGGACCTCCTGCTCCAGGTAGGACACTCTTAGGGATAAGCGGCGCTGGCGTGCCTTGCAACTCCTGTGGGGGGCAGCTGGTGTCTTTGTTGTTCGGCGGTGGCGGTTGGCTTTGGTAGCCCGGCTCCGTACCGCTGGAGCACTGCGCTGGCTGGCAGCCCGTGGGGGCACGGAGGAGGATGCAGCTGTCCCAGTAGATGTTGTTGTTGTCGTACCAGTTGACTGCGTGTCCTCCTCCTCCAGGGCCACCAGCCGCTGATATTCGGCGACAGTGGCATCCAGCCTCCATTGCCGGGCCACTCGAGCCTGCTGCCTCCGTGATGGTCTAGTTGATTTGGAAGGAGCAACTATATGAAGAAAGAAAGACATAGTCTGTAACCAATGCTCCTTAAGATTAATAACACAAAGTGATTGAGCACAAAGTTGTGTCACAGCACAAGTAGCAAATTGAAAGCACAGTACATAACTATTGAGGACAGTATCTATCTAACCTCCCACTTCTTCATCCTTGCTCTAACATTAGTGGGAGTTTAAGGAACTAATTCTACGAGCACTATGGACTTCCATTACAGTCGACTATGACAGTCCACCAGTCTTATTATTCTTCTTCTTCTCTCTTGTTTAGGAAAATTGGTACGTTATCTTATGCAAGCCGGCATAATGCCAGCGCAGTGAACTTGCACCCGAGAAAAACAGACGCACACCATGATGAGTGAGACAGACTTGCGTTACTGTACCGGTCCAGTACATGCAGGTGGTGAAGCTCTTCCTTTTCTATTACGGGTGGCACTGAGAATACTCTGTTACAAGGGCTACTGCTTAATTAATTTAGCTTTCACCCTACAGTGCAAATGAGTACTAGAAAAGGAAAATGAAGAAGCTAAATAATTTGATTATCTATCACTTCACATGGGATCTATTTGATGACATATGGGATGACTTTAGGTGCTTTGCTTATTATTGAGTGAACAGTGATACACCCACACATGAATGACGTACTACTACTAAACTAAAGTTATTAAGAGAGGTAGGGAGTGTCCACCGTAAGAACCGGATATATGCTGTGCTTGCAGTTGCAATACAAACTACTGCTACTATTCATGGTAGTATTTGGACAAAATTACAACTTCTTTTCCTTGCCTTTCCTATACTGGAACGGACGTGCGGGTGCGGTGTTACATGCTCTCCAAGGTAACACTTAGTTCATCCAGTGACCGTCTACTCTCTCTAGATACACATATGCTATCTAAGAGTCAGATAATACCATGATCCAGGCATCCATCCATTCAAAGTATATGCGCACACATACAGTTTCTGTTTCACCCACCCAGGATGTTCTCCTTCCACCCATCCTTGCTTCATCATTCACCCAGCCATGAACCATACCATTTTCTTTCCTTCCCAGCCACCTCGGGGACCAAGCAAACACATATCATTCTTCTTTGCCAGCCATCATTCCACACTTACTTACACCCTTCTTTCGCTTTTCGTTCATCCCATCCATCAAGTTCATCTCAGATCTTATTGGGATTCTTCTCGCCAAAAACTTCACAACTAAGTCGAAGTACATTTAGAGGAGGCTACTACCTGGTTGATTTATAATACACCCGTGCAGAAAGCACACTATGCAGTCTTCAATCTCAATAAGTAAGGAATATATAGCTTACCTCTTCCCGCCACCACCGCGTGAACCCTCACAGGAACGTCCGGCACTTGCAACGCCTCCTCCCCAGAGTCCTCGTCCAACACCACCACCTCCGCGCTGGCCCCGCCACCAGATGTTCCACCTACAAAGTACATTTAAGAATGTTAGAATACACCACTCACTAATATATAATATTTGGTCTAGGAGGAATAAAGAAATGTGAAAAAAACTAAATACAATGTAATAATTTATTGCATTATTTCGTGTCCATAGTTCTGTTTGTAAAGATTTGTCCCTGCAACAGTAGTAGAATGGATTGTCCTAGTATCCAAACCAAAAGTAAAGTAGTATCTTATTCTTTCTTGGTGGTCATTCACCTTTTTATTGTTGGCACTTGTCAAAGCATAAACATTTCGAAGACTTGAAAAGACATTATGGTCAATCCCAGAGGACTGCACTCAGTGCATAGAGCTATTGCTGACTAGAATGGGAGTCCAATGGAATTGCCAAATGTGCAATCTTAGTTAGCTACACAGACAGACTAATAAGAATAATCTAGTAATACCACAGGGAGTCCAAGTCGAGGCAGGATAAGAATTTAGATCCAGTCTACAAGAAGATCAAAGACGATGTAGAAAAAATCGAATGAGGAACGCTAGGAAAAAATAGGTACTCTATATTAAAATTAAAACTTACTGGGGCCAGCAAAGGAGCCCTCGCCTGCCCGATCCTGGCCTGTATCCTGAACAGCACCCTCCTCCTCCTCCTGTGTCCTCTTGCCCCTGGGGGGAGCTGATGTACAACATGAAAGAAAGAAAGACCAGAAAACATGGATGATATTTGTCAAGCAAATCAAACATTTCAAAATAACAATACAAAATATTTTGGCGAAATAGCAAATAGATAGACAACTATTCCACGGGATATATTGACCGATCTCATGTGGTATACTACGTTATTAGTATTGCTTGATTTGCGACCGTTGACTTTGAAAGTTCCTATGTAACTCACTAAACAGACTACTAAAAAGGTTTACCTTGGCCTGGCAGGCAGCAGTCCGCAGCACGCGAAGTGACAGACAAAGTCCATCGTGCTTGCAGATCAGTGAATACTCAAACTATAAATCCACCGACCACCACCACTATTTCTTCTTATAACCATGTGTCTAAAGGAAGGACTGGACTTGAGTCTGTAGGGCCTGATTTTGAAGCCCCTTGCTGCTCTTTTGCTCCATTGTTGCGTGACTTTTGTGACGCAGCGGCAGAACAAAAGAGGCGCCATGGTGCAGCGTATATTAACAAAGTGACGCATATGGGAGATGCATCACGTTGTAAAGCCCTGCGCCATCAGGGGGCATTCCGGCGCAAGGGAGGGCGTTCCTGCGCAGGAACGAATCCTAAAAGTGGCTGAGGGAAATCTACAAGATGTCAATCAGTCACTTTTAGGACAATGATGCGTGACTCAAACCCTGCGCCTGCTTGAAGCCGACGAACGGCTTGATGCAGCATTGGGGAGATCGGGCACCCCAGAGCATTGCTGGAGCTGCGCCATCGTTGGCACGCAACTCCAGCAATGCGCCGCCTTTACGGCACAGATGCGTAAGGCTTCTGTGACGTTTTGGGCCCATGGGTGGTGGTGGCATGGCGCACAATTACTGGCGCATCCCTGCTACTTTGCAGGGATGCGCCGGTAATTGAAAATATGACCCTTAGTGTCTAGCATTACGCAGTTCTTTACACTACACTCATACATAATTTCTCAGGCCAATGAAATGAACACAAAATACAAAACAAATAAGCATAGTAGCAAGGCTACTGAGAAGGAGAGCAGTGCACCTGAAATGCATAGAAGATTTTCAAATATAATTTACCTACAATGTAATCGGCAGCATTATTGCTCTTGGTAAAAAACAAACATTTGCAAATAACAGAGCCGGATAAAACAGAGTAGTGATGAAATAGCTAGAAATAGCTACTACTACTCACCAAGCCCGGGGATCTCTACGCCAAGCACGTCCAGCAAGTCGCGTTCCCGGTCCATGACATCCGTCCAGCGGTGGGTGGCCTGGTTATAAGTGCGCCGGACCCCAGAGAGTTTAAACATGGCCCGGGACACCTTCTCCCACCGCTTCCGGCGCTCCCGGATGCCGTAGCCGGTTGCGATCTTGCCGCCTCCCATGATGGTCTTGGGGAGGCGGCGCTGGACGTGAAATATTAGTGCGGCCACCTCCTCCGCACTAAAAATCTCCCGAGTTATCACTGTCTCCCCCCTCAAACGCCCGCATGGGAGCCGGGCACGGGGTGCGGGACCCTTCCCCTTTGCGGGCTTCTTCCCGGCTCCCTTTGCCATGGTCTGGGCAGAAAGGAAGCAAAATAAGAAAGAAGAAATAGAACAGGGAAGAAGAAAAGAAAAGCGTTTAAAAAAGTAGTTCAAAATTAACAAAAAGTAGCAGAAAACACAAAAATATAGAGCTAGAAAAATAGAGGGATAGATAATAAGTAAAATAGATAAAAAAAACTTCAAAAAAGCAAAGGATGGCAGAGATTAAGAAAGGATACAGAGAGCATGCCCAGAACCATAGCAATGAATGAGAAACAAGATGGCCGCGCCCGTTCACGACCGCGTGGGTATGTTCGCGCGAAATTGTACTAGCGAGCCGCATACTTTGCGAGATTACACATAGCGGCCGGAAACGGAATTACGTCACGCAAACAAGATGGCCGCGCCCATGTACGACCGCTAGGGTAACTTCGCAAACGTTGCGCTACAAGCGCCTTGCGAACACGCACAAAATCACGCGAACATACACGCCGCAAAAAAAACAAATCGTGTATTGGCTCGAATTCGCGGCTTCCGAAATCGATCTCGCACGGATTCGCGCCCCGCAAATCGCGCGAAATTGCAGAAAAACGATTTTTGCAGAACTGAAAGCAATCAGCAGGTGCAAAAGTTCAATCTTAACATTAGTAACCATTCACTCTAGTGCTTCCTGAGGGGCCCCTCCAGAGTTCAGTTGCCTATTTGCAACTATTCTATGACCCTGCTCTGACCCAAACAGCAGGCTCATAGAATAGCTACAGTAGGCCATAAAGGTCCTGTGAAAAAAAACATTGCACTGCAACAGAAAGCAAATTACAGATAAGGAAGGAAGCAGGTGCCAGCCAGACTGGAAGTTTCAAAATCACTGACACATTAATCAACCCCAAATTAATTCATGGCAGTTGAAGCAGGGCAGGTGTGCTTGCTTTTTTTCACCCCCATAATTTACAGTGATAAACCAACCAGAGGGTGGCAGTGAGGATGTACCAGAGGGTGGCATGGGTGTACCAGAGGGTGGCAGTGATGAAACAGAGGGTGCTGTGAACCTGTGATGATGAACCAGACGTAGAAACAACATAGTCGCGGCCGTTGCGAGCTGACAAGTAAGTTCGCAATTGCGAACTGGCACACAAATCCTCGCGAACCCTTGCAAACACAAAAATCCGCAAATTCGCGAGAGTTCGTGGATTTTGCGGATTGCGAATCCGTAAATACGCAAGTTCGCGTATGCCAGATTCGCTAAATCCGCCCATGATAACTTCAAATGCGATTTTTGCATTTGGGATGATGCATCCCAATTGCAAAAATACCGGTCACAAAGGGGCAGATTCTGAGAATCTGCCCGTTTGCGACCGGTTTTTCTTTTGAAGCATATGGCTGTTAATGTTTCTAAATTAATGTCTGAAAACGATCACTTTTAAATTAATACTGCTAAAGGCACTGATATAATGAATTATGCTAAGGTGAAAATGTTCTGCCTGTTATTTAAATACACTTTTTGAATTTTGAAGACTCATAATTTTGCACTTCTGCTGCAAGATGCCCTTAAAAGTGAAGGTATTTTTAAAGTTAAGCGCAAGACTCACAAGTTACTTGGTTTCTTTAACACCAATTAACCTTGAAATAAATCATTGCCTGTCTATTTAAAATCTATTTTATTGTTAGTGCCTAGTAGAGTAAACAGTAGACCAGGGCTCCCATTGATCAGGAGCAGCATTTAAAGGTCATGGAGGCTGCATGCGAGTATCCATGGGTTGGGGGATGAAGTTGAGGGTTGTTGGGGGCCAACACTAAGTTCCCCACAGCTGGATTTCTGAGACCTCATTGGAGACCCTACACCTTTTCTCAACCACTCTGCAAACACACACCTTGGCACACCACTAGTTGGGTGATGAACAGTGGCGGTTTTACCGTTTGGGCGGTGAGGCGTTGCCCCACTAATAATTTTTGGGCAATTTAATGTACAAGAGTTAGTTGTAGTTGAGTCAGTTGTCGATCACACGCACCTTCGATCAATTATATTATAAAGCGGCAAGCGCTCCGACGCGCTGCTGCGTCACGTCATAACATCACGTGACCAGGCCTGCACTCTCACTGTGTCAACTACTACGGCTGGGCCTGGCCTGGCACAGTGCGCACTGCGCATGTGGGGTTTGACCGGCTGCCCTTTCTGCAACTAGCAACCCTGTGTGATTTTAAAAGCAAGCATGGGGGAGTACGGGGTTTGCGCACCTCCACGGACCCCAATGGTTCGGAAATGAGCGGCGTTTTTTTCGTGCTCAATCCAATCCTGACGCTGCTCTCTTCAGAGAGCAACTCTCCTTTGAAGAGAGCAGCGTCATGATTGGCTCTGCAGCATGTATTGCGGTTGGCAGTCTAGTTTGTCTTGACTTGCACCATGGGGGTGGGAGCATCCAACGTGGGGCAATGCCCAATCACTGTAATGGCTTAGTGTTAAGCCATTACATGATTGGACATTGCTGCCTGCTGGGCAAATCGGGCTGGCCAGTCACCTCCTCTCTGCACGAGACTAGAGCACGTGCAGACAGTCGACTAGAGTGAGTGACAGAGATTGTTCAAGATTCGAGAAGACTGTGTACTACTACTGTCACTGAGTGACTGTCGACCACACACGTAACGACAACGATTAACGACTCGCAGCCGCGGTGCGTCCATTGGGGCGTAGGGGCGTAGCCCCATTAAGCCTGGACGCACCGTCGTCAAGCACTGCACACTACAAATATTTAAAGGCATCATTGGTGGCAAATGTAAGCGCAGCTGCGCTAGTATGACCGGGAATTCGACACACACCCGAAGCATTCAGGAGTGCGCAGGGGGTGGGGCTGGGCTGGGATGCTGCAGCTTGAGTGACAGTCCACACTCAGCTGCAGCAGTCTACGCATGTGAAATTTTGGGCTGTAACTTGCCCGAGCATGCGCGGTTCAGCCTTCTACTACTACCTTCCCCTTATAGATGGACCAAGGGGGGTGCTGCTTCTCAAAGCAGCCGTGCCGCAGCCCTTGGGGTTTCAAAGGGCGAGTGGTGACTGTGCCCCCCTAGCCAATCCTGGCGCTGCACGCAGCGCCAGGATTGGCTGGTCCTATGTGCAGATGGGCAGGCAATCCATTATTGGATGCCGCTCGTGGGTGGTGGCACACACTGCCTCAGCGGCACTTAAATGGCCAATCACTGTGTGACTTCATGTGAAGCCATGCAGTGATTGGCCACTTGGGGATGCGCGCGCCTGGCTGGCTGCTGTACTTGTGTGCAGTGCAGTCTGACTCGTGACCACGTTTTGGAAGTACTAAGAAGTGAAAGGTATCTGACTCTGTGGCACTGGTAGGTAAGCCTTCTTTTCAATTTCAACCACCCTATATTACATTTCCTCTGTGCCTTTAAATGCGCGGGAGGGACCGGTACAGTAGTGCAAGTGCCTTCACTTTTTCAAAGATATTCTTGGTCTGGGATAGCGGCTTAGCGTTATCAGCACCACTACGTTTCCATTTCAAACAACACTGCATTAAATGTGTTACATGACAGTGAGGTAAAAATCACCACCAGACACCACACCGTGTCTGTACATCTCGTAGTAGGGCCTCTGGAGGGGGAGGTTACCGTTATGCCACTTAATAACGTAGGCCTATTTATTCCGGTCAGGCGGAAGGTGTCCTCCAGTAGTAATATGTAGTTGAGTTGAGGGCAAAACGTTATTGCAGTGTGCACACGTGTTGGGCTGTAGGTAGGCACGGAGATGAATTCTCCCTCTGATGTCCGCCCACAGATGTCTCGTGGTATGCCCCGTGGAGAGTCTGGGCCCAGCTCACTGTAGAGTTGAGGCTTGGTCCGCATCCCTCAGGACTCCCCGGCGCCACCTTCACTTCCGTCCCTCTCCCACAAACTTGTCTCCTTTCCCCGACTTCCAGGCACTTTCACTGTGCTCGAGGAATAGGAAACACTCAAACAGAAGACACAGTCATGTTGTCCCTGCTGGCAAGGGGGAAGCGCCGAGGATGAGACGGGAAGAAAAGAATGGCATAAGAGACAGTGACCTTTGCTCAACCTGCAGACAACACTTTAAGAAAACCTGACAATTTCGTAGGAGACAAAGTAAGTAAGACCTCTGTGCAGGATGCAAAGCGTGTGCAGGAAACGAGACCAATGTGCAGGAGACAGGCTGCGATCGCTGCCCAGCTAGATGGGGGGCTTTGGAGTCTGAGAGATCCATAGAAACTATTGATTGTACCCAGAGTGAACAGGGGGTGCTGCAGCATAGGCAGACGTAGAAATCAGTTTGTATTTTTGAAAAATAAAAAATTCTGTTTCCAGAGAATAAACCTTTATTCGGTTAACCTCAGTGTTTATAGATTTCATAATCATAAACCCTCGAAGGAAGAACTAGGCACTTCTGTAGTCTCAAAATCCACCTAACTCAAAATGTGCTAGATAAAGATATCATTTCTCAAGATTATATGCTGGGTATTTTTCCCTTAAGCTTTAGAAATCATCATTTGATAAAACATGACTTCGGAATGATGTTATAAAATCGGTGACGGGTGCAGCACCCTGTTTTATATTATCTTTCATTTCTTTGATCTCTCTGTTTCTCTTCCATTCTCGCCTTCTCTACCCCTCTCCCTCTGTCTCTCTCGCTCCTCATCTCTTCTTTTTCGCGCCCTCGCTCCCTCCCCATTTCTCGACCTCTTGCGCTCTCTCACATTTTCTCTCAGTCTCCCCGTTCCACTCTCATCTCTTCCCTTTCTACCTCCCTCTCACACCTTTATCTGGTTCTCTCTTACTCATTATGTGCTCCTCTCCCCCTTTCTCCTTCTTTGCCTTTGTCACTCTTTCTCGTCTCTCTCCACCTCTTGCCCTCTCTTCTATCTCTCTCTGGCACTCCTGTTTGTCTCTCTTTTTCTTCATAAGCTTCTCCCTTCTCCCTCTCTCTTTCACTTGGCCCACTCTATATTTTTCCATCTTTATCTCCCCTCCATCCCCTCTCCATTTCCAACCATCGCTCTCTCTTCCCTTTCCCATCTTTCCTCATTTCTCCCTTTCTCTGTTTTCGTTTTCTCCCTCCCTCGCTTCCTCTCTCTCTCTCTCACTTTCGTTCTCTCTCTCTCCCCCTCTCTTCGTGTCTCTCTCTCTCCCTCTCTTCCTGTCTCTCTCTCTCACTTTCGTTTATTCTCTCTGTCTGTCTGTCTGTCTCTCTCTCCATCACATTCACTCACTCCTCCTTTCTTTCTGTCTCTCTCTCTCCATCACTTTCGCTCTCTCTCTCTCCCTTTATTTCTGCCTCTCTCCATCAATTTCACTCTCTCTCCCTCGCTTTCCGGGGCAATAGGCCTAAAGGCATTTACATATTGTGGAAGGGTTCAATAAGGATGTGCTCTATTAAGCTCTGCTGTTTTGCATTGCATTGCCACCCAGCAGACGTCCGACAGTCCACACGAGTCGACCACACACCGGTCCACATTAATTTAAACACATGACTGACTGTCTGAGACTGTGAGACACAGTACAGTAGCCTAGGTAGGTGGGTGCGCGTGGTGCCGTGCTGCATTCATATGTTTTAATTAATTTCTGCGGGCCTGTGGCGGATTTTTGTATTGCCTGTCGTCGCAACCTTAGCGGAGCCTCTGTTTCCTTATTCTCTAGGTCCCGTCCTCACCAATAAAGACTAGACGACGACGTACCTCCGAGTCCCCCCTGTCCTGCCCCATCCAGGTCACTGGTGTTCAGAATTGACTGTAAAATAAAATTCAGAACTTGAGTCTGTTGTCACCCCAGTAACAGATTTATAAGTCTGTCTGTAAGTGCCGGCCTGGTGTTTACTTAAGTTGAGTGCATCCTTGAGTTTGCTGGTCATCCCCCCTAGTATTAGTAAGTTGGAAAAATGTCTCCTCGGCTAGGGGGGCCCACTCTATGTTCAGTGACATAACCGGTTCAAAAGTGTTCCTTTAATTTATTACTTTACCTTTTTAAGTTCTGGTTGTTTGTGTAGTCTGCGCACAGGCACAGAGTGTGTACTTGGTGGTTCTCCTCTGTCTCCTGTGTGAGGTCGGAGTCATAACACGACGATGTATTCTTGGCTCCGTCACAAAATGATAATACAATGAATGACACAACTGAAAGGGTTATGAAAAAAAATCACTAGTAAAACCGCCACATTAATGAACGTTTTTTAAAAGTAAAACTTGTATTGCAAAGTACGTTTAAGTGACAGCATATTTTTTTGTTTCTTTCTCTGTGCCATGTGGCCATGTGCTTGCATAAAAATAGTATTCAGAATAATTTGCGCCTGCTTGCCGCGGCCGGCTCTGCCAGTGCACGCTCCGGTTTGCTTTGGGTTTTACAGCACCCTTGCTTCGTGCCCCTTCTTGTCTTTACTCCATATTCTGATAGGGGGAGGCTTTAATATTTTGTTGAAAGGGGAGTTAGGTAGGACCTCTAAGAGGGGAAACACAAGTAAACCGAAGGTAAGGAAGGTCTTAAGAAACCTAATGCAGGGCTATAGTCTGAGTGACACATGGTGTAAACGGGCAAGGGGCTAAGAGGGCCTACATGTTTTTCAGCAAAAAGTATGAGAGGTTTCAAGAATATATATTTCTTTTGGATTTAATCTTGTTCTATGAAATAAGGCAGATTCAATTATTCCTAGCACATTTTTCAGACAATTCAGCTGTTTTGCTGGCACTAGGATACCCTAATTTCATACATTCCTGGTGGACGGTAGATTGTGTTCTCCTTTCAGAAAATGTGACTTACATCCCCATTGAGGGCAAACGGGTGTCTTGCAATATTGGAACCTGTCCTGGACTTTCTCTCAAACAATGGCATATTAATCTCTGCCTCTTTATAGTGTAGAAGCCATTAGCATTCCATGACATTATTCTAATTTCTGTCATTCTTCCCCTGGGTCCCATAGATTAGCATTCTTCTTCCCTCTCTCCCACACTTTAAACTTAAGTGCATAGTCTCAGCAATGAGGACTTTGCTTTGGGCTTTTATCATTTTTTCTTTTTACCTCCACTATGCTCCCCAGTCCATGTCCCTCCCTCAGGAACATGCTGCGAATTATGCAGCATAATGTTTATGCTTATTCAGGTGTGCACCCTAGAGAGATAAGTCACTCCTGTAAAGTTAATGATTAGTGATAGTGATAACAAAGAAATAAAGAAGGAAAGATAGTTGTCAGCTCCCACCATCTTTAACTCCCCTCTACATTGTGTCAAACCCTATAGATCTAACCTCCCAGATGGTTAGGCGGTGTGCTAAGTGAAGAAAGTTCCTCCCTCATTCATGATATAAACTAAGCTAAATTGAGCTGTGTATGGTATTAAGAAGATCATCAGCCTGGTCCACTTCCTAATGTTATGTTATATATCTCCTTCCTCCACATAATCTTTAGCAAGGCAGGAAAGCTTAACTAGTACTTAGCTCCCAGCTTCTGCATTTCTATCATCAATTGACCAAGTGACCACTGTTGCTGTTCTGTGGCCCTACAGATGTGTGATCTGATGGTATAGGTGAAATCCTTACTGCTAGAGTTTTAGCTTTTAATTCCAGACTCAGTATCTGTTCCTTTGTACTGTAAGTTAAAAAAATGAATTGTCTTTTTTGGTCTATAAGGATCTTTTTCAATTTTCTGTATTTCCTTCTCTAAATCAATCCCCGGGTTATCCTTAAGAACTTTAAGAAGCGTAATCACAGAGCCCCTGAGATCTCCACCCTCAAGACCCTCCTGTTACTCAGAGAGTGATATTCCAACTCTCTCCAAGTCCTCCTGCAGGGTTTGGTTCTGAGAAATTATCGCTATTATTTCAGAAGTGTTATCCCCAATCTAACATTGAAACATTTGCATATCAACTTCCATTGTCGCTGTTCTCTGTGAGATGTCATTCAATTTTAATTCTAAAGCTTGGCACATCTATTGAATGCTTTTTTTATTTGGTTCTGATATCTTAAATCTTCATGTGATCTAGGTTTCAAGTTCCAGGAGTATCTGCTCTATTACAGTGTTAAGTGTTC
Source organism: Lissotriton helveticus (assembly GCF_964261635.1). NCBI lineage: Eukaryota > Metazoa > Chordata > Amphibia > Caudata > Salamandridae > Lissotriton > Lissotriton helveticus. The sequence goes on along the minus strand of NC_136061.1, from coordinate 845,911,595 downwards.
TTAAGGTATGTGGGGCATAATAGTATCTTGGCACGTATCCTGTGATGCATAAGGACATACAGGGAGAGGTCTTATTGTACCTCCCCCATACTCTTCCTCTTCAGCTAATTCCCTCAGCATCTCACGTCTGTTCCTGACTAATATCCCTTCCCTCACTTTGCTTCAGGTTGGGAGCCCTGGTCAAGGCCTCCCATTTGGGTCTCAGTCTCTATATATTCATATAATAATCCATGGGAATCTTAATTCTTGTGTGTTGTTATTTTAAAGAAGGAGTTCGGGGAGGGGTGACTCTAGAGACAGTAGTTGTTTTACCAGTGCACCTTCCCTGAGATTTTCATGAAAGTCTTATAGTCTGAATTCAGCACCTGAGCGTATTAGGACGGAATGTATGAAGCTCTGTGGTTATACTGAATAAGCAGCTACCTATGTTATGCCATCTATTAATGTAATAACTGCACTTTCACAATTGCTTTATTAACCTTCCTGCTTTCTCAAATTTGCTTGAAAATGCACGATTTTTCCTCTTTTTTCTCAAAATTTTCTTGGGGGAGGTAATCCCCCCAAACCCCCCGTTTTGGGTTATGGGCGCGCTCGCTGCGCTCGCGCGCTACGTGCTGTATGCAAAACACTATGCTCCCCACCACTTTAAAATGTCACCCACCGCCCCTGACGACTCGTAGAGAAGAGTGACTGTTAGCACAAGGTCGGTGTGTAAACCTAACTATTCGTTCAATCCCCCGTTGTGTTTTGTGCACTGACTAGCCTAGGGCAGTATTTAGGGCAGTATTGGGTCTGTCCAGACTCCAGAGGCGGGCGGGGGGAGGTTTACAAGCAGAGGACACTCAGGTGTCTGAAGATTATTGGGAGCGTGAGATAATCAGATCGGTAATACTTATGTGGTGGTTCATGACTTTCTATATGTCAGGAGCATGCATTGTGATTTGTCTGAGCTCCACGGCAGTCGAGTACATTGGTGACTCTGTCAATAGATGGATGTGCTCAGGAAAAAGGATTGTTGCTGTGACGACAAGCTTGTAAAAATGTGTATTTGCTCCCTCCTGTCTGAAGTTCGACAAGGAGTAATTAGGCAGAGCTCAGAGCCTCATTGTCTTGCTCACTGTAGTTCATCTAGAAGTCTTGTTTTTCTGTTCTCATTGTTGCCCACTGACAGTGTTCTACTTTACTTTTACTTTTTTAACAATGGGGTATTTTTAACATGTAGAGAAAATGGATTGTATGTATTGGAATATTGTGATGGTTTTAACTAACTATACAATAAAGAATGTTTTCCCTTTCAGTCATCAAATTCTGATAAGAGTGGATTAATGTCCTTAGTAATGGGGGGACTTTGTTGGATAAGCCCTAAATTAAAATTATGGTTTTGACCACAAGCTAGTCATGTAAGAAGAGGTTGGCTTATTATCAGTTTGAGATGCCGTAGGAAGTCTGACATTTATAGAGACTGCTGCATGGTCAGGCCACATTAGGCTTGACTTCGTGATTAGGCTTCTTTTATTAGCTGCAGAAAACCTAATGTGCACATGGATTTTAAAAGATTTTGAGCTACTTGATTGGTGGAATCATCAAGATGGAAATTAAGACTTCCTGGAAGTAAAAAAATGTGCTTTTTGTAGAAGGAAAAGTTATTACTAAATTCTGTTTTTGGACCCAGACGACAATATATGAATGCGGCAGAGAAGGAGATGGTTGGATTGATTTTAAGACTAAATATTATTCCCTCAAACCATGAGAATTTATCTTGTAAAATGGGGCAGGAGAAAATTGACATTTAAACGATTGTGACCGCCTCCTGTTGTCTTAATAGCAAAGTCACATCTAGCAATATAAAAATCAGTAGTAATGACAGCTGCTTTGTCATGGCCTGAAAACTCACACAGCCATGTTTCTGGACGAAAGAGTATGTTTGACATATGAGAGTTAATGAATTCAAATATTTCAAATGTATGTTTAAGTAAATAAATACCTTACGTTGATGATATAGAGGCTTGCATATAACAGGCGTGATATGCAATAAAAATGCTTTGCAAAAGGTAAAGCTTGGGTCTATTAATTGTTGAATTAAAAAAAGGCGGAGCTTGAAAGTTACAGGAGCATTTCATATAAGCTTGAGACTAGTTTCTTGTAAGTACCCCGTGTGTGGATGTGTGACACATGGGGTACTTACAAGAAACTAATCTGAGGCTTTTATCAAACGCTCATGAACAGCCTATACTCAAATATAGCATATTTTTGGGCATCTGTTGTCTGGATCGATTCCGAAGCAGATATCTTACATTCCAATTCCAAGATTCACTAAGATCTTGCATTCATTCGACTCATACCTTAACAAATAAGACAATGATTGTGCAATGGTGGTGGGTAGAAATGTCTGCACATCTTGACTCTGAAGTCACAGGATGAATCTATTTTATGTATGATCCGAGGCCTGGGGTTCTTTCTTTATATGACACCACTTTATTAATGTAATAACTGCACTTTCACAATTGCTTTATTAACCTTCCTGCTTTCTCAAATTTGCTTGAAAATGCACCATTTGTCCACTTTTTTTTCAAAATTTTCTCGGGGGTTCGGGCTCGCTCGCTACGGTGCAGTACGATTATCATTTTACGCCTCACCACTTTCAAATGTCACCAGCTGCCACTGGTGATGAAGTCTCTTTGGCTGCTGGTGGTCCTTAGGGCAAAGAACCCCTATTGGTGCCAACATTAAATCCCCCACAATGGGATTACTGAGGTCTTGTCGAAAGCTCCACCACCTTTTTCAACCACTATGCAAATGCACCACCAGGTGCACTACTGGTTGGAGATGAACTTCCCTTGGCTGCTGAGCATCATTGGAGGCCTCTTTCTGCTCATTGCTGACCTTTATTCTGCCTTCTTTTTGCATGTTACAGACCTTTATTCTGCCTCTTTTTGCTTGTTTCTGACCTTTATTCCGCCTCTTTGTACTCATTTCTGACCTTTATTTTGCATCTTTCTCCTCTTTTCTCCCCAGGGTCACAGGGAAGCCTGAAAATCCCTACGGTCCTTGTCGGCTTCCTACCACCTGCAGGAGCCGACATTGTTCTTACATGCAAGGAGCTGCTATAATTAGTGATGTCACTGACCATGTCATGAGTGATGTAATATGTGTGGTCATAAGCAGTGCATTGCGGGGCGCGAGTTATAGTTAGCTCACTAACTATAATGGCTAAATTTCTATGGTTTTGTACGAGTGAAATGTTAGTCTAACTATAATGTCTCTGTAACCTTTGTTTTTTTCAGTGAATATATATTTTTTTTAAATGGAGACAGGACAGACACGGAATCCGGTGGGGATGGGAACAGCTTCACACAGGTCCAGACCTAAGCAGGGGCAGAGAGGATTACACCCAATTTACATGCCAAATTGTCAGCTGTCATTAGGCTGCAGCAGCAACACGAAGTATGATACAGACTGTGCCATCACTCCCCTACACAACTTTGAAGTATGAGCGCCAGGGCTGCTTCGACATATTCTGTTTTGCAGCTCGGTATGTCTAGATTCCTCCACCAACTGGCGATGAGCGCTGAAACACCCGGGGTGCAGCCCCCAGAGTCTTTTTGGTTGTTACTGTTAGTTTAAACCTGATTATTAATGCTTACCCACTATTTCACTGATTCCGGCCTGTATTTGGCGAGAAATCAGAGCCCCTTAACTTTAGAACATAGACTAGATAGCACACTCTGTGTAATGTGGACCTGAATGGTCAGGGACGAAAAAGAAATTGTGCGCTCACAGAGGTGACAGGCCATCTTTGGCCATACAACTACTGACCCACAAGCATTTTGTTGTGGGAGGGGTAGGCTGGCACAGACAAAAATGGACTATGCATCGTCCCTGTGTTTTGACAATATTTACACACAATATATGGGCTACGGTATTGAAATGTGGATGTAATCTGAGTGTACTGTACTCTTTTAAAATGCCAATGAAGATATGTTTTTAACAAAAAGAGTGCACTTGAGAACAGAGTGCATGAATTGTAAGGAAATCCAGTGTTTGACAAGTTTGAAGGAATTTATGGCCTTAGCACACAGGCACACCGGCACAAGCCTTAGCACACAGGCACACCGGCACATATTCTATGTTTTCAATAGATTGAAACATGATTAGACAATGGGAGCAGGAGATTGAATTAGTCAAGAGCCCCCAGAATCTGATAAAAGGTCTTAGGAGCACAATGATGGAGCACAGACACAACACATAAATATGAATTCAATGCAAATAAACATGCGTTCAGAAGTAGAAGAATACTTAGTTTGTTAAGCATTGTTAGAACTACAATAAAGAAAGTGTAGAGAATTAGGTTAAAGTCTAGGGTCACAGGTGACCTCATGTTTTTCCATAACTAATGTGAACCAATGTGTACCTGCCTAGTAATTCATTGTTTGAACTTTTGTAACTAGCATTGTTTAACTGAGTATAAGCATAATTGCCTGTGAAGCAGCAACGTGAGACCGGCTATTTACTTGTGTGAAGACAGTCATTCTCCCTGCTGTGACAGTAAAGAGCTGTTTTTCCTCTGCCAAGAGAAGTCTGTCTTTCCTTCATTTTTAGGTCTCGACTATTATATCCCACAGGGATTAATAGCTCGAACCTATAACAGGGGAAACAAACTTGCTTGAACAAGCGGATTCCTCCCAATGCATGTGATCTATTGAAGCGTGACGCTTCTCCAGCGCGCGCTTGGCCTCACTCACGTAGCCTCACACCCATTTGTTCTGAAGGAATCCCTTCCGCCCCCCTGCCACCTCACAAACCACCATTTGTTGCACGCATCAGACCCGCCACAGCGAGAGCTTCAGACTTCAAAGGAATGCTCTCCCCCGCCCCCCTCTGCGCAATGCCAGTTTCGTGTTTCTTGTTTTAAAACGGCTTTCCGTCCATTTCACGGCGCATACATTCCCTTTTGCCTCCCTCCTTGACACCCCAGCTGCTTGGCCACCCCCTCCCTTCCTGCTGGCATTCACCCCTCCCTTCTCGCCGCACAGTCCTTGTTTTAGTATTCCTTTGACCACGCACCACGCTTACTCGGCCTGGCCCCATTGTGAACAGCATCACAGTTCCCTTACGTGTTTTCAATAAACTTCGACCGCTGCCTTGACTTGAGCACATAATTCCGCAATTCTGACATAATTTGATCGAGTTCTCTGATGCAGTGTGCAAATACTGAACAATAAACTTCACGTCAGAAAAGCGTTTTTTAAATGCTATTGCGCTAACCCCCGAAGCTGTCTTAAATTCTTTGTTGCACTGCCTAACTATAGTAAACATTCTACTGTTGGCATGGAGAATGGCAAACTGTATAATGTCATGGTTAGAAACACCCTATTAGTGTTTAATTTGTGAACAAATTAAGTGCGGTGAATCATGCTTTTCTGGTTTCGGTGTGAAAATGCTATTTGGTTTTATTTCTGTTCTCCTAATGAATGCAGTGTTAACATCTAGAACAATTAACTTTGTGTGAGAAAAACGCTACCCCATCCCCTGATGAGGTCTGAAAATGCTTTGTTGCATTGCGTAAGTACGGTAAACATGCTCCTAGTGCACTGCGTAAGTACAGTAAACATGCTCCTATTGGTCTTAAGTATTCGGTTTTGAACTTTCCATTTTGGGTGCTTGCTTATTTTATATGCTAAATGCTTCAGCGCTAACCCTCGTGAATGCTTTTTCCAAACTTCACGTGTGAAAAGCGCTTACCCCCGATGCAGTCTGAAAATGGACGCTTGCTTTTTTTTTCAAAAGCTTCTGCGTTAATCCTCGATCATTGGCCTTGATGCGTAGTGAAAATGCTTTTATTTTTTTGTAAACAATTTTCATTCCAGTGCTCCCGATGCAGTGTGCAAATACTGAACAATAAACTTCACCTCAGAAAAGCGGTTTGTAAATGCTATTGCGCTAACTCCAGATGCGGTCTTAAATCCTTTGTTGCACTGCCTAACTATAGTAAACATTCTACTATTGGCATGGAGAAGGGCAAACTGAATAATGTCATGGTTAGAAACGCCCTATTAGTGTTTAATTTGTAAACAAATTAAGGGGTCGATTAGGATGGCGGACGGAATGACGATCGCCGTCCTGGAGTAGGCGGAAAAAGCCTTTTTACTGTCCGCCTGCCGCGGACACTCCGTCCGCCATATTAGGATGGGAAACACTGTTAAATTTCCGTACGCGGCGGAAGAGCACGCACCGCCGCGGAACTACACCCGACCCCGCGGCGGACGCACCCAATCCAGACACACCGCCGTACGGAATGCCGTCTCCGACCGTCCTCCAAATCACGATGTTGGAAAACACACATAAATTCGCTGCGGAAAACATCCTGCCTGAACACGGCGGAATCACCACAGCGGAGATACACACCACAAGCAGATCGCCGTCATAGACCCAGCGCTACACGCATTTCCGCTACTCTTCGTGCTCCACCACCAGCAAGTCATGGACCATCATCGACGACGACGCAGGTACGCCAACCCACCAATTGCTGTCGGAAGGGGAGTACCTGCCAGGGCTGTGACGTTGGTAGGGGGAGTGTCATGTCAGGGAAACTACATTGATGATCGCACCAAAATAAACACAATTGAAGTACACAACCAGGAATGACAACGACAAACAACAAAACATGATTTACTAGCTTTGTTCAACATAATAGGTGTATAATATCACAGTATTCTTGAGCATGGGCACTGGGTACAACAGAGCATGTACATCACTGGCAACACGTAAGAGGGCAGAATGCAGTATCAGAACAGCAACAGGGCATTGTAGACAACAGAGCAGGTACATCAGAGGCAATAAATGAGAGGGGCCAAGTGCATCAACAGTCCATTGCACAGAACAGTTACATCATTGGCATCATATGAGAGGAGCTAAGTGCATCAGCAGTCCATTGCACAGAACAGCTACATCATTGGCATCATATGAGAGGGGGTAAGTGCATCAACAGTCCATTGCACAGAACAGCTACATCATTGGCAGCACATGAGAGGGGGTAAGTGCATCAACAGTCCATTGCACAGAACAGCTACATCATTGGCAGCACATGAGAGGGCAGAATGCAGTATCAGAACAGCAACATGGCATTGTGGACAACAGAGCAGGTACATCATTGGCATCATATGAGAGGGGCTAAGTGCATCAGCAGTCCATTGCACAGAACAGGTACATCAGAGGCAGCACATGAGAGGGCAGAATGCAGTATCAGAGCAGCAACAGGGCATTGTGGACAACAGAGCAGGTACATCATTGGCATCATATGAGAGGGGCTAAGTGCACCAGCAGTCCATTGCACAGAACAGGTACATCAGAGGCAGCACATGAGAGGGCAGAATGCAGTATCAGAACAGCAACAGGGCATTGTGCCCAACAGAACAGGTACATCAGAGGCAGCACATGAGAGGGCAGAATGCAGTATCAGAACAGCAACAGGGCATTGTGGACAAAAGAGCAGGTACATCATTGGCATCATATGAGAGGGGCTAAGTGCACCAGCAGTCCATTGCACAGAACAGCTACATCATTGGCAGCACATGAGAGGGCAGAATGCAGTATCAGAACAGCAACAGGGCATTGTGGACAACAGAGCAGGTACATCAGAGGCAGTAAATGAGAGGGGCTAAGTGCATCAACAGTCCATTGCACAGAACAGCTACATCATTGGCAGCACATGAAAGGGCAGAACGCAGTATCAGAACAGCAACAGGGCATTGTGGACAACAGAGCAGGTACATCAGTGGCAGTAAATGAGAGGGGCTAAGTGCATCAGCAGTCCATTGCACAGAACAGCTACATCATTGGCATCATATGTGAGGGGCTAAGTGCATCAGCAGTCCATTGCACAGAACAGCTACATCATTGGCAGCATATGAGAGGGGCTAAGTGCATCAACCGTCCATTGCACAGAACAGCTACATCATTGGCAGCACATGAGAGGGCAGAATGCAGTATCAGAACAGCAACAGGGCATTGTGGACAACAGAGCAGGTACATCAGAGGCAGTAAATGAGAGGGGCTATGTGCATCAGCAGTCCATTGCACAGAACAGCTACATCATTGGCATCATATGTGAGGGGCTAAGTGCATCAGCAGTCCATTGCACAGAACAGCTACATCATTGGCAGCATATGAGAGGGGCTAAGTGCATCAGCAGTCCATTGCACAGAAGAGCTACATCATTGGCAGCACATGAGAGGGCAGAATGCAGTATCAGAACAGCAACAGGGCATTGTGGACAACAGAGCAGGTGCATCACTGGCTACCCAAGTACGTGTGTCAAGCGACCCATCACAAGGACAATAATAATGTCAGGGTGGTTACATTCGTCAATCTACACACAAAGTAAAATGACATGTGAATGATGGCAACTAAACCTCACACCACAGAATCTGGTGGAGTGCTTGAACTACTCGCCTCTGACACACCGCCAGCACCAGCAACAGGAGTGTGAGACACAGCCACCGATCTACTGACTGACACATGAGCCATAGACCCAGACACACCGCCAGCACCAGCAACAGGAGTGTGAGACACAGCCACCGATCTACTGACTGACACATGAGCCATAGACCCAGACACACCGCCAGCACCAGCAACAGGAGTGTGAGACACAGCCACCGATCTACTGACTGACACATGAGCCATAGACCCAGACACACCGCCAGCACCAGCAACAGGAGTGTGAGACACAGCCACAGCTGTAGTGACTGACACATGAGCCCTAGACCCAGACACACCGCCAGCACCAGAAACAGCAGTGTGAGACACAGCCACAGATCTACTGACTGACACATGAGCCATAGACCCAGACACAGTGCCAGGACATGTCCCTGTACACTGACCAACAAATACCATGCCTGCATCTGACACATGAGAGTGGCGGACAGACACAGTGCCAGTACCTGCAACAGGAGAGGGCACAACTGACACAGTGCTACTACATGATGCATGACAGCGTACAATAGACACAGTGCCACTATCTGACACATGAGTGAACTGCAGCTGACCCACTAGGACCACTGAAATGATGAGCAACAGGGCTGTATGGGCCAGGAGGCAGTGTGGCCCTGGGAGCTGGGGAAAGCTGTACTTCAGCGACATTGAGGTGGTCATGTGTCACTGGTGTGTGCCTCCGTTTTTTTGTGAAATGTAGGGGCACCCCGGACATGACTGGACTGGTAAGTGGAGTGGCATCATCAGACATCAAAGGTGTATCATGTGCTTGTGGTGGTCTGCCCTCTGGGGACGTGCTGGACCCTGCCTGTCATTTGCTGTGGGCCTGCCTTCTGCCCTCTGCATAATGTGTAATGGGGGATGCAACAACAGTGTACTCCTTCCTCTGCTTCTGCGGGCGTGGATGGGAGTAGAGGTATGGGGGGACTCCACCGCTGACACATGTGTTGTACGTTCCTTAAACATCATCCTCAGTGCAGCCAGGGGTGATATATGCCTGTCCTTGATGGTGCTCGTGTCCATGGGAGAACCCTTGGCCATGGGATGTGCCTTGGACGTAGGAGGCATCCTGTCCCTGGAAGGTCCCTGATCCCTTGCCGGTGCCCTGTCCCTGGGTGCAGACTTGTCCATTGTAGTGTCCCTCTCCTTTGAAGCTACCTTGCCCTTGGGAGTGTCCCTCCTCTTGGGAGGTGCCCTTTCCTTGGTAGTGTCCTTGTCCTTGGGAGTGTCCTTGCTCTTGGGAGGTGCCCTTTCCTTGGAAGTGTCCTTGTCCTTGGGAGTGTCCCTGCTCTTGGGAGGTGCCCTTTCCTTGGAAGTGTCCTTGTCCTTGGGAGTGTCCCTGCTCTTGGGAGGTGCCCTTTCCCTGGTAGTGTCCTTGTCCTTGGGAGTGTCCCTGCTCTTGGGAGGTGCCCTTGGCTTGGGAGTTCATTTTGTGGGGGATGCCTGTGTAGCATGTGAATCCATTTCCCCCAACACCCCTTGATGATCCTGTGTGTCAACTCCAGTGTTGCTCACGTCGTCTTCGGAGAAAGATATCCCAGTCCTAGGGGATGGTGTCTTAGCCCTCCGTGCCCTGCCTTGCTGCCTGTGGCTGCTCCTAGTGTAATAACCTGAATAAGAGGCCTGGTCTGATGACTCACTCTCCCCTGTAACATCAAGTGGTGTGGATGGTGGTACAGAAGTAGCACCCTGTCTATGCGACTGTACAATTGCTGAGGACACAGTGTTTGCCAATGACTTAACTGTTCTGTGGAGACCAGCAACATCGCCATGCATCCCTTCCTTGAATGCCACCACCTGCCCCAACTTCCTATCGTGGTCTTGGAATGCATTGATCATGTTGGTCTGCCCTACACACAGCTGTCGCAGCAGATCAACAGCCTCTGCACAAAGTGCACTTTGTGTCAGAGGGGCAGGGGCAGTGGTGCCTGCACCGAAGGCAACTCTGCTCCCCCTCCTCTGGCGAGCACGAGCAGTACATGTTGCAGTGGGTGGCAGTGTGGGCCCTGTGTGCTGTGTCCCGACTGAAGGTGTCGATTGCCCACTCCCTGTCTGTGACAACCGTGCTGACTCACCAACACTTTCTGAGGATGAGGACGATGGTGTCTCCAAATGTGAGTCCTCAGGGACGGTTCTGTCCCCCCTCTCAGTGGCTGCACTCTTCAGTGTCAGTCTGCGTGTGTGTCATCTCGGATCCGGATGCATTGCCACCACTCATCTCCGTCGTCTGTGTGTCAGTGCCCTCGGCCAAAGCTAGAAGAGAGAGGGAAGAGATGTTAACCTAAGTGCCACACTCACGTACTGAAGGTTACAAAGTCACACCGTTCCTTACAGTCGATTGACATGTAGCACCCATCCTGTACACGAACCACCCCTACCACACATCCTCACATCATAGATCTGTGGGTGTCTGTGAAACCTGTACATCATACAAACAGGGCAAGTGCATGCAGACCACCACACATGTCTTTCCATGGGACACCAGACCTCAACGGCATGTCCTGGAACCCTCAAATACAAATCAACTGGTATGTCCACCTGGCGGACATGGGTGCTACCGCTCACTCCGCTAATGACACCAACATGCAATATATGCAAAAGATACGCACCACGGATGTCACAACTGTGTCTGAGCACGGATACATGCATGCACTCACAAGTTACAGACACATACAGTCTGCTTACCGCTAGTTTGCTGTTGATCCCCTCTCAGCCGGGCGGACAGGTCAGGATGCGTCACAGCAATTATGCGGTGCATTAGAGGTGTCATGGTGCGTCGGGCAAGGCGGCCTGTTCTTGGAATGATCCCCAGTGTCATCTCCGCAACGTTCTTGCTGAGCCTGGATATGTCGTCCCAGCGCTTGTGGCAGTGTGTGTGTCGTCTATTACACACCCCCACTGCCCGTACATCACGTGCTAAGGTCCTCCACACGGCCTTGCGAAGGTGCAGCTTCACCTACCAGGATGGGAGACAAGAGGGGAACGTCAGTGGACTGTTTGACAATCATATACATTGCAGAAACATGTATCTTCATGCAGCCATGCGCAGTACTACACATGTGAAGGTCCCACAGCACACCGCCGAGCTTGCAGAAGCAAGGAGTCAGTGACCACCTCATGCCCACCAACATGTTACCCACTTCACTTACCACCTGTCCGGGGGCACCGTAGAGCCGTTCATAGTGGCTGAGCACACCGTACACAAGGACATCCAGCTCCGCTGCGGTGAAGGGACGAGACCGGATCTCTCGCACTCTCGACATGGCAAGGTCCAGGACTGTGGCACTACAGTACAGTTGTTGGATAGCTCAAGAGCAGCAGGTGGAGGTGACGGTCGCAGGCAGCAGTTGTTGGATAGCTCAGGAGCAGCAGGTGGAGGCGATGGTCGCAGGCAGCAGTGCCTGGAAGCAGTGAATGTGTGCAGGAAATCTTCACACATATATAGTGCCCTGAGCTCATATCAGTGGCACACGTCTGCAGCAATTGGTTTTCCCTGAATGCATCATTCAAAAAGAGCCAATGACTCGCATTGTTGTGGCGGTGCACGTCTTCCGCAATTTTTGAATGCGCTTACGCGCAACGCGTATCCTGTTCCCATTGGCTACATGTGCACGGACCGTCACGTTCACACACCGGCAACCGCATGTGCGCGCTACCGCGACGGTGCATCATTTGAAAATATTCAATCACTGACGCCGCTATGGCGGTGCACGCTTTCCGCGGGGGCGGTGCAGGCCAACACGTATTTGATGATGCAATCTGGAATGGCAGTTGAGAAACATCCTTACAGTGTTATTGCGGCACCCACCGCCAGTCCAGGCCGGGCACCCACCACCAATCCAGCCCGGGCACCCACCGCCAATCCAGGCAAGGCACCTTCCGCCAGGACTGGGTGGTGCCAGGACTGGCGGTGGGTGACCGGGCTGGACTGGCGGTGGATGAACGGGCTGGACTGGTGGTGGGTGACCGGGTTGGACTGGCGGTGGGTGACCGGGCTGGACTGGTAGTGGGTGACCGGGCTGGACTGGCGGTGGGTGCCCGGCCTGGACTGGCGGTGGGGGCCCGGCCTGGACTGGCAGTGGGTGACCGGGCTGGACTGGCGGTGGGTGACCGGGCTGGACTGGCGGTGGGTGACCGGGCTGGACTGGCGATGGGTGACCGGGCTGGACTGGCGGTGGGTGACCGGGCTGGACTGGCGGTGGGTGACCGGGCTGGACTGGCGGTGGGTGACCAGGCTGGACTGGCGGTGGGTGACTGGGCTGGACTGGCGGTGGGTAACCGGGCTGGACTGGCGGTGGGTGACCGGGCTGGACTGGCGGTGGGTGCCCAGCCTGGACTGGTGGTGGGTGCCCGGCCTGGACTGGCGGTGGGTGACCGGGCTGGGCTGGCAGTGGGTGACCGGGCTGGACTGGCGGTGGGTGACCGGGCTGGACTGGCGGTGGGTGACCGGCTGGACTGGCGGTGGGTGAGGCAATGACACTGTAAGGGGTTGTCTCAACTGCCATTTCAGATTGCATCCTCAAATGTATGTGTTTGCCTGTACCGCCACCGCGGAAGGCGTGCACCGCCATAGCGGCGCCAGTGAGTTATTGATTTCAAATGATACACCGTTGCGGTAGTGCGCACATGCATTTAGCGGGGTGTAACCAGGATGGTTATTGATCATACAGCATATGTCATGCTTAATTGCTGTGTAATCGGTCATCTCCTGTGTTGGTGGAAGGCGTACCCAGGTGGCGTATGTACACACACTGCATGTCTCCGCACACATGTAATCTTCTTAGTTGTACGTGTGTGTCAGGACATGTCCAGAATGCTGTAAGATTTTTGATGTGTAGTCTATGGACCATGTCCACTTGCGACATTCATGTCCATTTGTTGCATGTGTGCTCAGACTGTAGACCTTGCCAGTGGTTAACAAAGGCTAGTGATGTGGGCCAAAGTTGCGTCAGATGTGCATTGCGACGTGTTGACGTATTGGTCTTGTGGACACACGTGTTCATTTCTACACATCTACACAGTACCGCAAGGGTGTGTACACACATTCATTAGCTGTTGTGAGTGTGTGGTTTGTGTGTGCAAGTAACAATGATGTGTGTGTACATGCATTCTGTGTATGCATGTCTGTTGTTGTGTGCCCATGCATGTCAGCTGAGGGGGCATTGTAGGTGTGTTCATGGGTGCATGAACACAAGTAGGGTGTGTTCCAATTTCATGTTGTTTGTGCACGTACATGTGTGTCCGTGTGGACGCTTGTCCACATATGTGCCCTCAGTCATGTGTTGTTGCAAGATGTTTTAACATGTGTGCATGTTACATTGTACATGTTAGCCCACAGGATGTTCTTTGTGGCTGTACATTGTGTGCATAGTCAGCTCTATTGCCTTATATATTGTTCCGGTCACACATATCATCACTGTCTGCAACATGTATTATTAGCATTGTGGTGCTCAAGATGTAATAGTGTTGCACAGCTATGCGTTGTTGGTCATTTGACATCTGCTGCCATCTACTCCCACACAGGAGGGCTCCAAATGTGCATCGACCATACACTGTGCTGGAGGACATGGTTGACGAGGAGGTGATCCGCAAATACCGGCTTGACCGACTGAGATTGCAGGAGCTTGTCACACAATGGTCACCTCATCTGCAGCCACGCAGGACATATCCTGGAGCTTTCACACCCACAGCAAAGGTGATGGCGGCACTTCATTTCTTTGCGACTGGCACTTTCCAGTACACAGTTGGTCATGCCGGAGAGATGTCACAATCCATGTTCAGCATGGTTCTGCAGGATGTTCTGAATGCCATGATGCTTTACAAGGATGATTACATCCATTTTCCACGTCAGGCACAGTTGGCAGCAGTCAAAGGGGACTTCTATGCCCTGGCCCAGTTACCACACGTAGTGGGTTCAATTGATGGAACACATATTGGTCTCATACTACCCCAGGCACGTGAAGCTGTATATAGGAATCGGAAGCACTACCATTCGATCAACATGCAAGTGGTGTGCCTGGCTGACAACATCATCTCGCATGTGTGTGCCAGATTTCCCGGTTCCGCCCATGACTCCCACATCATGCGGAGCAGCATTGTCCCCCAACTGATGGCTAATCTGCGTCCAGAACGTGCGTGGCTTGTAGGTGAGTGTGCTGAAAGGACAATTGTGTTGTCAGTGTGTTGTGAGGACAATTGTGTTGTATGTGTGGCATGGTGTTCCCACAAATCCTGGTAATGAAATTTGTGTCTGTCATCACCCCACCTAGGCGACTCTGCGTACCCAAACCGGCCGTGGCTGCTGAGCCCCATCAGGAATCCTACTACCCCTGGTGAATTGCGTTATAATGATGCCCATGGGAGGACACGTCGAGTGATAGAACGTACTTTTGGACTGCTGAAGTCTAGGTTTCGCTGCCTTGACAAAACCGGAGGGGCCCTGCCATACTCACCAGGCAAAGTATGCAA